>NC_067247.2:88889592-89514592 GCF_019359855.2 Lolium perenne
TTGCAAACAAACATCATTCTCCACACCATACGTTTAATCCTTTGTTTACAGCAAGCCGGTGAGATTGACAACCTCACTGTTAAGTTGGGGCAAAGTATTTTGATTGTGTTGTGCAGGTTCCACGTTGGCGCCGGAATCCCTGGTGTTGCGTCGCACTACACTCCTCCACCAACAACTTTCACATGGCCTTCATCTCCTACTGGTTCGATAACCTTGGTTTCTTTCTGAGGGAAAACTTGCTGCTGTACACATCACACCTTCCTCTTGGGGTTCCCAACGGACGTGTGCTTGACGCGTCATCAAGACTGTTTTCTGGCGCCGTTGCCGGGGACCTGAAGAAAAGTTACACCACAGAGATTTCTAACTCCCACGTCAACTGCACGCCAGCAACTCCGCACACCAATGCGTCGCGTTCGGCCTTCTTAGGCCTGCGCGGCGAGATGGACATTACGTTCAGGAGCGTCCACTTCCGCGTTGACTTTGGGGGCGTTGTTTGTCTCCGGGACCGATTGCTCCTGGTACAGAAAAAATCACGACTTCGTCGACCACTACGTCTATTGCTTCATCACCAACCACGGTCGATCTATCGGCTGTGCCATCGGTGTCGACTCCGGTGTCTTCATCATCATCATCATCGCGTCGTACTAAATCCACCATGATCATCGCGTCTGATGACTCGGATCATTAGATCTGACATCGTATTACTGCCTCAACTGTGGCACCAGGCACGATCTTGGTCCGGGCGCTCCTCCCTTCATCTTAGGGATCGACAGGGGAAGCATCGGCAAGCCTAACCTCTCTTGGGCTGGTGCCCAACCTCCACAGTACCATGTACGCGTTGGCAATATCGCACACCTAGGAAAAAATCATCATTATGATGGAAAATTTGCTGATAGCACCACCATTGAAGTCTCCCAAGCAGAGGGGGACGCAGAGCAAAAGTGTTTTTGGTTGGTTAGAGAGCATCAACAACTGACGCCGACTGGCAGCCAACCTGTCAAAATCCAACACCAAGCTGATGGAAAGCACTAACAGTTGGGCCAATGGTGAGGATCACGCAAGAAAATCATGCCCACTTAGCAACAACGACGAAAGCAATCGAAGGTACCCGAGTAGCACCGGAAGCAGAGAGGAATGCCAAAAGAGGAGAAGATATCTCAATTATGAAGCAATAAACCGTACCACCAGTCGCACTTACTAGCACAACGATTAGTATGGCGATCAATGTGGCGAGTGGCGGACCAGTAGCCGTAGCTGATAGAATTGCTTCTCTCGGGTGCCCAACCTGTTAGTTGTGGAGAAGTTAAGCGCCCCATGTTACTTGCACATCTACATCGATCCAAAATACAACACTGAGAAAGCAACACACTTGCTCAAGGATTGTCGACAATTCCTCGAGATCCAGAAGCTGTGCGAAGAATTGAGGTCCAACTCCGACGCGTAGGCGCACCTGGCAACACAGGATATAACAGTCACCACTCAACCGCCCGAGCTACAAGAACCTCCACGTGGGTCAGCCGAAGTCGTTCCTGTATCGCGAGGACAGGTGAATATGATCCACAAGGCTGGCATCTCCAAAAGAGAGTCAAGCAGTTTTCGCGGGAGGTAAAGCTTGCAGAATTAGCCATGGAAAGTGTACCCGAATACATTGACTACTCAGAGCAAAGTATCTTATTTAGTTGGGCAGATCATCCGACAGCTGTGCCCAAGCCTGGTCATGCCGCCCTAGTACTTGAACCTTCTGTTCGCAAGCACAATGAAGGCAATAGGTATGATAGTCGATATGTTACAAGAATCTGACACAGGTTTTCACGGCATTATCCCGACCCTACCCGCATATCCTCTTGGCAAGATCTCGTTGGATGTTGTTTTCGGTACACCTGAGAACTTTAGGAAGGAAAGACTCGAGTTCAAGGTAGTTAATTGGGAATCACAGTACCACGCTATCCTCGGCCGACCGGCATTCGCTAAATTCATAGCAGTCCCCCCTAATGCGTACCTGAAACTTAAGATGCCAGGAAATAATGGGACCACAATAACTATTCATGGGATTTTATCCCATTTCGATAACTGCGACAAAGACTTCCAGAACATCGCCTCTAAATTCGGAGTCAGAGAAGAGCTCAATGCACTAGACGTACTCACCAACCACAAGCATCCACCTACTGACAATCGGAGTACAAAAGCCGACGAGTTTTACGCTGCCAAAGAAGCAAAGAAGCATCAAGTGCATCCCTCCGATTCGAAGAAAACAATCAACACATCGTCTGATCTTACTGTCGCATAGGAAGGTGCGCTCATCGAGTTTCTCCGTGAGCACTGGGAAATATTTGCATGGGAGCCATCCGAGATGCGAGGTATTCTCTGGGAACTCGCTGAGCACGCCCTCAATGTTGACCCTAAAGCTAAACATGTCCAAAAAATGTTGCGTCGATTTTTCGGAACCAAAGCGTAAAGCCTGCCGGAGATTCGTGTCGATGAAGGAACACGGGTATCACCGAAACCGAGAGGTTCAAACATAGGGGACTCAAGATCACGTCGTCGCCTTACCGATTCGGGCACGGCAGAGAGAGACACGACAGTTACCCAGGTTCAGGGCCCTCAGAGAGGTAAAAACCCTGCGTCTTGCTTTGGTGGATGTATTGCAGGTTACAATGGAGAAGATGACCGTACAAATGTCTAGGGTTTGTGATCGCCTAGGATCGTCCCCTTCTACACTAGAAGGCTAGTCCTTTTATAGAGGAGTTGGTCCTCGCCCCAAAATATCTTGAGGGGGATGGGTTGCCACATCTTCAAACTGAGGGCGGGAAACTCCCCCGCCTTTTACAGGATGGACATAGTCCATGGTTGATTAAAGTGCCGGTACATGGCAGACGCTGAGGTCGTTGATGACCCCTCCGTTGGCAGCTTGCACCGTCCACCTGGCCTTGCACTAAAGAGGCAAGGACATGGTCTTGGTGCCTTGGTCCTCGTTGAGCTCTCTTTAATCACCAAAGAGGCAATGGAATCTTTCCTCCTCGGGATAGAGCTTTTGAGCTCATCCATGACGTGTGCGGTGCCAGCCTAGCTTGTCTTGTAGCTTTGGAGCCCACTTCGCCTGTCTTCGCTGCAGGCTTGGTGGAGAAGGAATCCTATGCTTCCATGATTGATCTTATCGCCCCCAAAAGGGCTTCCTGACTTGGAGAGGTTGATGTACCGGGAACCTTCGTGAGGGAGTTCCTTCGAGAGCCTATCTTCTGCTCATGCCTGATGTCTCCGGGAGTGTTTTTAGCCTCGCGGAGGCTCACCCGAGAGTAACCTCCTCGTGTGATTGTTTTGTTGTGGACTCTGAGGGCCCAGCGACCGTAGGTCCATGGCTCCCTGGTTGCCAGGGATCACATAGTAGCCCTCGGGCGCCTGTCCTGCACGTGTTCGTCAGGAGGGGAAGGGGCATGGGCCTTATCGTGGCTGGGCCCGATATGCGACCCGAGTCAACCCACGACCCAAGCGGTTGCCATCTATGCTGCTACTTATGGAGGAAGTGCGTCATCTGGACCGTTGGACCAGGAAGTGGGCTTCGTGGGGAGTGGCGCCTTCTTGGGGAAGCCTCCCATAAATAGGGGGTTGTTCTTTGCCGCCGACCAACTCACCCCCACTGGCTCAGCTTCCCAGACATCTTCATCTTCAGCATTCCAATCGCCTTCCCTCCGTCTGCTGTAGTTTTCGCACCACCACATCGATGGAGACCGAGGGATCTTCGTCCGTGCCGGTCAGTGCTCTGCCGCCACCAGCCCTGTGACTTGCTCCAGCGGCGTCGTGGATTGACGACGCCAAGAGCCTGCGGAAAGCTCGACACAACGGCGCTTCTGAGACCAACGAGTGGGGTGCCACCGTGATGTGGCGGGTCACCGCGCGTCTTTGCGATCTTCCAGCCACGGCGTACCCCCTCATCCTTCATTGCATTACGGACGGGTTGGTCCCGCCGTTTTCAGCTTTCTTCACCGCCATCTTGGAGCACTATCAGGTTCGGTGCTTCACCTTCATCCCAACAGTATCACCATCCTAGCGATCTTCACTTTCTGGTGCGAGGCCTTCGTTGGCATCTCACCATCTGTTGTCCTCTTTTTCTCCTTCTACTGCCTGCACCTTATCGACCCGATGGAGAGTTCGGGGTGCCTTTCCTTCATCACTGTTCCCGGCTGAGCCTTTGCTCCCATGAGCTGGTTGCAATCGCATCCACCATTTCGTAGCGACTGGCTCTTCGTGGATGTGGGAGAGAGGAGCCCCCACTACGACGTTCCCGCCGCTCTTCCGACGCGAGAGCGTAACTGGGAGAGCATCTCCTTCTCCTCCGTCGGGATGGAGGCTCTGGAGGAGCGAATCTCTGACTGGAGGCAATGGGTTGACGGGCGAGATGGTGGCCGCCGAGTTCTTGCGGTAGCAGGTCGCACCCTTGCAATGCCACTCAGCAGGTATGTGGGCGCTGAATAGCAGCAGCCCTTCGCTCCGTTTAGAGCTTGCCATGCTGCCTCCGGATGTCGTCGCCGCGGTGGTTAGGCTCTTGCTAGGAGTGGAACAAGTGCCTTCTCTCCCGCCAATGGCCGCCCGCTGTACAACATACCTGAAGCCGATGATACCCTGGGGAGGATGCCCCACTTTGATCAGTGGGGGCCATGCCCGTCGGGTATAGTGAGAGACAACCCCTAAATCCTTGGCGGCGGCGGTGGATTTTCGTGTGGCAGTGGGTGCCCTAGACCCTGCGGCGCTCGCGGTGGCTCCGGAAGATGCGGCCATCTTTTTCTTGCCCATGGTGATGAGGAAGTTCTCGAGAGCAGTAGCAGTGGCGAGGTGAAGGCAAGGAGGACGCTGAGCAATGAAGTAGGGGTAAAAAAGGTTAAACTCTGCACATCCTTTTTTATAATGGAAAAGTCACTACAAATTGTGGCCGCTAAATCCGCATCAATAGAAGTGGACGAGAGTCTAAGTCCACACGTATCACAAGAGGAAGAGAAACCGGCAGCCCACTACCCCACTACGCACGTGAATCGAGGAAAAGCCTCAGTCAACACGCAAAGACCGGTCATTTTCTAACTGATTGCACAGATATAAGGTGGGCCCATTGGGTCGCGTCCTGTCAATCGAGCTACCGCAGATGCCACGTCATTGATGATTTCATCAAAGTTATCGACTCCCTTTGGTGGAGCATTCAAATGAAAGCAACATCCGAATGAATTTACAATTTTCGGCTACTCGACTTGAATCTACGCACGGTTGCAAACATTCGTTCCTAGACTCGGGGGGCTACTCCTATCGGGAGCGCTGGACGCGTACCCGAAAAAAATAACAAAAGCATCAATAATCGAAGAAATTCCAAGAAGTACAGACCCGAAGGCTCCGGCAAATCCAGGATCAAGCCCGAGGACTTATTCTGTGTAGGGTAACGTTGTTTTGCCATCGGCAGTTAACCATTATCGATTTATCGAGTAAACTGGGCTCGTTACTTTTATCCCTTACGTACGATCAATTATTTGGCTTCACTCGAAGTCTTAAAGGACTCGATATACTAAAAGTATCGGATGATGAAGGAAGTTCAAAAAACATCGACAACAAGATCTTTGAGTAGTACAACTTGAGTCAATGCACGGTTGCAAACATCTGTCCCTAGACTCGGGGGCTACTCCCATCGGGAGCGCTGGACGCGCACCCGATATCAAGCATCGTCAAATCTGTAACAAACATGAAGACTCAGTTTTTCTTTGACTTATCGAGATATTCGGATGAGGACAACTATAGTCCCTGCCCGAAGCTTTGCTTTGGCCAGCCACTCGGGGGCTACTGATGGGCATTACCCTTCGGGTACCCGACATTAGTCTACCTCCCTTGGCCCAACTAGGGGGCCATGAAGATTGTCCAAGACTAACGTGGGCCCATATGTCGGTTGCAACGGAGGAAACCTACCAGAAGATGGATTCTTGACGAACAAGGAAAGAAGGCGTCAATAAAAGGAAAGATTAGATTAGATATCAATGTAACCTAGTCAAGTTTGGACATGACTCTCGGAACCTGGCCTCCTATATAGAGGCCAGGAGAGGGCCTGCCGAACAGCAGAAGAACAACACACAAAACCATCACAACTTAGCATACACAAACCCTAGAATCCTTGCCTCCCGGCGAGTCGCCATAGTAGTCTATCGGCTACCCCGTTGTAACCTATTCCACTCGATAAATCAAGATCAGACAAGCATGAAGTAAGGGTTTTACCTCATCGAGGGCTCCGAACCTAGGTAATCTCCCCCCTGTTCGTTTCGTGTCCGATATCTCGTGTTAGCCTGCGGGATTCCGTCAACCCTATGCCCCTCATGGTGGGCATTGCCAAGGAGCTCCCTCGTCACCTAACCTCCTAGGAGAACGGGCGACGAAACAATAAGGGTAGTAAATTTCACCCCGCGGAGCAAGTCGCACCGCCGGCTAAGGATTTCATTCTGGCCACGTTGGATGACCTCAAGCAATTGGACTTATCGATGATGGCTTGAATGTAATCCCTTCTTGCGGGTTTCCTTGCCCCAAAATAAAATTCCACTCCTAGTGCCAGGGCATCTCCCTCGAAAGTTTCCGCTCAAAATCCACTCATTTCATGTTTCCCCACAAAGGGCAAGTCTCTTGAGGAGGAAAAGGTGGGAGACACTGGCACATCCACTCCCGAGGGAAAGGAAGATCCTAAGGACAAGAAATATTTGGATGATAGTCATGCGGTGCCACCACCACCGAATAACTATTCTCATAATCCTTATATTCCTACACAAGGCCCGCCACATGCTCTTGATTCATCTAGTTTGCAAATTGGAAAATTTTGATGGAATCACATATTCACACCTCTTCAATGGAACTTTGGCGAATATTCAAGGAGGGCTTCAAGTTACACAACCCCAAAAATCTCTCCCGAAGGGAGGTGGTTGATGACCAACTCAAGCGACCTCCCTTCACATGATCCATTTGGCGGTGACCCCCAATGACCGTTCTCACATCCGCTCATGCAAGAACTCCAAGGAGGCTAGGACCAACTCGAGAATATCTTCGTCGGCAATGAGATCATACAAAGCTCGAAGTTCGATGAGCTCAAAACCGTCCTGGATGGCTTTGTCATGATTGAGGGAGAAACCGCCGAACACATGTATCGACACCTTACCAATCTTGCGTGACAATGAGAGACCTTAGAACTACTCATGCAGATGACAAGTGTGCCAATAGGAAATTCTACAATGCCCTCTTGCCCTATGAGGAAATAAGGTTGAATTCTATCAAGAAAAAAGTTTGAGTTTCTTACCATGACTTCAAATGAAGTATTAATGAGATTATTGTTGGATATAGCCTAGAAGAACACCGATGAACTTGTTGCCCGTGCTCATAATTATCGCAAGAGAAACCTTGCCTTGAAGGCCAAGTTATCGTAAGAAAATGAGAGTGATGATAATGATGCCATTGATTGCCTCCCTTCGAATCCGAAGACATCAACTACGATTACCATGAGCACATGGCGCTTGCGGCCAAGAAGTTTTGGGGTGGCGAAAAGGCAAGATGACTCAATTCAAGAGACTACCCCCTAAGATACTCACCAAGATTCAACACAAAAGGTCCTCCAATGGCCCAATAGAAGGGCAAAGAGCAACGACATGCTATAATTGCGGCAACAAGCATCACTTCGTCGCCGATTGCCACTTCGAGAGAAGAGAATACCATGGTGGAAGGATTCTTCGCAAGGACAAGTCTAAACCTATCTTCAAGGGATACACCAAGTATTCCTCCAACAAGAACCTGGACAGCAAGAAGGCCCCCAGAAAGAAGCCAAGTGCCTTTGTGACCTGTGAAGAGTACTCATCCAATGATGATGATGAGAAGAAGTCAACCAAGGAGGATGAGGACGCGGCTGTAATCGCCACTACCACTCCCTCCATCTATCTCTTTGATGCTCGAATTGAGAACCGCATCATCAACTCTCCCCGGTGCCTCATAGCCAAGGTATCACTACTAGGAAATTAGCTATAATCCCAAGGTTACAAGAGAAGCGCCAAAAAAGGTGCACGTCGGTGCTATTTGCCACCAGCGCACGCAATTTCTGGCGCACTGGTGATAACTCAAAACCGTCCGCGCATAGTCGGGTTGGAGCCCGGCGATTACCCTAGGCTTAGTCCGGGTCGGGGAAGAAACGTGCACCACACTCACCGCCGGCGCACCGATATAGTGGTGCGCCGGTGGTAAATTAATTACGACCGTGCAACACTATACCGGTGCGTCCACGTTAAATATGGTGCACGTCCTTCACTTCCTTTTCTCCTTTTCTCCTTTTCCTCTGCCTTCTCTTTGTTTTTTCCGTTGATGAGCCCTCCTCCGCCACGCCACGGGATACGACAAAGATGACACCACCGCTGCGTCGGGATCCTCCTCTCCTCTCCACCGTCACTGCCTCGGGCTTCTCCTCTCCGTCGTCGCCTCGGGATCCTCCTCTCGGATACTGCCCCGAGCTCCTCCTCATGCAGATTCCATACCGACATGATGACAACAAAACAGCCGAGGGGGCAGCCCATGGCCATGGTTCCTAAGCCCGAGCTAGATCTAGATCTAGATCGGTGTTTTTTGATTTTTTTTTTAAAAAATACCGCCAACGCACAAGGCTAGTATGTCAGCGATAATTCGTGTTACCATCTGCACACCAGGCTGGTGCGTCGGCGATAAGCCATTACCACCAGCATGTTCCCACAGGTGTACGCTGGTGCGCCGGTGATAGCGGATTTCGGTGCGCCGATGATTAGGCTGTTCCTAGTAGTGTATCACCTCCTTCAAAACCCACTTCTACATCTAATTCTTCCAATATTGATGATCGGTGTTGATATCCTCACCATAAAACGTGTGAGGCTGTGGGCTTGGATGTGTTCTTTACTAACATGCAAGGGGAGATGAAGAAACATGTTGAGACTCTTTTGGCTCAACAAGGTGAAGTGCAAGATCTTCTTGAAGAGAAGGAGATGCTTCAGAGGGAGGCTGCTGATGAGAGTTCCTCTCTCACTCAAGCTCATGAGAAGAGCACAACTTGAGAGTCACTCTTGAGGAGAGTGTCCTTAACCTGTAAGTGTCTCATAACCTTAACATCTCGAAACTCACAAAGGAATGATACCATGCTCTCGCCTTAATTAATGTGCTTAAAAATGAAAGGATCGAGTTTGATGTTGGCCATGCTAAGCTACTTAAGGACTTGACAAACCTTGACGAGGCCCACAAGGACTTGTAGAGAGAATTTTCTAGTACCTCAAAGTCTCTTGTACGTGCAACCTCAAACTCAATCATCTAAGGAGAAAGAAGTGGAAGTGCTTGATTTTTATAACCCTTGTTGCAAACATTTTGAGAAGATTGATAGGTTGAAAGTCAAGTCGGCAGAGTGTCTTACCCTCGCCTTGGCTAAGGAAGTCTCAATAAATGAAGGGCTTGTGGATGCTTCCAAGCCCAATAGAAAGAGAAGGAAGAACAAGAAGAAGAACAAGGGTTTTGCCTATGAGGTCGGGGAGTTCGGACCAAGGAAGGGCGGAATGCTCGATCCCACATCAAGGGGATATACTGGTGCTAATAACCCATCTCATATATTTTTGTTTATTACTATGGTTAGGTTCATGTCCATTTATTTGGTCCTTATGAGGATAATGTTGATTGGACTATTTGGTTTCCCATGCCCCTTGTTGTAACGTGATAGGACCCATTTGCAAAATGGTACCTAAGACAAAGAAATGATTTCTTGTAGGACTAAGCTTCCGGTGGGTCGAAATGGGTTATTGATAGCAGCACCACTAATCATATGACCAGAAGCAAGGACATCATCATAAACTTGAGGCCAAATTCTTCCAACACCATGGTCACCATGGCCTCGGCAATGTGGTGGTAACATCGTACGTCTCACTTGTGAACATCTTACTTCTCGAGACCATTGATTACAATCTCCTTTCCGTTCGTAAACTTGCGCTTATGGGTCTTTGTACCTTCTTTTCAGTTGACATACTGATGCATGTAAAATGCATGCATGAATTTGGAAAGAGCCCTTTGTTTATAAGTCTTATTTGTGGATAAGATATCTCATCCAAGATTTTTCTCCTCTTTCATAAACATTTTATAAAGGCTACAAATCCAGGTATGTGCACACCCTTTGGCAGATAGGTTCTCTACCACTAGCTAAGAGCTCGCTATATAAAACATGGTGAAACAAAAAAAAATTGGCTCCATTTTCACACTCCAAATATTGATTGCCCTTTGAAGAAAGGTACAATCCCTTTTAGTTAGGGGAGGTTTGTTCTTGTAGAAAAATATGTGTCTACTCATCAAAGGCAAAAACTCTTTTTTTCACATTGTCCTCCCACCATATTCCCTCCCGTGTCACCAATTCTTCTCCATTAGGTTGCTGATACAAATGTTAAGGGATCCATCCCTAAACATTGTCAGATATATTTAGAAAATTTCTTCATTTTCCCGCGGTGCAACCAAATGGCACCAGGAAAAATCATGTATTTTCAATTCATATAGGATTCAAAATTACATCCCATTAATCATGGTTTTCCTATTCCTAAGTTCTTCAAATCGTAGAGCCCACTACATCCGATTGCATATATTATATTAATTAGGACCTCCTCATTTGGGTTGTATGAATAAAAATACCTTAGGAATAGTAAAAAGAGTATATTGGATGTCACTGAATTTGGAAACATAGGAATAATGAAAATAACGCAGTTGGTCCACATTAAGGGCATCTAGTGCTTGTGAAAAATCCACCCCATTACCCAAAAAAACACACCTTATGAGCTACCCATATGCATTGTAAGGGTTGTCCACAAAGATAAAACCTAAGAACAAGCCTTAAGCTTAGGGCATCTCCAGCGGCGCGACGCAAACGGTCGCTCAGCGACCGTCTGCGTCCGCTTTGGTCGTAAATGCGTCTGGCACCCTCTCCAGCGGCACGACGCAAAGTGACCGGGCCGTCCGCGGAGACGCAAACCTGGCCCAAATATGCGCCAGGTTTGCGTCTCGGCGGACGCTGCGCGGACGCGCAAAGTGTCCGCTGCGGTCTCCACCGGGCCCGCCTGGCAGCGAGCCTGAATGGAGGGCATCGCTTCCGCGGCCATCGCTTCCGCGGTCAGCGCTTCCGCGTCTGCGCCGCAGCCTTCGCCATGAATGCCGCAGCTTCCTGTTCTACGCGTGCACTGGCGGGCGGCGGCTGGGCTTCTGCGGTGCCTTCAATGGCATCGTATCCCGTGCGCGGCCGCCCTTAAAAGTCCAGCGGCCGCGTTGCTCCTTCTCCCACAGCTCCACTCGCACCACAACCGCCGCTGCGCCATGGGGAAGAAGAACGACTTCGAGGCCTCGGGCAGCGGCAGCAAGAAGGTGCCGCTCCCCGTCACGGTGGGGAGGCTCATCATGCACGGCAAATGGGTGCCGTGCGACGCCTGGTCCGGCGTGCAGCTGCCTGGCGGCTAGCGGCTCAGCTGCCGCCGGGTGCCCATCCCTCCAGTACCTGCACGCGAGCCTGAGCGGACCAAGGAGATCCGGCGCAGGAGGCGATATCTGCAGGCGGACCTCCTCGCCGATCCGGCGTACGCCATCGACTCGGAGAGTTGGCGTACGTACCTGTCCACGGAGACGGACAACAGACGAAGGGCTGGCTTCATGGGCGACAGGGATTATCCCTTCGGCCCTGCACCGCCGGCTCGTCGTCAGCAGGCGCCGACGCGACGTGAGCAGCCGCAACACAACGACCGCGAGGACGAGGACGACGACGACGAAGCCTACGCCGTGTACGACAACGACGACGACTACATCGAGGCGCTCGCGTACCATAGCGAGGAGGTGAAGGACGACAGCGAGGACTACGTCGGCCTCGTCTTCCACGAATGGCAGCAGGCCATGGCGGAAGGCCGGAACTTCGGGTTCCCCGACAACATGACGGACGACGAGATGGCCAAGCTCGGCCTCCTCGTCTCCGAAATGCAGCCAGCGCTGTGCAGCCGCCGTTGTCCCGCTACGCCACCGCTGTCATGCCGCCGGGCCTGTCCGCGGATGAAGCCCTTCGACAGGCGCTCCTGGACTCGGCGGCGCCTCCTCCACCGCCGCCACAGCCTTGGGCGCCTCCCCCACTGCCGCCACAGCCTTATGGCTGGGCTCCTCATGCGCCGCCACAGCCGCAGCCCTGGGCGCCTCCACCGCCGCCTCAGCCGCAGCCTCCTCAACCTCGAGCACCGCGATCGCGCCCGGCGTACGCTCCCCCGGATGGCTACTGGCCGTGGAACATACCGGAGGTCATCTTGCTCGACAGCGACGAGGAGCAGCACGGCCACGATGCGCAGCAGTAGGCGTTTTAGGTTTTTTTTTTTGTTTTCAAGAATGTAAGTTATGTTTCAGTTTTTGTAAATTATGTTTCAGTTCAAAAAAATGATTCGTCCTAAAAAAAATGCGTCGTGCCGCTGGAGCCACCCCCGACGCAAACGGACGCGCGGTCGTTTTCGACCAAAAGAGCCGACGCAAACGGACGCACCCGGACGCTAAAATGCGTCGCGCCGCTGGAGATGCCCTTAGCCCATAAGCACTAAAATAGTCTCACCTAGTACACATAGTAGTAGAACGAATTTCAGTCACAAGGCGGTGAGTTGGTAGCTCTTACACATGTGTCCCAACTTATGAAGTATACTAAGAGCAAGTACAATAAGGACTAATCAGCTGGCTATAAGGATTAAAATAATATATTTGTGCCTTGTTGGAAGAGAGAAGAGGAGAGAGAATGTAAGTGGGCTCTTATGCAAGAGCTAGCTCTAGCACGTGCTCCTAGGCAAGGTGTGTGAATGAAAGGTGGGCCATCCATTGAAAAAGTAGTACATTCTTATAGCTAACTATTGTACTTGTTGACTACATGTTAACTATAGATGACATGGCATCTTGCTTATAGCCAACAACCGGCTATACTATTGGAATTGCTCTAATTGTGGTAAAATTAATTGGCTTGTGGTCTTGTAAGTGGGTCCCATCTTGAACATAGGTTTTGCAATGCCCAACGTAACATTTTGATTTTGTAGAGAAAGTTAAAGATAGGTACTAATCATGCGCTGACAAGTCAAAACGATCAAGTACTAATTTTCTGTAGATTTCATGGTCGTACACAAATGAAACGACGGCTCCTACTTGTGTTGCTTTATATTCTTGGGGCTAACAACAAAAGTTTGTCCTTATCCTCCCATTTTATCCATAGCCACATGACCTGAAATGCATTTCGATTCTTGTTCCTTGTTTTCTTCTCTTCAAAAAGGAAGAAATATCTGTACCCTGCAGCCTTTAGCACATGAACTTTGAATCATTTCCACGAAAAGAGACGGAAGTAAACATCACACGCGTGCCGAGACTATCAGGTTTTCCCCTTCTCTCTCTACCTCTACAGAGTAGACTGCGAGATGCCACCTGGGGATCTCCCTCTGTCCTTAATTTCCCTTCCTCACGAACGTAGCAGAATTAGAGGATAAGCCATCTGCCCCAACCGTCCAACGCGTAGGGTAAGCCAATAATCAGACACACTTGCAATAGCCCCTCTCCTCTTTCTTCTTCTTCTATTGTTGCCGCTACTGTTGCTGCTTCATCTGCCTCTTCCTACGCTGCTTCCCCCTCCTCCATCTTTGAGCGACAAGATGCAGGCGAGAAGGCTACGCTCGACGTCAATCAGACAAAACCATGCAAACCAACCCTGATATTGTACGTGTCGTCTCGTTGCTGCTTTCTGGTGTTCGATCGTGCGTAGTCGCTTGACTATACATCTTGTAAGTGAGCTAGCTAAGTAATCCATTACACTCTATTGTCTTCACTCCCTATTTTAACCAGTCCTATATGTAGAAGTGTAGTCTAATTAAGAACTGTAACAGCAAAGTTTGGATGATGGGCGAGAGAGAGAGAGAGAGAGAGAGAGAGAGAGAGAGAGAGAGAGAGAGATGAGAGGGGTAGGAGGTGTTGTTGCCGCTCTGCCACGGCCGCCTGCTCGACCATCTGCAGGGCGGAATAGGCGGACTGGACGGTCCTTCTGTCTGTGGAGCAGCGTCGATTGTGTTGTGACTGGCGCGGACAAGGAGAGGGAGGGACGCTTATCGATCCACAGACGAACAAGCACGCGGTGAGAATAGGGATTTCGTTCTTGATTTTAGTGAAAAGAATCTGCTTCTAGATGAGAAGAAAGTTGATTTTGACCTCTTTTTTCCTTTGGAGGAAGAGGAATCTGAAAGAAAATCGGCCAAAGTACACTGTTAATCCATGCACTTAACACATTATCATCCCCTGAAGAACTCATTTCGGCCACCTAAAATAAAATCCTTATGAACAGCGTTATTGATATGTGAACCGTGCACATATAGTACCATTTGCAAATAGAAAAAAGGGACTAGAGAAGATGGAAAATAATATGTTTGGTTCAAATTTGGAGTTGAAATCTATTATATCCCCATTATGGGGAATCGTCCCACTAGTTTTGATCTACAAAGATAGCAGAGAACAGGTTTAGTGCTTATGATATTATTACTCCCACAAGGTTTATGAAGACTCTTTTTCATTGTCAAGTTTGCTGTCGAAATTGTCTTTTTCTATATATCTAACATATTTGGAACTAGAGATGCATTTGCAGCGCCGAGATCGCTTCCACCTCAGGGGTTACCATAGTACATATAGACGTTATCAATGCCACGATCCACAAGAATACATAAGGGTAGTCCACTTAGCCATCGGTGTGAAAGCAGAATGACAACCACCAGGAGATGACTCATTAAACTGGAAAGGAAGCCGAGGTCACCCTAGAGGAGACTAGGTTTGCATTGTCATGACACTTTATTTTCCCTATTATTTACTTTCTTATTCATTGACACGAATGCACTGCAAGTTTGAGGTCACAAACACAATGCAATTATGAAGGAGGCTGGGCTCTCAATTAGATATATAAAATCACAAAATCAACAATTACTTTAACTTGTACTATTGGAGTTTCTCACACAAAATTGTACGTATTATCATGAAAATGTGCTTCATTGTTACTCAAGTATCTAAGAAACAGAACTAGAAAAATAATTGTCAATATATTTAAATCATCAAAACTATGTCCAACAATTTTAACCTGACCATCAGATTTGTAACATCGAATCCTTATTAGATTAAATGAAAGGTTTGCTTCTAGGCTACTAAATTTGTATTGTCTTTTGAAACATGTAATTAGAAAGCAATAGTAAAAACGTGCAGCTGTGATTTTGTACTAATCGAAAAAAACAAGTAGATAGAACCCATTAACAATCATAACATTTTATCATTTTTAATGTGAGTTCAACTTTCAAATTATAACGGAACATCAGACACGGTATAATTGTGCCTGGAAGGCCACTGTAGTGAGTATGGTAATTATAAGCATGCATTATATAAAGTGTATAGCCAAAATTAAACAAGAAATATTGTTCACAAAGTTTCTCATGTTTACAAGCATTACATTGTTCACGAAGTTTCTTATATTATGCCTGGGAGTATTAACGATCATAAACTATTACCTGAGATTTGACAACCCAAAGAAGGCACTACTGGAAATTGATTTGGTGGACGCTAAGTGGGTATGTTGAAAGGTATTTTTTTATCACGGCAAGACAACTCAAAGAAGACACTACATGGAATTTCTTGACCTCATGTCAGGAATTATGGAAGCCGAGACTATTTTTCCTCATATTGTGTATCATAATCAAGGCTCAGTTCTACCTATCTTATACTGCATATATGATAGGTTTGATCCATATACCAAAACAGTTCAAATTATTTGATTTACTACTTGCGTTAATATTGTCTATTATCCTGCTATTATATTACATTGACTGTCGACCATACTCAATAGGATATATAACTGTTAAAACTTATAAGGTAACTTGGAGACCCACACAAACTACAACCTTGTAGTGAACTTCATCCCAAAATATAAGCATGAACTTTTTTCGCGTGGTCTTTGATGCTTAACTTTGACCACCGATATATCTTAAAATATATGGACCAATAATGTACAAATGGTATCGTTGCGCTCATATTGCAATTCTCTTTCATTTCGTATATATTTTTATAAATTGTATGGACATATTAAAAATACAAAACTTAGTCAAAGTTGTATGTCGTTGACCAGCAAAATTTGAGGGTGTCTTATATTTTGGGGCGTAGGGAGTAGTCAGTTTGAACAATTCACATCACATGGTCTATAACATTTGGAAAAAAATCACAATTTATATGTTATGACAGATCTGGTAAGTGAACTTTGTCCCAAAATGTAAGCATGAATTTTTTCGCGTGGTCTTTGATGCACAACTTTTACAACTAATAATGTACAAATGGTATCGTTGTGTTCATCTTCAATTCTCTTTCATTTCATATATATATTTATAATTTTTATATTGCTATACTATAAATACAAATCTTAGTCAAAGTTGTAAGTCGCTGACACGCGAAATTTAAGGACCCTTATATTTTGGGATGGAGAGAGTACGTAGCCAGTTTGAACAATTAATATCACATGCTCGATAAAATTCAGAAAAAACTTAACGGTTTATATGTTATGACAGATCTGGCAAGTGATCGTTTTACTACATGATAAATTAAAGTAGGATCATTAACATTGAAGTGTTTTCTGCAAGTAGTAGAATTTAGTTCATGCCATATGCATATTGGTTATTGTCTGATGGGCAAACTGGCAAAAACTATATATGTACGGATGCTTATTTTGCAAAAGAACTTAATTTCGTTATATATATACTCTCTGATTGGCTAGCTGCTGGTCAGGCGGGCTCAACCGCTGAACAGTGCTCTCGTACAGTGCAGCGAAAAGTACGTAGTCCTAGTATAGGTACGTATTGCATGTTCACATATACAATTGCCTTGGCCTTTCTTAACTGAAGTACTTCAGAATGACAAGACAAGATACATATGCGCACTGTTTGTCCTAATTTCTTCTAGTACAGCATTCATGTGACCTTTGAGGCCATCTGTTGGTTGACGTGCAGCAGGCAATTAATCGGTGTACATTTTTCGTGCAGAAATAGATGTTTTTACTGCTACTGATGGCCTATCGTGCCGTGACATTTTTGCCGAGATTCAGCTGGTGCAGCCCCATGATTCATAGTAACTGATTGAATTTTTGTGAAGTGGATAGCTCATATCTGGTATATTTCTATTTAACTTTACCAGTTATTCTCTGTACAGTTTATTTTTGTCAAATAAAAATAACATCATGTGCAAATAAGCAAGTTGGTAATTCTGGTCCCCGCAAAAAAAAAGGTAGTTCTGGAGCTTTTTTTCTCCTTTTCTTTATAAATATTTTCCACAATGGTTTCAGTTAGAGCTGGATACTTGGTAGATAGTATTGAACTATTGGATCTTTGCACATGTGAGTTATCCCTTATATATTCTTGTTAGATGATATATTCATTTCTGTATGAATTATTGTGGCTAATCAAGAGAAAATTTCTTTCATTTCATGCATTAGTGAGTTCTACATCGATCAACTCCTATAATTTAGTATAGGGATAATGGTGGTAAGCTTATTAAAAAATATAGGTTATTTATACTGAAATAACTTTATTTAATATAGATTGCATACAAACCTCAAAGAAATGTGTTGATTCAAGGCTTATGCAGTATATATACTAAAAACACTTAGTCCATATATTTATTTCCTAACCAATGGACCGGCCAATAGGTGAATGTACTTTAAGCATTTGGAAGATTTGATTTTCTCGAGAAAGAGAAAAGTAGTGCTCGCATTCTATTTCATGTAGCAGGCATAGCTCTACTTTAAATGCATATCTAATTACATGTGGTAAAAAAATATTCGTTTAAACAATAAAATTAACTAGTAATAAGTAAACTAAGAGAATGCATATATACTTCACACTACCTTATTATTATCTATGCTATGATTTTCAAAGTATGCGTACATTCGAAGGTATTAGAAAAGGTGTAGCATATTGTATATGTACTCATAATTCCAAATTTCTGTCTTGCCATCTATATTTATATGTAAAAAAGAACTTTGAAGCTACAAAATTAATATTTTCTCCACCGCAGCCAGCTACCTACTCCCTCCATATCATAAATTCATGACGTTTTAGACATGCCTTCGGCCAAATTTAAAAAGTTGGACTATGCATATCACTTTAATTAGTAATGTTAGAAATGTAAAACCATATGTATAGATTGTCTTGAAAAGTATTGGTAGAATAATATAACCTTCTTGTTGTAATACATATATTAACTAAAATTACTGGTCAAAGTTGCACCTTGAAGACCATGTCAATGTCTAAGACTTCATATACTCCCTCTTCTCAAATATTCGACAACCTGGGCCTAAAACTTGTTATGAATTATTTTATGTTTTAACTTCGTCAACAAAAACACATAAAACAAAGTAGTCATGCTCCCTTTAATTATTGGATGTCATTAGTTTAAATGTAGCTTCGTATTACTTGTTCACCTATCAAACTAGTAGTATTTAATGATTTGCTAATTGGTATTAAAATTTGTAAGATGTAGACCAGATGAGAACAGACGAAATATTTATGCAGAGAGTATATAGTAGTAGTGTGCCCTAACATCTGAGTTCCATCACAAGTATCATAAAGGATGTTAATGTGCATCTAGCTCACACTAGATATGATTTGCATCAACAAAATTAAGAAACTGAACTTTCTATAATGGTTAAGTTAGAAACCTTATTAATCTCATTGCAGTATATGCATTCGTGTGGTTTTATTTTCAAAATTATATCAAAGACGACAATGCATGCTCGTCAAATATGAAAACTACCATTTAGAGGTTTATTACTAACGTAGTTAAGTTAAAATTTGTGATGGCTATTATTATCTTAACTTCCAGGGTGTTAACATCAATAAAGCAACCTTTCATGCCCACTTTAGTCTGATGGCGACCTTTACCATATTGATACACTTCCATTTGTCGGTAAAACGAATGATACTTAATGCTTCAAACATGTCTTTTTTTATCTCACAATCAGCACTATCTGGAGTAATAAGTACGTTGATGTGCTACCTAATAATTGACTTACTCCTTCTCCAGCAGATGCTGTGGAGCACTGAACTCACGAACTGTGAGTATGTAGTTATGTACCCCATGCAGTTAATGCATACATATGCAAGCATCGAAATGACATATAACAATGCATATTCTGCATGATATGTGTAACATGAAAGCACCATATGATGTTTCTGAAACTTACTCCAAGTATTGTCTTCAGCAAGTAAAATGAGAATTGTTCTAAGAAATGGATCAATTGTAAATCAAAATTAACATAAAAAAACTGTAAAAGAAACTGACATGCCTTCCTTTCGTCCATTAAATTAACAATTTAAGTAGTAATTCTTCTACAACCCCTTCATCAGAATACCTGATTTTTTTCCCAGGCGATCCAACGAATGAAGGGATCGGATTTCATTACCATGGCGATAACGAGATACAGACTAGAGTTTTAAAAGCATCCCATGTATATAGACTACAGAATACCTGATCTTATTAGATTGTTCTCATTATAGAGGGACTCATTCAGTTTGAAAATTATGGAATCAAGGAAATGCAGATTAGAATCCACGCAAGAATTACATGAATTAATCACCATAGTTCTAGATAGTAGTAGCTACAGCTAAAATACACCATGCGATGACCAAAACTAGTTCATCGTCACACAGTTAATTCACAAGGATATTATTTTGCGAATCTTCGATCGAACAAGCAGGATAATTTCATAGGTGCAAGGCAAGACAGCGAGATCGAGTAGTTCTAGTACCGTACGCACGTCGTCGCCTCTCAGTAGAGCCGCGAATTGGCAAACACGACTCCACCGAGCTCCCATTGCTGCTCCAGCTGGTACTCGTAGTAGCTGCTGCTGCCGCTGCCGCTGCCGCCTCCGTATCCTCCATTGCTGAATCCAGCGGCCATGATCGCGTCGCTGGTCTCGCTCGGCAGTGACGACGAGCACCTCTCCTCAAATTCAGCGCTTCCCGTGTTCCTGGAGGACGAGCGGTTCAAATTGCTTGGGCTCA
Organism: Lolium perenne; assembly: GCF_019359855.2. NCBI lineage: Eukaryota > Viridiplantae > Streptophyta > Magnoliopsida > Poales > Poaceae > Lolium > Lolium perenne. The sequence continues at coordinate 88,909,692 of NC_067247.2, forward strand.
TGATCAGCTCGTCCGCTCTCGCCGCCGCGCTTGCGGGCGATTCGAGGTTAATCGTGGACGCAAGCGTCACCCATTTCATCCGGTTCTTCTCCCTCGTCCGCTCCCTCGCCCTCTCCCTTGCCTTCGTCCTCGACTCCTTGTCAGGGATAGCGTGCGCGCTCGCCAATTTCCTCGGTGGTTTCGGGTTGGCGGGTGTCTTTCTTGCCCTTGCCGCCGGCTTCTTCCCCTCGGCGTGATCAGCTCTACCGACCTCCAGCGCCGGCGGCTTGGGCTTGCCGTCGACGACGGAGAGGCTGCTGGAGCCGTCCTCCTCACAGTCGGAGGACGCCTCATCGGTCATGACCTCCCTGATGGCCCCCTTGGACATGTTGAGGAGCCATTGCACCGTCTTGCTTGCCTTGTCGAAGCCTAGCATGTCCTGGAGCGCGAAGAACTTGCGGGCGACATCAAGAGACAGCCGCATCCGCCGGTCCCTCATGCCGCCGGCTGTGCATATCTTACTGTGGCGATCTTTCCTTGCGGCGGCGGCCGCCGCCGCCTCGCTGTCGATGCCTCCACCGCCGTGCAGGCCTTGCGCATTTCGGACGCCGTCCGTCCTTGGCGCCGGCGCCTGATCCATCAGCAGCAGCTCTGTCGGCGAGTCGATCTCCGCAGGGAGCGGCGTCGCGACAGTGGCACCGGCACCGGCACCAAGGTAACTGTTGTGGAAGATGTCGGCGGCGAATGCAGGGGAGGAATGGTAGTAGGGGAAGGATTGGTGGTCCGGTTCCTTTGGCGAGGGAGGGCTGAGCTGCAGCTGTTGGTAAAGTGGTATGTCCATGGGGCTTGGGGAATCATAGAGAGGAAACATGCTTTAGTGATGGGACTCCAAGACCCCTGAGACCTCCCGTCTCTAGGTCCTCGGACAAAGAGCAACTGCGGCGTCTCTCTGTGTGAGGGAGGGGTGCCGCTAGCAGCTATGATCAGATGTGTCCGGCCATGCATAAGCTCATCACGCTTGTGTGTGAGAAGGAGAGAGAGAGAGAGAAAGATAGTTAAAGAGGTCTAGGACTAGCAGGAGCAGATCATCTCTCATGGGAGTTGCAGAGGGAGGATGAGGAGGGAGAGGTACTGGTAGTAGTACCTAGCTCATCTTGAACTCACACACAGCATGGGGTCGCGTGTAGGAGGGCTAGCTTGCCAGAGAGGGTTGTGTTTAGGGGGATGGATGCCTAGAATTTTGGATGTGAGACTCTCTCCTATTACTTGCCATCTTATAGAGAGGGAAAGAGGGCTGTGTCTGTGACTGAGTGTGGATGAGGTGATAGGGAGAGAATACAAGGCCGCAGAAGGACACTGTTGGCGGAAAGGGCATGTGTGCATGTTGGAATGCTATTGGCTACTAGTGACCTAGGGCATTTTATCGGCAGAACAACGGAGGATGACCAGACCAGCCATGTCGACCATGTAGAATGGATGCGTTTGTTCCTTGGAATCCCTTCTTCAGGAAACGAATGACGTTGTTTTTTTGTATCTGCATGCGCACACAGGAATTCTCTTGCGCGGTAGGTATACATTGAACATTTTGCGGGGGTATGGATCGGACTATGGAACCAAAGGACCATTTGGTAGCTATATGTAGTGTACAAGCACATTGTAGGGGACCAAGGTCACAACATTGTCTGCTTGTATTGGATGGGACCTTTGTGAGTTGGATAAGTACTACACTATTATATTGATCACAAATAGACTTGAACAAATATATTATTGACGAGATGACCTCTAACACAAAATTCACCACAAAATGACCCTCCTTGGAAGAAAATTTCGGCTCTGATCGACTATTTTTCCTCAACGCCTTACACCAAGTTGTTGAAGTTACACTGCTCAATTCCCCTGATCAAGGCGCTGAGAAAAACTTTGCGATTTTTGGTAAAATGATATTTTATAGGCCAGCGTCATCGCTCGGGGCATTGAGTTGTCGGTGCTCAACGTCCTTCTACATGGTGTTGACCTACCGACCTATTTATTCCATCACATGCATGAATTCAAGCCTCAACGCCGTGAACGATGGTGTTGACCTATGAAATGTCATTGTATACATAAGAGCATCTTCATTAGCGTCCCCAAAGGTTTTTGGGGCGCGCCGGATATTTTTTCGGCCCCAGTCGCGCGCCCAAAGCCTCCTTCCGCCTGGCGCGGCCCAATACGCTGTCCGGCGCCCCGAGGCCGTCCCCGCTCCACAGGGGACGCTTCGGGCGTGCCGGACAGAGCAAGAAGCGAGGCGGGGAGTGGCGGCCCGACGCGTCATTGATGCATGAACGACGCCCAACCGTCGCCTACCTCGCGACGGAGTTACTATTGGCGCGCGGCGACTGTGCAGTTACTGGGAAGGGGAACCACTGCAGTGGCAATCGCGTCGATCGACGTGCGAACCGCCAGAATGGAGTGCGAACTCCGTAGAAGAGCAACCATAGCCCTCTTCGATATCTGCGTCGCCATTCATCCCCGCTCAATAAGACCCCTACGTCTGCGCATTTCGATCTCCAACCGGCCGGCGATCTTCATCTCTATGACTGAGCAATCTCTCCTCTCTGATCATGAGCAACCTCTCTTTGCCACCGGACTCCGATATCAAGGGGAAGCCACCGGGATGGCGCCATTGGTGGGAAAGAACTGCCATGCCTAGCTGCTCTTGTTCCCCGCCGCCGAACGATCGGGAGGAGGAGTGGGAGCCGTCGCCGATGACGGCCAGGGGTAGTCGGGGGAGGCCATTGCCGATGACGGCCATGAGGAGGAGGAGGAGGAAGAGGATGGAGATGCCATCGAGTAGATACATTTTCATGTAAAAAAGTTTTTCATCGAAGGTCGTATGTAAGCAGAAATCCAGTTTTACCAATACAGGACGCAATTTTTCAACAACAAAAAAGTCGAAATCATGTTTGTTAATTTCCCTTGCAACTAATGACCTTGAAGGATTTTATTTTTAAATTTTTTAATAATTTTTTTTTAAAACTAGAAAGGCGATCCACACGGAGGGTGTGGGCAGAATATATGGTACCCACCTTAGAAATGGCGCACGCACACCATGGCATGGTGCGCCACTGCCATCTCAAGTAGCAGTGGCGCACCATGCCATGGTGCGCCATTGCTAAGGGGTACCATATTTTCATCATTTTCAAAAATGGCAAGACTTACTAGTGGTGCGTCACTATTATCTCACATGCCTACCGGTGGAGGGGGGGGGGGGGGGGGGGGGTGGACCAAGAACAAAGTTAGCTGTGGCGCACTACTGGCCAGGTGCGCCACTGCTAACATGCCTACCAGTGGTGCACCAGTTTTTGGTGCGCCACAGCTATATATTTTAATATTCATATTTGATACATTTTAAAACATATAAAAGTTCTAAACGAAAAATTCACATGCATATCTTCACATGGTATATGCACACAATGTCTTTCCATGAAAAATTAACTTATTGCTTGGGCTGTGCAAAACAAATTAGTACTAAAAGTAAGGATTTTTATGAGACATGCTTTTTCTTTTTACACCGAACACACACAAAATCTGTTTTTCGTGAAACTGAACGAAGGCACATGATTGTCGAGTTGTTCATACGAATTTTTTTGTTGAAACTTTTTGACAACTAGATGATGCCCCGCACGTTGCTGCGGAAAATTTTAATCTTAACCACATAATTTCATAAATTAAATATTTGTTTGCACTGTAAATATTTAATCCAAAGAGGAAGAAGTGATTGGTTTAGTGCAACTAGAAATAAGATAGCACAAATGCAAATTTTGCGAATAAGCTTATTGTTAAATGTAGTTGTACAATGGTATATGTAATCTGAGACCACTTAAAGTATAATTAAAGTATATAAACACACCGACATTATGAATTCAAAAATTGAGATAATATTAAAAATTATGTATATCACTTGACTTGGTAGAAGCATGGATTTAACCTCCTGCTTGAAAGAAAACTAAAAGGTTACCCACATATTTTCAGAGCTAGAGTTACTGTGCCATATGCCCTCTTGAGGAAAATCAATCTTCATATAAATATTGTCAACTCAGCACAAATATGGCAATTGCATATAAGTATTGTCATTGCGTAGAAGGTGCATTTTTGATTCACTTTCAGTTAAGTTTGTGTTTTCTCCATCTGAACCTGACATAGGCATGCCTAAGGGGTATATCGCATATATACCCCTGGTTTATTGCTATAGCCAAAGGCCCACGAACTCGAAGCTTTGGAGACCCAGAAGATTAGAGATGTTCGGATTAGGAAAGTATAGTTATTATGAAAATTTGTATCAATATCGGGAAATTTCCAGTGCGGCCCGAAAGATTGTACTTGTACGACACGTTGTAAACCTTGGTTTCTCCTCCTATATAAACGGGACGCTGAGGTCAAAGTAAGGATCAAATCATTGTAACCCTAGCCACCGTAAAATTGAGTTGAACATCTTTGTTCGGTTGAAAACCTTCCAAATCTACTGTCGCTCTACTTTCTACGAAATTGTAAGTCTACAATCCGTAGGCATTGACGAGTTGATACCTCGTTAGAACCACCAAGGAAGAGTGATATCCATGAAAAGAGCACATAATCTTGTCAAATTGATCGGAATATTATGTTGTCGAGTTCATTTGTTATTTTTCTAGAAAATGTTTGCTAAGTGACCAAATAAGTGCATGCACCATCCCTAAACTGAAATTGTGACAATCCATGCAAAAATAACATGCCCCCCATTATGCATATTAATTAGTTGATGCTGATATTTTTCTGATATCCATGAAAAGAACACATAAACTTGTCAAACTTATTGGAATATTATGTTGTCCACTTCATTCATTATTTTTCTAGAAAATGTTTACTAAGTGACCAAATAAGTGCACCATCCCTGAAGTGAAATTGTGACAATCCATGCAAAAATAACATGTCCCCATTATGCATGCTGATTAGTTGATGCTGATATTTTTCTTACCAGAAATTGTCGGTGCCAAGACGTCAATAATCATAGATTTTTCAAGGATTGTGTTGGAAAAGGGGGTAACCATGGGTGCCTTCAGCCGAACACAATTATTAGTGTAGCAAATTAACAAACAACTTTTAACCCCAGTCGTGAAACAAATATTTCTTCACTCCTGCAAAAAAAATCACGTAATTGCTAAAAATCAAATATTGACAGAAAGCTATAACAGATTCTGCAGTGTAGCAAAAGAACTGGCAGAAATCAATCACGAACGAAAGAGATCCCCCTCTTGAAAGATGCACCGAGTATCACCGAAGGTCAAAAGTAATTTAATGCCTGGCAATGATGGACATAAGAGGAGAAATCTACATTTCCCATGGGAAGGTACTCCGCAAAGATAACTTATATCATTTCGCCGATAGGTTAAGAAAACTTTCAAAGTAATTGAGGAAATCCCAATAGGTAGAAAGTTGTACCCGATGGTTGAATGACCCACAAGTATAGGGGATCGCAACAGTCTTTGAGGGAAGTAAAACCCAAATTTATTGATTCGACACAAGGGGAGCCAAAGAATATTTATAAGCTTTAACAAGTGAGTTGTTAATTCACCTGCACCTGAAAATAGACTTGCTCACAATAGTTTATCAGTAGTAAAAGTTTTATGGCAGTGGGAATAGTGAAGTAACAGCAGTAGCGAAATAAAAATAGCAGTAGCGATGATTGCAGTAGACAGGAGGATTAAAATACTGTAGGCATAGGGATGGATGAACGGGCGTTGCATGAATGAGAGATCCCATATAATAGCAAGACATAGGCTTTGCAAGTAATAATGATAAAAGCATCCTAGCATAATATATCCATAGGTGTGTGTTCCTATTCAGTCATGTGTGCTCGCAGTAAGAAACTTGCACGACATCTTTTGTCCTACCAGCCTGTTGCAGCGGGACCTCTAGGAAAACTATTGGTAATTAAGGTACTCCTTTTAATAGAGTACCGGAGCAAACCATCAACACTCTATGAACACACGTGATCCTCACATCATAGCCATCCCCTCCGGTTATCCCAATTCTTGGCCACTTTGGGGCCTCGGGTTCCCGACAAGAATGTGTGTATACAACTTGTAGATATGATCAAAAACAATAATTATCCCCATGATTCAATAACATGTTCAGATCTAAGATCATGGCAGTCGGGCCCAAAGTGACAAGCATTAAGTATAACAAGTTGCAACAATGTAAAAAATACTAACAACGGATACTAGGCACTATGCCCATTACAATATTATAGCTATTACATGACCAATCTCATCCAATCCCTACCATCCCCTACAGCCTAAAGCGGGTAATTACTCACACATGGATGGGGGAATCATGGATGGTTGATGGAGAGGCGTCGGTGATGGCGATGGCGATGATCTCCTCCAAATCCTCGTCCCGGCAGGGTGCCAGAACGGAACTTCTTGTCCCCGGATTGGGGTTTTTGGTAGCGGCGGAGCAGCGGAACTCTTTCTGGAAAAACATCGAACCCCCGTTAGTTTTTAGGTCCAGGGGCTTCTTATAGTGCGAAGGAGAGATCGAAGGGGTGGCCGAGGCGGCCAGACCACCCCTTGGCGCGGCCAAGGCCTGGCTCGCGCCAAGGGTGGGTATGGGCCCCTCGTGGTCCCCTCCATCTTGTCTTCTAGCTCCTGGAGTCTTCAGGTGAAATATTGGGTTTTCTATATTTTTCGGGAAATTTCCCGAAAGTTGGATTTCTGCACAAAAAAGAGACACCAGAGAAATTATGTTGAAAATAGCGTTAATTCGCGTTAGTTGTATTCAAAACACACAAGATAGAGGTCAAACAACACCAAAAGTGTTCGGGAAAGTAGATACATTTTGGACGTATCAACTCTCCCCCCCCAAGCTTAGCTTATTGCTTGTCCCCAAGCAATTCAGTGACAACTGAGTGCGATAAAAGAAACTTTCACGAACCTGTTTGCTTCATATGATGTATATATTCTCACTACATGATCAAATGCTAAGGAAATTCATAATAAGAAGGATGCAACTAAGAACACTTAATAGTTATGCAAGTCATGAAAGGATACCAACACAATAATAAGCAAGATGAAACATAAGTATTTGCAGGATTGCAAAGTTCATAATATGATATGATAAAGTGGTATCTCGCTTGCCCTATTTGTGGAGCAAAACATAAATACCGGGGCACCTCTGAAGTTGAAGAGAAGACTAGAAGTAAAAATATTGAAAGAATCAAGCATCACAGTTATACCACAATTAATCTTATTCCGGGACAAGCACACTAAACTAAGAATGACAACTGTGTTTCAAGAAAATGCTCGGAGAACGGATGGTGACACAACATAAAAGTATAAGATTGGCCCTGCACAGAGGGGAGTAAGATTGCTCATGTGCTAGAGCTTTTCAATTTTGAATGCAATAGGAGTGTGGAATATATATATTTTGAGAGATGAAACTCATGTCAACGGTAGTGATAAATAATATGGCTTATGCATAACACTTCATATAAGTTGCTCGCCTCATGAATAATATACTAATAGTGCTCACACCTTGTCCTAATTAGCTTAGATTTTCATCGCATACATATGTTTCAACCAAGTGTCTCAAAGGGGTACCTCCTTGCCTCCTGTACAAAGATCCTAGGAGATGAATCTCATTTGATTTCTCAATTTTGATAAATCCTAACTTTTTGGTCATCCAACCAGGTAGCAAGGACCACATATATTTGGACTTTTGTCTAGCTGAAACTTTCACCATGTGAACATGGCTTTAGTTGGCGGCCCAATGTTCCCCTCTAACAATATGCATACTCCAGTCTTTGCAACTCATGGTAAATCTCCCTTTCTTCAAACAAGATGAGCATGCAAAGCAATTCACACGATATTCAATAAATGCAAGTTGATGGTGTTTCCCATGACAGCAGGGTTCTCACACAACAAGAAACTTATAAGAACTGAAATGCATAATACATAATACTCACCACAATAGTTTTTAGACTACTTTCCCATAAGCTATAAATTACACAAAACAAGTGACAATAATTTTGAAGGTTTAAAGGTAGCACACAAGCAATTCACTTTGGAGTGGCAGCAAAATACCACATATATGTATGTATGGTGGACACAATTGGCTCTTTGGTTTTTAGTAGTTGGATGCACGAGTAGAGCTCATACTCAGTACAAGTGAAGGCTAGCAATAGACTGGGAAACGACAATAAAGAAAGCAGTAGCTATCATAATCATGTTTGCGACTGATAAAATTAACGGAAGCATAAAAGTAATAAAAGAACTCCGAGTCAAGATAAATCATCGAGGCTTAAATGACTTTTTTTGTAGTCTTATGCATGCTTGAGCATGTTCCAAGTCGATTCAAATGAAGCATTCAGAGGAGGTGGCCACAATGTCATACCGTTATATGAATAGAGCAATGCAAGCAAACATCTATATGACATGTTACCTAATATTAGTAAATTGGAACTAATAATGAGATAGCATGAACTACTAAGCATCATCAAGTAGCATACACCTTACACAAACAAGCTAAGCATATTCACATAAATGAATATATGTACAAAAATGAAAACAAATAGAGTTCATACCAGCCTCTCACCACAACTCAAATTGTCGTGACCGTCATTATTGCTCTTCACCTGTGTGACTTGAATGATATGAAATGATAACCAAGCTCCAATGAAGTCACGGAACCGTTGAACCCTGCAGCATACAAAACCAAAGAAGAACAACAAATATTTTTGGGTTTTCAATTTTTAATCAACACACAATGCAAAATCTTTTTGGATTTTTCGCATAGCAAACCATATTGAGAAGATGAAGCAAACTAAGAAGAAAATGGAGAGAAACAACATAAATATTTTTGGTCTTTTATGTTTTGGAAAGTATAAACAAAAGCAAAAACAACAAAAAGAAACAAAACTAAAATAAACACGTAAATACAAGAAGTGGCAGAAATCTGCCAACCCAGAACAGCAGGCAAAGATCGATTTTTATGAAGATGTTCTGTAGCTCATATCGAAAACTGTTCAACTAACTAAAGTTAGATAACAACATGGGGCATATTCTCAAAAATTGGCAACTCAAAATTCCATTCTGGCTATTCATACGAAGGTTTATGGTGACAGCACAGAATCTGTTTTTAGACAGCAACTCCCCAAATTCTTACCTCCTTCCTATTAGAGGCTATCCTTGGTATAAAAACGAAATAAATAAGCTAAAGAGAGGTTATTACAGTAGTAACAACTCCCAAGATTCAAATAAAGAGAAATTACTGAGACAAAACTAGCAAAAACAAAAATAAAGCGAAACATGCATATACAAAGTTCCGACGGAATATGATATGTAGATGAGCGAGATGTCGGTATACCTCCGCCCAAGCTTAGGCTTTTGGACTAAGTGGAGATCGACCCCATGGTGACCAAGCATCAAAAGAAATGTTCCCTCCCTAATACGACGAAGAGGCACCTTCGTCCTAGTATGAACTCGAGGACGGCTCAGTGTAGTGCGCGGTGTAGTCCTCAGGGGCCACCTCCTCCTCCTCCTGCTGATGTTGGCCATGGAATCCAAGCAGTCAAAGCTGCTCGTCCAACTCCTCCTTTGAGCAAGACCATGGCCTCCTGTGAACACTAAACAAACCAGGTTGTGGTAGGGGAACCTCCCTTTCTTCCCCATCAACAAATAACATTCTATACACTAAATTCCCTCCACAAGAGATAGCAGTAACAAAATTGTGATGTTTCATGGCAGCAAGATCAAGTCTTTGTGGTTCCAATAACACATCATTTGGGTTAATATCAAGATCCAAGGCAGCTACAATACATGCAGCAACAATTTCCCCACAAATGCATCCTCTAGCAGACAAGCGACGAGCGATAAGAGAACCAAGATTATACTTAGTACTATCATCAGGTGCAGTAGCTAGAAAGGCCAAGTGATAATGGAAAATGTTACTAGTATTTTTCCTACCAAGAATACTAGTAGCAAGATAATAGGTAAAGTATCTAATAGCTGGGAGTTGGATATTTCTTATCTTGCCACGATGGGCCTTGCGGTTATCATCGTTCGTCACCTCCAAGTAAAGCTCCATCAAGTCAGCGGGGTGGTCCTTAATCTTCCTCGTTGTCCCTGTAGTAGGAATACCTAGGATCGAACAAAATTGTTCCAAAGGCAAAGTGATATACTTGTCATAGATTTTAAATGCAACACTCGGGTTGTACTCAGTGCTGCTAAAGTGGAAACTCTCCACAAATATTTTAGTGAGCGAAGCATATTGCTCGATCTCATCATTCATGTAATCGGTTAAGCCGACCTTGCCAACAAGGTATAAGAAATCATCACGAATCCATGTATTAATCATGAAGTCAGTGCAAGGAAAAGTAAATGGATGTGCCTACCCTTCATCCCTTTCACCAAAATCTTGAGCAATGAGATCTTCATTGTAAGATCGCCGGTATTGAGTAGATGATCTTGAAGATCTCCTTGGTCCAGGTCATGCCCTCTCAAAGATCTCTCCATATGTGTGATTGTCCATACTTGTTCTCTGAATTTTTTAACAAACCTCATAAAAATGGTTTGAAGACAAACAAATGAAGGAGAACACTATGGAGACTCATGAGAGGACTAAAAATGCATCAAAACAATTTATCCAATCATAATACAAGCATGCAAGCTCACATATCATGTCATCTACAGTAGCAAAATATTCAAGATATACTTCAACGATCAAAATTCTACTTGGATAATCGGAGGAGTCACATACCGGAGAGCAAATGCTTCAAATATCAGCAAAAAAATATGGGCTGAGGAAGGAGATCGAAAAATTGCGATGAAGAACAAAAAAGCACGGGTTTGAGCAATGGGGATGTGTTTTTTTGGGAGAGAGAAGGAAATGGCAGAGGAGGGAGCAAGTGGGGGCCCCACACCTGGCCTTAGCGCGGCCAGGGTGTGACCCACGCCACCACATGGTGTGGGTGGCCTGTGGGTCCACCTGGGCTGCCCCAGGTGCCTCTCTGCCCCTTTTCTCACATAAAAAATTTCTATACATTTTCTGGAATTTTTTGAGAAACTTTATTTTTGGGCAATTTTCAGAATTTGAATAATGATTCTATCGTAGAAAAGAAATTATGGAATGATGAAAAACCAAATCAAAACCAAACTTACAACAACTCTAAGACATTCTAATATAATATCAATCAATGGTACATAGGTGAAAACATAGTTTCATTCATTCAAAATTATTTTGTTAACAAGGTTGATCAAGTCTTGTTATCAAAACAATTTTATATGAAGCAAAACCATGTATTTCACACAATGTATGTTACCTCAACCTCGACGGGAATAGTTCCAATCATGACTTCTTTGGCTTGGGCAATGGCAAATGAAATTTCCCAATTTGGGTGGTGTCAACATTAATAATTGAGTTTAGACCATAATTCACATCAATCTTCTTGGGAAAATAAACCGTATGCTCTTTGTCCTCGACATTGAAAGTTACTTTTCCTTGGTTGCAATCAATAATAGCCCCTGTAGTGTTAAGAAAAGGTCTCCCAAGAATAATACACATATTATCATCTTCTGGCATTTCCAACACAACAAAGTCAGTTAATATCATACAATTATGAGCAACTTGAACAGGAACATCCTCAAATATACCAACAGGAATAGTCGTGGACTTATCAGCCAGCTGCAAGGATATATCACTTGGTATTAATTTTTCTAGATCAAGTCTTCTATAGAGAGAAAAAGGCATAACACTAACTCCTGCTCCCAAGTCACATAGAGCAGTTCTAACATAATTATTTTTGATGGAGCATGGAATAGTGGGTATAACTGGATCACCAAGCTTCTTTGGAACCTTGCCATTAAAAGAGTAATTAGTGAGCATAGTGGAAATTTCCTCATTCGGAATCTTCCTTTTATTAGAGACAATATCTTTCATATACTTTGAATATGGAGGCAATTTAATAGCATCAGTCAAAGGAATTTGCAAAAACAAAGGTTTCATCCATTCACAGAACTTATTATAATGTTCTTACTCCTTTGATTTATGTTTCTTATCAGGAAAATGCATTGGTTTTTGCACCCAAGGTTCTCTTTCACTACCATGTTTAGTAGCAATGAAATCTTCCTTAATGTATTTTGTATTCTTAGGATGTTTTTCAGGTCCGTCTTCAATTTGTTCTTTATCGGAAGCATCATTTTTATCATTACCACTTTCCGTTTCAGCATCAGAAATAGATATACTATTAGGATCTTAGCAGGTTCTGAGGATTCCACAACAGTTTTATGTTTCTTCTTCTTTTTATTAGACTTAGTCCTAATATCATTAGCTTGTTGAGAATCTTATTCAATTCTCTTTGGATGTCCTTTAGGATAAAGAGGATCCTGAGTAGAAACACCACTTCTAGTTCTTATTTAATAAGCATGTTTTTTTTTCTCTAGAAGCATTAACTAGCAAATATTTTTGCACTTTAGTGAGATGATCAATTTAAGTTTGAACCATCTGGAAATGTTCAACAAGTATTTTAACATCATTAGAGGTTCTTTCCACAATATCATGCAAATTATTGATAGCTCTAGATCTTTCCACAATGTTCCACTCTCTTATTAAAATTATCTTGCTTAACAATATAAGTATCAAATTCATCTAAGCATTGATCAGGAGGTTTAGAGTAGGGAATATCTCTATTATCAAAGCGTTGGAGAGAGTGTACCTCAATAGTGGAAGAACGAGGGATTGACTTACATAATTCTTCTATAGGTGGTAGATTCTTCACATCTTCAGATTTAATACCCTTCTCCTTAAGAGATTTCTTGGCTTCCCTCATCATTTCATCATTCAATCATTACCCTTTTCTTCGGTGTTGGTATTGGCTCCGGTGTAGTTCAATCATCGTAATTCTTGCTTATTTTAGCCAATAATTCCTCAGCTTCAACTGGAGTTCTTTTCCTGAAAACACAACCAGCACAACTGTCCAGGTATGTCCTAGATTCAACCGTTAGACCATTATGGAATATATCAAGGAGTTCATTTTTTACTTAATGGATGTTTCGGTAATGCTCTAATTAAAGAACAAAATCTCGCCCAATATTCAGGCAATTTATCTCCTTCTACCTGCACAAAGTCAAAGATTTTCTGCAAAGGAGCATGTTGGGTACTACCAGGGAAATATTTCTGAAAGAAAGCATTAACCAAACAAATAGGACTATCAATAGATCCAGGAGACAAATTATCATACCAAATTTTAGCTGCTCCTTTCAGGGAAAAGGGAAAATTTTAGTGACAAAGTAAGTGTGTATCTTAATATCATCAGAGAATAAATTACTCAAAGTAGAAAGTTCATTCATATGTTTCATAGCACTTTTATTTTCAGTACCACAGAAAGGTTCTTTCTCGACAATAGATGTGTAAGACAAATCCAGAGAGAAATCATAATCCTGATCTCTAATATTTATGGGAGATGTGGAAAATTTAGAATAGGGAGACAAGTTATATCTAACAGCTCGTCTTGCAAGAAGACTTCTCATAGCACTTGCATCTCTAGTAGCATGCCATTCTTCAATGAAGTCATCATCAAGTTTAATATAAGTTTCATCAAGATCATCGCTAAGATTCCCCCTAGCTTGAGGTGAACTAACATGTGTAATAATATTTTCAGCATTTTCAATTTGTTTAGCTTTAGCAATTGTAGAAGCACTCTTATCAAGCACAATAGAAGCATCATCAAAATCATCAAGTGCATTATCAGATTCAGCAGAAGTAGTAGTAGCATGTGGTGGAGTAAGAAGCTTACTCATAACAGACGGCGAATCAAGAGCGACAAAGGTGTTCAGAGTTGTATCTCTTCTTGTAGTGGATAGCAATATAGGGAACTTCGATTCAGGAGCTTTCCCCGTAATAAAGAAAATGCAGCGAACAATATCACCTTCAAGTGGGCTTGTAAATAAAGCTATGCTCCCCGGAAACGGTGCCAGAAAATAGTCTTGATGACCCACAAGTATAGAGGATCGCAACAGTCTTCGAGGGAAGTAAGACCCAAATTTATTGATTCGACACAAGGGGAGCGAAAGAAATATTTATAAGCTTTAACAAGTAAATTATCAATTCACCTACACCTGAAAATAGACTTGCTCGCAATAGTTTATCAGTAGTAACATTTTTATGGCAGTGGGAGTAGTGAAGTAACAGCAATAGCGAAATAAAAACAACACTAGCAATGATTGCAGTAGACAACATGATTAAAATACTGTAGGCACAATGATGGATGAACGGGCGTTGCATGAATGAGAGAGTTCATATAATAGAAAGACATAGACATTGGAAGTAATAATTATAAAAGCATCCTAGCATAATATATCCATAGGCATGTGTTCCTATTTAGTCGTGCATGCTCGCAATAAGAAAATTGCACGACATCTTTTGTCCTACCAGCCCGTTGCAGCGGGGCCTCTAGGGAAACTATTGGTAATTAAGGTACTCCTTTTAATAGAGTACCGGAGCAAAGCATTAACACTCCGTGAACACATGTGATAATCATATCATAGTCATCCCCTCCGGTTATCCCAATTCTTGGTCACTTTTGGGCCTCGAGTTCCGGACAACAATGTGTGTGTACAACTTGCAGATATGATCAAAAACAATAATTATCCTCATGCTTCAATAACATGTTTAGATCAGAGATCATGGCACTCGGGCCCAAAGTGACAAGAATTAAGTATAGCAAGTTGCAACAATGTCAAAAATACTAACAACGGATACTAGGCACTATGCTCATAACAATCTTACAGCTATTACATGACCAATCTCATCCAATCCCTACCATCCCTACAGCCTACAGCGGGGAATTACTCACACATGGATGGGGGAATCATGGATGGTTGATGGAGAGGCGTCGGTGATGGCGATGTCGATGATCTCCTCCAAATCCCCATCCCGACAGGGTGCCAGAACGGAACTTCTGGTCCCCGGATTGGGGTTTCTGGTGGCGGCGGAGCAACGGAACTCTCTCTGGAAAAACGTCGAACCTCCCTCGGTTTTTAGGACTAGGGGCTTCTTATAGTGCGAAGAAGAGGTCGAAGGGGTGGTCGAGGCGGCCAGACCACCCCTTGGCGTGGCCAAGGCCTAGCCCGCGCTAAGGGTGGATGTGGGCCCCTCGTGGCCCCCCTCTGTCTCGTCTTCTGGCTCCGGGAGTCTTCAGGAGAAATATTTGGTTTTCTATATTTTCCTGGAATTTTCCCGAAAGTTGGAAATCTGCACAAAAACGAGACACCAGAGAAATTCTGCTGAAAACAGTGTTAGTCCGCGTTAGTTGTATTCAAAACACACAAGATAGAGGTCAAACAACAGCAAAAGTGTTCGGGAAAGTACATACGTTTTGGATGTATCAATGGTCTCCATTCCTGCAGTTCCAGTACAATGGTAGTGCCAGCAAGGGATGGCGATCTTCAAGCACACCTCCTGATTGGAATTCAGCGGTCCTGCGTGGGCTTGTAAAGTTGCAACCATGTTGTTCCGGCTCTGCTCGGGTGTGACCATCGCGGCATCGAATCATAGAGGTTTGCGCTGAGAGGATGTGCCTGATTTCTGTAGGACGTCGCAACGCTGTAGTGTGGTGACATGCGATGAAATCCGTCCAAGAGATA
Source organism: Lolium perenne (assembly GCF_019359855.2). Lineage (NCBI taxonomy): Eukaryota > Viridiplantae > Streptophyta > Magnoliopsida > Poales > Poaceae > Lolium > Lolium perenne. The sequence goes on from NC_067247.2 coordinate 88,925,324, forward strand.
GAAGACCAGATGGAGGAGCGGCAATACCATTAAAAGATTGAAAAAGAAAGGCACTGCAGTTTTCGTGATGCAATGAGTCAGCATGTAGTACTCGATTAATATAGAGATCGTGACTGCCCGGGAGATGAACGGAGGCGTCTCTAGATGGACACATGGAAATTAATGATGTGTTTGTGGGAGAAGAAGAGGTGAAGACACACAAATGCAAGAGAGTATTGCACTACCAACTGATGATGCGGCTTAATTAGAGCATCTCCACTCGTCCCCCCGACGAGGCCCCCGAGCGACGTTTTTTCCATCCGGACGACGAAATTCGGCCCAGTCGCGCCCCCGGTTCCTCGTTTTCGTCCGGATTTGGCCCTTAATCCATCCGGCGAGCCCACGCCACCCCCGGCCCCCCGGGGCGCGCTCGGGGACTCCGGACGAAAGATTTTGGCGCGAAACGGCGTGTGGACCCGCGTAGTCGGCGACTGGAAAACCAAATCCTGTCGATTTTCCCTCCAATTTGCTTGCATATCCCCATTCCCTCCAATTTGCTTGCATATCCCCATTCTCTCCCGCCGAAATCCCCCAATCTCCTCGTCTTCCAGCTCCAGTTCCTGGCGGCGTCTTCTCGTCCACCACCACTCTCCTCCTCGTCTTCTCGTCCACCACAATGCCGCCGAAGGCGCCGGCGAGGAAGATGCGGGCGAAGAAGACGAAGCCACCGGGCATGTCGAACGCCGAGTGGGCGGCGGACGAGCAACGGCGCGACGTGGAAACAAGCGCCAGGGCGGAGAGGGTGAAAAGAGCCGCCGCCAAGAGGTCGGCGGAGGCGGCCCAGGAGGAACAAGCGAGGCTGATCAGCATGGCCTATAGCGGCGGCATGTTCCCCGGCCAATGGCCGACGCAAGGTACAACAAGTTCCCCGTCTTCCTTCTCGCCTTCGCTGTACTCGCCGTCGCCGACTGCCGTGTTCCAAGAGGGCGCCTACGTCCAACCGTCCAAGCCCACACCGTCGCCGCCCGAGCTTGACGTCGGCGGCGGCGGCCTGTTCGAGGGCACCTCGCCGGCCATGCGACGAGGGCCGCTCGCGTTCGGTGCGATGGCGGCGCCGAACGAAGAGGAGATCCACGAGATGATCACCTCCGGCACCACCGCCGCCGCTGCGAGCCCGGGGTTCTTCATGACCGCCGCCGCTGCGTGCCCGGGGTTCTTCACGCAAGAGGAGACGAGGGCGACGGCAGCTGTGGCGGCGCGCAACGAGCATCGGGAGGATGTTGCCGACGGAAGCCAAGCCGTCGAAGAAGAAGGCGAGGAAGAAGAAGAGCCAACTCAAGCCGCCGCCAACCTGTCGAAGGGGAAGAAGAAGAGGAAGAAGGACTCGCCGCCTGCCGAACCGCGTATCAAATGGACGCCGACGAGCCTGTTTCCGTGTAATTTCCCTCCGATCGCCGATCTGTGGCTGATCCTTTTGCTCCTTTTGCCGATCAACTGGCCGTACTTGTAGCGCGGGACGGCGGTTTGTTTGAATTTAAACTCTATCCGCCGAACTCCGGGTGGACGACTGGAAATACGGTACTCCCCACGCCTTAATTTCGTCCAATCCGGAGGTAGTTTCGTCCGGATTTGGGCGTGGGGAGCGCCAACGAGTGGGGATGCTCTTAGGAGCACATCCCTTGCCGGCACTAGCAGTTGTATAAATCGGTTATTCTCCCACTGGCTGGCTTTGGGTTAGATGTAACTGAGGTTGCATGAGAGATGAGGTGGATGGGAGATGGCTGAAAAGTGGGACCGATAATGTGGCATAGCTCCATGTTTAGAGAAATAGGTTTGTGTGAATGAACTATTTAGTTATATAGGATTAAAGTATGTTTTTTGGATGGAGGAAGCATGTGCACCCATGAGCCGAATTGAATTTCCATTTAGTCTATGATCAAGCCAACGCAGAATAATTACAAGTCCATGTAATTAATCACACCATTTTCCTGACGAGTTCGAAATAGAACTATCAGGATTCTTTTGTGTGTATGATTCTTAAAAGCCCACATGAATAACATGGCAATATTTTGTTTTTGAAAATATGGCAAAATCCTTGCCCTATTCCATTATTTAAGAAGTAAGTTTACAAGAACGTAAACTATCCGGGCACACAAAATTAATATTACTCCTGCGGCATCAAATTACTCATACACTTGGCACCCGCTAACACCCAAAGCATGGACTCTAACTTAATCTTTTGGAGGATCACCGAAGGTGGTGCGTACTTGTTCTTGAACACCCGACCATTGCTTTCATTCCGAACCTCCCAAGACACGAGGAGAGTTACCGAGGACAAATCCTTACGCTTCATCATCACCCCACTAAGAGTGAAGAGAATCGGTTAGCCATGCGTGAAAATTAAAAGAATGAAGGCCAAGCCAGTGATGGATGAGGCCCCAAAGCCAAATGGTATACCGACAATTGACGAGAAGATGATCAACCGACTCCATCGCTCGTTTGCAAAGTGGGAAATCCTCACAATTAGGCCAACCTCTCTTTTCCAGCCTTTCATTTGTCCAAAGCCTATTTTGGAGAGCAACCCAAACGAAGAACTAGATCTTAGGCGCAGCCCAAATCCTCCAACCGAAGAGACGGGAGGGGACACGGTAGCTCCGAAGAATTGACCCTTGTAAGCGGAATTAGAATAATATTGGCCACTCTCAGTAAGGCTCCATGTGATCTCATCTGCAACGTCTTCATGGAGAGCAATGCATGTAAGCTTGATCCAAATGGAGATGTATTGACAGATATGCTCCAATGTGAAACCCGCGTCCATGTTGATTTTACAGATCCAACCATTGTTATCCATGGCCTTCTTCACATTCAAATTTTTCCTAGAAGAAATTTTGAAAATGGGGGGGGGGGGCTTCCGAAAGGGTTTTTTCTTCCCATTTCCGTAAGTAATAGTGGTGGAGCCATAGAAGAGGTCCATGTCCGTGTCATTTCAAGGGTTGCCAAGGCCAACCAAAATCCTCCCCGATTCTTCTCATTCTTGTCAAGGCCATCTCAACCGGTGCGCTCTTGCGAACAAGTCACTATTTAGAACCCCAAGCCCTCCAAGGTTCTTGGGTCTACAAACAACATCCCAATTAACCTTGTATTGGCCCCCGCCTATAACATGGAAATATAATAACATATGGATTATGAAGTACATAAGTGACTTGTTTGATATGAAGATACGTTGAAAGAAGTTTGAGGTACAATTTTAGATCTGTATGAAATTGCTTTTACTTGAAAATATCACGTCTTGCTTCATGAAAAAAAGGTACAGGTTAGGTTGAGTGATCTTTGCAGATCAAACAACGGAAATTCAATTCGGCTCCCAGGTGCGTATGCTCCCTCTACTAAAAAATTATATTTCAAAATGTCAAAAAATTTGGACAAAAAATTCTACATGTACATCTTCATAATATACGTGCGTTTGTCAAATTTCACGAAAAACCAATATTTTGTGTGGTCTATATAAAAAAGAGAAAGTTTATCTTGTGAGAAGCATTATTTTTAGCACTGAATTTTGTCTTTTTTTACACACGTCACATGATAAGTCGATTTTTTATGAAACGAATTGGTGAGCATGTAGCACGTGAAGATATACGTGTGAACTTTTAGTTTCAATTTTTTTTTAAAATTTATAATGTATGTAAGATGCATTTCGAAATATAGAGATCATATGGACCCATGCCATCAAACAATCTCTTTAGTAAATATTTGTAAGGATCACAATCCTTAGAAAATAGACTATGCATTTTTGGTTTGACCATTAATTGCTTGTGTAATTTCATGCAGGTTTTCTAACGAAAAGATACCCCTTTTAAGGAGTTGCCTGGAGTAAAATATCATATGATTTGCTACAGATAGATTTGATATTTAGATTGGAAGAAAAGTACTTACTCTCTCCATACCGGTTTACACGGCAATTATGCTATCTCGAGAAAAAAGTTTGATTACAAATTTAGTCAACAAAATACATGATATATGCCACAAAAATTATACTATTGTATTCATATTTAAAAGAAGTTTTCAATAGTATAATTTTTGTAATATATATTTTATCTTCTGTTGACCAAATTAGTAGTCAAACTTCTTTCTCGAAATACGTAATTGCCCTGTAAACCGGGAGGGAGTACGTAGTATCCCATCTCTTCCTTATGTAAGCCATATTTAACTACCCAAATTCCAACTGTGGTCAACAATTGCACTAAAAAATTGCAAATTGCGTTACACAAATTTTATTGTTTATATTATGTACATCTTAAGCACATCTTTTATCTCTAAATAGGAGACCCCCACTACCTTATTTCTCTTGACATGCAACCTATCCACCTCAACAATCCTCCACCTCAGCAAGTATGCCACGTAGGAAATAAAATTGATGTTCCCGTTGTCCAGCTTGATGGTTCCGTTCACATTCTCCTGGTTTATCGTTGGTCTTGGTCTGACCATTTATTATCTTAGCAACGAATCGTCACTTTTGATTGCACTATCCACCCACACCCGCATGTATTCTCTGTTCGTCTCCACCATTTATTTCCTCCGTGAAGAAATGCACAAGAAACTGACCCACGCACTTGAGAACTGAGAAGTCACTTTTATGGTTTTGCCTTTAAATAATAACCTGCGCGGTAGTAGTTTCATCTCTGGTTGTTCTCTCCCAAACCACCACAACAATTTCTCATTGGCAGGTCATCGGAAAGACCGTGGTGAGCTGGTGCGCCAGCCTACAAACTTGCACCTAGCTGAAAATATCACTGCAGGGCCGTTCTTCATCCCAGCGTGCAAGTGACAACTTTCTCTGCTCCCTTAATATGTTTTTCCTCACTTTGTTCGATCCTCCTACTAATATCCTCTATTTTTTGTATTTTAGATAGGTTATTACGTTTCTCACCAAGAATTCTCTTTGTTGTCTTACGAAGTTCTTTCAGATTACAGCAGAAAGAGACAATATATAGCCTTTATCAACTTCAAGGAAAAGAATAAATTTCTTTTGTATCAACCCTTTTATATACTACCAACACAAAGCTCAGGTACTTTTGGCTCCATATTTATGTATATAAGTGCAAATCTTTCCAGTAGTATTTAACTACATACTAACATTACAGGTTACGAAGAATCCGGTTCCTTGGCGATTTCATCCAAATTCAACGGCGATGGAACAACTCAGTCCTTAGCATGCAACAGCCTGATTAAAAAAACTTAGCTGGCCGGTGCAGTTTCAAGGATGAGCTGCTTCGGTACCCATCTGCCGTCCAATAAAGTTGCTTCTGCAGCACCAATACCTTAGGCAACATGCCAACACAAGTACACGAACCTGTTGAATTGGGCCATTATGATCATCAATGCTTTACTCAATCCTAATGTTCCGATCTATTAATCTTTACCCTTCTCAACTGATAATGTTGTGATTTTCTTATAGTGTTATATTGCACACTAGCGGGGCCTGGTGACAAATATCAAAGATACTTTTTTTAAAATCTAAGAGTTTACTCTGTTAAAACAGAAGAAGTTGCATCTTAAAAAGGAAAGGTAAACAAAATAATGGTTCTCTTAAGGTGCAACTTAACTGATCGAAATGGAATAACAGTTTTGAATTTTAAACAGAATCGAACATTTCTGTTTTTTAACCTTCCACCATTTGTACCACAAATCATTTTATAGTATTCTTAAAGATGTTATACCAAAAATGTATTTTACTCCACAAGCATAACAATCCTGAATTTCATAGAAAACAAAGCTTCCTTTTTAATTCCACCATTTGTACTACAAATCATTATATAATATCCATTAAGGTGTCATACCGAACATGTATTTTAGTCCAAAAGCATAACAATTGCAATTAAACTATTTATATAAGCTCTTCCCGCTGCAACGTGCGGGGTATCCTCTAGTTTTCTATAGAGGTTGTAACCATTATTATCATATAATAATAGTCCTTCCTTCCTGTTTACATGGCGCACACCCATTTGTGGTTCAACTTTGACCATCGGGTTGACCAAAGTTATGTTCTACAAAACAATTATCATTGTATCCATATTTCAAAATGGTTTCTGAAGTTATAATTCTTATAACACATATCCAACATCGAATTGCTAATTTTGAATAACGTAAATTAAGGTCTACGCCATATTAATAGGGACAAAAGGTATTTTCACAAATTATTGAAGGTCAAAACTCATAAATGACAACTACTTTTTAAAATAATTTGCGTATGTCATTTCCATTGTGTTAAAAAAATGCATTACACTTTTTACGTGATTCAGTTTTAATCATAAATTTGACTAATAGTAGGTGAGGTTTTTTTTCATAAAATTTATACCATTGAAATGTTTATTCCAACACGAATCGAAGGGTATATTCTTTACCGTATGTATCTGTTCCTCGTATGTATCTGTTCCTTTCGTTTAAATTTGAAGTAAGACAACAAAAAAATTGGAATGGAGGGAGTAACATTTTGTTGGCCAAAGTGATGGTCAAATTTGGATCTGGAATACCTATGTGCCATGTAATTAGCAACGAAGAAAGCACATAAAAATGGTTAAATATGCGTTTGGGGCAGGAGGTGTTTATCACGAGAAAAGGAGCTTTTGTATTGCTGATGCAGTACAGACTACTTTAGATCATGTGCTTCTTTTAACCTATTCTATGTATCCGAGTTTTACTTTCCAACATGCCGTTAATTCAACAGATCTGATACTTCCCTAGCCTCAAACTAATGTCATTGGACCCGCATCTCAAATTCACACCTCGTGGCCGCAGCACATGCATCGTACATGGACCACTGACCAAAAAGGTCTGTTGCTCACTAGGGTTAGTCAAATAGTTTGAGTGATGCTGGGTTGGTTAGCCGCACGAAGCCATAACCCCTGTAGCAGATAGTTATGAAAAGCTGTGGGGCTATGCATGGCCGCATGGGCACTGATCTTACCCCTAACACCTGTTGCGAACATAAAAAATACAAAACAATGAGACACGTACTGTGTTATTTGTAGTGACCAGAGTCAAGAGCTAGCTAGCATCACAGCAATGCTGTGCTGCACATAGAGGCTGAAAATTGAACCTGGTATTGAAAGTGATAATGCGATGGTGTCTTCTCTTCTCATGTGGGTATGGCAATGATTCCTCTTTTTTTTTTTTTTTTTTTTTTTTTTTTTTTTTTTTTTTGCAAATGGGGTAGGGCAGTGCTTCCTGATCCAGTACATAATGCTAAATATGGATCTCGAATAGATTTAGTTCCAAGCATGTGTTTTCTGCATACTTCTATTCACATGTTGAGGAGTCTACTTAATCACAGAGCACTCGGTTTATTTACCTTTTCTGGTTCAACTACCGTAATTCCAATTTAATTTGACGGCATGTCTTGGTGCTATATGTGTATCACCTTATATTTATGTAGGCAATAGAGTGGTATTGGATATATGTTTATAATCTCCAAAATTTGTATGTGTTGCATAACGGACATGTTCATATTTGTTTACTTTCCACTAGTGGAAAACTGGCCAACAATACCGGTTCCAGAGGGCCTTTTGTACCGGTTATGCAACCGGTACAAAAGATTCGGGACAAAAGCCCCCCCCCTTTGGTACCGGTTCCTTACGAACTGGTATTAAAGGGGCTTCCACGTGGGCACCCAGGAGACCGCAGGGCTGGAGACCTTTGGTACCGGTTTGTAACACGAACCGGTACCAAAGGTTGGCTACCGCGGCAGAGAATGTGCATAAATCTCTGCCGCGGCAGAGAATTCAGCGTTTAGGGTTTTAGGAGGGGTTTAGGGGTATCAGACCGTTTCATCGTACGAGGATCGCGCCGATGCGCCCGAAACGCGTTTGGGTTTAGGTAGTACATGAAGATCAAGGTGATGCATATCAACTTGGTGCATATAATATAAGACATGTAATTGCATAAGATCACAAATTAAGTAGTACATGCATGAAGATCGATCTTCATGCATAGTAGTACTCTCCGAGGCATACTATCTATTATATGTAGCATAGTGGTATTCTTCGAGTAAAACTATATGTTACATGTAGATCTTCATGCATAGTGGTACTCTCCAAATGGTGCTATGATGTCCCGAAGGAAAAAAAACCAGCCAATTCCTCGCCAATTGCTTTGAAACGGTCCTCGATTGAGATCATGTTCCGCTTTCTTGCCAACTGTAAAAGAATGAGATACAAATGAATACATGAGCTATGTGTGTGTGTGTATATATATCAAATCACAATCAAACAATTATGACTGAAACTCAGCACAACTTATGGTAACAAAATAAATTTGTGAATAATGTTTCCGTACCTCTTTATTTCTTTGATTATTCATTCTCTTGCCGAAAATTCTGTGGATGTACTCGCAAACGCAGTATCCACATAGATTAGTCCCCTCTGGTTGTTTCGCGCATTTCTGTACAAGAATATAATTCAATCAAATAATAATCAAGTATGATAAAGGTGTGTGAACCTAGGTAGTACTACTTACTTTGTTCGCACGCCATATCAGCTTCGGTTTCCAATCACGGGACTGATCTTCCTTGATGAACATTTCCCACACGCTGCCCGACAAAAGAAAATGCATAAAAGAGTTATCAATTTGTTGATAACAGGAAATTAACGAAAAAACCCGATAAGAATTAAAATTACTTTTTGAGCATATCAAAAGCCGGCTTGTATAGTATAGGCTCTTTGGTTAGTGAGTCAAAGACTTCAACATCTCCATCGTACATTTTAATGACGATAAGAATAAAGTGGAACCTGCGCCAAATTAAATATGCAGTGTCATAGATATAAGTCATCAATTAAAATTTGAACATCTCGTGAGAAAAATAGAATGTGTTATAAGACAGTAACACTCACTTGAAGTTGTAAGGCCAAAGTATTTTTTTTTTCACGTTGTCGCTTCAAAAACCTTAGCAAAGTCTCCGGTGTATCCCTGTTATAGATGGGATCTTCTATGATTTTTCCTTGCATTGTATCCGGGTCAATGAACCCAATGTCCGTGATTTCATCCCTTTTGCATTCGAGTATCTTCGATCTGCATAATATAGCACACAAAAGATTATAATTCGCAGACAATGAACGAGCTGAGCTAAAGACTTCTCAAATCTATTATATACTAAAAGCAAAATAAGGGTATGAAATAGAGACACTACGTTAATCCACATCATCAGAATTATTTAAACTGTTAGATCTGTAATTTGATGGTCATGATTAAAAGAGTTTACGTAACATGTACTATCTTTTTTTTTGGACATACACTGTATGTAATATTAGACACGTACGTGCAACAGTTTGTGAGAAAGAAAATTAAATGGAGGCAGGAAAGTTTACGTACCTGTTTAGTTGTGTTAGTCTTTCCATGTGGGAGGAGTCCACCGGTTGCACTATTCCATGTTTTATAGAATTTTTGGGCAGTGGATGTGCAGCGTATCTTGCGAATTCCGCTACCAAATTTTGGACAGTCTGACTTCATTGCATGGCATATTAGTAAGACTGGCTGTTTTACGGTGAAATCAGCTTATCATATGGAGTGGAGGGTGCAGTATCGGAGAAGAGCTCAGCGAACTGATTTGGCTGACCGATCTAAACCTCATGAAGTATGGAAGAAGATATGGAAAGCTAAGGTGTCAAGGAAAATTCAGATTTTCTGTTGGAGAGCTCTCCAAGGTATAGTACCATGTTTTTGCGCTTTAGCGAACAGACATATTGGTTCTGAGGTAAATTGTCCTGTCTGTATGCGGGATGCGGAGGATCTGCGACATATGTTATTTACATGCCCAAGGGCTTTGGAGCTTTGGGAGGGGCTGAATGTTGCTGAGGCTATCATAGGCGCCTCACGAGTGGATCGCTCAGGCTCTTTGGTTTTGGAAGAGCTCCTATGTTCTCCTACCCCAGGAGGAGTTACATGCAATAACCAACATTTTATGGAATTGATCATGACCACCTGTTGGTATTTATGGTGGTCGAGAAGGCAAATAAAGCATCAAGAGCCGGTACCAACGCCGGTGAGGACTGTTATTAATATCCAGGGTATTGTGGCTAATGGTGTCAAACTGAAGGGCACGGGTAATGTGATCAGACGAGTGGGTTGGCAGAGACCGGCGTCTGGTGTGTATAAACTGAACGTGGATGCTGCGTTTGATAGCGATACTGGGCATGGAGCTACAGGGGCCATTATTAGAGATTCTGGAGGTAATTTCATGGCTGCCTGTTGTGATTTTACTGACAGTGCCATAGATGTTGCAGCGATGGAGGCTTCAGCTTTGTTAGCGGGTCTCCAGTTAGCTGAACAATTTGGACCAAGCCTCTTGATGGTTGAATCTGATTCGATGGAAGTGGTTCAAGCTGTCCTGGATCCTTCGGAGTTCAGAGGTACTAGTGCGGTGGTCATTGATGATTGTAGGCACCTGTTGACGGTGCTCGGCAAGGCGACGATACGGCATTGTCCGCGAGAAGCAAATGAGGCCGCACATGAGCTTGCTCGCCATGGTTCCTTGGAGAGGGTGAAGAGTTTCTGGTTTACAGACCCTCCTTCTTTTATTATTCCTGTTATTGTAAAGGACCGTGTGTTGATTGAGTAATAAAGTTGCCGAAAGTTCAAAAAAAAAAAAAAAAAAAAACCTAAAGGAGTCTCCAACTCCAATCCGTCCAGGCGCTAGACGAATTTGATTTTTTTTCTTCTTCAAGCCGTTATGTGTTGATTAGCTGCATCTACACGTCACACAAGAATATTTATTGCTTATACAGAGATGAAAGGTTTGATGTCAATTAGCACACTGCCCTATCAAAAAAAAAAAATTAGCACACTCCAACCACGTGTTAATTAAATGAATTTGGCATGTCACAAGGTAAAAAATGTTTTTTTTAGCATACCTAGGCACACAACTATGATAATTAAAAAATCTTTAAATAATACTCTCTCTGTGCCGAAACGATGTCACAATTTTTTCTAAATTAGTATATATCTAGACATAAAATTGTCTAAATTAGTATATATCTAGACATTATTTAGTATACAAATGCATACGAATTTATATAAATCTGGAAAATCCTTTTCGAGACAAAGTAAGTAAAAATTTCAATCCAAAAAAGTCAATGAACTATTCTCATATATAAATGATAGTCAGAACATAAGAAGACATAATGATGTACTACAAGCTTTTACTACATTTGACTGCAAAGTAGTTTTCGGTATATATCTCCAATGAATTAAAGTTGAATATGAAATTCATTTATTTTTTATCCACTGTGTGCGGAAGTATTAGGTAAATCCAAATTACCCACCACAAGAACACATGTAGCATCCACTTTTCAGGCACCACATTAGTCCACATCATCCAAATTTCGTTGTATAATTTGTTGCTATGATTTAATCAAATAAGTAAAGTCATATAGTATATGGATTTGTGTGTCAAGGTAATATATACCGTGTAGTTTCAAAGTACATAAATAAGAAAGATGAACCGTACCTAAGGTCAGAGATTTCTACGACCAATAGTATCGGCCAACTCCATCTAAATAGCAAGCATAACCATGTGTAACCTCGATGACATGTCTCGACAAAACTAAATCTGAACGAGGGGTAACATGTGTTCATTCTTGACATGTTAATCAATAAGGTTTATGCGTGTGGAGACATAAATCTAAAGAGTAATCTAAATAGCAAGCATAACCATGTGTAACCTCGATGACATGTCTCGACAAAACTAAATCTGAACCAGGGGTAACATGTGTTCATTCTTGACATGTTAATCAATAAGGTTTATGTGTGTGGAGACATAAATCTAAAGAGTAACGGCGCCAATACTTCACTGGCAGACGACAATGTTGCACTACAAATATTGAATTTTGTACATGATAACTAAAATTGATGTGTCAAATAGTAGATTATAGAAAAAATAATGTGTCAACGATTATAGTATACATGCAAGGACAACTATCAGAAGACAAAGATGTACCGTGACCTATTTTTGCCATAATTATACCTATACCAAGCACAACAAATAGAACTGCATCGACGCACTTAAATGTATCAAAATGAATATATATTTTATTTTTAGTGGAAAATTATTGTTTAATGAAACAAATGTCATTACAAATATTTACCGAGCAAGTCATATTTACTTATCATAATATTTATGGTGAATATATAACTAATTAGTTATTTTTAGAGCTAAGTGGTTGTTATATGAGTATCCATGAAACCTAATCTCTTAGTTCTCGAACAATCCATTAAAATACATAGGATGCCCTCGCATTTGCGAGGGCCACTGTGCTAGTTACATAAATAAATCACTTACAGACAATAGCAACTGATGATAGATTTGTCGAGGGCCCAGAAATTGTATAACTGAAAAAGTTCGCAGAAGTCAATGCTCACGGAGTATTCTTGGAAGTAGTGCTCTTCCTTAACTCGCACCATGATAGACTCGATCCCTATCTTTGTGGCGTTATTGTACCACACATGTAAATTACGCATACTTGTTGGTAGCTTCCTCACATTCTCGACGAAATCTTTCCCTTGAACAAATTTATATGCTACTTCATCGATGGGGTAATCTGTTGTGTATTGTCAAGAACTTTCAACGGCCTTCTCGTCAAACACCTTAAGAGGGGGGACCGATTGAACGGGTTGTTCTCCGAGCTGGTGCACTTGTTGTTTCCCTTTTTTCGACATGACACCCGATTGATTGGCTTTTTTCGCCTCCATCATCTCGTCATACGACATTTCAATAGAATGCCTATGTCAGATGGCAGCGATGGTACATGGTCATATAGATTCTCAACAGTACGCACAACTTTCACCGAATCTAGTCTCTTCTTAAAAGGTATCTCTAGCACTTTCTTAGCAAAATGGGCTTTTAGCTCAGACTTAATGGTTTCGATGTTCTCCTCGATAGTTTTTTCCCAAGGTAACTTCTCAATAGGCGGCAGTGGTTTCTCCGTTCTAGGTATCTTCCTAACCGGCGAACCGTTCCGCTTAACGAGCAACTTCTTACGCGGAGGATATCGAGATGGTGGACTCACGCTGGGGTCCCTCTCAGGTAGGTGTGGACTGTGCTCCTCATGTGGACTGCTAGCAGGAGGAGTAGATGGAATTTGCTGCTCATGTGGACTGCTACGAGGAGCCGGTGGGCTTCGCAAAAGGACGATGTATTTCTTGGACCATAGAGCAAAACCGTGCTTGACATCGGTCATTATCTTCTCATCGTCACCTCCAGGAAAATCAAGCTCCACTGTTTCAAAACCCGGAACAACGTCATCCACCCCGACACGAACACAGACAGTTGGAATGGGCATATGATTGTGTGTTGCTCTATCTTAATTTGGGTAAACATAGCCGACCGCCACCTTAACGGACACGTTCCTCATTGACATATGTAGCTCGCAATCTGTCTTCTCCATGACATATTCCACGGGGGAGCTTCCTCACATCCGTCAAGATGCGAGGAACCCACACTGCTTCTTCGCTGAGATGGGGCGGCATCGGCTTGAGGATCCTGTAGAAACATCGGCTGATCAGGTGCCCTCTGATTTTTCTCAAGCGCCTCCACCCTATTTATCAATTCCGCTAACCTGTCTGACTCCTGCTTCTTCTTTCTCGAACGGCTTCTATAAGTGTTAGAACACTCCGGCCACGCTTCCTTCATGGTGACACCTTGGAGGGCTCGTACCCGTCCAACGTGTTCAGGAATCCCCAGAGCGAGTGTCAGCTCGTCATTCTCTCTATTGGGAATGTACTCTCCCTTTCTAACTTTTTCAATTGCATCTAGAAGCTGCATCGTGACTGCTTCAGTTTTCCTTCCATTTTCCCTTTGCAACGATCAACCCTGTCTTTGGGTCCAACCCTGCCCCATGCGGAACAACCAGAACTTGGACCGGTCGGGCCAGTCCCATGTCTGTGGAGTGATTCCTGCGGCGATCAGTTTAGCTTCAAATGCTCTCCCCTTCGGAATGGCAGTCTTGTAGCCACCTGACCCCAAATGATGTAAATGTTTCTTCTTTGAAGCATTTTTCGTATTTTTGACTGATCAGGACACAGCAGTAGACGATTGCTTATACCTCTTAAATGCTTGCCAATGATATTTTATCTTCACTAGACTTTAAGTGAATACTGGATCTTCATCTTCATATTTGTCCCATAAATTTTTCTTCCAGGTCTGGAATTGTGTGGCCATCTTGTTAAGAGTCCATTCCTTGACTTTCTTCTTCTGGCCTTCCGTCATGTCTTCCGGTAGGCTGATGTGTCAGTAGACTGTCCCAAAGAAAAAAATTAGAGTATCATTGACATAACTAGCTTCACGCCCCGTGTTCTTCGACCTATGCCACTCTGGAATGCTGATCGGTACATGGTCCCTAACAAGAACTCCAGCTTGATTTGTAAATTTACGATAGTGCTCTTTGGGATCCACCGGTTGACCACTATCCTTAAATGCGGTGAGGGCTAACCTACCTTTGCCCTTTAGACGTTGCGTCGGGCCTCGTTGCTTTTTAACAGAATTTATTGTTGATCCAGAAGGCTAAAAGAAAAAAAAAATCGTTAATAAGTGCAATACAAATAAATGAATGCATCTAGTGATGAACATAGCCTTGATATATAAATATACACCTCGCCGGATTTTGTTAAGGACACTTCGTTGTCTCTTCTTTCTTCAGACTCAAGTCCCTCACCGACATCGTTCGGAAATTGTGAGAAATCATCGTCATCTTCATCGGGTTCTCCATCGGGTTCCGGTCCACGGGCACTCTCATATATCATTTTCTGCACCATTTCTTCTTGCTCCTCATCTCGGACGAAGGTGCCGTCCTCCATAGCTCAATGTCACTACAAAATTAAATGCAATTATTTCATTCATCATGTCATGATCATAACAGATTGCTAGATGGATAACAATTCAAATGAAGAAATCAATAACAAAACCCTAACCCTAACCCTAACCCTAACCCACGGACTCGGCGTTCCTCCACCGATGCCAAGAGCGACACGGCCACGGACTCGGCGTTCCCCTCCTCCTCTCGCTCTTCTCTCTATTTCTCGACCCTAACCCTAACACTCGGCGCTCCTCCTCGATGTCGCGGTGGCACCTCCACGGGCTCGGTGTTCCTCCACCGATGCCGAGAGCGCCACGGCCACGGACTTGGCGTTCCTCCACCGACGCCGAGAGCGACACGGCCACGGACTCGGTGTTCCCCCTCCTCCTCTCGCTCTTCTCTATATTTCACTCCATCTACACGGAATCGGCGTTCCCCTCCTCCTCTAGCTCTTCTCTATATTTCTTGACCCTAACCCTAACACTCGGCGCTCCAACGAGGCGTAGTACTAGTGCTATCAAGGCGATGTTGCGGCTGTGCGGGTAGGAATCTGGCCTGTAAGTAAACTACGCTAAGAGCTCGGTGACCCTGCTCAATTGCGATGCTGAGGCTGCTACCTTGGTCACGGGCACGCTGGTCGGGCTGCCCCGTTGTGGAGCTGCCGCTCACCTACCTACGGATCCCGCTAACGCTCACTTGGTGGCCTCGGTGTTCAGGATATGGGCGGCGTAGACCAGGGCAGCCAGATGCTATCGGCCGTCCCCTGGGCTGGGGATTGTGTCGAGCACCTGACACGCGGCGTAGAGCGGCATGGTGCGGCATGCGTGGACGGCCTGCGGGTCTTGGTGGTGGCGCGCGGCGTGAAGCGCTCGACTAGTAGCGCAGGGAATCGCGGCGGAGGCGCAGGGCGTAGCGGTGGCGAGCGATGGCGCCGGAGAAGGGGAGAAGGCGACGGTACCGTACGTACCTTGCCGGCGCGGAGAGGAGAGGCGTGGTGCTGCGCGTGGACGACGACGATGGCGTGGTGTGGCGTGGTGCGGACAACGGACGACGGCGACGGCGACGGTGACGGCATGGTGCGCGCGGCGTCTCTGTGTGTTTTTGCTCTGTCCCGTGTCGATCTGGTCACGAGCGGCTAAGGGAACAAGGCTTGGGGACCTTTGGTGCCGGTTGGATCCACCAACCGGTACGAAAGACCTTTGGTACCGGCTGGTGGATCAAACCGGTACAAAAGGTCATATTTTTGTTTTCTTTTACTTTTACTTTTACTTTTTCTGTTTCTTTTCTATTTCTATTTCTGTTTCTTTTCTTTTTCTTTTTTCTTTTCTGTTTCTTTTTTGCTTTCTATTTATTTTTATATTTCTTTTATTTTTCTATTTATTTATTTATTTATTTTTTATTTATTTTCTATTTATTTTTCTATTTATTTTTCTATTTATTTCTGTTTCTTTTTCTATTTCTTTTCTATTTCTTTTTCTATCTATTTTCTGGTTCTGTTTCTTTTTCTATTTCTTTTCTATTTATTTTCTAATTCTTTTCTATTTCTTTTCTATTTCTTTTTCTATTTCTTTTCTTTACTCCCGTCATGACGCCATCCGCGCAGGAAAGTTTCCCGCCACGACATCGCGCGGAAAAGTTTCCCGCCACGACAATGCGCGGGAGGAAAAGGGCGGGAAATAATGGGCGGGAATAAAATTTTATCTTGATTGAACTAGAATTAAAGTACAGAGCTCAACTGAAAATTAAGATACATGGCCAGATTTGAATGTTTGAGTCATTCAATCATACTCGTGCCTAGCCCTATAAACATCGGCACTATACTCGTTGTAGTCGCCGACATCATCTTCACTGGCATCGGGGTCGCGGTAGTCAAACCTCGGGGAGTGAGCACGCGTGGGCTGGGAATGAGGGTACCGCAGGCGGGGGGCACGGTAGTCCATGACGCTCTGGAGAGTCCGGTCGCGCCACCACAGCCAACGGCCAGCCTCTTTGAAGTTGAACAAGACGGGCCGTCCTCCTCGTGCCTTGCAAGTGCACTCTCACGCCGATTGATGAAGAAGCCATCCCAAGTCGGGCTGTAGTCGGGATGCCACTTGGGATTCCTCCGCTGCTCTGGCGTGAGCTCGAAGTAGTAGTTGTTCGTGATGGCCATCTGGCGCGCCACACCTAGAGGGACAGGAGGGACCGGTACGCCTCCGATGCTCAGCAAACAGCCAGTCGGGAAGTGGTAGCCCGACGGGCAGGGGTACTTCGAGGCGCAAAGTGCCTCCGCCTCCCGGGGGTTAGAGATACGATGGAAGCCATGGGAGAGAGTGATGAGGTTTGCAGATATGAGTCTAGATGTGATATGTAAATGGAGGCCAAGCCTACATATATATAATGAAAAAATGGCGGGAAGATAGGCGGGAACGCAGTGGCGCGGGAAAGTTTCATCTCGGGTGGGGGCTCAAACCAAGACAAAAGATGGGGGGACCTTATCTGGGGGAGGCTTATCTGGGAGGGCCTTATCTGGGGGGTGGCTGACGTGCGGGCAACCATTAGTCCCGGCTGGTGAGTACAACCGGGACTAAAGGTGGTTTTTGTGTCATCTAACAAAACTGTCGGTGGGATAAGGAAGCGTGGGTAACCTTTAGTACCGGCTGGTGGGTGCAACCGAGACTAAAGATGATGACAGGATAAGGACGCGTCGGTGGACGCACTGCTCGATGAGATAAAGCATGTAGCGCAGGACACCCTGTTGGAGGAACAAGACAAAGTAGAAGCGGCGCCGTGCCTATAAAAGGAGCATCGATACACCATGGCAAGCAGCTCAACAAGCCAACATAGGCAGGGAGAGTTTCATCCCCATGGATGGAGGAAAGGGCTGGGAAATCTCCCGTGGCGGAACTTCTCGAAGATGCCCTTGGTGCACACGCCCTATGGCATCTTCGGAAGTTCCGCCTCGGAAATATTTTCCTGCTAGCCCGTAAAAGACTCCATATCCTCTAACAGTGTTGGGGAAAGGGTTGGGAAATCTCCCGTGGCGGAGCTTCTCGAAGATGTCGTTGGTGCTCATGCCCTACGACATCTTCGGAAGCTCCGCCTCGGAAAAATTTCCCTGCAAGCCCGTGAAAGCTACTTAACTAGTAAAACAAGCCAACCATCTCCATTGTTAATATCTTACATACAGTAACATCATTACACAAAAACAAATGGGAAAGTGATTTCCATATTGAGATACACAAGTTATGATCCCTATCTAGTCTTCTGAGTTTTCTTCGTGTGTTTCCCTTTCTTCTGATTGCGACGCAACCATGGACAATCTTCATTATTTAACATGATGCTTGGGTCAGTTTTTACCTTGAAAGGTGGAATATCATCAAACTTATTTTAATCTTCTGACGTGTTTGTCTTGTCCTCTACTGACAAGGGATTAACTTATCAATGCCTACAGATTGTAGACTAGGGTTTTAGTCGGAAGTAGAGGGCAAGTATATCTCAAAGGTTTCAGCCGAAAAAGTGCTCAACGATGTGGAAACTAGGGTTGCGTGAAACAATGAATCGATGCTTTCTTTGTCCCTCGACTCCCCCTTATATAAGAGGCGGAGCCGAGGGATTGGTAATACACAACTTACAGAGTCCGGGAGAGTTTCCAACCCATCCCGCAAGATTACAAGTAGTATTTCCTAATACAACTCTAGCTTTCCTTAATAATAACTTGGGCTCTTGATTCTTCTTATTCTTCGAGTCATGGGCCTTCAGTAAACCCCGGGTACCATCTTCGGCAGGCCCATTGGGGATGCCTATGTCAGTAGCCCCCGAGATTTCGCTTGAATCGCAGAATCAGGGAAAATCTCCAACTTTATATTCAATAACTCTGCTGAATTTTATCACATATCTTTGGATACGTAATTATATATTGTACAGGGATAATGGTAGTTGGGGCTAGTTCATCTGACGAATCAGGTACTAGTTAACTGCTCTAGTGGCAATCCGCAAAAACCTACTTCAAGATCACGTCCCTAGACATGATCTCGGGATACTGGTATAAACTTCGACAGGTACCGCTTAAGATCTTACCATTCTGTCAAGTCCCAGTCATATTTTATCGGGTACCTACCGCGTCTGTTAGGATTTTTCTTCGTATCTGTTGATACGGAAAAAAGTAACAAACCGACGTCAGAGACGGCGCCACGCCACACAGAACGGATCTGGGGTCTTACCTTCGCAAAGTTTTGCGGCATTCAGAGATTGTTCACAACTTTTGGCGCTATGAGAATATATTGTCGAGTGCTTTTTCGGCTGTTGGAATAGCACATTTTATTGAGTCAACGGATGACTTATATTGACCTCCCGATGGGAGTATATGTAGAGTTATTTACATAACTCGAAATATGCTCACTTTTACTTCTTTCTCTCTTTTTTATAATTTCATCGGGCACGCGAACAGCGTTCCCGATGGGAGTAGCCCCCGAGGCTACAGCCAAGGACTTGTGCTTGGGTGTAGGCTCAACACCTTACGTTGCTATATTTTTCTTCTTTCTCTAGGTTTTCATATCTATCGGGTGCACGACCAGCGCTCCCGATGGGAGTAGCCCCCGAGGCTATGAGCAAATGCTTGTATTTGATCATAGGCTCTCGCCATTTCTATTTTGTCATACTCGAGTTTTTCATTTTTCCAAAGTAGCCCCCGAGCATTTGATCAAAAACTTGTATTTGACCAAATGCTCTCGGAATAATCACTAATCTTCTGCTGTCGCCATTCTTATGAAGCTTCATAGCCGAGATTTTCTCTTACCAAGGTGACATCATTGCTGATGATAGCCACGATCACTGTATCGGAAAAACGCAAGAACTGCGCTCTCTCTGTCTTGCGGGCCCAAATTTCTTGTCAAGTTGACACGTCGTGCAAGTGGGGGACACACGTCCTCCACTTTTCCCGGCGCACGCACTGTTGCGCCTGTTCCTTTCCTTCTCAGTGAAATTGCGTTTTACCCCTTGTCCACGTGTACACCATCTACCTCACAATTTCTCCATCCAACGGTGCGTCGATTCACCGCACCTCTACTTAAGGTCATCGTCTTCCTCCTTCCACACTTTCGCTCGCGCCGCTCCTCTGCTCTCCTCTGCCAAAATCCTCCACTGCGCCCCACAGTTCTTGAGCTCAACCACGCTCACGCTTTTCTCCTCCACTTTCGTTGATGCCACCGCGCGCGCGGCTCACCAGGCACAGCATGCCCGAGTCCAAGATGGCCGCTGAAGATCTGGAGTGGGAGAGATCCAAAATCTCCAATCAAGACATGAACCTGCTGAAGAAGCTCGGGTTCACGAAGAAGGAGAACGCCCTACGCTTCCCCAAGGAAGAAAGCTATCCATCGCCTCCAGTCGAATATCGGGTCAGTTTCGTTGACCATCTCATTCGCGGTCTTTCTCCCCCTATCCACGAGTTCCTTCGTGGTCTCCTCTTTGTCTACGGGCTACAGTTGCATCAGCTGACGCCCAACTCCATCCTCCATGTGTCGATTTTTATCACCCTCTGTGAATGCTTCCTCGGAGTCCAACCTAATTGGGCTCTGTAGAAGCGCATCTTCTGCCTCCGCCGCAATGGCTCCCACAACGGCGCCTACAACATCGGCGGCGTTGTTATTTGCGTTCGCTCTGATGTCAATACTTCGACGTCAAATTCCTCGACTCCGTCCAGGGGTGGCGCAACAGATGGCTCTATGTGCACGAAGAAAGCTCCGACTCAGTGGAGTACAATATTGCTCCTTTCGACGAAGGGGCCAAGATTCTTCGCCGCCGTTCCTGGGACGCTGAAGCCACCGAAGAAGAGAAATCGGCGACAGAGGCGCTGATGACTCGCATCCATGAGCTCCAGAACACCCGTGGCAAGGAATTGTCGGGTATCCAGATGACAGGTTATTTCCTTAGGATTAGAGTGCAGCCTTTACAAGCTCGCAGAAATCCCCTTTGGATGTATGCTGGTGAAGAAGACGTCGACAGGCTCTCCAAAGACCTTCCTGGGAATTCATATATATTTTTTGTGTCAAATTTATCTTGATGATGAAGTTGTCTATATTGTAAAGTATAATCTATATTGTAAAGCCCCCGAGCCTTTGGCCGGAGCTCAAGCTATTTTTACGTCTTGATGAATTTACTATTTTGCGAAAAGATATATATATTTGTTGCTTTGGGTTATGAGCCCCTGAGCCTGTCGACGAAAAAAGATGTATGTCACTAATATATTTTACTATATTGCAGCACCGCGAGCCCGCCTCATTAAAAACCTTTCAGCCCCACTCGGTGCCCTGAAAGGAAAAGAGTGCGTCTGAAAACTCGCGGGCGTTTCAGTACATTGTATTTTTACAAGGAGGACTATATTTCGACTCTAGGCGTAAAAACGCCTTAGCTGCGCCACGTTCCAGGGGTTTTTCTCGGGAGCCCCCGTCTTCTTGTCCTTTATCCTGTATGCTCCTCCTTCGATTACTTCTGTGACGATGTAAGGGCCAAGCCATGGCGACTCGAGTTTTTTAGTGCTGTTTTGATTGAGTCGTAGAACTAAGTCTCCAACCTGAAAGTATCTTGGCCGCAAACGTCGACTGTGGTAGTTTTTCAAGTCTTCCTGGTACTTAGTGACCCGCGATAATACTTCATCTCGAGCTTCGTAAAGTGCGTCGACATCGTCTTCTAATGCTCTTCTGGAAGCTTCTTCATTGTATTCCGTGACTCTTGGAGAATCATGCTCTATTTCTATTGGCAGTACTGCCTCGGCTCCATGGACCAGAAAAATCGGAGTCTCCTGTGTCGCTGTATTTGGTGTTGTTCGAATACTCCACAATACACTCGGCAACTCTTCTGGCCAGGTATGTCGAGATTTTTCCAATGGTCCTAACAAGCGCTTCTTGATACCATTGCAGATGATACCATTGGCTTTCTCGACTTGACCATTGGTCTGCGGGTGCCGAACTGACGCGAAGTGCAGTTTGATGCCTACCTCTGCGCAGTATGCCTTGAATTCCTTGGGTGTAAAATTACTGCCATTGTCCGTGACGATGCTATGAGGTACTCCAAACCAAAAGACAATGCTTTTCACGAACTTTATTGCCGACGCTGCGTCTGGTGAGTTTATCCGCTTTGCTTCTATCCACTTGGTGAATTTATCGACATCGATGAGCATATACTCGTATCCTCCTGGCGAGGCCTTGTGTAACTTTCCCACCATATCGAGGCCCCATTGAGCAAAGGGCCAAGACAACGGTATTGGCATCAACTCCACTGCCGGAGAATGAGGCTTCCCGGCAAATCTCTGGCATGCGTCACAAGTTCGTACTATCTCCTTTGCATCCTCGATTGCTGTCAACCAATAAAATCCAGCTCTGAAAACCTTGGCCGTGATAGCTCGACTGCTTGCGTGATGACCACATATTCCCTCGTGTACGTCCTTCAGAATTATCCTTCCTTCTTCGGGTGTGACGCACCTTTTTAACACACCCGAAATACTTCGCTTGTACAGCTCCCCTTTGACCACCGTAAAAGCTTTGGATCGTCTAATAACTCGCCTTGCTTCAACTGGGTCGCCGGGTATTTCTTTCCTTAGGATGTATGATATGTACGCTTGCATCCATGGAATCTGCACCATCATCACTAGTTCATGTTCCTCTTCTTCTTCTAGTGCTTCTTTAGGAGCCCCCGAGGGTTTCTCGTCCTTCTGCTTCTTCTGTGCTTTCTTCGGCTTTGTAGATCTCTCGGCTATCTCTTCCCAGAACACGCCTGGTTGAATTGCGAGGCATTGCGGCCCGATGTTTGCGATAACATCGGCTTCATCATTGCTCATCCTACTGATGTGATTTACTTCGCGTCCATCAAATAGCTTTTTTAACTCATTGTACACTTCTTTGTATGCTACCATACTATCATTGACTGCATCACATTGGTTCATGACTTGTTGAGCCACCAATTGTGTGTCGCCAAATATTTTTAGTCGAGTTGCACCACACGCCTTCGCTATCTTCATCCCGTGTATAAGAGCTTCGTATTCTGCCTCATTGTTAGACGCGTTCGGAAACGTCATCCGTAATTTGTTGCCTTCAGGTGATATTAGTATCACGCCTGCTCCAGCTCCCTCTAATCTCTTGGACCCGTCGAAGTTCATAGTCCAGGTTCTCGATAAATCCGGGGGTCCTGTATTTTGTAGCTCCATCCACTCTGCGAAGAAATCTGGTAGAATTTGCGACTTTATTGCTTTTCTTTTTTCATACGTGATGTCCTGAGGGGAAAGTTCTATTCTCCAAAGGGAGACACGACCCGTAGCTTCTGGATTGTTGAGTATGTTGGATAAAGGCGCCTCGTTGACCACTATTATCGGATGCGCCGAAAAATAGTGCCGCAATTTTCTTGCGGTTGTAAACACTCCATATGCTAGCTTCTGGTACTGCGGGTACCGCTGTTTTGAAGTCGATAAAACTTCACTGATGAAATATACCGGCCTCTGCACTCCATGGAGTTCTCCTTCCTCTTCTCTTTCGACAAAAAGTGCCGTGCTGACCACCTGAGGTGTGGCTGCAATATATAACAGGAGAGGTTCCTTTTCTTTAGGCGCCACCAAGATTGATGGTGTCGAAATTGTGCGCTTGAGATCCTCGAAAGCTCTATCTGCCTCTTCGTTCCACTGGAACTTCTCTCCTTGCTTAATTAAAGCGTAGAACGGTAACGCCTTTTCTCCCAGCCTGGCGACGAATCTGCTTAAAGCTGCGACTCGCCCAGTTAACTGATGTATTTCTTTCAATTTTGTTGGCTTCCTCATTGTTACAATAGCTTGAATTTTTTCTGGATTAGCTTCAATCCCTCTTGCTGAGACTAGGAACCCGAGAAGTTTTCCTGCAGGGACGCCGAAAGAACACTTCGTCGGGTTCAGCTTGAGACAAAATTTGTCGAGGTTGTCGAAAGTTTCCTTTAAGTCCTCGATCAGTGTTGTCCCCTTTTTTGATGTTATGACGACATCGTCAATGTATACTTGTACGTTTTTCCCAATCTGTGTTGCTAAGCACTTCTGCATCATCCGCTGATATGTTGCTCCCGCGTTTTTCAGACCAAAGGGCATTGTTTTGTAGCAAAACACGCCGTAAGGTGTAATGAATGTTGTTTTGACCTCATCCTCTTCTTTCAACCTGATCTGGTTATAGCCAGAATATGCATCCAGGAAGGAAACACGTTCACATCCTGTCGTGGAATCGATGATTTGTTCGATCCTTGGGAGGGGAAGTGATCCTTTGGACAGTGCTTGTTGAGACACGTAAAGTCGACACACATGCGAAGGACTTTAGTGTTTTTCTTCGGGACCAGCACTGGGTTTGCTACCCACGTGGCCTCTGTATGTAGCTCTTTAATGAAACCAGCTTCTCTGAGTCGATCAATCTCTGACAGCATAGCTTTGCGATTTGGTTCCGAAAATGCCACAAGGGTTGCTTAATTGGTCTCGCTAGTCGATCTAAGTTTAGGTGGTGCTCGGCAAGTTCCCTGGGTACTCCTGGCATGTCAGCTGGACACCATGCGAAGATTTTCCAGTGCTCACAGAGGAACTCGACGAGCGCGCTTTCCTATGCGAGGTCCATGTCTGTCGCGATGGACGTCGTTTTCTTTGGATCTGTCGGGTGAATCTGCACCTCCTTGGAATCTTTCATAGTATTAAAGGTTGGCTCCCTGAGAGGCCTCCCTACATCTGGCAGCACCCAGTCGTGAGCCTTGACGCCTTATACTCTGCTTGCATCCCGAAAGTTTCTGACAGTCGATGAAAATCCTTGTCGCATTTATCGGCTAACGCAAAACTTCATTTGACTGTAATTGGTCCTTTAGGTCCAGACATCCTCCACAACAGGTACGTGTAGTTCGATACCGCCATAAACCTAGCATACGCTGGTCCTCCCAGCAAAGCGTGATATTGCGACGGGAAATCCACGACTTCAAACTCCAGCCTTTCTATTCTGTAATTTTCTCGGGTCTCAAACTGAACATCGAGATTGATTTTCCCCAATGGATAACTCGGCTTCTCTGGCGTAATACCATGGAAACGTGTGTCGGTTGGTTTCAGATTTGCTAGAGATATGTTCATCTTCCTTAGTGTATCTGCGTACATAAGGTTTAGACTGCTGCCTCCATCTATGAATACTCGAGATACATCGAATCCTGCAATTACTGCTGGTAAGATAAGTGCTGATTGCCCTGGTCGAGGAACTTGTTGCGGGTGATCCGCTATTGTGAAGCCAATGTCCTGTCCCGACCAATTGAGGTACTCAATCGTTGGTGAAGGCATCTTTTCTGCCATGAACACTTGTCGCGAGATTACTTTCTGGGCTCTATTGGACGGCCTAGCCTTCTGAATCATCGAGACCGCACCGTTGGAATTTGGATCAACGTATGGAGGTGGTTGTGGTGCTGCCACTATTCTGAGCTAGTGTCGATTTTCGTCCGTAATTGCAGGAGGAGGTGGTAAGTGGATCTCACTCCTGGGCCCTTGAGGATTTCTATTTGTTGCCTGAGCATTGGCTTGCCCCGCAAACCTTAACATTGCTTGAAAATTTCGACAATCCTTCTGCAGATGTCCTGACTGTCTCTTTCCATTGTTGTCGAGATAAAAATGCATCTGACACGGCCCGTTCATCATATCCTCGGGAGACACGAAAGGTCTCTGGAACCTTGGTCCGCTATTTTGCCTGTTGTTTCGAGAATCATCTCTATTGTCGCCTCGCTGCTCACTACTCCTTTGATATTCATCTCTATTGCCTCCTCCAGCGCTTGCTCGAAACCCAGCCGAGATTTGACCAGGAGCGTCGTAACTCGAGTACTGTCGAGAAAATCGTCGCCTGTTTTGGAAATTTCGACTGCGGTCCTCTTCGGGCGACCTGTGCCGTTTATTGTGAACAACATCCTCTCCATCTGCCCACTTGTTTGCTATCTCCATCAATGTTGATACTGTCCTTGGGTTAGTTCTCCCCAAGTCCTCGACAAAGTCTCCTCGTCGAATTCCTACTACGAACGCATCTATCGCTCTCTCGTCAGATATGTTCTCTGCCGAGTTTTTAATGATGTTCCACCTTTGGATGTACTTTCTCATTGACTCGTCATGCTTTTGTCGACACGATCTCAACTCTTCTAGCGACGCGGGTTTTTTGCAGGTAGATCAGAAGTTCTTGACGAACACATCCTCAAAACTCTCTGTGGTGACCCGGCATACCACTGCATGGTGTAGTATGCAAGTCTGATATAACACCAATGAAACACCGTTCCACTAGTATTATATCGCTCAGAGTGGTACAACAGAAACATATGCGGGTCCAAGGCATGTCTATAGAATTACAACACAGACTCTTTACAAAAGATCCACACAGCCTCCTACTTTACAATGAGGTAAAACTGCAAATAAACTCCAGAAGAACGACTCGTAGTCTAGTCTTATCACGAACTCTATTTGTAGAGTATTTAACTAGCTATAGAGGCTATGAATAGATTCTAGCTAAGTAGGAGCTAGGTTTAGGAAACTAGATCCCTTCTATGGCTAAAAAAGGTTTTCTCCTTGTTGGATGTGGTATCTGACTCCTCTGACAGGGTCCAGTCTCTTGAAGAAGTTGTTGACTCCTGGGTCTTCGAGCTGCGCTGTAGATCCTCCTTCGATGCCTCCATATCTAAGCAGGGGATTTAAGAGTGGGATGAGTACGAGCGTACTCAACAAGTTCAATATAGGAAAGAGGTGTTTAATGCACTAGCTACGGCATTAGACCAGAAAGTCTAATACCAATGCAAGTTTTCATAACCATTTCTTCAAAAGGTTGCTTTTATTCAGAAGAACTATGTCCGTCAGCCTTCACCGGTTTACTAGAACTTCATGGAGCTCCTTTCCGGCCGTGTTCGCAGTTCCATATCCCGGAACAGGGAGTGACAGGTCATGGTTCTTTACACTCTGCAGAGGTGTGTTGCTTTACCCATAAGAGATCTTAACCTTGGTGCCAACCGGGCAATTTCCCCGTCCACACTTCCTATGGTGTGAGGCCCGGTATAAGGTCTAGCCAATCATGTTCCTCCGCTACCTCGAACACCCACCCTTTGTTGCATGCCCCGACCCTGGGTCCACGCCGGTCGCATTATTCCCGTAGATTTCAGGGTGGACCCCGACCACGACGACAATGCTGGGCTCTACCATACATTCCTACGCCGGTAGCTGCAACCCATCATAGACCGCAATACCGTGGGGACTTAAGGCTTCCCCAGCCTACCGCTTGTTCTTCGGGCGACAAGTGTCTACGGACAATGCCGTGGGGACTTAAGGCTTCCCCAGCCTACCGCTCGCCCCCGACAGATACAAGTGTCTACGGTAAAGCGCATCCGTTGATGAACGAGAGGTGGAAACACTTTTGACTACTCCGTCCCACTCCGGATCTTATGGTTAACACGGGTATTACGGCACAAGAATCACTGGACGACATTTGTTGTTTAATCCTAGATGGATATAAACCCTTGCAATGGAACCTCCACCATATCAACACAATCCATGGTTCCATTGCCCACCACATAGTCATATTCATAGTTATGAAAATAGTGGTTTTGGTTTTTATGCAATAGTGATAACCATAGTACTTTGCAAGTAATTTGATAGAAATACTCAAATGACATGAGCAAGTGATGAACTTGCCTTTCTTGACTGCAAGATTATGCAGGCAAGGTCTTCGTTACGCAATAACTCCAAATTCTGAAATAGCATCATCGTCCGGTAAGGATGATGTTTAAAAGATTGGCAAGGATGCAATAATGCATAAGTATGAGATGCAATCGCTCTAAGCGTGATCTAACCCCGATGATTTAGGATTAGTGAGTGGTAATGATTAGTTCAGGGTGTGTTGCACTTTTAGAGTGATCCACAAACAAGGTTCTTATTCAGGTAGTATTACTTGGTATCATGGACAGGTAGATAATAAAACATAGTAATCAATTGAGCACACAAAGAATGATATTAGGCATAATGTTAACATGTAAAGAATAGTTGTCAGTTTTAGTACTATATGGCATGGTTAATGATTAATTATCATATACTTCAAAAGAATAACTTTTGAAGAACATGTTCCTTAATGAAGAACAATTATGATGATTAGGTTTGTGGAGTTCTATGGTTTTCTATGGTTCTAATTGGTTTCTGGAGTAAGTAATAGATGGATTACAACAATGTTGGATTCATCAATACCTAGGGCTGGTAAGGCTGAGTTAAGCCTAGGTATCCTAAGCAAGTATTTATACATGGTTGCTATCAAGGTTGATTTATCTGGTTGGTGATTGTTAGCTAGTGTTTGTAGGTTCTTATAAGCAGGGTTGATGATGATTCTTTATTTACTTCAAAAGAATAACTTTTGAAGAACATACTTCTTAAGTAATAAGAAGTATTTCAATTAGAGTTGAGGTGGTCTAGGTTTTACTGTTGGTTCTATTAAGTAAGGAATAATTGGCTCCTAAGTAGGATGGTTGATAAGTATCCAACACTAGTGGGGTTTAGTGGAGTAGGGAGTGTAATTTAAAATGGTAGGTATAGTTGCTATTAGGGTTCATCACAATGGTGTGATGCTAAATAGGGATAAATAAGGATGATGGCTTTGGTAATAGGATCTAGGGTTTACACTTGGTTGACACTACTTGATTATTTATTTCTGATGAGGATGAACATATGGGATATCCAGCTATTAGTGATAGGTCTACTACATTTTATGTGGCCAGACAAGTATTTAGTTGCTACTATGGTTCTATGCTTTGAAAGAAGGTATCATGATCACATGTTCTAACCTAGGGTTTAGGTTAGAAGCAATTTAGGGTTCACATGTAATAATGGAACTAGGGTTCCTAGTAGAGTTAGGGTTTTAGGGTTCCACACGAAATTATGAGGTTATCACTTTGTTTCTAATGGAACTAGGGTTTCCTATTTACCCTACAATTCTTGGATTAATAACTTCATTATCAAGTTGAAGTTATTAATGAGTTTGAAATAAAAATAATATTGGATTTGACATTTTATTATTTTTAATGATTTAATAATTAAGGTACTTATTAACTAGGGTTTAAATCTCTCTGATAATGATTTAACAAATAAAGAAAATTAGTTTTAATGTTTTATTTATTTATTTACTAGTTTTTTATTTAATTTGGAAAGTTTTCATAATTATTGAATTTTAATTGCATTTTGAATTAAAAGAAAGGGCTTAATTAACAAGTATTAAATAATTGAATTTTTATTAAAAATAAATATTTCATATTATATTTTTATTGGATAGAGTTTCCTTTTATAAGAATTTTGATATCACATATGTATTTTTCTGACTTGAATTGAATTTTCTGGATATTTGCAAAGTTTCAGCAATTTGTTGACTTTGAATTAAAACTCACAACTGCTAAATGCACCCGGCTATACTAACCCCAGGGGCTGACTGGTGGGCCAGTTGCCATGCTGGCTGCCACAGTGGCGGTGATGTGGCAACCATGGCCACCACCAGTGCCCAGTCGAGGTCGAACTTGACGCTCAGGCGAGCGCGGAGCAGCGCGAGCTAGCGCATACGATGCGCGAGAGCAGGTTGAGCCTCTACGTGGCGGCGCCGCCCGGGAATGGTCACCGGAACCTTGCCGGTGGCCATGAACTGCGGCGGTTTCCGGCGAGCTACGGTGACAGGGGGCTACAGGGCGAACTAGGATGCGATTTTTGGCTCCAGAGAAGCGGAAGATCACCTTGATGCTTCCCAGACTGTCGCGGAGGTCGATGGAGGACGGAATCAACGCGGCGGTCGCCATTTCCTCCGCAGAACCACGGAAGGGAACGGCGAAATTCCTTCTCCTCCGAGCTCCCCTTGAGGTGTGGCTTTACCAGATGATCGAGGACGTCGAGGTGCTCCTCCTGAGCTCAACGGCGAGCTCCGGGGTGGTCGGAATCGGTGTGGTGGTATGTTGGCCGGCGGCTAGGGTTTCGGCCTCGAGAGAGAATGACGCAGAGAAAAGGGAAATTAGGGCTTCCGCTGCGCTTTATACGATCTACGGCGTGTGCTGGCGGTCAATAACGGCGGCGACGATGCGGGACGTGGCGATGGTTGGCTCGGTGTCAACACCCGGATTTTTAAGTCCAGATGCCTATTATGCCATTCATCGCAATCCCAGGAATATTGCTTTTGCGAGACATAATAGATTGATATCACAGAACATCATTCCTTACAACATCGTAATTGTCTTACAACAAAGGATCACATGATCCAGTCTCATTACAATAGTAGATGATCTATTGATCAATTACAAAACACATAGCGGAAGCGAAGTAGCGTAGTAGTAGTCCATCTATTCCTGTTGACGTCAGGAGTGATCCTAGTTGTCGTAGACGTCCTGCTGTCCTTCTTCCGGGTTCTGGTACTCCTCTTCATAGTCTGGCCATTTGAATAGCCAGGGACAAAGCCATGAGTACTTTAAAGTACTCGCAAACTAATACTAAGGTAAGTATTATCAACTATGGCAGGGGATTCTAAGCTCTAGTTTCATTTGCATAAAGCCAGTTTTATTTCATAAGCACTTTTAATAATCAAAAGCCCTTTTCAATTAACTAACTCAAGTGGGAACATTAGTGTCATTCCCACAACTCAGTTGTGATTCAAAGTCAAAGTCACCTTTCAATCTCAAGTCACAAGTCACCATTCATATTTTTGGAAAAGTTCTGATGACGGAACAATATGGCCTTTCCAACTGTCCATGACCGCGGACGCGGCTATTCGAATAGGTTTACACTCTGCAGAGGTTGTACACTTGTGCCACAACAATTGCAATAGTCCGTCAGGGGTAACTGGCCCTGATTTATCACACTCAGTGCGCGAACTACCAATCCTAACCTTTCATTTACATATCCTAGTATAGGCACCTCTCCCCATGAGCTTGGCCTCCCAGTGAAGACAGATAGTCAGCCTGGGAACTGCACAGGGCTTGGGCCGGACATTCACCTCATTTCACGTCATTTCACATCACTTCACCAGTACGGAGGCAGCCTCGGCATAACCCCTATGACGCTTGTTTAGAGGGAACCCATACTAAAATACATAAGTTTCCAGCTAAGCCTTACCCAGATTCAGGTATTGTGGGGGTACTTGTAAAATTGGAATGGTATCGCATCCGAACCCAACCATCAGTGTTTTTTTGTAAAATTCACCAAGTCATTCACCAGTCATATTCACCTTCAAAATCTTTCAATAGAATGACTCATCATTCCAAGGTTTTCAAAGTCATTTCAATTCACAAGTTCCCACTAGAATAGTCACTTTTAATATTGAGCACTAGCAACTAGTTATGAGGGGTGCTAAGTATCTTGGAGCTTGCTAGGCTAAGTGTGATGCTCTTGTACTACTCTATAATTCAACCATGTGAATCATAAACCAAAAAGTAACTTTGATAAATAAAATCAAGTAAAGCTTGTAAAGTAAAAACCTGGGATAGGTTCATAAAGTAAAATGTAATGGTGCCTTGCTCTTATAGAGCTTTGCACTAATCTAACTTGCATTGGTAATAGCTTGCCTTGGTTGGTGATGTGATCAAAGTTCTCTTGCTCTTCCTCTTGGTAGAAAACCTCCTCCTCTTGATAGTCTCCGGTACTAGCGTCTATAAACGAATACGAGGATACAATCACCAAACAACACTTAAGTAGTCTTATTTAGCCTTAATGGCTCACACAATTGATCTAGCATCACTACTTACATTTATTCACAAATTATGCTAGGGTTTCTTTATTTAACATTAGGAATATAATTTCCTCTCATTGAAAGTTGGAAATTAGGGTTTCTCTATTTGGTTTGGAGAAATAATTTCCTCTCATTGAATCTTGTTAAGATTTAATCTTCACAAATAACCAGGGGTGATCACATGTTGACCAAGGTCAACACTTCACACTTATTATTTGAGAAAAGTGATTTAAATGAGATTCATCATCTCATGTGATTTAAATAACCATTGCAAAATTAAATGCTATTTGATTTAAATTCTACAAGTGAGCAAGTATGAGCCTAAGCATTTAAAGGTCAACACATTACTTCATATCACTTGTGAGAATGATTTAAATGAGGTGCTACACCTCATAGATTTAAATTCCTAAAATTTGAAATAGTTTAAATGGGCTAGTATTGACTACATAGCCAATATTCTGCTTCTAGCCCATGATCATATACAGAACATATATCATATTTTTACATAATAAATTAGAGTTTGTTAAATGTGAATTATGAGAGGTGGAATCACCTCAAAATTCAAAAGGGTTGATTTTTAATAATTATTCTAAGTCAGAAAAGTCTATGTCTTGTTTATTTTGCTACTTTAATTCTACAACAGCTATTGGTTTGAATCCAGTGGCATTGGATAGATAATTTCACAGGCTTTCCAACCATATGAAATTCACTAAAAATGGCCAAGTAGATTTGGAGATATTTGATTTCTAGCAAAGCATCTGATTGCAATTTAAATGAAAAAGAATTAAACAAAATTTGAATTCAAACGGGGGCGGGAACGCAGTTGGGCCGGCCCAGTTGCTGCCCGGGCCGTGCTTCATGGCGCATGCACGTCGCTCGCGGGCGGAGCATGCGGCGCGTCGGATCGGGATCCGACGGCGCTGGGCCGTCGTGTTCCCCCCGACACTGCCGGCTTGCGGCGGCGCTAGCGCTCACCTCCGGGCACGGCTGACGGCGAGCTTGGGCTTGATCGATGGGGTTTTCCAAGGGCTACAAGTGGGTGTAGGTGTTGGAGGCTGAGGTGGCGAGAAATGGGGCGGCGTTGAGGGATGCCGCCGGTGACCGTGGCGGGTTCTTTGCTCCGGTGAGCGGCGAGGAGGGAGAGAGGGAGGTTCTAGGAGCGGGAGAGGTGAGCTGCTGGGTGGTGTGGTGAAGTCCAGAGGCGCAGGGGGGGTTTATATAGCGGCTGGAGGCGCGGGGCGCGACGTGGTCGGCATGGCGGTGACGTCGCCGGGCGCGTCGGGTGCAGTGATCTTCGGCGGGGCTTTGGCGTCAGCAAGGGAGGTACGGGGTAGAGGAGGACGCGGGCACAGTGGTGGAGTTGCTGGCGTTGTGTACAGGGCGCACGGGGACAATGCCGACGTCGGCGTCCTTCGAGGGCGTCGCATCGTGGCGTTGCCAGGGCACGCGTGCGGGTCAGCGACCATGTCTGGCAGGTGTGCGGGAGTGAGAGGGTACTGGTGGTGCAGGGTGACGTGCTGGAACGCAGCGTGCACGCGGGAACGGGGTCGTGTCCACGGGTGGTGATCAGGGGACATGGCACGAGTCGTTTTGGTCGACTTCGTGCTCTCCTCGACCAAGGGTCATGTCTGGCAGGTGTAGAGGGTCAAGGGAAAGGTGTGTGACAAGGTGAGAGAGAGAGAGGAAGAGAGGGAGCAAGTGGTGGCATGGTGGTGACTAGGGTGGCCGGCATGGTGTGTTCTAATTGATTTGAGAGCAAATCTTTCTCTCTGTGGTCATGGCTTGGTTCAAAGGGATGAGTCCAGGCTATTTGACAAGGTTATCATAGTTGGAGGGGTCTAGAGCTTGTAAAAATAGTTGTTGCCAAAGTTGTATGTGACACATGCAAGTACTTGGCATAGTTGGTGTCCTAGTGGTCATGTACTACTAGATGATGTCAAAGCTAAGTAATGTCAAGGGAGTGGTTGTGGTACAAGTGACACTATTGAGGGGTACAAGTGAGGGAGAGAGGTGGTGGTACATGGTGGGTGGGGTGGTTGTACCTTTATGTAAAAAGTGAATCCTTATGTAAAAACCTCATGTGTGGGTAAATTTTGCTAGGTCTCTTCATGGATGAGCTACAAATGATATTTGGCAGCAAATGGTGGCATTGGTTTGGGTTTTGGGCAAGATTTGTGAAATTTCGAAAAGTGGAGGGAATCTAGAATTTGTTTCAATGTTGCCACTTTGCACTCTTGTATTAAGCAATGGTCAACTCTCTGTTCAAAGTGGTCAACATAAAAAGTGTTCATCTTGATGAGGTCTTGGATGAGGTGCAAAGGGTTGGCAGGGTTTGGTTTGAAAATTTCTAAATAGAAGGGCTCGAAGTGGGTAAGATGTTAAAATTGTCACATGTGACCATATTGCATGTAACTTGGAATTTGCATTTGGTTTCACTTTGATTTGAGTTTCTTTGTTTCCAAAAGTGTTAATAAGTGTTTAGTAACTATTTACAGCCAATGGTGCAAGCCAAAAGGGTCTTGGTTAAAGATTTCGAAAATTGGACATAGCCACATATGTGTATTGGAAAATCCTTTTACTTTCAATTTGATTTGGTTTTTCTTGACCCAATTTATGTGGTTGAGGTTTAAAAGGATATAAGAAAGTAATCCAAGCAATGGAAACAAGTTTGGTGGCCTTTTGATCAAATTTGTATTTTTGGCCATTTCTCCTCATATGCCTCTATGGACATTTTGAAATTTTCTTTACTTTGTTTTGTTTCAACTTGGATTGGCTTGGTTGAGTACTAGGTAAGATTTCTTAATATTTTCAAACCATCTAGCAAAAGTAGATCATGCCTTAGACCTATTTTTCAAATATAGTCTTAGGCTCATATGTGTATTTCTATTTTTATTTCCTTTTCTTTTTATTTGATCAAAGGGCATGGTGTAGGGTTCATTTATGGTTAGATGAGGTTTAGTGTTGGTTTCAACCATTTGGGCAAGGTAGAGGTGCTTAGGTCAAGTTTTGGTAATATGGCTATGTGCCACATATGCCTCTATGCATCTTTTTATTTTATCTTAGTTTCTTCATTTTTGATCTCTTTGGTTTTAGGGTTTAGAGTTTTGGATTTATGTTCAAAGTAATAAACAAACAATCATGGCAATAACACAACATTTGAGCATGATCACTATGCATCACACTTAATTTAATAAAAGTTTTTGTTGGTTCTCATTTTTGGAAAAAGGAAATTCATTTTCTCTTTGTTTTAAATTTTGGGATGTTACACTCGGTGGCGAGCTCCTTTGCGCCCAGAGGAGAAGACAAAGACGACGACCCCCCACCTCGTCTTTATCCACCGCGAAGGGGTACGGGCTGGTGTTGGGCTGTGTTTTGAGCTGGGCCAGGCTGCTTACTGGGCTGTGTTGCTGGGTTGCGGCTGGGCTGCACCATGGGCTGCACGGCCAGGTGAGCCAGGTAATGTTTTTCCCTTCTTTTCTTTTTCTGTTTTATTTTCTGTTTTTATTTTCTATTTTGAATTCAGTTTTGAATTCAATTCTGTTTGCAGAAATTTGTAATTACTTTTAACTTGGCAATTACCTCTTAAGCAAAAATTCTACTTGAGGCATACTATTTTGATGTTTAATATAATGATAGGTTCAACATACACAATATTTCAAGTATGTATGTTAATAATTATAATCTTCCATTCTCTTTCTTTTAAAATTCTAAATATTTTTATAGTACTTATAGCACTTTATAATAATAGGTGATAAATTGACTTTGCTTTATCTAGCAAGGATTTGTTAATGGATTATGATCTTAAGGCTTATTTTCTTATTTTTGAAATAGGATTTCAAAGGTGTGATTTCATGTGCCCTATATTTTATAAGTTAAGGAGATGATCTAGTGGCATGATTTCCTATACCTGGATATTTCTAAGGACTTGATCTCCAATTCGAGAATGTTGTCACTTGCCCGTTATCTTATGTGCATAACTATGTGCTAATGAGTGGGACCTTCTACTAGAACTCCTTCCAAGTTTAGTACTTTTATTATAGTTTAGTAACACCTTGAAATACCTAGAGTAGGTACTACTCTCATCATGGTTTGGTCTTGGTTATAAAGATAAGTGATTGATCACCATCATGGGTTTAATCAAATGGTTTAGCACTAGATTTTACTTAAGTTCCATAATTAAGCATGAACTTTAATTAGTGAACAATTCTAGGGTTCTCATCATATTCACCTAATGGCAATTGGTTTGGATCTCAATTAGGGTCTAGGTTTATATTATGATCACCATAGTGATACACATTCTAGGTTTGAGATATGATTACAGGTTGTAGAATTGAGATGAAACCATTTTATATTTGCTAGGCTTTAGTCTCCCCTTACCAAGGTAATATGATTACTTGCTTAATAGTTTATGTACTCCTTTAGTAAATGAGTACATGGGAATTGGTTTTATCTTCTACCAATAGATTTCTAATATTAGCCTTAATCTATCATTAAGGTAATTAAAGTGGTTATGGTTCTTTTTATAGTTAACTATAGTTATAATGATGGGTGATTTCTCATCATGCAAAGTATAGAATTTGGCACTAGGTTTTCCTTATGTTCTTAATATCCTCTACCTCAAGTTCTTAGGGTTTATGATCACTACTCAATTTATATTGATCAAGGTTTGGCTTCTGAGTTATCTCTCAAGAATTTAGGTCTCTCACTCCCAAGTTTAAGTATTGTCTTGATGAACTAAGGTATAGTACTTCTATTTTATTTTCTAGGATGGGCATATTATGGTTGTCTCAATAGTTTATATCCCAGGAGAATGCCTGAGATATTACTTAGGGTTCTTTCCAGGGAATGATGATATAATCATCTGGTATATGGATAGTTCTCTCCCTTCATTTCAAGTGTTGCCTCAACTACTTAAGCGTAACACCATAGCTTGGGCTCTCTTATAAAGGAATGGTTTATTCTAGGGTT
The DNA here is from genome assembly GCF_019359855.2 of Lolium perenne. NCBI lineage: Eukaryota > Viridiplantae > Streptophyta > Magnoliopsida > Poales > Poaceae > Lolium > Lolium perenne. The sequence goes on from NC_067247.2 coordinate 88,961,820, forward strand.
TATGGTGTATTCACAATATCTCAATAGGTATCAAGTCTATAACTCCACTTGGGTATCTTGGTTGAATTAATCTCCTCCTTACTTTATCAATTCATAGCTATGGTATTATCCCATGTGGTATTAGGTTGTCTCACCACTCCAAGATGAAATGGCTAATCTCCTAATACTTTAGTTCAAAGGTTGTCCTTTATTCTTAAATAGGTAAAGCTAAGATTGGTATGAGTGGTCTCTCTCTCATTTGGGGAAGGGACTTTAATACTAACCTAAGGTTAGGCTCCATAGAGAATGATGTGGTCACCAATATCTATGGTTAATATAAATGGATTCTCTCTCTAGGAAATATCTTGAATAAGATCCTAGGGTTCCTCTTATAGATGATGATTTGAATACTTGGATGTATATCCAAGGTTTAACTCAAGGTTTGTTAATGCTTCTCTAATATTTATATTAGAACTCTCACCTCTCTAGGTTTGATGTATGTAGTAGAGAAGAATATATACTTCTAGAGTTGATCTCCTTGTCTTGTTTTCCAAGATTGAAATAGAATAATTACCATGAGGTTCATGGTAGGATCAAGGATTAGTTTAAGACATGGAAAAGATAAGTGAAGAATAGTTTCTCCAATTATTGTTACTTGATTTCCAATTAAATGGATGTTCATATGTTATGACAAGAATTACCATATTATAATCTTTTATAAGATCAAACAATTGATCATTGAGTAAAGTGTTGTTGTGTTGATTATTAGTTCCATTTGATCTAACCCCTTAGATCAAATCATCTCTACCCAAAACAAGGTTTTATCAAAGTCACATTGAGGTTTATAGCGCTTGACTTGATGAGCTACTTCAATTCCACCAAGGTCAAGTGAAACTTCAGTTACTGTGACTGTTTTACTTTAAAGCGCGAAAATTCCCCAGATTTTCTATGCATGAATGCAATGCACACATCTGTTTCCTCTATTTTTGTAACCCCAATACCTGGGATATTACAATCTCTACCCCTTAAACTAAACTTCGTCCTCGAAGTTTGATATCTCTCACGTTTCGGAGTGTGGATCTGACTTGTGCAGCCTACATCTTTTCTCAAACTCCTTGGTGATCTCACTGGATATAATTGAATATATCCCTTGTCCAGATTCTTCCTGGAATCCATTAGGGTTTGTCTCTGAACCATGGTTCTTTACTTCAATTCCATGATTTCTTTCAATATCATAATCTCGTTTCCTTTCCCATTGAAGATTCAATGATTGAGACTTCTTCTGATGCTGCTAGTCTTAACTGAGGACTAGTTGGATAACATACTCCTGATTGGTGAGTAGGTCTTTGTTCTCCCTTACTACCCAAAACTGCAATAATGGTACTAAGTAAGGTACTTAACATGGAATGGTTGTGATGGTTTATTTTCCTAAGAATGGATTAGACTCATTTAGTCCATCCAATCACGGTTTATAATTGATACATATAACTATTTTAGGTCCTTTAGGTTCCATGAAAGGAATCATTCTATTAGTTTTTGGTATTGGTATATTCTATCTTTTTCGGTCTTTGGCCCTTTTTGAGCTGTATTTGGTCTATAGTATTTCCTTCATCCAACTTCATTAACCTTAGATTACTTGAGCTATCGAACTGCGGAGTGAATATTACTCACATTCTCAAATTATCGTCCAATTATTACTTCCTCGAGGTATAAACCTCGGCTTCTGGTCTGACATCTTTCTGAAAGTAGTGTCCAATAATCTTATGAAGATAAGATTGAATTTCCTCTCAGTTCAGACCTTCTTCTTCTATTTTGCTCCAAATATTGAGTTATTGTACATCCATCTCAATCTTTACTCTACCCCTTAGAGTTTTCTTATGGTCTTCAACTCCTTTTCTTCCAACCATTGGATTTTTGGTTAGAATATTGGTCTAGGTGTAGTTTATGGTTCATATTCTTCTAAGGTCTCGCGAAGAATATCTGTGGTGTATCCACTCAATTGTGGACATCCAATGTGAATCCTTTGACTAAATGATTATAGATCATAGTTATTTGGCTGACAAAATCTTATTTGTTCACAACTTCTTGTTACAAATAATTAAATGGTAGACTACTTGATATCAATTGTGGCTATTTGTTATTCTAAAATGGATTCTATTATAGGTTCTGATTAACTGAACGAGACATTCTCTACTTTATCTCGCGGTATTGCTACTATACCAATTGTGGTCTTCTAATATCAACTATGGTCTGCTTATATTTGCTATGGTTTCATATATCATCTTCCTTCATTCAGGTTTTATTTTACAAGAAAACCACTAGCTGACACTATGAATATAGTATCCTGAGTGATTTCCCATGCCTTCCCTCTTCTGTAATAACTATGGATCTGCTTCAGCTTCACCATAATCATTATATTTCTTACATTCATGCTTCTTTCGTACTAAAGTACTCCTCTGTTGAGGTAAGGAATGAGTTTTGATTGGTACTTCCTTCTAAATATTGTGGTTGCTTCCCACAACTTTGTTTCCTTTATCTGATGAACCTTCATCTTGTCTTCAGAATCTTCAGAATTCGTCACTTCCTCACACGTTTACCATTACCCTCTAGATCTATAGCATCAAGTAAGGACTTGATATTGCAACATGCATTTGCATATCAAAGTCTAACCTCATGTATGGATCTAGTCAAACAATGAAAATCCATTAAAAATCCAAGAAGATTCAGCTTTGTGTTTATAATACACACCATCATAAGCCTGAATATGTTAGTTGAGTAAGACATCTCTAAACATCAGGCTGAGATGTGTAGTATATAACACCACATAGATAGGTTTATATCGTGATACTTAGCACGAATATTTGGGATTCTACTATTTGTCTCAACTTTTACCTTAATTGCACATTTGCAATGAGATAAACTTGAAACAAAGTGGTTTGGGATGGTTAAGGTTAACCTAATTTTCTTTGGAAGTACTACTTAACCTTCATTTTATTGAGGACTACCTCTTATGATATCTCTTGGTTCTAACATGGATAATCTAAACACATAACTATGGAAATATAGCTCATATACTTCCATACGTTCTTACCATATAACTAGGGTTCTGATGTACTTGACACAGTTCCCATGGTTTTGGAACACAAATCTTACTCTATTGTTTCACGTCTAACTTCTTATCAAACTCCTCCTAAGTATTTATGATATTCTAGTCCATCACATAACGATTCTCAGGTGGATCATATATGATTTCTATCTCTACCATGTAAGTAGGCATATTTTATTCCTATCTCTCTTCCTTACCTCCCATGATTGACTCATCATGGTCTATGCTACCTTAAATAACTCATAGTTATCCCTTACTATCAGTTGTTTCACATGTCTAGATAATTTTACTTACTCATTATTTATCTGGGTCTACATCTTCTATTAGGATATCTTAATTATCTTCATCACTTGATATTACTCCTATTACAGGTCTGGATAACTCTTACTTAATCATAACATATGTTGGTACACATCTTCCAATAGGATATCTTCCTTTTGGTTGTATCCTCTCTTTGGACTATCATGTGTTGTATACCAACTGTGATCTACTCATCTATTGTTTAAGGACTTAATAGTGTACTACACACTTAGGATTAGCTAACTATCTTTACTTAGAAAAGATAGGTAGGAAATGTTGACTCAAGTGTGTCAGGATTATTCTCAAGTGAATACCCATCTCAAGTCATAAGAAGTATTTGGTTTATCTAGGACAACTTCCTATAGACACTACCGATCCTATAGGTCTCCTTTAAAGGGTTTTAATCCTAAGGTCAAAGCATTTTCTCTGATACCAACTGTGGTGACCCGGCATACCACTGCATGGTGTAGTATGCAAGTCTGATATAACACCAATGAAACACCGTTCCACTAGTATTATATCGCTCAGAGTGGTACAACAGAAACATATGCGGGTCCAAGGCATGTCTATAGAATTACAACACAAACTCTTTACAAAAGATCCACACAGCCTCCTACTTTACAATGAGGTAAAACTGCAAATAAACTCCAGAAGAATGACTCGTAGTCTAGTCTTATCACGAACTCTATTTGTAGAGTATTTAACTAGCTATAGAGGCTATGAATAGATTCTAGCTAAGTAGGAGCTAGGTTTAGGAAACTAGATCCCTTCTATGGCTAAACTAGGTTTTCTCCTTGTTGGATGTGGTATCTGACTCCTCTGACAGGGTCCAGTCTCTTGAAGAAGTTGTTGACTCCTGGGTCTTCGAGTTGTGCTGTAGATCCTCCTTCGATGCCTCCATATCTAAGCAGGGGATTTAAGAGTGGGATGAGTACGAGCGTACTCAACAAGTTCATTATAGGAAAGAGGTGTTTAATGCACTAGCTACGACATTAGACCAGAAAGTCTAATACCAATGCAAGTTTTCATAACCATTTCTTCAAAAGGTTGCTTTTATTCAGAAGAACTATGTCCGTCAGCCTTCACCGGTTTACTAGAACTTCATGGAGCTCCTTTCCGGCCGCGTTCGCAGTTCCATATCCCGGAACAGGGAGTGACAGGTCATGGTTCTTTACACTCTGCAGAGGTGTGTTGCTTTACCCATAAGAGATCTTAACCTTGGTGCCAACCGGGCAATTTCCCCGTCCACACTTCCTATGGTGTGAGGCCCGGTATAAGGTCTAGCCAATCATGTTCCTCCGCTACCTCGAACACCCACCCTTTGTTGCATGCCCCGACCCTGGGTCCACGCCGGTCCCATTATTCCCGTAGATTTTAGGGTGGACCCCGACCACGATGACAATGCTGGGCTCTACCATACATTCCTACGCCGGTAGCTGCAACCCATCATAGACCGCAATACCGTGGGGACTTAAGGCTTCCCCAGCCTACCGCTTGTTCTTCGGGCGACAAGTGTCTACGGACAATGCCTTGGGGACTTAAGGCTTCCCAGCCTACCGCTCGCCCCCGACAGATACAAGTGTCTACGGTAAAGCGCATCCGTTGATGAACGAGAGGTGGAAACACTTTTGACTACTCCGTCCCACTCCGGATCTTATGGTTAACACGGGTATTACGGCACAAGAATCACTGGACGACATTTGTTGTTTAATCCTAGATGGATATAAACCCTTGCAATGGAACCTCCACCATATCAACACAATCCATGGTTCCATTGCCCACCACATAGTCATATTCATAGTTATGAAAATAGTGGTTTTGGTTTTTATGCAATAGTGATAACCATAGTACTTTGCAAGTAATTTGATAGAAATACTCAAATGACATGAGCAAGTGATGAACTTGCCTTTCTTGACTGCAAGATTATGCAGGCAAGGTCTTCGTTACGCAATAACTCCAAATTCTGAAATAGCATCATCGTCCGGTAAGGACGATGTTTAAAAGATTGGCAAGGATGCAATAATGCATAAGTATGAGATGCAATCGCTCTAAGCGTGATCTAACCCCGATGATTTAGGATTAGTGAGTGGTAATGATTAGTTCAGGGTGTGTTGCACTTTTAGAGTGATCCACAAACAAGGTTCTTATTCAGGTAGTATTACTTGGTATCATGGACAGGTAGATAATAAAACATAGTAATCAATTGAGCACACAAAGAATGATATTAGGCATAATGTTAACATGTAAAGAATAGTTGTCAGTTTTAGTACTATATGGCATGGTTAATGATTAATTATCATATACTTCAAAAGAATAACTTTTGAAGAACATGTTCTTTAATGAAGAACAATTATGATGATTAGGTTTGTGGAGTTCTATGGTTTTCTATGGTTCTAATTGGTTTCTGGAGTAAGTAATAGATGGATTACAACAATGTTGGATTCATCAATACCTAGGGCTGGTAAGGCTGAGTTAAGCCTAGGTATCCTAAGCAAGTATTTATACATGGTTGCTATCAAGGTTGATTTATCTGGTTGGTGATTGTTAGCTAGTGTTTGTAGGTTCTTATAAGCAGGGTTGATGATGATTCTTTATTTACTTCAAAAGAATAAATTTTGAAGAACATACTTCTTAAGTAATAAGAAGTATTTCAATTAGAGTTGAGGTGGTCTAGGTTTTACTGTTGGTTCTATTAAGTAAGGAATAATTGGCTCCTAAGTAGGATGGTTGATAAGTATCCAACACTAGTGGGGTTTAGTGGAGTAGGGAGTGTAATTTAAAATGGTAGGTATAGTTGCTATTAGGGTTCATCACAATGGTGTGATGCTAAATAGGGATAAATAAGGATGATGGCTTTGGTAATAGGATCTAGGGTTTACACTTGGTTGACACTACTTGATTATTTATTTCTGATGAGGATGAACATATGGGATATCCAGCTATTAGTGATAGGTCTACTACATTTTATGTGTCCAGACAAGTATTTAGTTGCTACTATGGTTCTATGCTTTGAAAGAAGGTACCATGATCACATGTTCTAACCTAGGGTTTAGGTTAGAAGCAATTTAGGGTTCACATGTAATAATGGAACTAGGGTTCCTAGTAGAGTTAGGGTTTTAGGGTTCCACATGAAATTATGAGGTTATCACTTTGTTTCTAATGGAACTAGGGTTTCCTATTTACCCTACAATTCTTGGATTAATAACTTAATTATCAAGTTGAAGTTATTAATGAGTTTGAAATAAAAATAATATTGGATTTGACATTTTATTATTTTTAATGATTTAATAATTAAGGTACTTATTAATTAGGGTTTAAATCTCTCTGATAATGATTTAACAAATTAACAAATAAAGAAAATTAGTTTTAATGTTTTCTTTATTTATTTACTGGTTTTTTATTTAATTTGGAAAGTTTTCATAATTATTGAATTTTAATTGCATTTTGAATTAAAAGAAAAGGCTTAATTAACAAGTATTAAATAATTGAATTTTTATTAAAAATAAATATTTCATATTATATTTTTATTGGATAGAGTTTTCTTTTATAAGAATTTTGATATCACATATGTATTTTTCTGACTTAAATTGAATTTTCTGGATATTTGCAAAGTTTCAGCAATTTGTTGACTTTGAAATGCACCACTGCTAAATGCACCCAGCTATACTAACCCCAGGGGCTGACTGGTGGGCCAGTTGCCACGTTGGCTGCCACAGTGGCGGTGATGTGGCAACCATGGCCACCACCAGTGCCTAGTCGAGGTCAGACTTGACGCTCAGGCGAGCGCGGAGCAGCGCGAGCTAGCGCATACGATGCGCGAGAGCAGGTTGAGCCTCTACGTGGCGGCGCCGCCCGGGAATGGTCACCGGAACCTTGCCGGTGGCCATGAACTGCGGCGGTTTCCGGCGAGCTACGGTGACAGGGGGCTACAGGGCGAACTAGGATGCGATTTTGGGCTCCAGAGAAGCGGAAGATCACCTTGATGCTTCCCAGACTGTCGCGGAGGTCGATGGAGGACGGAATCAACGCGGCGGTCGCCATTTCCTCCGCAGAACCATGGAAGGGAACGGCGAAATTCCTTCTCCTCCGAGCTCCCCTTGAGGTGTGGCTGTACCAGATGATCGAGGACATCGAGGTGCTTGATACGTCTCCGACGTATCGATAATTTCTTATGTTCCATGCCACATTATTGATGTTATCTACATGTTTTATGCACACTTTATGTCATATTAGTGCATTTTCTGGAACTAACCTATTAACAAGATGCCGAAGTGCCAGTTGCTATTTTCTGCTGTTTTTGGTTTCAGAAATACTAGTAAGGAAATATTCTCGGAATTGGACGAAATCAAAGCCCAGGGGCCTATTTTCTCACGAAGCTTCCAGAAGTCCGAAGGAGAGACGAAGAGGGGCCACATGGGAGCCAAACCATAGGGCGGCGCGGCCCCCCCCCCCCTTGGCCGCGCGGCCCTGTGGTGTGGGGCCCCCGTGCCGCCTCTTGACCTGCCCTTCCGCCTATAAAAAGTCTCCGTGACGAAACCCCCAGTACCGAGAGCCACGATATGGAAAACCTTCCAGAGACACCGCCGCCGCCGATCCCATCTCGGGGGATCCAGGAGATCGCCTCCGGCACCCTGCCGGAGAGGGGAATCATCTCCCGGAGGACCCTACGCCGCCATGGTCGCCTCCGGTGTGATGTGTGAGTAGTCTACCCCTGGACTATGGGTCCATAGCAGTAGCTAGATGGTTGTCTTCTCCCCATTGTGCTATCATTGTCGGATCTTGTGAGCTGCCTAACATGATCAAGATCATCTATCTATAATTCTATATGTTGCGTTTGTTGGGATCCGATGAATAGAGAATACTTGTTATGTTGATTATCAAAGTTATGCTATGTGTTGTTTATGATCTTGCATGCTCTCCGTTACTAGTAGATGCTCTGGCCAAGTAGATGCTTGTAACTCCAAGAGGGAGTACTTATGCTCGATAGTGGGTTCATGCCTGCATTGACACAGGGACAAAGGATGTAAAAGTTCTAAGGTTGTGTTGTGCTGTTGCCACTAGGGATAAAACATTAGTGCTATGTTCAAGGATGTAGTCACTAGTTACATTACGCACCATACTTAATGCAATTGTCTGTTGTTAGCAACTTAATACTGGAGGGGGTTCGGATGATAACCTGAAGGTGGACTTTTTAGGCATAGATGCAGTTGGATGACGGTCTATGTACTTTGTCGTAATGCCCAATTAAATCTCACTATACTCATCATGATATGTATGTGCATTGTCATGCTCTCTTTATTTGTCAATTGCCCAACTGTAATTTGTTCACCCAACATGCTGTTCGTCTTATGGGAGAGACACCTCTAGTGAACTGTGGACCCCGGTCCAATTCTCTTTCTTGAAATACAATCTCTTGCAATACTTGTTCTACTGTTTTCTCGCAAACAATCATCTTCCACACAATACGGTTAACTCTTTGTTACAGCAAGCCGGTGAGATTGACAACCTCACTGTTTCGTTGGGGCAAAGTACTTTGGTTGTGTTGTGCAGGTTCCACGTTGGCGCCGGAATCACTGGTGTTGCGCCGCACTACATCTCGCCGCCATCAACCTTCAACGTGCTTCTTGACTCCTACTGGTCCGATTAAACCTTGGTTTCTTACTGAGGGAAACTTGCCGCTGTGCGCATCACACCTTCCTCTTGGGGTTCCCAACGGACGCGTGTCGAACGAAGAGACAATACGTCAACCACGCGCATCAAGCAAATTTCTGGCACCGTTGCCGGGGAGATCAAGACACGCTGCAAGGGGAGTCTCCACTTCTCAATCTCTTTACTTTGTTTTTGTCTTGCTTAGTTTTATTTACTATTTTGTTTGCTGCACTAAATCAAAATACAAAAAAATTAGTTGCTAGTTTTACTTTACTTGCTATCTTGTTTGCTATATCAAAAACACAAAAAAATTAGTTTACTTGCATTTACTTTATCTAGTTTGTTTTATTCTTGTTGCTAAAATGGCCAACGCTGAAAATACTAAGTTGTGTGACTTCACAACCACAAATAATAATGATTTCTTATGCACACCTATTGCTCCACCTGCTACTACAGCAGAATTCTTTGAAATTAAACCTGCTTTACTGAATCTTGTTATGCGAGAGCAATTTTCTGGTGTTAGTTCTGATGATGCTGCTGCCCATCTTAATAATTTTGTTGAACTATGTGAAATGCAAAAATATAAAGATGTAGATGGTGATATTATTAAACTAAAATTGTTCCCTTTCTCATTAAGAGGAAGAGCTAAAGATTGGTTGCTATCTCTGCCTAAGAATAGTATTGATTCATGGACTAAATGCAAGGATGCTTTTATTGGTAGATATTATCCCCCTGCTAAAATTATATCTTTGAGGAGTAGCATAATGAATTTTAAACAATTAGATACTGAACATGTTGCTCAAGCTTGGGAAAGAATGAAATCTCTGGTTAAAAATTGCCCAACCCATGGACTGACTACTTGGATGATCATCCAAACCTTCTATGCAGGACTAAATTTTTCTTCACGGAATTTATTGGATTCAGCTGCTGGAGGTACCTTTATGTCCATCACTCTTGGTGAAGCAACAAAGCTTCTTGATAATATGATGATCAACTACTCTGAATGGCACACGGAAAGAGCCCCACAAGGTAAGAAGGTAAATTCTGTCGAAGAAACCTCTTCCTTGAGTGATAAGATTGATGCTATTATGTCTATGCTTGTGAATGATAGGACTAATATTGATCCTAATAATGTTCCGTTAGCTTCATTGGTTGCACAAGAAGAACATGTTGATTTAAACTTCATTAAAAATAATAATTTCAACAACAATGCTTACCGGAACAATTCTAGTAACAACTATAGGCCATATCCTTATAATAATGGCAACGGCTATGGTAATTCTTATGGGAATTCTTACAACAATAATAGGAGTTCACCCCCTGGACTTGAAGCCATGCTTAAGGAATTTATTAGTACACAAACCGCTTTTAACAAATCTGTTGAAGAAAAGCTTGGGAAAATTGATATACTTGCTTCTAAAGTCGATAGTCTTGCTGCTGATGTTGATCTTTTGAAATCAAAAGTTTTGCCTAATGAGAATCATCATAATAAAATTGTTACTACAGCAAATGCCATCCAAGTTAGAATTAATGAGAATATAAGATTAATGGCTGAACTGCGTGCTAGGTGGGATAGAGAAGAAAATGAAAAACTAGCTAAAGAGAAGAATGTAGCTAAAGTTTGGACTATTACCACCACTAGTAATGCTAATGCTACACATGTTGCTGCACCTCCTACTCATACTAATAAAAGAATTGGTGTTAGCAATGTTTCCACTTCTAATGCAAAGCGCGAGAAACTGCCTGAAACTGCTAAAACTGCCTGTGATAAAGCTGCCAACATTGGGGATAATGATCCCATTGCTTTAGATTATAATGGTTTGAATTTTGATGATTGCCACATCTCTGAAGTTATAAAGTTCTTGCAAAAACTTGCTAAAAGTCCTAATGCTAGTGCTATAAATTTGGCTTTCACGCATCATATTACAAATGCTCTCATAAAAGCTAGAGAAGAGAAATTAGAGCGCGAAGCCTCTATTCCTAAAAAGCTAGAGGATGGTTGGGAGCCCATCATTAAGATGAAGGTTAAAGATTTTGATTGTAATGCTTTATGTGATCTTGGTGCAAGTATTTCTGTTATGCCTAAGAAAATTTATAATATGCTTGACTTGCCACCGCTGAAAAATTGTTATTTGGATGTTAATCTTGCTGATCATTCTACAAAGAAACCTTTGGGTAAAGTTGATAATGTTCGCATTACCGTTAACAATAACCTTGTTCCCGTTGATTTTGTTGTCTTGGATATTGAATGCAATGCATCTTGTCCCATTATATTGGGAAGACCTTTTCTTCGAACTGTTGGTGCTGTTATTGATATGAAGGAAGGTAATATAAAATATCAATTTCCTCTCAAGAAAGGTATGGAACACTTCCCTAGAAAGAGAATGAAGGTACCTTTTGATTCTATTATGAGAACAAATTATGATGTTGACACCTCGTCTCTTGATAATACTTGATACACACTTTCTGCGCCTAGCTGAAAGGCGTTAAAGAAAAGCGCTTATGGGAGACAACCCATGTTTTTACCTACAGTACTTTGTTTTTATTTTGTGTCTTGGAAGTTGTTTACTACTGTAGCAACCTCTCCTTATCTTAGTTTTGTGTTTTGTTGTGCCAAGTTAAGCCGTTGATAGAAAAGTAAGTACTAGATTTGGATTACTGCACAGTTCCAGATTTCTTTGCTGTCACGAATCTGGGTCCACCTCCCTGTAGGTAGCTCAGAAAATTATGCCAATTTACGTGAGTAATCCTCAGATATGTACGCAACTTTCATTCAATTTGAGCATTTTCATTTGAGCAAGTCTGGTGCCATTTTAAAATTCGTCAATACGAACTGTTCTGTTTTGACAGATTCTGCCTTTTATTTCGCATTGCCTCTTTCGCTATGTTGGATGAATTTCTTTGATCCACTAATGTCCAGTAGCATTATGCAATGTCCAGAAGTGTTAAGAATGATTGTGTCACCTCTGAATATGTCAATTTATATTGTGCACTAACCCTCTAATGAGTTGTTTCGAGTTTGGTGTGGAGGAAGTTTTCAAGGATCAAGAGAGGAGTATGATGCAACATGATCAAGGAGAGTGAAAGCTCTAAGCTTGGGGATGCCCCGGTGGTTCACCCCTGCATATATCAAGAAGACTCAAGCGTCTAAGCTTGGGGATGCCCAAGGCATCCCCTTCTTCATCGACAACATTATCAGGTTCCTCCCCTGAAACTATATTTTTATTCCATCACATCTTATGTGCTTTTTCTTGGAGCGTCGGTTTGTTTTTGTTTTTTGTTTTGTTTGAATAAAATGGATCCTAGCATTCACTTTATGGGAGAGAGACACGCTCCGCTGTAGCATATGGACAAGTATGTCCTTGGTTTCTACTCATAGTATTCATGGCGAAGTTTCTCCTTCGTTAAATTGTTATATGGTTGGAATTGGAAAATGATACATGTAGTAATTGCTATTAATGTCTTGGGTAATGTGATACTTGGCAATTGTTGTGCTCATGATTAAGCTCTTGCATCATATGCTTTGCACCCATTAATGAAGAAATACATAGAGCATGCTAAAATTTGGTTTGCATATTTGGTTTCTCTAAGGTCTAGATAATTTCTAGTATTGAGTTTGAACAACAAGGAAGACGGTGTAGAGTCTTATAATGTTTTCAATATGTCTTTTATGTGAGTTTTGTGTGGTGACCCGGCATACCACTGCATGGTGTAGTATGCAAGTCTGATATAACACCAATGAAACACCGTTCCACTAGTATTATATCGCTCAGAGTGGTACAACAGAAACATATGCGGGTCCAAGGTATGTCTATAGAATTACAACATTGACTCTTTTACATAAGATCATCACAGCCTCCTACTTTACAATGAGGTAAATCTGCAAATAAACTCCAGAAGAACGACTCGTAGTCTAATCTTATCACGGACTCTATTTGTAGAGTATTTAACTAACTGCAGAGGCTAAGAATAGACTCTAGCTAAATAGGAGCTAGGTTTAGGAAGCTAGTTCCTTTCTATGGCTAAACTAGGTTTTCTCCTTGTTGGATGTGGTATCTGACCATCTGACAGGTTCCTGTCTCTTGAAGAAATTGTTGACTCCTCGGCCTTCGAGTTGCACTGTAGATCCTCCTTCGATGCCTCCATACCTAAGCAGGGGATTTAAGAGTGGGATGAGTACGAGCGTACTCAACAAGTTCATTATAGGAAAGAGGTGTTTAATGCACTAGCTACGGCATTAGACCAGAGAGTCTAATACCAATGCAGGTTTTCATAATCACTTCTTCAAAAGGTTGCTTTTATTCAGAAGAACTATGTCCGTCAGCCTTCACCGGTTTACTAGAACTTCATGGAGCTCCTTTCCGGCCGCGTTCGCAGTTCCATATCCCGGAACAGGGAGTGACAGGTCACGGTTCTTTACACTCTGCAGAGGTGTGTTGCTTTACCCATAAGAGATCTTAACCTTGCTGCCAACCGAGCCGCGAGCTCGTCCACACTTCCTATGGTGTGAGGCCCGGTATAAGGTCTAGCCAATCATGTTCCTCCGCTACCTCGCACACCCACCCTTTTGTAAGACCGTCTTCCCCTATATCCATGGAGAGACCGTTCCAGGCATTTGTTCTCCCCTATACCGATTAAGGTAGACCGTTCCGAACAATTTTTATATGCCCTCCCCTATCAACCATGGATAGACCGTTCCGGACGTCTTACAATCCATCATAGACCGCATTACCGTGGGGAATTAGAATGGGATCCCCACCCCACCGCTTGCCCAACCTGGGTCAAGTGTCTACGGTAAGCGCATCCGTTGATGTACGAGAGGTGGAAACACTTTTGACTACTCCGTCCCACTCCAGATCTTATGGTTAACACGGGTATTACGGCACAAGAATCACTGGCGACATTTGTTGTTTAATCCTAGATGGATATAAACCCTTGCAATGGAACCTCCACCATATCAACACAATCCATGGTTCCATTGCCCACCACATAGTCATATTCATAGTTATGAAAATAGTGGTTTTGCTTTTTATGCAATAGTGATAATCATAGTACTTTGCAAGTAATTTGGTAAAAATACTCAAATAACATGAGCAAGTGATGAACTTGCCTTTCTTGGCTGCAAGATTATGCAGACAAGGTCTTCGTTACGCAATAACTCCAAATTCTGAAATAGCATCATCGTCCGTAAGGACGATGTTTAAAAGATTGGCAAGGATGCAATAATGCATAAGAATGAGATGCAATCGCTCTAAGCGTGACCTAATCCCGATGATTTAGGATCAGTGAGTGGTAATAATTGATTCAGGGTGTGTTGCACTTTTAGAGTGATTCACAAACAAGGTTCTTATTCAGGTGTGATTACTTGGTATCATGAACATGTAGATAATAAAGTACAGTAATCAATTGAGCACACAAAGAATGATAATTGGCATAATGTTAACGTGTAAAGAACAGTTGTCAATTTTAGTACTATATGGCATAGTTAATGATTACTTGTTATATTCTTCAAAAGAATAACTTTTGAAGAACATGTTCTTTAATAAAGAACAAGTATGATAATTAGACTGGTGGGGTTCTATGGTTTACTATGGTTTCATCTAGTTTCTGAAGTAGTTATTAGATGGATCACAACCTAGTTGGATTCATCAGCTACTAGGACTTATATGGTTGAATTAAGTCTAAACATCTGAATTACCAATAGTTGCTATCAAGGTGGTATACCTTGTTGGTGATAGCTGATTAGGGTTTATAGGTCCTTATAAGCAGGGTTGATGATGATTCTTTATTTACTTCAAAAGAATAACTTTTGAAGAACATACTTCTTAAATAATAAGAAGTATATCAATTAGGGTTGAGGTTGTCTAGGTTTTGTCATTTGATCCACTAAGTAAGGAATGATTGGCTCCTAAATAGGATGGTTCATAATTATGAAGTATTTGTAGAGTTCAGTGGACTATGGTTATGTAATGATAAATATTGGGCCTAGATGCTATTGGGGTTCATCACAATGGTGTGATGCGAAGCATGGATGAATAAGGATGATGGTTTTGACAGTAGAAGCTAGGGTTTAAACCTGGTTGATCCTACTTGATCAACTAGGTTTAGTGATATGCATACATGGAATAATAAATTGCTAGTGATAGGGTTCTACATTTTATGTGATCATGGCAATTATTTAGTTTCTATTATTGTTCTAAGTTTGAAATTTAAAGTATCATGATCACATGTTCTAACCTAGGGTTTAGGTTAGAAGCAATTTAGAGTTCACATGTAATAATGGAACTAGGGTTCCTAATTGAATTATGGTTTTAGGTTTCACATGAAATGATGAGTTCCTAGTTTTCTACCATAAGGAATTAGTGTTGTATAATTACTATTTAGTTCATAAGTTAATAACTTCAATAATAAAGTTGAAGTTATTAATAACTTCAAAATAAAATAATATTCAATTTGTCTTTTTATTATTTTTAATGAATTAATAATGAAGGTAATTATTAATCAGGGTTTAAATCTCTCTAATAATGATTTACAAATAATAAATAAAGAAAATTTACTTTTAATGTTTTCTTTATTTATTTACTGGTTTTTATTTATTTTATACCTTTTTCCTAAATTTTGAATTTTAATTGAATTTAGAATTAATAAATAAGGCTTAAATAACAATTATTAAGTAATTGAACTATTAATAAAAATATAATTTTCATTTTATATTTTTATTGGATAGATTTTTCTTTTATAAGAATTTTGATATCTTATTTGTATTTTTCTAAGTTTTTATGAATTTTCTACAAATTTACAAAGTTTCAGTAATTATATCGGATTTGAAATTAAACAGTGAATTACTAAATGCACCCGGGCTATTCTACTCTCTGTCGTCGATAGGTGGGCCTTGGCCACGTCAACCGCCACGTTGGCGGTTGACGGGTCAAAATCTTCAACGTGGTAAAGGACATGGTGGCCGGCGGGCGATTGTCGCCGGCGACGACGATTTCGCCACGCCCGGACTAGCGATCGGTATCATTCGAACCAGCGCGGTGCAGGGAACTGACTGATGGTAGCGCCGCCTCCTAATGGTCGCCGGAGCAAGCTCGTCGGAGAGACCCGAGCGGCGGCGCTCGCAGGTGATCGGTGCTACGGCGATGTTGGGCATGAACGAGAAGGCTAGGATGCGCAGGAAGGTCAGTGACTCACCCAGAACACGAAGAGCTTGTCGGAGAGGCGAGGGGAGGTCGCAATCGCCGGGATTGCTTGATGCCGTCGTCGGAGAAGACGACCTGGCACGGTCGATTGAAGACGCCTCAGCTTAATTCCTTGTACACGGTGATCAAGTCGAGAACGGTGATCACAGTGGTGGTCACGGCTTGGTTTGGGAAGGCCTCCATCGCCGGCGGTAATGGAGTTTAGCGGCGCCAGGGTTTCGGTATTGGGGAAGAATTGGAGCAAGGAGGAAGAAAACGAGCCAGGGTTCGACAGCAAGCTTTTATATGGCGCCTAGACATGCCTCGTCACAACGCCGAACGAGGAGAGCTCGCCAGCGGCAAGGAGAATCGAAGCACGGCTTCGTGCTGGCCGGCATGCGAGAGGAAAGGGATGAGGACGACCTGGTTCGGAGATATTTCGACGAAGGGGTATCTGGGCTAAGTTGGGCTGGTGCTGTTGGGCCAATTGTTGGGCTGCTTGGTGGGCTATACGGCCAGGTAAGTCCAGGTAAAGTTTTTCCCCTCTTTTCTATTTTCTATTTTCTGTTTTATATTTTCTATTTGAATCTGATTTAAACTCAAATTTGAATTGCAGGGTTCTTGTTATGTTAATTGAATTGAGACGTAGTGCAAGGACAATTACTTCATTCTTTATTTGAAACAAATATTTTGTATTGGGTTATAATGCATAGTTGTGGGTTGTTCATACTAGCAAATAGGCATGGGTTTCAATTCTTATTTTTAATTTCTTTTTCTTGTGAATTAATTCTGTCAGGATTTATGAGAGTTGATAATTGCAACTCAAAATATTTCAGAGGTTATTATTAAGACTTGGTTCCCATTTGAGAAGTGGATGACTTACATTTGATTTTGTGTGATCACCAACTTTTTAAGGTTTAATAGTTTCTATTTTAACCCCCTTCTGAGTTTAACACTATTATTATATTTGAAAATGTCTAAAGTAGATCTCTTCCCCATAATGGCTTGGTCTTGGTTACAAGGATAAATAGTTGATCACTACATATATGGTTTGAACCATATAATGTAGCACATGGTTTTTCTTATGTTCAAGAATTGAAGCATAAGAATTGATTAGTGTGCAATACTAGGGTTCTAATGTTATTTACCAAATGGCATATGGTTTGGAACTTAGTTGTGGCTTAGGTTTTAGTTATGATCACCCAAGTGATACCCAAACTAGGGTTGAGATTTAATTCTAGGTTATAGAGATGGGATAACACCATATTGCATGTGCTAGGGTTTAATCTCCCCTAACCATGATAAGGGTTTACTTGCTTAATATTTTATGTTCTCCTCTAGTTACTAAGGTATTGAGAATTGGTTTTATCTTTTACCAACAACTTCTATTATTATCCTTAACTTGTTATTAAGATAACTAAAGTAGTTATATTTCTTTTTATAGTTAACTTTGGTTATAA
Source organism: Lolium perenne (assembly GCF_019359855.2). Taxonomy (NCBI): domain Eukaryota; kingdom Viridiplantae; phylum Streptophyta; class Magnoliopsida; order Poales; family Poaceae; genus Lolium; species Lolium perenne. Next base: position 88,979,495 of record NC_067247.2, read on the forward strand.
TGATGGATGGTTTCTCACTTTGGTTCTTATGGGCTTATATCTTCTACTTCTAGTTCTTAGGGTTTATGATCACTACACAATTTATAATGATCAAAGGTTTAGCTTCCTATGGTATTACTAGAAATATTTAGATATGGTTGTACCAATTTACCCCTCTCACTCCACAAGGACTTTAATTATAATCCAGGGTTCTACTCAAGGAATGCTGATGTGATTATCTAAATATATAGTTTTCCTAAGAATTCTACCTTGCTATCTTCTGTAGCTTGTTCTTCAGGAAATCTGATAAACCTGCATTTTGTGGCATGCCTCCACCTCCTAGCTGCTTCATCTTGATCCTAACTATTTTATGGGGTGTCTCAATGTGTTGGTTTTCTTGCATCATGGTGCAAGATGATGGGATGAATGAAGTGTGAGGCTTCCTTTTATAGGCTTGAGCAAGCTCTAATACCATGACACATAGATGGTGACTCTTGTTTTGATTTGGTGAGTAAGGTGCTTGGTTGTCATGCTCTCATCCATAGCAATCCTTTAAGCATGAGGTGGCATAGCTTAGGATTCAAGCTATGTAGATATTTTGATCCTATGTGGCATTGGTATTATCCTCTCATGTGATTTATTTATGGATAGCCAAGTGGCTTTTGTTACTAAACATTTTGGGAATGATTTTATGCTTGTGGTTGAGTCACTATATCATATGTGATTGTATTAATATTATAATTGGGATCAAAATGTCAAGAATAAGAATTATACCCCAATTTTGAATGATGATTTTGATTTCCCCAAGGCATGATCATATAAGTTTCAAAGTACTCATAGTTTATTTTATTCAAATAGTTTGAACTATAATTCGTAATGCAAACGAATTTAGTTTTGTAATATTCCACATATTTAATAAGTTAGGATTGCAATAAGAATGTGTGGCTTTTATGCACTTAGGTCCTTGTGTTTTGCTATATTTGGTATTTATTTTTAAAGTGAATTCAATTGTTCCACAAGGTAGTTGCTTAACTTTTAAGTGTTAATAATTTAGAGTTTGCTTCTTTTCTCTTTGATGGTTATATACCTCTCCCATCTCTAGGGTTTAATGATAAGCTTCTGTTGATGTTAAGTTCAAGAGTTTAGTTCAAGAATTACCATGAAGTTCATGGTAGGAATATTTATTTGTTAGAGACATGGAAGAGTCAAGAATGTTTTCTTCATTTTATTGTTAGTTGGTTTGTAATTGAACAGATGTTCTTATGTCATTGCAATGATTACTATATTATGATCTGTTATAAGATCAAGTAGTTGATCATTGAGTAAAGTGTTGTTGTGTTTATTATTAGTTCCATTTGATCTAACCCCTTAGATCAAATCATCTCTTCACAAAACAAAGTTTTAACAAAGTCACATTGAGGTTTATAGTGCTTGACTTGATGAGCTACTTCAATTCCACCAAGGTCAAGTGAAACTTCAGTTACTGTGACTGTTTTACTTTAAAGCGCGAAAATTCCCCAGATTTTCTATGCATGAATGCAATGCACACATCTGTTTCCTCTATTTTTGTAACCCCAATACCTGGGATATTACAGTCTCTACCCCTTAAACTAAACTTCGTCCACGAAGTTTGATATCTCTCACGTTTCGGAGTGTGGATCTGACTTGTGCAGACTACATCTTTTCTCAAACTCCTTGGTGATCTCACTGGATATAATTGAATATATCCCTTGTCCAGATTCTTCCTGGAATCCATTAGGGTTTGTCTCTGAACCATGGTTCTTACTTTGATTCATTGATTTCTTCCAACTCTATAAGCTTGTTTCCTTTCTCATTGAAGATTCAATGATTGAGACTTCTTCTTGTCCTGACAGTCTTAATTGAGGACTTATTGGATAACATTCTCCTATTTGATAAAATAGGTCTTTGTTTATTCCTTACTACCAAAACTGCAATAATGGTACTAAGTAAGGTACTTAACATGGAATTGGTCATGATGGTTTATTCCTCTAAGAATGGCTTAGACTCATTTAGTCCATCCAATCATGGTTTATAGTTGATGCTTATAACTATTTTGGACTCTTTAGGTTCCATGAAAGGAATCTTTCAAATGGACTTTAGCTTTGGTATAGTCAATCTCCTTCGGTCTTTGGCCTTCTTGAAGTGTATTTGGTCTATGGTATTTCCTTCATCCAACTTCATTAACCTTAGTTTACTTGAGCTATCGAACTGCTGAGTAAATATTACTCACTTTCTCAAGTTATAGTCCACTTCTTACTTCCTCGAGGTGTAACCTCGGCTTTTGGTCTGACATCCTTCTGAAAGTATTGTTCAATAATCTTATGAAAATAAGATTGAACTTCCTCTCATTCCAGACCTTCTTCATCTATCTTACTCAAAGTATTGAGTTATTGTACATCTAACTCAGTCTTTACTCTACCCCTTAGGGTTTTCTTATAGTCTTCAACTCCTTTTCTTCCAACCATTGAATTGATGGTTAGAATATTGGTCTAAGTGTAGCTTATGGTTTATATTCTTCTAAAGTCTTGTGAAGAATCCTTGTGGTGTATCCACTCAATTGTGGACATCCAACGTGAATCCTTCGACTAAATGATTATAGGTCATTGTTATTTGGCTGAAAATTTTTATTTGTTCACAACTTCTTGGTACAAATGATCCAATGGTGGACTACTTGATACCAGTTGTGGCTATTTGTTATCTAAAAATGAATTCTATTATAGGTTCTGATCAACTGGGCAAGACATCTTCGACTTTATCTCGTAGTATTGATACTATACCAATTGTGGTCTTCTGATATCAACTATGGTCTTATTATATCTGCTATGGTTTCATAGGTCATCTTCCTTCCTTCAGGGTTTATTTTTGCAAGAAAACCACTAGCTGACACTATGAATATAGTATCCTAAGTGATTTCCCATACATTCCCGCTTCTATGATGACTATGGTTCTGCTTGAGCTTCACCATAATCACCAGATTTCTCACCTTCATGCTTCTCCCGTACTAAAGTACTCCTTTGTTGAGGCTAAGCATGAGTTTTGATTGGTACTATCTTCAGAGTATTGTGGTTGCTTCCCACAACTTTGTTTCCTTCTTCTGATGAATCTTCATCTTGTCTTCGGAATCTTCAGAATTCGTCGCTTCCTCACACGAATGCTATTACCCTCTAGATCTATAGCATCAAGTCAGAACTTGATATTGCAACATGCATTTGCATATCAAAGTCGAACTTCATGTATGGATCTAGTCAATCAATGAAAATTCGATAAAATCCAAGAAGATTCAGCTTTGTGCATATAATACACACCATCATAAGCCTGGATATAATAGTTGAGTAAGACATCTCTAAACATCAGGCTCTGATGTGTAGTATACAACACCACATAAGATAGGTTTATATCATGATAGTTAGCATGAGTATATGGCAGACTACTATTTGTCTTGACATTTACCTGAATTGCACAATTGCAATGGGATAAACTTGAAACAAAGTGGTCTAGGATAGTTAAAATTAACCTAATTTTCTTTGGAAGTACTACTTAACTTAGTATTATTCCATATATAGGTGCTATTGAGGACTATTTGGTATGATACCTCTAGTTCGAATATGGTTACTCTGAATACATATCAATTAAGATATAACTCCTATACTTCCAAGTGTTTCTATTATAAGCATATGGCCATGATGTGCTTGGCACACTTCCCATATTTTTGGAACACAGTTCTTGCACTATTGTCTTGCTTCTTATCGTTCTCCTCCTAAATGTCTATGATGTTCTATTCCATCACATAATGATTCTCAGGTGAATCATATATGATTAACAACTCTACCATATAAGTTGACCTATATTATTCCTATCTTTCTTCCTTACCTCCCATGATTGACTCATCATGGTCTATACTACTTCATTTAACTTATATTTATCACTTACTAGCAACTGTTTCACAAGTTTGAATAGATTTTTACTCATTACTTAACTTGGTCTATATTTTCTATTAGGATATCTTAATTATCTTCATTACTTGATATTACTTCTATTACAGGTCTGAGTAACTCTTACTTAATCATGACATGTGTTGGTATACATCTTCCAATAGGATATCTTCCTTATGGTTGTATCCTCTCTTTGGACTACCATGTATTGTATACCAACTGTGATCTACTCATCTATTGTTTTAAGGACTTATTGATGTGCTACATGTTTTGGATTAGCTAACTATCTTTACTTAAGAAAGATATGTAGGAAAGGTTGACTCAAGTGTGTCAGGATTATTCTCAAGTGAATATCCATCTCAAGTCATAAAAAGTATTGGGTTTAACTAAGACAACTTCCTATAGACACTACCAATCCTATAGGTCTCCTTTAAAGGGTTTTAATCCTAAGGTCAAAGCATTTGCTCTGATACCAACTGTGGTGACCCGGCATACCACTGCATGGTGTAGTATGCAAGTCTGATATAACACCAATGAAACACCGTTCCACTAGTATTATATCGCTCAGAGTGGTACAACAGAAACATATGCGGGTCCAAGGTATGTCTATAGAATTACAACATTGACTCTTTTACATAAGATCATCACAGCCTCCTACTTTACAATGAGGTAAATCTGCAAATAAACTCCAGAAGAACGACTCGTAGTCTAATCTTATCACGGACTCTATTTGTAGAGTATTTAACTAACTGCAGAGGCTAAGAATAGACTCTAGCTAAATAGGAGCTAGGTTTAGGAAGCTAGTTCCTTTCTATGGCTAAACTAGGTTTTCTCCTTGTTGGATGTGGTATCTGACCATCTGATAGGTTCCTGTCTCTTGAAGAAATTGTTGACTCCTCGGCCTTCGAGTTGCACTGTAGATCCTCCTTCGATGCCTCCATACCTAAGCAGGGGATTTAAGAGTGGGATGAGTACGAGCGTACTCAACAAGTTCATTATAGGAAAGAGGTGTTTAATGCACTAGCTACGGCATTAGACCAGAGAGTCTAATACCAATGCAGGTTTTCATAATCACTTCTTCAAAAGGTTGCTTTTATTCAGAAGAACTATGTCCGTCAGCCTTCACCGGTTTACTAGAACTTCATGGAGCTCCTTTCCGGCCGCGTTCGCAGTTCCATATCCCGGAACAGGGAGTGACAGGTCACGGTTCTTTACACTCTGCAGAGGTGTGTTGCTTTACCCATAAGAGATCTTAACCTTGCTGCCAACCGAGCCGCGAGCTCGTCCACACTTCCTATGGTGTGAGGCCCGGTATAAGGTCTAGCCAATCATGTTCCTCCGCTACCTCGCACACCCACCCTTTTGTAAGACCGTCTTCCCCTATATCCATGGAGAGACCGTTCCAGGCATTTGTTCTCCCCTATACCGATTAAGGTAGACCGTTCCGAACAATTTTTATATGCCCTCCCCTATCAACCATGGATAGACCGTTCCGGACGTCTTACAATCCATCATAGACCGCATTACCGTGGGGAATTAGAATGGGATCCCCACCCCACCGCTTGCCCAACCTGGGTCAAGTGTCTACGGTAAGCGCATCCGTTGATGTACGAGAGGTGGAAACACTTTTGACTACTCCGTCCCACTCCAGATCTTATGGTTAACACGGGTATTACGGCACAAGAATCACTGGCGACATTTGTTGTTTAATCCTAGATGGATATAAACCCTTGCAATGGAACCTCCACCATATCAACACAATCCATGGTTCCATTGCCCACCACATAGTCATATTCATAGTTATGAAAATAGTGGTTTTGCTTTTTATGCAATAGTGATAATCATAGTACTTTGCAAGTAATTTGGTAAAAATACTCAAATAACATGAGCAAGTGATGAACTTGCCTTTCTTGGCTGCAAGATTATGCAGACAAGGTCTTCGTTACGCAATAACTCCAAATTCTGAAATAGCATCATCGTCCGGTAAGGACGATGTTTAAAAGATTGGCAAGGATGCAATAATGCATAAGAATGAGATGCAATCGCTCTAAGCGTGACCTAATCCCGATGATTTAGGATCAGTGAGTGGTAATAATTGATTCAGGGTGTGTTGCACTTTTAGAGTGATTCACAAACAAGGTTCTTATTCAGGTGTGATTACTTGGTATCATGAACATGTAGATAATAAAGTACAGTAATCAATTGAGCACACAAAGAATGATAATTGGCATAATGTTAACGTGTAAAGAACAGTTGTCAATTTTAGTACTATATGGCATAGTTAATGATTACTTGTTATATTCTTCAAAAGAATAACTTTTGAAGAACATGTTCTTTAATAAAGAACAAGTATGATAATTAGACTGGTGGGGTTCTATGGTTTACTATGGTTTCATCTAGTTTCTGAAGTAGTTATTAGATGGATCACAACCTAGTTGGATTCATCAGCTACTAGGACTTATATGGTTGAATTAAGTCTAAACATCTGAATTACCAATAGTTGCTATCAAGGTGGTATACCTTGTTGGTGATAGCTGATTAGGGTTTATAGGTCCTTATAAGCAGGGTTGATGATGATTCTTTATTTACTTCAAAAGAATAACTTTTGAAGAACATACTTCTTAAATAATAAGAAGTATATCAATTAGGAGTTGAGGTTGTCTAGGTTTTGTCATTTGATCCACTAAGTAAGGAATGATTGGCTCCTAAATAGGATGGTTCATAATTATGAAGTATTTGTAGAGTTCAGTGGACTATGGTTATGTAATGATAAATATTGGGCCTAGATGCTATTGGGGTTCATCACAATGGTGTGATGCGAAGCATGGATGAATAAGGATGATGGTTTTGACAGTAGAAGCTAGGGTTTAAACCTGGTTGATCCTACTTGATCAACTAGGTTTAGTGATATGCATACATGGAATAATAAATTGCTAGTGATAGGGTTCTACATTTTATGTGATCATGGCAATTATTTAGTTTCTATTATTGTTCTAAGTTTGAAATTTAAAGTATCATGATCACATGTTCTAACCTAGGGTTTAGGTTAGAAGCAATTTAGAGTTCACATGTAATAATGGAACTAGGGTTCCTAATTGAATTATGGTTTTAGGTTTCACATGAAATGATGAGTTCCTAGTTTTCTACCATAAGGAATTAGTGTTGTATAATTACTATTTAGTTCATAAGTTAATAACTTCAATAATAAAGTTGAAGTTATTAATAACTTCAAAATAAAATAATATTCAATTTGTCTTTTTATTATTTTTAATGAATTAATAATGAAGGTAATTATTAATCAGGGTTTAAATCTCTCTAATAATGATTTACAAATAATAAATAAAGAAAATTTACTTTTAATGTTTTCTTTATTTATTTACTGGTTTTTATTTATTTTATACCTTTTTCCTAAATTTTGAATTTTAATTGAATTTAGAATTAATAAATAAGGCTTAAATAACAATTATTAAGTAATTGAACTATTAATAAAAATATAATTTTCATTTTATATTTTTATTGGATAGATTTTTCTTTTATAAGAATTTTGATATCTTATTTGTATTTTTCTAAGTTTTTATGAATTTTCTACAAATTTACAAAGTTTCAGTAATTATATCGGATTTGAAATTAAACAGTGAATTACTAAATGCACCCGGGCTATTCTACTCTCTGTCGCTGATAGGTGGGCCTTGGCCACGTCAACTGCCACGTTGGCGGTTGACTGGGTCAAAATCTTCAACGTGGTAAAGGACATGGTGGCCGGCGGGCAGTTGTCGCCGGCGACGACGATTTCGGCCACGCCCAGACTAGCGATCGGTATCATTCGAACCAGCGCGGTGCAGGGAACTGACTGATGGTAGCGCCGCCTCCTAATGGTCGCCGGAGCAAGCTCGTCGGAGAGACCCGAGCGGCGGCGCTCGCAGGTGATCGGTGCTACGGCGATGTTGGGCATGAACGAGAAGGCTAGGATGCGCAGGAAGGTCAGTGACTCACCCAGAACACGAAGAGCTTGTCGGAGAGGCGAGGGGAGGTCGCAATCGCCGGGATTGCTTGATGCCGTCGTCGGAGAAGACGACCTGGCACGGTCGATTGAAGACGCCTCAGCTTAATTCCTTGTACACGGTGATCAAGTCGAGAACGGTGATCACAGTGGTGGTCACGGCTTGGTTTGGGAAGGCCTCCATCGCCGGCGGTAATGGAGTTTAGCGGCGCCAGGGTTTCGGTATTGGGGAAGAATTGGAGCAAGGAGGAAGAAAACGAGCCAGGGTTCGACAGCAAGCTTTTATATGGCGCCTAGACATGCCTCGTCACGACGCCGAACGAGGAGAGCTCGCCAGCGGCAAGGAGAATCGAAGCACGGCTTCGTGCTGGCCGGCATGCGAGAGGAAAGGGATGAGGACGACCTGGTTCGGAGATATTTCGATGAAGGGGTATCTGGGCTAAGTTGGGCTGGTGCTGTTGGGCCAATTGTTGGGCTGCTTGGTGGGCTATACGGCCAGGTAAGTCCAGGTAAAGTTTTTCCCCTCTTTTCTATTTTCTATTTTCTGTTTTATATTTTCTATTTGAATCTGATTTAAACTCAAATTTGAATTGCAGGGTTCTTGTTATGTTAATTGAATTGAGACGTAGTGCAAGGACAATTACTTCATTCTTTATTTGAAACAAATATTTTGTATTGGGTTATAATGCATAGTTGTGGGTTGTTCATACTAGCAAATAGGCATGGGTTTCAATTCTTATTTTTAATTTCTTTTTCTTGTGAATTAATTCTGTCAGGATTTATGAGAGTTGATAATTGCAACTCAAAATATTTCAGAGGTTATTATTAAGACTTGGTTCCCATTTGAGAAGTGGATGACTTACATTTGATTTTGTGTGATCACCAACTTTTTAAGGTTTAATAGTTTCTATTTTAACCCCCTTCTGAGTTTAACACTATTATTATATTTGAAAATGTCTAAAGTAGATCTCTTCCCCATAATGGCTTGGTCTTGGTTACAAGGATAAATAGTTGATCACTACATATATGGTTTGAACCATATAATGTAGCACATGGTTTTTCTTATGTTCAAGAATTGAAGCATAAGAATTGATTAGTGTGCAATACTAGGGTTCTAATGTTATTTACCAAATGGCATATGGTTTGGAACTTAGTTGTGGCTTAGGTTTTAGTTATGATCACCCAAGTGATACTCAAACTAGGGTTGAGATTTAATTCTAGGTTATAGAGATGGGATAACACCATATTGCATGTGCTAGGGTTTAATCTCCCCTAACCATGATAAGGGTTTACTTGCTTAATATTTTATGTTCTCCTCTAGTTACTAAGGTATTGAGAATTGGTTTTATCTTTTACCAACAACTTCTATTATTATCCTTAACTTGTTATTAAGATAACTAAAGTAGTTATATTTCTTTTTATAGTTAACTTTGGTTATAATGATGGATGGTTTCTCACTTTGGTTCTTATGGGCTTATATCTTCTACTTCTAGTTCTTAGGGTTTATGATCACTACACAATTTATAATGATCAAAGGTTTAGCTTCCTATGGTATTACTAGAAATATTTAGATATGGTTGTACCAATTTACCCCTCTCACTCCACAAGGACTTTAATTATAATCCAGGGTTCTACTCAAGGAATGCTGATGTGATTATCTAAATATATAGTTTTCCTAAGAATTCTACCTTGCTATCTTCTGTAGCTTGTTCTTCAGGAAATCTGATAAACCTGCATCTTGTGGCATGCCTCCACCTCCTAGCTGCTTCATCTTGATCCTAACTATTTTATGGGGTGTCTCAATGTGTTGGTTTTCTTGCATCATGGTGCAAGATGATGGGATGAATGAAGTGTGAGGCTTCCTTTTATAGGCTTGAGCAAGCTCTAATACCATGACACATAGATGGTGACTCTTGTTTTGATTTGGTGAGTAAGGTGCTTGGTTGTCATGCTCTCATCCATAGCAATCCTTTAAGCATGAGGTGGCATAGCTTAGGATTCAAGCTATGTAGATATTTTGATCCTATGTGGCATTGGTATTATCCTCTCATGTGATTTATTTATGGATAGCCAAGTGGCTTTTGTTACTAAACATTTTGGGAATGATTTTATGCTTGTGGTTGAGTCACTATATCATATGTGATTGTATTAATATTATAATTGGGATCAAAATGTCAAGAATAAGAATTATACCCCAATTTTGAATGATGATTTTGATTTCCCCAAGGCATGATCATATAAGTTTCAAAGTACTCATAGTTTATTTTATTCAAATAGTTTGAACTATAATTCGTAATGCAAACGAATTTAGTTTTGTAATATTCCACATATTTAATAAGTTAGGATTGCAATAAGAATGTGTGGCTTTTATGCACTTAGGTCCTTGTGTTTTGCTATATTTGGTATTTATTTTTAAAGTGAATTCAATTGTTCCACAAGGTAGTTGCTTAACTTTTAAGTGTTAATAATTTAGAGTTTGCTTCTTTTCTCTTTGATGGTTATATACCTCTCCCATCTCTAGGGTTTAATGATAAGCTTCTGTTGATGTTAAGTTCAAGAGTTTAGTTCAAGAATTACCATGAAGTTCATGGTAGGAATATTTATTTGTTAGAGACATGGAAGAGTCAAGAATGTTTTCTTCATTTTATTGTTAGTTGGTTTGTAATTGAACAGATGTTCTTATGTCATTGCAATGATTACTATATTATGATCTGTTATAAGATCAAGTAGTTGATCATTGAGTAAAGTGTTGTTGTGTTTATTATTAGTTCCATTTGATCTAACCCCTTAGATCAAATCATCTCTTCACAAAACAAAGTTTTAACAAAGTCACATTGAGGTTTATAGTGCTTGACTTGATGAGCTACTTCAATTCCACCAAGGTCAAGTGAAACTTCAGTTACTGTGACTGTTTTACTTTAAAGCGCGAAAATTCCCCAGATTTTCTATGCATGAATGCAATGCACACATCTGTTTCCTCTATTTTTGTAACCCCAATACCTGGGATATTACATTTTGCTGCACCGGTTCATCCTTGTGTTTGTTTCAAATAAGCCATGCTAGCCTAAACCTTGTATCGAGAGGGAATACTTCTCATGCATCCAAAATACTTGAGCCAACCACTATGCCATTTGTGTCCACCATACCTACCTATACTACATGGTATTTTCCCGCCATTCCAAAGTAAATTGCTTGAGTGCTACCTTTAAAACTCCATCATTCACCTTTGCAATATATAGCTCATGGGACAAATAGCTTAAAAACTATTGTGGTATTGAATATGTAATTATGCACTTTATCTCTTATTAAGTTGCTTGTTGTGCGATAACCATGTTCACTGGGGACGCCATCAACTATTCATTGTTGAATTTCATGTGAGTTGCTATGCATGTCCGTCTTGTCTGAAGTAAGAGAGATCTACCACCATAGGGTTAAGCATGCATATGTTAGAGAAGAACATTGGGCCGCTAACTAAAGCCATGCTCCATGGTGGAAGTTTCAGTTTTGGACAACAATCCTCAAATCTCAAATGAGAAAATTATTAATTGTTGTTATATGCTTATGCATAAAAGAGGAGTCCATTATCTGTTGTCTATGTTGTCCCGGTATGGATGTCTAAGTTGAAGAATAATCAATAGCGAGAAATCCAATGCGAGCTTTCTCCTTAGACCTTTGTACAGGCGGCATAGAGGTACCCCTTTGTGACACTTGGTAAAAACAATGCATTGTGATGATCCGGTAGTCCAAGCTAATTAGGACAAGGTGCGGGCACTATTAGTACACTATGCATGAGGCTTGCAACTTATAAGATATAATTTACATGATGCATATGCTTTATTACTACCGTTGACAAAATTGTTTCATGTTTTCAAAATCAAAGCTCTAGCACAAATATAGCAATCGATGCTTTTCCTCTATGAGGACCATTCTTTTACTTTCAATGTTGAGTTAGTTCACCTATTTCTCTCCACCTCAAGAAGCAAACACTTGTGTGAACTGTGCATTGATTCCTACATATTTGCTTATTGCACTTATTATATTACTCTATGTTGACAATATCCATGAGATATACATGTTACAAGTTGAAAGCAACCGCTGAAACTTAATCTTCTTTTGTGTTGTTTCAATGCCTTTACTTTGAATTATTGCTTTATGAGTTAATTCTTATGCAAGACTTATTGATGCTTGTCTTGAAGTGCTATTCATGAAAAGTCTTTGCTATATGATTCACTTGTTTACTCATGTCATATACATTGTTTTGATCGCTGCATTCACTACAAATGCTTTACAAATAGTATGATCAAGATTATGATGGCATGTCACTCCAGAAATTATCTGTGTTATCATTTTACCTGCTCGGGACGAGCAGAACTAAGCTTGGGGATGCTGATACGTCTCCGACGTATCGATAATTTCTTATGTTCCATGCCACATTATTGATGTTATCTACATGTTTTATGCACACTTTATGTCATATTAGTGCATTTTCTGGAACTAACCTATTAACAAGATGCCGAAGTGCCGATTCTTTGTTTTCTGCTGTTTTTGGTTTCAGAAATCCTAGTAAGGAAATATTCTCGGAATTGGACGAAATCAAAGCCCAGGGGCCTATTTTCTCACGAAGCTTCCAGAAGTCCGAAGGAGAGACGAAAGAGGGGCCACAGGGGAGCCAAACCATAGGGCGGCGCGGCCCCCCCCTTGGCCGCGCGGCCCTGTGGTGTGGGGCCCCCGTGCCGCCTCTTGACCTGCCCTTCCGCCTATAAAAAGTCTCCGTGACGAAACCCCCAGTACCGAGAGCCACGATACGGAAAACCTTCCCGGAGACGCCGCCGCCGCCGATCCCATCTCGGGGGATCCAGAGATCGCCTCCGGCACCCTGCCGGAGAGGGGAATCATCTCCCGGAGGACTCTACGCCGCCATGGTCGCCTCCGGTGTGATGTGTGAGTAGTCTACCCCTGGACTATGGGTCCATAGCAGTAGCTAGATGGTTGTCTTCTCCCCATTGTGCTATCATTGTCGGATCTTGTGAGCTGCCTAACATGATCAAGATCATCTATCTGTAATTCTATATGTTGCGTTTGTTGGGATCCGATGAATAGAGAATACTTGTTATGTTGATTATCAAAGTTATGCTATGTGTTGTTTATGATCTTGCATGCTCTCCGTTACTAGTAGATGCTCTGGCCAAGTAGATGCTTGTAACTCCAAGAGGGAGTACTTATGCTCGATAGTGGGTTCATGCCTGCATTGACACCGGGACGTGAGAAAGTTCTAAGGTTGTGTTGTGCTGTTGCCACTAGGGATAAAACATTAGTGCTATGTTCAAGGATGTAGTCACTAGTTACATTACGCACCATACTTAATGCAATTGTCTGTTGTTAGCAACTTAATACTGGAGGGGGTTCGGATGATAACCTGAAGGTGGACTTTTTAGGCATAGATGCAGTTGGATGACGGTCTATGTACTTTGTCGTAATGCCCAATTAAATCTCACTATACTCATCATGATATGTATGTGCATTGTCATGCTCTCTTTATTTGTCAATTGCCCAACTGTAATTTGTTCACCCAACATGCTGTTCGTCTTATGGGAGAGACACCTCTAGTGAACTGTGGACCCCGGTCCAATTCTCTTTACTGAAATACAATCTACTGCAATACTTGTTCTAATGTTTTCTGCAAACAATCATCTTCCACACAATACGGTTAACTCTTTGTTACAGCAAGCCGGTGAGATTGACAACCTCACTGTTTCGTTGGGGCAAAGTACTTTGGTTGTGTTGTGCAGGTTCCACGTTGGCGCCGGAATCACTGGTGTTGCGCCGCACTACATCTCGCCGCCATCAACCTTCAACGTGCTTCTTGACTCCTACTGGTCCGATTAAACCTTGGTTTCTTACTGAGGGAAACTTGCCGCTGTGCGCATCACACCTTCCTCTTGGGGTTCCCAATGGACGCGTGTCGAACGAAGAGACAATACGTCAACCACGCGCATCAGTGCTCCTCCTGAGCTCAACGGCGAGCTCCGGGGTGGTCGGAATCGGTGTGGTGGTATGTTGGCCGGCGGCTAGGGTTTCGGCCACGAGAGAGAATGACGCAGAGAAAAGGGAAATTAGGGCTTCTGCTGCGCTTTATACGATCTACGGCGTGTGCTGGCAGTCAATAACGGCGGCGACGACGCGGGACGTGGCGATGGTTGGCTCGGTGGCGAGCTCTTGTGCGCCCAGAGGAGAAGACGAAGACGACGACCCCCCACCTCGTCTTTATCCACCGCGAAGGGGTACGGGCTGGTGTTGGGCTGTGTTTTGAGCTGGGCCAGGCTGCTTACTTTGCTGTGTTGCTGGGTTGCGGCTGGGCTGCACCATGGGCTGCACGGCCAGGTGAGCCAGGTAATGTTTTTCCCTTCTTTTCTTTTTCTGTTTTATTTTCTGTTTTTATTTTCTATTTTGAATTCAGTTTTGAATTCAATTCTGTTTGCAGAAATTTGTAATTACTTTTAACTTGGGAATTACCTCTTAAGCAAAAATTCTACTTGAGGCATACCATTTTGATGTTTAATATAATGATAGGTTCAACATACACAATATTTCAAGTATGTATGTTAATAATTATAATCTTCCATTCTCTTTCTTTTAAAATTCTAAATATTTTTATAGTACTTATAGCACTTTATAATAATAGGTGATAAATTGACTTTGCTTTATCTAGCAAGGATTTGTTAATGGATTATGATCTTAAGGCTTAGTTTCTTATTTTCGAAATAGGATTTCAAAGGTGTGATTTCATGTGCCCTATATTTTATAAGTTAAGGAGATGATCTAGTGGCATGATTTCCTATACCTGGATATTTCTAAGGACTTGATCTCCAATTCGAGAATGTTGTCACTTGCATGTTATCTTATGTGCATAACTATGTGCTAATGAGTGGGAACTTCTACTAGAACTCCTACCAAGTTTAGTACTTTTATTATAGTTTAGTAACACCTTGAAATACCTAGAGTAGGTACTACTCTCATCATGGTTTGGTCTTGGTTATAAAGATAAGTGATTGATCACCATCATGGGTTTAATCAAATGGTTTAGCACTAGATTTTACTTAAGTTCCATAATTAAGCATGAACTTTAATTAGTGAACAATTCTAGGGTTCTCATCATATTCACCTAATGGCAATTGGTTTGGATCTCAATTAGGGTCTAGGTTTATATTATGATCACCATAGTGATACACATTCTAGGTTTGAGATATGATTACAGGTTGTAGAATTGAGATGACACCATTTTATATTTGCTAGGCTTTAGTCTCCCCTTACCAAGGTAATATGATTACTTGCTTAATAGTTTATGTACTCCTTTAGTAAATGAGTACATGGGAATTGGTTTTATCTTCTACCAATAGATTTCTAATATTAGCCTTAATCTATCATTAAGGTAATTAAAGTGGTTATGGTTCTTTTTATAGTTAACTATAGTTATAATGATGGGTGATTTCTCACCATGCAAAGTATAGAATTTGGCACTAGGTTTTCCTTATGATCTTAATATCCTCTACCTCAAGTTCTTAGGGTTTATGATCACTACTCAATTTATATTGATCAAGGTTTGGCTTCTGAGTTATCTCTCAAGAATTTAGGTCTCTCACTCCCAAGTTTAAGTATTGTCTTGATGAACTAAGGTATAGTACTTCTATTTTCTTTTCTAGGATGGGCATATTATGGTTGTCTCAATAGTTTATATCCCAGGAGAATGCCTGAGATATTACTTAGGGTTCTTTCCAGGGAATGATGATATAATCATCTGGTATATGGATAGTTCTCTCCCTTCATTTCAAGTGTTGCCTCAACTACTTAAGCGTAACACCATAGCTTGGGCTCTCTTATAAAGGAATGGTTTATTCTAGGGTTTATGGTGTATTCACAATATCTCAATAGGTATCAAGTCTATAACTCCACTTGGGTATCTTGGTTGAATTAATCTCCTCCTTACTTTATCAATTCATAGCTATGGTATTATCCCATGTGGTATTAGGTTGTCTCACCACTCCAAGATGAAATGGCTAATCTCCTAATACTTTAGTTCAAAGGTTGTCCTTTATTCTTAAATAGGTAAAGCTAAGATTGGTATGAGTGGTCTCTCTCTCATTTGGGGAAGGGACTTTAATACTAACCTAAGGTTAGGCTCCATAGAGAATGATGCGGTCACCAATATCTATGGTTAATATAAATGGATTCTCTCTCTAGGAAATATCTTGAATAAGATCCTAGGGTTCCTCTTATAGATGATGATTTGAATACTTGGATGTATATCCAAGGTTTAACTCAAGGTTTGTTAATGCTTCTCTAATATTTATTTTAGAACTCTCACCTCTCTAGGTTTGATGTATGTAGTAGAGAAGAATATATACTTCTAGAGTTGATCTCCTTGTCTTGTTTCCAAGATTGAAATAGAATAATTACCATGAGGTTCATGGTAGGATCAAGGATTAGTTTAAGACATGGAAAAGATAAGTGAAGAATAGTTTCTCCAATTATTGTTACTTGATTTCCAATTAAATGGATGTTCATATGTTATGACAAGAATTACCATATTATAATCTTTTATAAGATCAAACAATTGATCATTGAGTAAAGTGTTGTTGTGTTGATTATTAGTTCCATTTGATCTAACCCCTTAGATCAAATCATCTCTACCCAAAACAAGGTTTTATCAAAGTCACATTGAGGTTTATAGCGCTTGACTTGATGAGCTACTTCAATTCCACCAAGGTCAAGTGAAACTTCAGTTACTGTGACTGTTTTACTTTAAAGCGCGAAAATTCCCCAGATTTTCTATGCATGAATGCAATGCACACATCTGTTTCCTCTATTTTTGTAACCCCAATACCTGGGATATTACACTCTCCCAGCTGTCGATGGAACCCGGAGGAAGCTTCTTTATCCAAGATCGCGCAGCTCCACTTAGATGTACTTGGATACTCTGCATGGCTGTTGCTCTGGTTCCTCCAATCAGCTTCACCGTCTCGAGATAATCGACTAGCCAATCCTCTGGATCTTGCATGCCCTCGAATTTTTTGAAATTATCGGGTAATTTAAACCCTGAAGGAACTCGAGTTTTCCGGACCCTCCTTGTAAAGCACGGCAGCCCACACATATCCTCGTCATCTATCTCTGGGGAATGCCGATGTTCCCTTCTATTTTGTCGTGCTCTGTCCACTCGTGCCTGTGCTGCTGTATCTCTTGCTCCACTTGTTCTTTCGGGACCTGGTGCTGCTGCAGTAGGTCGCAGACTATTTTGCCTTGCTGATCCTTCGGGAGGCGAATTTACAAATGCCGTTCCCATGGCTCCAACTCCTGCCATAGCCATGTTGTACAATGCTTCTATTGGATCTCCGGGAGGCGGCTTGGATGCGAGGATGAACGCTTGCATCACCATGTATCCAGCTTCTGGTGTCTTGGGGATGATATTCCCCCTCGTGTCTATCGACATAATGGATATGTCGAGGTTTTGAACCAGATTCTCCCTATCTGCCTCAGGTATATTTTGCAGCCGAGATCTTGCTCTATTCTGCGCTGCTCTGTGACTATCTCCCGAAGTACCAGAATGTTGACTCAAGTTAGCTCTTCGCCTGCTTGACGCAGAGGCTGCTTCCTGCCTTCTATCCAACTCGATTTTCTGCTTCTCGAGCTCCCGCCTGGTACGTGCAAGCCTATATTGATATGCTTGTAACTCCTCAGGTGTCGCCGTTACGGTCATTGGCTCTGTACCATTAATAGCCCTTGCGACTCGATCCCATACTTCTTGCGGAAATCGCACCATCTCTCGTGTTCCTGGTCCGATATATTTTGTCCCTAGACCTCTCGTGAGATCTGCAGGATCGACATATGGATTGACCGCCTCGTCGAAGTTCTCTGATGTCTCCTCTTGTGGGCGACTCGGATCTCCGATTGCATAGATCTAATGATATTTTGGATATTGAACCACGTTGGGTTTGGTGACACCATCATAGAGATTGGTGAAGACCTCTCCAACAATAGTGGATCTGTCGATGAAGGTGAAGCTGTCGATGTTGCTCGAGTCATTGCTTATATCGGAGTCCGCAGATGACTCGAAAGACATGTCGCTGAAGATCTTGGCGAGTTTTTCGCTCGCCGTGGTGCTGATGGAGCGTGGCGACGAAACCTCCTCCTCTCCTGACTCGATTGACGATGTAGAACTTGAAAAATCGGGATCGACCGCTGATAATCCCGATGAGACCAGAATTTCAAGACGATACGCTCCTTCTTTCTCGACGCGAAAGTGAAACCTTCCGAACATCATCTCCATAGGCTCCTCCAGATACGCATATGCATCCAAATGGGAGGGCAGGTGAGGAACAAAATCGACTAGACCAGTTTCGATCTGTTTACCTCTGTCCATCGCGTTGCTTGCAGTTGATGAAGTCGACGATCTTGAACGTGCCATCGAGATCAGATCCTTGACGCCTCTAATTCCCACAGACGGCGCCAATTGACAAGGGATTAACTTATCAATGCCTACAGATTGTAGACTAGGGTTTTAGTCGGAAGTAGAGGGCAAGTAGATCTCGAAGGTTTCAGCCGAAAAAGTGATCGACGATGTGGATACTAGGGTTGCGTGAAACAATGAATCGATGCTTTCTTTGTCCCTCGACTCCCCCTTGTATAAGAGGCGGAGCCGAGGGATTGGTAATACACAAGTTACAGAGTCCGGGAGGGTTTCCAACCCATCCCGCAAGATTACAAGTAGTATTTCCTAATACAACTCTAGCTTTCCTTAATAATAACTTGGGCTCCCGATTCTTCTTATTCTTCGAGTCGTGGGCCTTCAGTAAACCCCGGGTACCATCTTCGGCAGGCCCATTGGGGATGCCTATGTCATCTACTCCCACGATGTTTCTTTTTCCTGAAAGAACTATGTGGCGCTTTGGCTCATCATATGATGTGTCTTCTTGCCTTTCTTTTCTTTGTTTTCGGTTTGGTAGACATGTCCTTCACATAAAAAACCTGAGCCACTTGATTGGCTAGGACGAATGGTTCGGTGTCATACCCTAGATTCTTGAGATCCACTGTAGTCATTCTGTACTGCGGGTCTACCTGTACCCCGTCCTTCAGGTTGAACCATTTGCACCAGAACAAAGGGACCTTGAAATTAGGTCCATAGTCAAGTTCCCATATCTCCTCTATGTACCCATAATATGTGACCTTCTTCCCATTGTCCTCTGCTGCATCAAAGCGGACACCACTGTTTTGGTTGGTGCTCTTTTTATCTTGGGCGAACGCGTAAAATGTATTCCCATTTATCTCGTACCCTTGAAAAGTCGATATAGTCGAAGATAGTTGCTTGGCCAACAAGTATAGTTGTTCTTCATCAGTGACATTCATGAGACGTGTTTGCAACCAACCGCCGAAAGTCTTCATGTGTTCTCCATCAATCCAATCTTCACGTTGCTCCGGGTATTCAGAGCGTAAGATATTCTTGTGTTCCACTATGTAGGGAGCCACCAAGCTGGAATTATGTAGAACTGTGTAGTGTGCTTGAGTGAAAGAATGTCTGTCCATACACGTTGTTGCTTTCTTTCCTAGCGTGTCATTTCCACGCAGTCTCCCCTCATAGCGCGATTCAGGAACACCGATCGGCTTAAGGTCAGGAATAAAGTCAACACAAAACTCAATGACCTCCTCTGTTCCATAGCCCTTGGAGATGCTTCCTTCTGGCCTAGCATGGTTATGAACGTACTTCTTTAAGACTCCCATGAATCTCTCAAAGGGGAACATGTTGTGTAGAAATACAGGACCGAGAATGCCAATCTCTTCGACCAGGTGAACGAGGAGATGCGTCATAATATTGAAGAAGGATGGTGGGAACACCAACTTGATGCTGACTAGACATTGCACCACATCCTTCTGTAAATTTTGTAGAGTTAGTGGATTGATCACCTTCTGAGAAATTGCATTGAGGAACGCACATAGCTTCACAATGGGTAATCGAACATTTTCCGGCAGAAGCCCCCTCAATGCAACCGGAAGTAATTGTGTCATAATCACGTGGCGGTCATGAGACTTTAGGTTTTGAAACTTTTTCTCTGACATGTTTATTATTCCCTTTATATTCGATGAGAAGCTAGACGGGAGCTTGATGCTACTCGGGACTTCAAAAAAGATCTCCTTCTCTTCTTTGGTAAGAGCGTAGCTGGCAGTACCTTGATACTTCTCTGGATTCAGGTTGTTTCCTTCGTGGATAGTTTGCTGGTCCTGCCGTGTATCTTTTGTCTTCCCATACACGCCCAAGAAGTTTAGTAGGTTCACGCAAAGATTTTTTGTCACGTGCATCACGTCGATTGCAGAGTGAACCTCTAGGATTTTCCAGTAGGGTAACTCCCAAAATATATACTTCTTCTTCCACATGGGTATGTGTCCGTCAACATCATGGGAACAGATTGTCCACCAGGACCCTTTCCAAAGATCACCTTTAAATCCTTGACCATATCATATATAACATCCCCAGTAGGGCGGGTAGGCTTCATTAGGTTATCTGCCTCGCCTCTGAAATGCTTTCCTCTCTTTCTTACGTGATGTTGTTTTGGAAGAAATCGACGATGCCCCAGGTACACATTCTTGTTTTCCAAATATATACTGTTAGTCTCACCTAAACAGTGTGTGCATGCATTGTATCCCTTGTCTGACTATCCTGAAATTTTACTAAGAGCAGGCCAATCACTGATGGTTACAAACAACAATGCTCGTAGGTTAAATTCCTTTTGTTCGTGCTCATCCCACACAGGTACACCTTCTTCACGCCACAACTGTAAAAGTTTTTCAACCAATGGCCTTAGGTACACATCAATTTCGTTGCCGGGTTGCCTTGGGCCTTGGATGAGCACTAGCTTCATGCACAACCAAGGAGGAAGGTTATAGATACATAGAGTCAGTGGCCAGGTGCTATGACTGGAGCTCTGCTCCCCGAAAGGATTAAAGCCATCTGTACTTAGACCAAATCTTAAGTTCCTTGCATCATCTGAAAATGACTTGAACTGTCTGTCGATTTTTCTCCACTGCGACCCATCAGCGGGGTGTCTCAGCATCACATCTTTCTTACGGTCCTCTTTGTTCCATCGCAACCACTTGGCATGCTCTTTGTTTTAGAACAAACGTTTCAACCGTGGTATTATAGGAGCATACCACATCACCTTCGCAGGAACCCTCTTCCTGGGGGTGGACTCGCACTCAACATCGCCAGGGTCATCTCGCCTGATCTTATACGTCAATGCACTACATACCAGGCATGCATTGAAATTCTTGTACTCCTCGCGGTAGAGGATGCAGTCATTGATGCATGCATGTATCTTCTGCACCTCTAATCCTAGAGGGCAAACAACCTTCTTTGCTCCATATGTACTAGAGGGCAATACGTTCTCCCCTGGAAGCATCTGCTTTATTATTTTCAACAACTTTTCAAATGCCTTGTCAAAAGTACCATTCTCTGCCTTCCATTGCAGTAATTCCAGCGTGGTACCCAGCTTTTTCTGGCCATCTTCGCAATTTGGGTACAACAGTTTGTTGTGATCCTCCAACATTTCTCCAACTTCAACCTCTCCTTTTCACTTCTGAAGTTTATCTTCGCATCAAGAATGGCCTGACCCAAATCGTCATCGGGGTCATAAAAAATTGGCTCATAAAAAATGGGCTCTTCTTCAGCTTCGTCTTCCCCCATTCTACTATCATCGTCTTCAGTGAACATAGGATAGTTGGCACTATCCTCTTCTTCTTTGTTGTCTTCCAATATAACCCCTCTTTCTCCGTGCTTGGTCCAAAAATTATAGCTGGGCATGAAACCATTCTCAAGCAGGAGGACGTGAAGGGACTTTGAAGTAGAGTAATCCTTCGTATTCTTGCACGAACTACATGGACAATAAATGAAACCATTCGACCGCATGTTTGCCTCAGCCACGTTGAGAAAATAATGCATGCCATTAATGAAGTCAGGATGGCACCGGTCAACATACATCCATTGTCGATTCACCTGCATTATATAAGTATATCAAAAATCATTAATTACACAACATCATGGATATATGAGCGACCAACTTAATTAATATTCAAGTTCATCACATAAAACTAAGTTTTTTATAAAAAAGAAGAGGATCACCGAGGTGGTACCGTGCTATCTAGGGGACGACGCTGGCGATCAACGACGGTGATGATGGGGATGATACTAAAACCTACAAAACATACTTTAATTTGAGCTCAAATTGCATATAAAAAGAATGAAATCCCTAACTTAGGCATTTCATCGAACACCTTGCTAACACTAGAAAAATAATATGAGTTAAACTAGCAAACAAATGAGCTAAATTAGGAACGCCGGAAGAAAGGATGATATTGCTAAACCTTGGATAGATGGATGTCGTTAATCTTGTTAAAATGGTGGAGAAAAAATGAGATTTGTTGGAGTGTGAGAGGTGAAAAATATTTTGAAATGTGAGAGGAGAGAAGGAGAAGAGAAAATGGGAGATGCAGGGATTGGGGGCACTGAAGATATAGGGAGGCACCCTTTAGTACCAGTTCTTTAGATGAACCGATACCAAAGGTCCAGCCCTGGCCCCACCTGCGCCTGAAAATTGGGCTGAAAACCTTTCGTACCGGTTCGTAACATGAACCGGTACAAAAGGCCCTCACGAACCGGTATAGATGTTCCTCGCCCGCCTGGGCAGGGGAACCAGTATAAATGCCCCCTTTAGTACCTGTTCGTAAGGGAACCGGTACTAAAGGCTCAGACGGTTGCCCATTTTTCTACTAGTGTTGATGAAAGACAACTCATATGAATTAACTCAAGGGAGTCAATTAACAAACATGTGACCAACTTTATCCATGATATTGTATATCAACATAAGAAAAAAAACTGTAGTTATAGCAACAGTACACAAAACAAAATCAATCACTGCATGCAGACATATCTCATCAAGTAATAAAGCCGCTATAATTCAAAAGGTGACAACTTCATCGGTCTGAAGGTCGATATCACAATGATTACACCTTTTTTACATATTTATAGTTGGGAAAATGCTTCCTACCGTGTCATTTTCTTATTATTTATCAAAGTATCAATATTTACATGAGCATGGCTCTTATTACAAATCATGGGCTGTTTATCCATGACTGCATTCCCTCTTTGAAAATAGGTTTAGCTCCATGCATGGTAATTAAGAAAAATTCTTTATATCTAGCAATGCATCTATTGGTGGTTGGAGCATTATTATTAAGGGATTTCTATTTTCGTGCCCTCGGGTCCTTAGTTGTGCTCAGTTTTCCCCAGCTCCTTAGTTTTTCCTCAGTTTTCCCCAAGACCTTGTCTGAAACCCGCAGAAGGAGCTCGAACGGAGGATTCCGTTAAGTTGGCCATTCCGTGCTGACGAGTGGGGTCGTGTCGTTTGTGGGGCCGCGTCGTGTGGGGCTGGTAGGAAGGAACCACGTGGGACAGGACGAGACCATGTTTGTGTGGCCGTAGCATGTGGAGCCGTAGCGTGTGGAGCCGTGTGGGTCCAGGACGTGGGCACAAGTGGTTTCTGTCTCTTTCGCCCAGATTAGCAGTTTTCAATGTACCTTTTTCCTCTCTCTCGATCTCATTCATATTTGATAGCCTAAATTGGTAGCAAATCTAGAGCAGCTTATCCTTCTGTTTTTTAACGCCATTCATTTCTTTATGCCTTCATTTTTACCCAATCAGGTAGGAAATCTAGGGCACAAATCCAGAAAAAATATAGGATAAGCTGCATACAGCAGCCAACATAGCATAGATATATTCACGACAGATCCAACAGTAGTACTGATAGAACCCTACAACATAAGCTACATTTTACATGAATTTAAGCTGCTCTACAGATAGAGCAGTCACATACAGAGAGTGCAGTAGGCATGTTCAACGCCTCCAGGTTGCGCTTGTGACTCGCCTGTAGGTTGCGCATGTGAATCCCAAGTGCTTTGTGTTTGGCCATGAACGCATGCACGTTCATCGTCGTTCCAACTCTAGCGCCGCATCTGCCAATGGATTTAGCATGGTTCACCAGGAAGTTGAAGTCGGTGGCGCGGAGCTTCCTGTTGCAGAAGGGGCACTTGTAAATGCCTCGAGCAAAGGGGCCATCGTAATGGCCGGACTGCAGCCTCCTCAGGACGTGACGAGTCTTGGTGTGGAAGGATTCGTCATCACTGTCGACGTCGCTGCTCTGCACCTGTCACGTAGCACCAAAGATTGTGCAAAAAACACGGAGTCAATTGCAACGATGATGGAACAGAGAGTGAACAAAGATCATGCATGATAATATGGGCTCGAAAAAAAAGAGGTAGCCTCAGTTACATTGGACACACTTATATCCAGGATTTGAGTCAGTAAACCAAAGATCATGCACAACAAATTTGTACACACCAATTGTTTACTGACCAAACCCTGAATCAATTTGTGCCCCAATATTCATCATCATCGGCACAAATCTTAAACAAAAGCAAATCACAAGCACTAATAACGCAAGATCTAACACAAAAGGATTGAACTAGGAACACACGCACCCTAATAACGCAAGATCTAACACAAATGGATTGAACTAGGAACAGACGAACCCTAATAACGCTAGATCTAACACAAAAGGATTGAAATGGGATAAGAACAAGGGAGCAAAGGGTTACCTCTGGCTCGTCTTCGACGATGCTGGTGTCATAGGGGTTCTCCGGCGCGACGTACGGCACTGGTTTGTTCGGGTCCCAAGCGACGGGGGCCTGGACGGGGGCCTCGACAGTGGCGGCGACCGATGCGCCAGCGGCTGATGTGCCGGCTGCTACGTTGGAAGCAGCGAAAGGGGCCTGGACGGGGGCAGCGGCCGATGCGCCGGCGGCTGATGCGCCGGCTGCTACGTTGGAAGCGGCGACAGGGGCCTGGATGGGGGCAGCGGCCGATGCGCCGGCGGCCGATGCGCCGGCAATGGGCATCTCATTCTTGTCCATCGCCGGCGGTTTTCTTCGGGGGTTTTTCTTCGGTTGTGGAGAAGATGATGGGATAGGAGAGGCGGTTGCAGTGAGAACGTGCGTCGAGGGAGAGAAAGAGGGGCTCTATAAAGACGAAGGTGGCGTGTACCGCAACACGCGTCCGCTATGCACGGCTGCAGCGTGCACCGCGACACGAGTCTAACCCTGGGACGTTTGCTGTAATCAGTTATAACCTCGGGCCTTATACAGAAATTTTATCTATACTCAGTTTTCCCCTCGAGTACTTAGACTGGCAAGTGCAATATACTCAGTTTTACCCTCAAGTAGCTGGTCAACAGAGAGTCAACAAATGAGATTAACATATCTAATTGAGTCATTTCATGCGCAAAAAAATCCAAAAAAATAAAAACATAGTGGCACCTATTCATGGAGTCTTCCTACGCAAACTGCCACCTAGAAAACCTTAACAAACATATATAAATCAAGTTTTACCCCAAATTGCCACGTCTCAGAATCACTAGTGTAGCTATGAAGATGCATGGTTTTCCACTCAAACCCCTTTGCAAAACATCTTCCCCAAAAACATAGTTTGTCTAAATGATGCCATAATTGTCACACTCGTGTATATTTGAATTGCAAATAATTTGATGTAGCCCAATATGAATTATATTGTACAAAACACGCATTTTTCATATTGTAATTATTTTCGTTTGAATCCCTTAGTCTATTTACTATTTATGTGCCCTTGGATTGTTAGTACTACTCAGTTCTGCCCTCAAGTTCTGTCACAAATTCTCTCAGAAGCCCAAACTTATCTTGATTGGTTGAGCCGTTGTCACACGGATCGACTCCACGAACCGTTGATCAACTGATCTAACGGGCAGTATACCCCTCCCCGTCTCTTCGTGGCCACACCTCTCTCTCTCTTCGTGGCCACCCCTCTCTCTCTCTCTCTCTCTGTCGGTGGATGCATTATTGTCACCCCTCTAACAATTATCAACTATCTTTCGCTTTCCTTTTCTTTTAGGGGATATAGTTTCGGTAATTTGAAACGGCCCAAAAGTGGTATAATTTTGGTACAAACATGAGGCATACATATTTGCAGATTTCGGTGAATGCATTATTGTCACCCCTCTAACAATTATCAACTATCTTTCGCTTTCCTTTTCTTTTAGGGGATATAGTATTGGCATATAGTTTTGGTAATTTGAAACGGCCCAAAAGTGGTATAATTTTGGTATAAACACGAGGCATACATATTTGCGGATTTCGGTGAATGCATTATTGTCACCCCTCTAACAATTATCAACTATCTTTCAATTTCCTTTTCTTTTAGGGGACATAGTTTTGGCATATAGTTTTGGTAATTTGAAACGGCCCAAAAGTAATATAATTTTGGTATAAACATGAGGCATACATATTTGAGGATTTCGGTGAATGCATTATTGTCACCCCTCTAACAATTATCAACTATCTTTTGCTTTCCTTTTCTTTTAGGGGATATAGTTTTGGCATATAGTTTTGGTAATTTGAATCGGCCCAAAAGTGGTATAATTTTGGTATAAACATGAGGCATACATATTTGCAGATTTTGGTGAATGCATTATTGTCACCCCTCTAACAATTATCAACTATCTTTCGCTTTCCTTTTCTTTTAGGGTATATAGTTCTGGCATATTTGGGGGATTTCGGTGAATAAATTATTGGGATTATTTGTCACCCTCTAACAATTATCAACTTTCTTTAGCATTCCAATATAGTTGGCAATTTCGGTGAATGCACACACTAACTATGAAAATAACTACAAGTACATGTAACTGAATAATGGATTTGTAACAAGGTATCACTTGTAACAACTTCTAGCGCCTAGTGAGCAATGATAAGAATCCGATCGCAATTATACAACAGAAAAAACAACCAGCCATCAGATTAGCTTGCTTCTTCAGCTCGATCAGCTGCCTTAACTGCTTGTTCATTTTCTTTAGTTCTCCCTTCACTTCCACCAGTCCTGCATTGGGAGCATTATGTAGGATAACGTTGCATAGAAAACAAAAATTTTCCTACCGCGAACACGCAATCCAAGCCAAGATGCAATCTAGAAGACGGTAGCAACGAGGGGGTATCGAGTCTCACCCTTGAAGAGATTCCAAAGCCTACAAGATGAGGCTCTTGTTGCTGCGGTAGACGATCACTTGCCGCTTGCAAAAGCGCGTAGAAGATCTTGATCACGATCGGTTCCGGCGCCACGAACGGGCAGCACCTCCGTACTCGGTCACACGTTCGGTTGTTGATGAAGACGACGTCCACCTCCCCGTTCCAGCGGGCAGCGGAAGTAGTAGCTCCTCTTGAATCCGACAGCACGACGGCGTGGTGTCGGTGGCGGTGTAGAAGTCCGGCGGAGCTTCGCTAAGCTACGCGGCAATATGAAGTGGAGGAGCAAAGCTAGGGTTTGGGAGGGGGTGGCCGGCCACTCAAGGGGGGCGGCCAAGCTATGGTCTTGGGGTTGGCCGGCCCCCTCCCTTGGCCCCTCATTATATAGGTGGATCCCAAGTGTTGGTGTCCAAGTCTTCGAATAAGACCCGAAACCAAAACCTTCCATAGGAGGGGGGAAACCTAGCCCAACTAGGACTCCCACCCAAAGGTGGGATTCCCACCTCCCATGTGGGGGGTGGCCGGCCCCCTATGGTGGAGTCCACTTGGGACTCCACCCCCACTAGGGCTGGCCGGCCATGGAGGTGGAGTCCCTTGTGGACTCCACATTCCTTGGTGGTTTCTTCCGGACTTTTCTAGAACCTTCTAGAACCTTCCATAGAACCTTCCGCGACATTTTATTTCACATAAAATGACATCCTATATATGAATCTTATTCTCCGGACCATTCCGGAACTCCTCGTGATGTCCGGGATCTCATCCGGGACTCCGAACAAATATTCGAACTCCATTCCATAATTCAAGTGCTACCATTTCAACATCCAACTTTAAGTGTGTCACCCTACGGTTCGAGAACTATGTGGACATGGTTGAGTACTCACTCCGACCAATAACCAATAGCGGGATCTGGAGATCCATAATGGCTCCCACATATTCAACGATGACTTTAGTGATTGAATGAACCATTCACATAAATTACCAATTCCCTTTGTCTCGCGATATTTTACTTGTCCGAGGTTTGATCTTCGGTATCACTCTATACCTTGTTCAACCTCGTCTCCTGACAAGTACTCTTTACTCGTACCGTGGTATGTGGTCTCTTATGAACACATTCATATGCTTGCAAGACATTAGACGACATTCCACCGAGAGGGCCCAGAGTATATCTATCCGTCATCGGGATGGACAAATCCCACTGTTGATCCATATGCCTCAACTCATACTTTCCGGATACTTAATCCCACCTTTATAGCCACCCATTTACGCAGTGGTGTTTGGTGTAATCAAAGTACCTTTCCGGTATAAGTGATTTACATGATCTCATGGTCATAAGGACTAGGTAACTATGTATCGAAAGCTTATAGCAAATAACTTAATGACGAGATCTTATGCTACGCTTAATTGGGTGTGTCCATTACATCATTCACACAATGACATAACCTTGTTATTAATAACATCCAATGTTCATGATTATGAAACTAATCATCCATTAATCAACAAGCTAGTTTAAGAGGCATACTAGGGACTTCTTGTTTGTCTACATATCACACATGTACTAATGTTTCGGTTAATACAATTCTAGCATGATATATAAACATTTATCATAAACATAAAGATATAAATAATAACCACTTTATTATTGCCTCTAGGGCATATCTCCTTCAGTCTCCCACTTGCACTAGAGTCAATAATCTAGATTACATTGTAATATACCTAACACCCATGGCATTTTGGTGTTGGTCATGCTTTGCCCTAGGGAGAGCTTTAGTCAACGGATCTGCTACATTCAGATCAGTGTGTACTTTGCAAATCTTTACTTCTCCATCTTCGATGTACTCGCGAATCGAGTGGTAACGCAGCTTGATATGCTTCAGCCTCTTGTGTGACCTTGGCTCTTGTGCATTGGCGATGGCACCCATGTTATCACAGTAAATGATTAATGGGTCCAATGCACTAGGAACCACACCGAGCTCTACAATGAACCTCTTCATCCATACCGCTTCGATGAAGCCTACGAAGCCGCTATGTACTCTGATTCTGTTGAAGACTTCGCCACCGTGCCCTGCTTCGAGCTTGCCCAGCTTACTGCAGCACCATTCAATATAAACACGTACCCAGATTGTGACTTAGAGTCATCAGGATCAGTGTTCCAACTTGCATCGGTGTAACTTGTTACAACGAGCTCTTGGTCACCTCCATAACAAAGAAACATATCCTTAGTTCTTTTCAAGTACTTCAGGATATTCTTGACCGCTGTCCAGTGTTCCATTCCTGGATCACTTTGATATCTGCTAGTCAAACTAACAGCATGTGCTATATCCGGTCTTGTACATAGCATGGCATACATGATAGATCCTACTGCCGAGGCATAGGGGATGTTACTCATCCTTTCTCTTTCTTCTGCCGTAGCCGGTCCTTGAGTTTTACTCAATACCTTGCCTGGTAACATAGGTAAGAACCCTTTCTTACTTTCGTCCATTCTAAACTTCTTTAGAATCTTGTCCAGATATGTACTCTGTGATAGCCCTATTAGGCGTCTTGATCTATCTCTATAAATCTTGATGCCTAATATATACGATGCTTCACCAAGGTCTTTCATTGAAAAACTATTATTCAAATAACCCTTAACACTGCTTAATAGTTCTATATCATTCCCGATCAATAATATGTCATCTACATATAATATCAGGAATGCTACAGAGCTCCCACTCACTTTCTTGTAAATACAGGCCTCTCCATGACACTGTATAAACCCGAAGTCTTTGATCACCTTATCAAAGCGTCGGTTCCAACTTCTTGATGCTTGCTTCAGTCCATAGATTGAACGCTGAAGTTTGCATACTTTGTCAGCATTTTTAGGATCGACAAAACCTTTGGGTTGTACCATATACAACTCTTCCTCAATGTCTCCATTAAGGAACGCCGTTTTGACATCCATCTGCCAAATCTCATAATCGAAAAATGCAGCTATTGCTAACAAAATCCTCACAGATTTTAGCTTCGCTACAGGTGAGAAAGTCTCATCGTAGTCAACTCCTTGAATTTGTCGGAAACCCTTTGCGACAAGTCGAGCTTTATAGACGATAATATTACCATCAAGCATCTGTTTTTCTCTTGAAGATCCATTTATTCTCGACA
Source organism: Lolium perenne (assembly GCF_019359855.2). NCBI lineage: Eukaryota > Viridiplantae > Streptophyta > Magnoliopsida > Poales > Poaceae > Lolium > Lolium perenne. Next base: position 89,009,705 of record NC_067247.2, read on the forward strand.
GCCTTTCGGCTATCAGGTAAGTCTACCAAAGTCCATACTTTGTTATCATACATGGATCCCATTTCGGATTTCATGGCTTCTTGCCATTTGTTGGAATCTGGGCTCATCATCGCTTCTTCATACGTCGCAGGGTCCTCATCATTGTTATCTACAATCATGACATTTAGACAAGGATCATACCAATCAGGAGTGGCACGTTCCCTTGTCGATCTGCGAGGTTCCGTAGTTTCCTCGTTCGAAGTTTCATGATCATTATCATTAGCTTCCTCTGTTGCCGGTGTAGGCGGTACAGGTACAACTTCGATCTTGCGCTACTCTGATCAACGAGTATAGATTCATCAATCTCATCGAGTTCTACTTTTCTTCCAGTCACTTCTTTAGTGAGAAATTCTTTCTCAAGAAAGGTTCCGTTCTTAGCAACAAAGATTTTGCCTTCGGATCTGTGATAGAAAGTGTACCCTATAGTTTCCTTAGGGTAACCTATGAAGACGCATTTCTCCGCTTTGGGTTCTAGCTTGTCTGGTTGTAACTTCTTTACATAGGCTTCGCAACCCCAAACTTTCAGGAACGACAGCTTAGGTTTCTTATTAAACCATAATTCATACGGTGTCGTTTCTACGGATTTTGATGGTGCTCTATTTAAAGTGAATGCGGCTCTCTCTAATGCATAACTCCAAAATGATAACGGCAAATCAGTAAGAGACATCATACTACGAACCATATCTAAGAGAGTTCGATTACGACGTTCGGACACACCGTTTCGTTGAGGTGTTCCCGGCGGTGTCAATTGTGAAAGTATTCCGCATTTCTTTAAATGCATGCCAAACTCATAACTCAGATATTCACCTCCACGATCAGATCATAGAAATTTGATCTTCTTGTTACGTTGATTTTCTACTTCACTTTGAAATTCCTTAAACTTCTCGAAAGTTTCGGATTTATGTTTCATGAAATAGATATACCCATATCTACTCAGATCATCTGTGAAGGTTAGAACATAACGATAACCACCGCGCGATGCTACGCTCATTGGTCCACATACATCGGTATGTATGATTTCCAATAAGTCAGTAGCTCGCTCCATCATACCAGAAAATGGAGTCTTTGTCATTTTTCCCATTAGACATGCTTCGCATCTATCAAGTGACTCAAAGTCAAGTGATTCAAGTAATCCATCAGTATGGAGTTTCTTCATGCGTTTCACTCCAATATGACCAAGACAACAGTGCCACATATAAGTAGAATTATCATTAAGTTTAATTCGCTTAGCATCAATGTTATGTATATGCGTATCACTACTATCGAGATCTAACAGAAATAAGCCATTCTTTTGTGGTGCTCGACCATAAAAGATATTATTCATAAAAATAGAACAACCATTATTCTCAGACTTGAATGAATAACCGTCTTGCATTAAACAAGATCTAGATATAATGTTCATGCTCAACGCAGGTACATAATAGCAATTATTTAGGCTTAAAACTAATCCCGAAGGTAGATGTAGAGGAAGTGTGCCGACTGCGATCACATTGACCTTGGATCCATTTCCAACGCGCATCGTCACTTCATCTTTCAGCAGTTGTCGTTTATTCTTTAGTTCCTGTTTCGAGTTACAAATATGAGCAACCGAACCAGTATCAAATACCCAGGTACTAGAACGAGAACTAGTGAGATAAACATCTATAACATGTATATCAGATATACCTTCTTTCTTCTTCTTGACAAGGCCGCTCTTCAGATCAGCCAGATACTTGGAGCAATTACGCTTCCAGTGTCCCTTCTCCTTGCAGTAATAGCACTCAGCATCAGGCTTAGGGCCGTTCTTAGGTTTCATAGGAGGCGTGGCAGCTTTCTTGCCACCCTTGTTGAATTTTCCCTTAGACTTGCCCTGTTTCTTGAAACTGGTGGTCTTGTTGACCATCAACACTTGGTGCTCTTTCTTGATCTCAATCTCAGCAGCTTTTAGCATGCCAAAGAGTTCAGGTAACTCCTTGTTCATGTTCTGCATATTGTAGTTCATCACAAAGTTCTTGTAACTTGGTGGCAGTGATTGAAGGACACGATTAATCCCGATCTGTTAGGAATCACTATTCCCAAGTCATCGAGTTTCTTCGCATGCCCGGTCATGGCGAGCATGTGCTCACTAACGGAGCTGCCTTCTTCCATCATACAGTGAAGAAATGTTTCGATGCTTCATAGCATTCCATCGCCGCATGAGTCTCGAATATAGCTTTCAGCTCATTCATCAACTCATGAGGATCATGGTGCTCAAAACGTTTTTGAAGATCGGATTCCAGATCGCACGGGATGGCACACTGAACTTGAGAGTACCGAGTTTTCCGAGTCGCGTAAACAGCTTTTACTTCATCAGATTCATCTTCTGCAGGAGGGTCACCTAGCGGTGCATCAAGCACAAATTGCAGATTTCCGCCAGAGAGGAAGATCCTCACATGACGGAACCAGTCGGTGAAGTTGCTACCGTTGCTCTTAAGTTTCTCTTTCTCTAGGAACTGATTAAAATTGATTGGGGACGCCATCTCTACAACATATATTTGCAATAGTTTAGACTAAGTTTATGACAAATTGAGTTCAAATTTTTAATTCAACATAATTAAAAACCTAAGTGAACTCCCACTCAAAACAATATCCCTCGCATTGTCTTAGTGATCACACGAACCAAATCCACCGCACCTAAACCCGATCATCACGAGAAAAGGTGTGATTTCAATGGCGAACACTCAAAGTGTTCATCATATCAACCATATGATTCATGCTCTACCTTTCGGTATCACGTGTTCCGAGACCATGTCGTACATGCTAGGCTCGTCAAGGCCACCTTAGTATCCGCATGTGCAAACTGTCTTGCACCCGTTGTATGTACTTATCGAATCTATCACATCCGATCATCACGAGATGCTTCGAAACGATAAGACTTGATAACGGTGCTACTAAGGATGAACACTTTATTATCTTGAGATTTTAGTGAGGGATCATCTTATAATGCTACCGTCGCGATCTAAGCAAAATAAGATGCATAAAAGGATTAACATCACATGCAGTTCATATGTGATATGATATGGCCCTTTTGTCTTTGCGCCTTTGATCTTCATCTCCAAAGCACGGACATGATCTCCATCATCTTCAGGCATGATCTCCATCATCGTCGGCGAAGCACCAAGGTCAATGGCACCGTCTTCATGATTGTCCTCCATGTAGCAACTATTACAACTACTTTGAAAAACTACTCAACATGAAATTTAAAGACAACCATAAGGCTCCTGCCGGTTGCCACAATACAATAATGATCATCTCATACATATTCATCATCACATTATGGCCATATCACATCACCAAACCCTGCAAAAACAAGTTAGACGCTCTCTAATTTGGTTTGCATATTTTACGTGGTTTAGGGTTTTCGATATAGATCTAATCTACCTACGAACATGAACCACAACGTTGATACTAATGTTGTCAATAGAAGAGTAAATTGAATCTTTACTATAGTAGGAGAGACAGACACCTGCAAAGCCTCTTATGCAATACAAGTTGCATGTCGAACGAGGAACAAGTCTCATGAACGCGGTCATGTAAAGTTAGTCCGAGCCGCTTCATCCCACTATGCCATAAAGATGCAAAGTACTCAAACTAAAGATAACAAGAGCATCAACGCCCACAAACCATTGTGTTCTACTCGTGCAACCATCTATGCATAGACACGGCTCGATACCACTTTGTAGGATAACGTTGCATAGAAAACAAAAATTTTCCTACCGCGAACACGCAATCCAAGCCAAGATGCAATCTAGAAGACGGTAGCAACGAGGGGGTATCGAGTCTCACCCTTGAAGAGATTCCAAAGCCTACAAGATGAGGCTCTTGTTGCTGCGGTAGACGATCACTTGCCGCTTGCAAAAGCGCGTAGAAGATCTTGATCACGATCGGTTCGGCGCCACGAACGGGCAGCACCTCCGTACTCGGTCACACGTTCGGTTGTTGATGAAGACGACGTCCACCTCCCCGTTCCAGCGGGCAGCGGAAGTAGTAGCTCCTCTTGAATCCGACAGCACGACGGCGTGGTGTCGGTGGCGGTGTAGAAGTCCGGCGGAGCTTCGCTAAGCTACGCGGGCAATATGAAGTGGAGGAGCAAAGCTAGGGTTTGGGAGGGGGTGGCCGGCCACTCAAGGGGGGCGGCCAAGCTATGGTCTTGGGGTTGGCCGGCCCCCTCCCTTGGCCCCTCATTATATAGGTGGATCCCAAGTGTTGGTGTCCAAGTCTTCGAATAAGACCCGAAACCAAAACCTTCCATAGGAGGGGGAAACCTAGCCCAACTAGGACTCCCACCCAAAGGTGGGATTCCCACCTCCCATGTGGGGGGTGGCCGGCCCCCTATGGTGGAGTCCACTTGGGACTCCACCCCCACTAGGGCTGGCCGGCCATGGAGGTGGAGTCCCTTGTGGACTCCACCTTCCTTGGTGGTTTCTTCCGGACTTTTCTAGAACCTTCTAGAACCTTCCATAGAACCTTCCGCGACATTTTATTTTACATAAAATGACATCCTATATATGAATCTTATTCTCCGGACCATTCCGGAACTCCTCGTGATGTCCGGGATCTCATCCGGGACTCCGAACAAATATTCGAACTCCATTCCATAATTCAAGTGCTACCATTTCAACATCCAACTTTAAGTGTGTCACCCTACGGTTCGAGAACTATGTGGACATGGTTGAGTACTCACTCCGACCAATAACCAATAGCGGGATCTGGAGATCCATAATGGCTCCCACATATTCAACGATGACTTTAGTGATCGAATGAACCATTCACATAAATTACCAATTCCCTTTGTCTCGCGATATTTTACTTGTCCGAGGTTTGATCTTCGGTATCACTCTATACCTTGTTCAACCTCGTCTCCTGACAAGTACTCTTTACTCGTACCGTGGTATGTGGTCTCTTATGAACTCATTCATATGCTTGCAAGACATTAGACGACATTCCACCGAGAGGGCCCAGAGTATATCTATCCGTCATCGGGATGGACAAATCCCACTGTTGATCCATATGCCTCAACTCATACTTTCCGGATACTTAATCCCACCTTTATAGCCACCCATTTACGCAGTGGTGTTTGGTGTAATCAAAGTACCTTTCCGGTATAAGTGATTTACATGATCTCATGGTCATAAGGACTAGGTAACTATGTATCGAAAGCTTATAGCAAATAACTTAATGACGAGATCTTATGCTACGCTTAATTGGGTGTGTCCATTACATCATTCACACAATGACATAACCTTGTTATTAATAACATCCAATGTTCATGATTATGAAACTAATCATCCATTAATCAACAAGCTAGTTTAAGAGGCATACTAGGGACTTCTTGTTTGTCTACATATCACACATGTACTAATGTTTCGGTTAATACAATTCTAGCATGATATATAAACATTTATCATAAACATAAAGATATAAATAATAACCACTTTATTATTGCCTCTAGGGCATATCTCCTTCACATTAGGCATAATCGGAACGGCTCCTCTCTCCGCCGCATTCTCTACAGCAAGCCCCCCTCCCAAATTGCGCTCCCCAATAGCGCCAATTGATTCCTGCAATTGAAGCCTCTGAATGTACACATCGATCCACTCGAAATGCCTGCATTTCTTCACGATCTGAAAACAAGAACGTGAACCATAAATCCCGAATTCGAGGGAATAACAAGAAAATCGAGAGAAAACAGAGAAATTGGAGCGAGATCTAACCTTATCCCACTCTCTATATGGCAAGCTCTCGCATGCAAGGAACTCACGTCCACGGTTGCCATTCTCGTCCGTCTTACAGATCGACCGCTTCAGAGGCTCATGGCGTGGGCAGTCAGGGCATCTTGTCAAAGGCACGGGTCCATACTGCGGCCATGAAGAACGGGAGGTCGAAGAGAAACTAGACATCACCCGCCTGCCGGAGAAGGGCTGCCGCTGGCGGAGAAGAAGAACAATGAGGCGCGGGGAAAGAAAGGGGAAGCAATGGCACGGGCACGGGCGCGGGGCTGGCTCGGGCTCCCATTTTGCAACGGTCACCTGGGTAAGCTGTGGGTCCGGCGCACTAACGAGGACAGGTTGTGGGTCCCACGATGATCTGGATAAGTGAAGATCTGTCCACTGCGGGGCACCAACAGCGGCCCCACTTGCCAGCACCAACCAACATCAACTAAACGGGAATCCTCCGTCCGAGCTCCTTCTGCGGGTTTCAGACAAGGTCTTGGGGAAAACTGAGGAAAAACTACGGGGCTAGGGAAAACTGAGCACAACTAAGAACCTGAGGGCACGAAAATAGAAATCCCTATTATTAAAAATAGCACCATTTCATTGCTCCCAAATACTCTGACCACCCCGTCATAAGGATCTCCATAAGAACAATGTTAGTAGACCCCCCCCCCCGTGTTGCATCGTGGTTTTCCCGTTTTCGGCCCAAAAAATGGCTCAAACAGATATCCTATCCCGTTCCGCATCGCAAACTGCGATGAGTAATACCCCAATACCCCATCGCAGCCCGTCTATTCTGTACGTAAATGGAAGTGGGGGAGCGATGGGGTATTGCTGCATCCATTTCCTCCTTTCTCTGCCCACCGCCGCCGCTGCATCAATTATCGTCGGCCGCCACCGCCATAACCAAATCGCCGTCGCGAGCCACCTCCTATCCTCCCCCTTTTGCTCCTCCCGCAATAGCAATGCTTAATTCGGCACGTAGCGGTCGGAAAATTGCGCTGCGGCTCTCGGTCAGTGACGAAGACCGCCGCAGAGTGTGCGGTGTGCTTCTAGGACCAAGCTAGGCGGCGCGGTGCACTGTCCTACCACAATCCGCGGTCGCCCACTAGGCTCGTCCTTCTGCCGAGAGCGAATAACGGCAAGGCGGAGCCGTTATCCGCTCCGTGCGTTCGCACGCCGTCGAGTGAAGTAGCGTGCATTCACGCGCCGCCGCCACTCGAGCTCGTCTCGAGCAAAGACGAGGAGGACGAGCCTACTCGGGAGGCGCGCCACCTCGCGATGGAACTCCCTGACCACCGTCATCATGGGCGTCTATAACAAGGTGAAGCGCGCCCGCGATGCCGACGAGGAGAAGGCGCGCGACATCCGCCGCGCTAAACGTGCGTCCATCCGCTTGGGGATGGCGCGCCAAGTATACGCCATCGTCGACTACAGCGACTCGTCGGACTTCTCCGATGAGGCCACCATCAACGATGACTCCAACGCCACGAATGCTTGAAGCTCCGCTGCGCCGATCTGGAAGAAGACCACAAGTGCCGGTGATGTAGATGAATCCCGAGCTAGCTTAGTGTAGTATGTAGGAACTTGTAGTTCATATTTTGTCCAAATATGTAAAATATGTCAGGTGATCACGGAAGAACTTATCATTCCTAGTTTTAACATCTCGCGTCGCGTTTAGGGTTCAGGATACGATCTCTATTATGCCGATTTCGCTTTCCTCACGAAAACAGACGATGCATTTAACCCCATCCGCGCGGATTTAGGGTTTCAATGGGGGTTGCCATACTTGCTCTAAGAAAGTTAATTGACTATCTTCCTTTAGCCTCTAGGCTCATATCATGGATCTTTAAGTCAAAGTTCCATTTAAGACCTAAGGCCCACCAAAAGCCTTGGCTGAAACTGCACTCAAAGAAGAGATGCATAACATTTTCTTCGGGGCAGTTGTCGCACAATATGAAATAAGAGAACTCGACTTAGAAGTTTTTATGCTCCATGAGATCTTTAGTATTCAATTGCCATTGGAGTATAACCATGGAAATACTTGTGTCGTGGTAAACTACCTATCGTGGTAAACTTGTCTCTATTTGGTGGTGAGATTATATTTTCAAATTGTATTGTAATTCATATGCCACTAGCCCTACCATGTTTCACCATTGTGAGTAGATCCACATGTTCCTAAGGGCATATTATGATTTGGCAATGATTTCTATATAATACGCAATGAGTATTTGGCCAAACTTTCATATTTTATGTGGTTCTATGATGGTGGTATGCGAACTTCGATTGCATATTACTTCACCTATATGGGCTCATATGGCTACACTTTAATGCAATGAATAGCGTTGGAAGTGACGAAATGACAGAAACCGTATTCCAATACTTTGAGTTGCATTATCGGGAACCCATGAACTAACTGGTATGGTGAGATATTTATGTCTTAATGATTCCCATGTTTGCTCATGAAAATGGCCATAGGACCCACCGTAAGGGGTGCATTTGCTCATTTACTTGGCTGCACCTAATTTAGGCTCCGTCCAATAAGAATAAAACTTGACAAGTTACTTATCATATTGTTACAAGTCTTCATGCTGAGTATATCCATGCCACCCTTGGGAACGCTTGTCACATATAAGTACACAAACACTTGAGTTTATCCTCTTGCTGCATAGAGGATTGGGCTTTTTCTCATTGAGAGCATTCACTCATCATAATTTACCGTTAGCAACTTACACTATACTAGCTATAAACCCAAAACACAAAACCAATGCATCTTTTATGTTTTACTTCTCAAATTGGCTAACCAATACCTTCAGCTTCTCGTGGGTTTGACAACCTTCTTTTATTGAAAGGTACTACAATTTATCTCCTGCACTTGGGAGACATCAGGTCCCGAACCATAGTTGTACCCGTATGCCATTAACTTATATGTATCCTACTATTGTCATGTGCGGTAAACACGTTTGAGCTCAGTACAAGGCGGTCACGACAAAAATTTGGTTCGTTACTAATATATGAGCAATAATAAATCTAAACCTAGTTAATGCACGTGGCAAAGTTTTTAAAGTTATCCTCTTTTGTTGCTCATATTGTGGGGAATGACTTGATTTTATCCATAATGATGAATGTAAAATAAAATTAATTTTTGTTAATTAAAAATCATTTTTTACCATTTTTAGAGGTGTTCAATGGAAAAAATCCTTTAAAAATGTAAAACTTGTCAAAACAAAATTCCATCCCCGCGGGGTCTTTTTTGGATATATTTTATTATGTAAATAGTAAAAGGTAATGCTAAAAATTAAAATAGTAGTTACTTAATAGACTAGACTTCCTAGAAGGAAGTCTATTAACATATTGCGGAAAATCTCCTACCTTAAAGCAAGCAAACCTAAATTATTTAACAAAGTGTCCTCTTTTGGAGTTCATCTTGTGGGAATTACTTTATTTAGCATCCATAATTATGATTTTCAATTAAAATTAATGTTGTTAATTAAAAAAATTGTAGGAGCTCAATTGAAATATCTTAAAGAAACATAAACTTGTAAAAAAAGCATCCCTTCAGAGTCATGCTTTTTGAACACAAATACGAGAAAGGGTATATTTTATTCGCATAAATAGGATAAGTCAATAGAAAACAAATGGTCCGTGTTTTACAAACTTGACAATCTAAGATGTAGTTTATCACTTAAGTGCAAACCTCTTGCGCAAGCAAACCAAATTATTTACATAAAATTTTCATTCATTTGGGATTATTTTGTGAGAATGACTTGATTTAGAATTCATGATGAGAAATTCCAGTTAAAATATTTTTACCATTTTATAGAGGTGTTTATTAGGAAAATCTTAAAAAAATATAAATGTCAAAAAATAATTTCCTTCCATATGGAGCCATGTTTTGGGTGTATTTTGTTGAGAAAGATAGTATAAGGCAATAAAAAATTAAAATGTAATTACATCAAAACTAGACTATCTATTAAGAAGTCCATTAACTTAGTGAGAGAGAACTCACCTTGTGAGAGTGATTTGATTTAACATTCATAATTATAAGTGTGAACTTTAAAATAAATATTTCTTTACCATTTTCTATAGGTGTTTAATAAGAATATCTAAAAAAATCAAAAATAATAATTTTATTTCACAAGGAGTCTGTGTTGGTTATATTTTGTTATATAATAAATAGGTAAAGAGAATTGATAAAAAATAGTAGTTTTTCTTCTCAAACTACACTCTCTAGAAGAAAGTATGTTAACTTGGAGTGCAAGCCTACTACTTTGAGGGAACCAGCCCAAAGTTTTGCAAAACATTGACATCCTTGCCAGCCCATCTTATGGAAATGACTTCTTGTGCTGACTTCGTCAATTTCAAGATCCAATCCGTCGGCTCAGTCTTTCGGAGGTGCTCATAGGGGTAGGGTGTGCGTGTGTGCGTTCAAAGGGGTGAGTATATGTGTATGTATGTGAGCGTCTGCGTTTGTGCTGTGTTTCTCAAAAAAAGTATGTGAATGGAAATTAAACTATTTTGAATAATAAAAAATTAATCCATTTTCTCTATGTGTTTAATAGGAAAGCCTTAGAATAATTTTCATAAAAAAATCGTTCTGCATGGAGTCATGTTTCGGGTATATTTGTTTAAGACTAATATGACAAGGGAATACTCGATTTAAAGTTGTAACCGTTTTTTAATCCTTTAGAGATCATCTTGTGAAAATGATACCATTTAACATCCATAATGATGAATTTGAATTAAAAATTGTCATTCCTTCGACCTCATCTTGCGGCTTGAAGTATGTGTGCTACGAGTCAGTGGTGTTTAAACATCTCATTGTTTTTGTATTCTAAATATTACATTCCTATAGTTCATATATAATTTAGTTACATCAGCTCTGGAAACCAATCAAGAACTCCAAATCCCTATGTTGACGTCTTCTTTCTGCTCCTCGTGGTAGTCTTCAAACCGCAAGTGTGAAAAATAAATTATCAAGTAGGTTCAAATGACAGTTACCAAAATAACCACAAACATCATGGTTTCAAGCTTAACTTTCATATGGAGAACTATACAAAGATGAAACATGCATAATGTTTTTTTCTTTTTCTGCTATCTGTTACTCGATCGTAACCAACGTCAATCACCCTAGTAATTTCTCCATCTTGTACTTCTTTCACTTTCTTAGTCACAAGATTTTATATTTTTCGTCACCTTATGTTTCCTCGTTTGCTTTTCCTTCTTTCTATTCAACTTGATCATCTCGCTACACTGATTGCGCTTCATCATCTTGTTGCACAAGCCATTCTTCATGAACTCGATGCACTTCATACACTTCAATATCTTGTTGCACTTCATCATCTTGTTACACTTCATCATCTTGTTGCACTTCTTGTTCTTCATGAATTTGTTGCACTTCCGCAACTTTCTCAACCACAACAAAATTTCCCTCTTTTTCCTTGCTCCTAACCCTAAACCTTTTTCATGGGAGCCTTTGATAGTTTAGTTTGTCCCTCTTTTAATTATCTCGTTCAATCAAATTAGTAGAGTAAACTATATATCCCCGAGCCTTTGAAGAAGTCTTATCCACTAAGTTATAAGGTTTAGCAAACTCGGGCAACTTAGAAGAACAAATTTCATGCCACGGTACACCCATCTAATATATGCAAAGTTATTATATATATGCACTTCACCTAATCAGGCATTATCTTTTCATTCTTTTTAGCAAGAGGATTTCTAAGAAATTTTCCTTTCACCATGATATGAGTTGTGTGTAAATACGAAATATATGTGTGTAGTAGATTCTGTTACTAAAACAGATTTTTTGAGGTAGTGTAACAAATTAAACTGCTCATATCTCCATTTGAGAATAATTGTTCTTCAGTTTTATAGTTGAAAATGCTCAAACACTTGTGATCTCATGTAATTTCTTACGTCCATACTTATATGGTGCACACATATTCTGGGGTCCAACTTTGACCAACAAACATGTGTAAAAACAGTTCATGGTTAAAAGGAGGTCACACAGGACGAGGACGCCATAGAGACTACACCAAAGTCGAAAGTGACTCAGGAAAAAGTTACCAAGTGCCACTACACCAAGTCAAGTGTACATTGAAGAATAGCATCGTTTTTTTTTTCCCAACTGTTGGTGGCCTAAGTTGTAGAGCTTGCGATAGACCCGAGAAGGAAGGCGTGGTGTAGTTTTGCTTTTGTGGATCTACTCCTTTTTGGCCTCATCAGTGCATATATATCCATTTCCCTCCACTGATGCTTACACACTATCCATTGACTGTGCTCTTGCATTGTGCCCATACAAGTTGTTGGAGTTAACCTTGTTGTTTCGTTGTTCATCATACTTAAGTTTTGCACGTTGCATGTATAGTTGGCCGACTCTTCTGGATCGGTGGATCCTAGAATGGATTAGCTTTATTCGTTGAGTTAGTCACGCAGAATTTGTTAGCTGACCATGCGAGTCACTACAGGAATGGGAGAAGACGCCGACGGCCAAACTGTACGCCGACGGCTTTTTATCGGGGCCGTCGGCGTACGGCCTCGCCGGGGCAGCTCAGGAAGCCGACCGTCGGCGTACAAATACCGTTGGCGTAGAGGAGGCTACGCCGAGGGCAGCCGTCGGCGTCACCTTGGCCCTCGGCGTAGCACCGGCATCGCCTCTGGTCCAGCCCGCGCCGACGTCGCCCGCTCACGGCGTCAGTCAGACACCGACGGCCACCCGCGGCATAGGGCATGGGCACCCTATGCCGACGGCCACCCTCGGCATATAGGTTTTGTTTTTGTTTTTTTCCCTCTCTCATATTACTTTATAATATGTTTCTATTATTTATTTACTAGTATGAATTATGTAAAAAATGGTTCTATTTTTTAAGAATTCGTAGATGCCATATGTAGGTCCCATGGGTGACGCTCTTCGCAGACGGGTCAACCGGAGCCACTAGGCCCAACATTTGCTATCGATGTACATATGGGTAGATCCGCGGGGTCCCCGCCCTACGGTTTCCCGAACCCTAACCCTAACTGTAACCCTAACTCTAACCCTAACTCTAACCCTAACCGTAACCCTAACTCTAGCCCTAACCCTAACCCTAGGGTTTCCACATACATTGCTAACTCTAACCCTAACCCTAACCCTAACTCTAACCCTAACCCTAGGGTTTCCACATACATTGCTAACTCTAACCCTAACCCTAACCCTAACTCTAACCCTAACCCTAGGGTTTCCACATACATTGCTAACCCTAACTATAACCCTAACAGATCACTTGGTAAAACCCTAACCCTAGGGGTCCCGCCCTAGGGTTTCCCAAGAAACAGATCACCGGAGCGTCAGAATTGTTGGAAAACTTGCTTCTGCCCCTAACATACATGTACAAGTGTGATGTAAGGTTTGGCTAACCTTGGATGTACCCGGCGTTGACGATTTCCGCATAATGGGCTACCAGTTGGTAAAATCCAGGATCTGTATGTGGAAACCCCCGCCATGGCTCGAACGGAGCCTATTTTATGGTAAAGTATGCCCAACCTATGGTTTCCATGTACATATGTCCTAAACAAAGCAAAATAAATAAAAAAGTCCACTGGTAAACCCTCGCACGGAGAAAGCTATAGGGGTAGATGTGTGGGGTCCCCGCCCTAGGGTTTTCCAAGTTACAGACCACCGGAGCGTCGGAATCGCTGGAAAACTTGTGTGTGCCCACATGGCATGCACAAAAGTGATTTGAGATGGTTTTATATCCAAGGATACCCCCCAAGGTGTGTCCGGCTGCTCGGACAGGGGGTTCCTACTTAGGCAGATTCTGGATGTATAGGGGGAACTCCCTCGGAGGTGAACTGGAGAGAAAAGTGATACATTTAAGAACTTAAGACCCAGACACGATACAAAACACTTAAATAACTAGACCCACACACATACCAAAGCGCTTAAAGTACTAGACCCACACACGAACTGAAACACGTAAAGAACTACACCCACACACAGGAACCAACACACTTAAAGAACTACACCCACACAGGAACCAAAACACTTAAAGAACTAGACGCACACACAAACCAAAACATTTAAAGAACTACACCCACACACGAATAAAGCACTTAACGCTAGACACACGGACTCGACACACACACATATTAATCAGAGAAGTCGAAATCTTCGTCCTCGCTGGGGTGTCCTCTCGAAGCGGTGGTTGTGAAGATCCACGACCACCGTTCATCATCCTCCCCCCATGTCGACGCCTCTCCTTTGGCGTACTCTGCTTCAACCGCAGCCTTCCTCTGCCGCTTTCCCGCCCTCCTCTCTCCTGTACGTCTGCTTGTCCTTCCAGAATGCGCGCTCTGCCTCGACGGCTCCGGGATGGTCTCTGCGCCACTGTGCCATGAACTGCTCGTCCGCCTCGGTGGTATCAATCCGCCGCTGGCCAGACCTGTACCGCCGCCCTTCACCCTGTGAGCGAAGTAGCGGCTCAGTAGAGAGACTCTGAGCTTCCGTCAGAGACCTGACCTCCGGGAAGTTCATTTCGTGGCGCGGCCGGCCAAACCTCCAAGCCGCAACGTCGTATGCGCGGGCAGCAGCCTCCTTCGTGTAGAAGGTGCCGAGCCACACACGCGTACCACCGGCGGTGATTTCAGCCACGAAATGTCCCGCAGGCCGCAGGCGAACGCCGATGAAGCCCGTGTTGCTACGGCGACGAGGAGCCATCTCAGCGGCAGCTCAGCTCGGAAGGATTTTGTGGTGTTGGATGAGAGAAGTGATGAGGGGAGAAATGTTGCTGGTGCTGTTAGTGGAGAAGACATGGCTATATATAGGCCGACGAGGGGCTGAAACGGCGGGAAAACTTGGCGGGAGAGAATGGGCGGGAAAACTTGGCGGGAGAGAATGAGCGGGAAAGGGTGGGCGGGAAAACTTGGCGGGAAATCATGGCGGGAAAAAAGGGCGGGGGAGAAGCAGCGGGAAAGGGTGAGCGGGAAAAAAGGGCGGGAGAGAAGTAGCAGGGCGGAGGGAATGGCCCCAAAACTTGTGTGTGTCCACATGGAATGCACAAAAGTGATTTGAGATAGTTTTATATCCAAGGCTACCCCCCCAGGTGTGTCCGGCTTCTCGGACAGGGGGTTACTACACTTAGGCAGATTCTGCATGTATAGGGGGGAACTCCCTCGGAGGTGAACCGGAGAGAAACTTGAGATCATATGTGATGATCCTTGTTTCCACATGTACCTATGACCTAACCAAGCTCAAATGGAGGCATATGCCCACCGGGGGACCCCCGATGGGATGCAGTCAAAGGGGTAGACCGCGCGGTCAACAGAACTAGGGTTTCGTCGGAAATCGAGCATCGGATGTAGGGAATGGCCCCAAAACTTGTGTGTGTCCACATGGAATGCACAAAAGTGATTTGAGATGGTTTTATATCCAAGGCTACCCCCCCAGGTGTTTCCGGCTTATCGGACAGGGGGTTCCTACACTTAGGCAGATTCTGCATGTATAGGGGGGAACTCCCTCGGAGTTGAACCGGAGAGAAACTTGAGATCATATGGGATGATCCTTGTTTCCACATGTACCTATGACCTAACCAAGCTCAAATGGAGGCATATGCCCACCGGGGGAGCCCCGATGGGATGCAGTCAAAGGGGTAGACCGCGCGGTCAACAGAACTAGGGTTTCGTCGGAAATCGAGCATCAGATGTAGGGAATGGCCCCAAAACTTTTGTGTGTCCACATGGAATGCACAAAAGTGATTTGAGATGGTTCTATATCCAAGGCTACCCCCCAGGTGTGTCCGGCTTCTCGGACAGGGGGTTCCTACACTTAGGCAGATTCTGCATGTATAGGGGGGAACTCCCTCGGAGGTGAACCGGAGAGAAACTTGAGATCATATGTGATGATCCTTGTTTCCAAATGTACCTATGACCTAACAAAGCTCAAATGGAGGCATATGCCCACCGGGGGACCCCCGATGGGATGCAGTCAAAGGGGTAGACCGCGCGGTCAACAGAACTAGGGTTTCGTCGGAAATCGAGCATCGGATGTAGGGAATGGCCCCAAAACTTGTGTGTGTCCACATGGAATGCACAAAAGTGATTTGAGATGGTTTTATATCCAAGGCTACCCCCCCAGGTGTTTCCGGCTTCTCGGACAGGGGGTTCCTACACTTAGGCAGATTCTGCATGTATAGGGGGGAACTCCCTCGGAGTTGAACCGGAGAGAAACTTGAGATCATATGGGATGATCCTTGTTTCCACATGTACCTATGACCTAACCAAGCTCAAATGGAGGCATATGCCCACCGGGGAGCCCCGATGGGATGCAGTCAAAGGGGTAGACCGCGCGGTCAACAGAACTAGGGTTTCGTCGAAAATCGAGCATCAGATGTAGGGAATGGCCCCAAAACTTGTGTGTGTCCACATGGAATGCACAAAAGTGATTTGAGATGGTTTTATATCCAAGGCTAACCCCCCAGGTGTTTCCGGCTTCTCGGACAGGGGGTTCCTACACTTAGGCAGATTCTGCATGTATAGGGGGGAACTCCCTCGGAGGTGAACCGGAGAGAAACTTGAGATCATATGTGATGATCCTTGTTTCCACATGTACCTATGACCTAACCAAGCTCAAATGGAGGCATATGCCCACCGGGGGACCCCCGATGGGATGCAGTCAAAGGGGTAGACCACGCGGTCAACAGAACTAGGGTTTCGTCGGAAATCGAGCATCGGATGTAGGGAATGGCCCCAAAACTTGTGTGTGTCCACATGGAATGCACAAAAGTGATTTGAGATGGTTTTATATCCAAGGCTACCCCCCCAGGTGTTTCAGGCTTCTCGGACAGGGGGTTCCTACACTTAGGCAGATTCTGCATGTATAGGGGGGAACTCCCTCGGAGTTGAACCGGAGAGAAACTTGAGATCATATGGGATGATCCTTGTTTCAACATGTACCTATGACCTAACCAAGCTCAAATGGAGGCATATGCCCACCGGGGGAGCCCCGATGGGATGCAGTCAAAGGGGTAGACCGCGCGGTCAACAGAACTAGGGTTTCATCGGAAATCGAGCATCGGATCTAGGGAATGGCCCCAAAACTTGTGTGTGTCCACATGGAATGCACAAAAGTGATTTGAGATGGTTCTATATCCAAGGCTACCCCCCCAGGTGTGTCCGGCTTCTCGGACAGGGGGTTCCTACACTTAGGCAGATTCTGCATGTATAGGGGGGAACTCCCTCGGAGGTGAACCGGAGAGAAACTTGAGATCATATGTGATGATCCTTGTTTCCAAATGTACCTATGACCTAACCAAGCTCAAATGGAGGCATATGCCCACCGGGGGAGCCCCGATGGGATGCAGTCAAAGGGGTAGACCGCGCGGTCAACAGAACTAGGGTTTCGTCGGAAATCGAGCATCAGATGTAGGGAATGGCCCCAAAACTTGTGCGTGTCCACATGGAATGCACAAAAGTGATTTGAGATGGTTTTATATCCAAGGCTACCCCCAGTGTGTCGGCTTCTCGGACAGGGGTTACTACACTTAGGCGGTCTGCATGTATAGGGGGGAACTCCCTCGGAGGTGAACCGGAGAGAAACTTGAGATCATATGTGATGATCCTTGTTTCCACATGTACCTATGACCTAACCAAGCTCAAATGCAGGCATATGCCCACCGGGGGACCCCCGATGGGATGCAGTCAAAGGGGTAGACCGCGCGGTCAACAGAACTAGGGTTTCGTCGGAAATCGAGCATCGGATCTAGGGAATGGCCCCAAAACTTGTGTGTGTCCACATGGAATGCACAAAAGTGATTTGAGATGGTTTTATATCCAAGGCTACCCCCCCAGGTGTTTCCGGCTTCTCGGACAGGGGGTTCCTACACTTAGGCAGATTCTGCATGTATAGGGGGGAACTCCCTCGGAGTTGAACCGGAGAGAAACTTGAGATCATATGGGATGATCCTTGTTTCCACATGTACCTATGACCTAACCAAGCTCAAATGGAGGCATATGCCCACCGGGGGAGCCCCGATGGGATGCAGTCAAAGGGGTAGACCGCGCGGTCAACGTAACTAGGGTTTCATCGGAAATCGAGCATCGGATCTAGGGAATGGCCCCAAAACTTGTGTGTGTCCACATGGAATGCACAAAAGTGATTTGAGATGGTTTTATATCCAAGGCTACCCCCCCAGGTGTTTCCGGCTTCTCGGACAGGGGGTTCCTACACTTAGGAAGTTTCTGCATGTATAGGGGGGAACTCCCTCGGAGTTGAACCGGAGAGAAACTTGAGATCATATGGGATGATCCTTGTTTCCACATGTACCTATGACCTAACCAAGCTCAAATGGAGGCATATGCCCACCGGGGGAGCCCCGATGGGATGCAGTCAAAGGGGTAGACCGCGCGGTCAACAGAACTAGGGTTTCATCGGAAATCGAGCATCGGATCTAGGGAATGGCCCCAAAACTTGTGTGTGTCCACATGGAATGCACAAAAGTGATTTGAGATGGTTCTATATCCAAGGCTACCCCCCAGGTGTGTCCGGCTTCTCGGACAGGGGGTTCCTACACTTAGGCAGATTCTGCATGTATAGGGGGGAACTCCCTCGGAGGTGAACCGGAGAGAAACTTGAGATCATATGTGATGATCCTTGTTTCCAAATGTACCTATGACCTAACCAAGCTCAAATGGAGGCATATGCCCACCGGGGGAGCCCCGATGGGATGCAGTCAAAGGGGTAGACCGCGCGGTCAACAGAACTAGGGTTTCGTCAGAAATCGAGCATCAGATGTAGGGAATGGCCCCAAAACTTGTGTGTGTCCAAATGGAATGCACAAAAGTGATTTGAGATGGTTTTATATCGAAGGCTACCCCCCAGGTGTGTCCGGCTTCTCGGACAGGGGGTTACTACACTTAGGCGGTCTCGTATGTATAGGGGGAACTCCCTGAGGTGAACCGGAGAGAAACTTGAGATCATATGTGATGATCCTTGTTTCCACATGTACCTATGACCTAACCAAGCTCAAATGGAGGCATATGCCCACCGGGGACCCCGATGGGATGCGATCAAAGGGTAGACCGCGCGGTCAACGTAACTAGGGTTTCCTCGGAAATCGAGCATCGGATCTAGGGAATGGCCCCAAAACTTGTGTGTGTCCACATGGAATGCACAAAACTGATTTCAGATGGTTTTATATCCAAGGCTACCCCCTGTGTTTCAGGCTTCTCGGACGGGGGTTCCTACACTTTGGCGTATTCTGCATGTATAGGGGGAACTCCTCGGAGTTGAACCGGAGAGAAACTTGAGATCATAGGGGATGATCCTTGTTTCCACATGTACCTATGACCTATCCAAGCTCTAATGTAGGCATATGCCCACCGGGGAGCCCCGATGGGATGCAGTCAAAGGGGTAGACCGCGCGGTCAACAGAACTAGGGTTTCATCGGAAATCGAGCATCGGATCTAGGGAATGGCCCCAAAACTTGTGTGTGTCCACATGGAATGCACAAAAGTGATTTGAGATGGTTTTATATCCAAGGCTACCCCCCAGGTGTTTCCGGCTTCTCGGACGGGGGTTCCTACACTTAGGCGGTCTGCATGTATAGGGGGAACTCCTCGGAGTTGAACCGGAGAGAAACTTGAGATCATATGGGATGATCCTTGTTTCCACATGTACCTATGACCTAACCAAGCTCAAATGGAGGCATATGCCCACCGGGGAGCCCCGATGGGATGCGATCAAAGGGGTAGACCGCGCGGTCAACGTAACTAGGGTTTCATCGGAAATCGAGCATCGGATCTAGGGAATGGCCCCAAAACTTGTGTGTGTCCACATGGAATGCACAAAAGTGATTTGAGATGGTTTTATATCCAAGGCTACCCCCGGGTGTTTCCGGCTTCTCGGACGGGGGTTCCTACACTTAGGCGGATTCTGCATGTATAGGGGGAACTCCTCGGAGTTGAACCGGAGAGAAACTTGAGATCATATGGGATGATCCTTGTTTCCACATGTACCTATGACCTAACCAAGCTCAAATGGAGGCATATGCCCACCGGGGAGCCCCGATGGGATGCGATCAAAGGGGTAGACCGCGCGGTCAAGAGAACTAGGGTTTCATCGGAAATCGAGCATCGGATCTAGGGAATGGCCCCAAAACTTGTGTGTGTCCACATGGAATGCACAAAAGTGATTTGAGATGGTTTTATATCCAAGGCTACCCCCCCAAGTGTGTCCGGCTTCTCGGACAGGGGGTTCCTACACTTAGGCGGTCTGCATGTATAGGGGGGAACTCCCTCGGAGGTGAACCGGAGAGAAACTTGAGATCATATGTGATGATCCTTGTTTCCAAATGTACCTATGACCTAACCAAGCTCAAATGGAGGCATATGCCCACCGGGGGAGCCCCGATGGGATGCAGTCAAAGGGGTAGACCGCGCGGTCAACAGAACTAGGGTTTCGTCGGAAATCGAGCATCAGATGTAGGGAATGGCCCCAAAACTTGTGTGTGTCCACATGGAATGCACAAAAGTGATTTGAGATGGTTTTATATCGAAGGCTACCCCCCAGGTGTGTCCGGCTTCTTGGACAGGGGGTTACTACACTTAGGCGGTCTCGCATGTATAGGGGGAACTCCCTCGGAGGTGAACCGGAGAGAAACTTGAGATCATATGTGATGATCCTTGTTTCCACATGTACCTATGACCTAACCAAGCTCAAATGGAGGCATATGCCCACCGGGGACCCCGATGGGATGCGATCAAAGGGGTAGACCGCGCGGTCAACGTAACTAGGGTTTCGTCGGAAATCGAGCATCGGATCTAGGGAATGGCCCCAAAACTTGTGTGTGTCCACATGGAATGCACAAAAGTGATTTGAGATGGTTTTATATCCAAGGCTACCCCCCCAGGTGTTTCCGGCTTCTCGGACAGGGGGTTCCTACACTTAGGCAGATTCTGCATGTATAGGGGGGAACTCCCTCGGAATTGAACCGGAGAGAAACTTGAGATCATATGGGATGATCCTTGTTTCCACATGTACCTATGACCTAACCAAGCTCAAATGGAGGCATGTGCCCACCGGGGGAGCCCCGATGGGATGCAGTCAAAGGGGTAGACCGCGCGGTCAACAGAACTAGGGTTTCATCGGAAATCGAGCATCGGATCTAGGGAATGGCCCCAAAACTTGTGTGTGTCCACATGGAATGCACAAAAGTGATTTGAGATGGTTTTATATCCAAGGCTACCCCCCCAGGTGTTTCCGGCTTCTCGGACAGGGGGTTCCTACACTTAGGCAGATTCGCATGTATAGGGGGAACTCCTCGGAGTTGAACCGGAGAGAAACTTGAGATCATATGGGATGATCCTTGTTTCCACATGTACCTATGACCTAACCAAGCTCAAATGGAGGCATATGCCCACCGGGGAGCCCGATGGGGTGCAGTCAAAGGGGTAGACCGCGCGGTCAACAGAACTAGGGTTTCATCGGAAATCGAGCATCGGATCTAGGGAATGGCCCCAAAACTTGTGTGTGTCCACATGGAATGCACAAAAGTGATTTGAGATGGTTCTATATCCAAGGCTACCCCCCAGGTGTGTCCGGCTTCTCGGACAGGGGGTTCCTACACTTAGGCAGATTCTGCATGTATAGGGGGGAACTCCCTCGGAGGTGAACCGGAGAGAAACTTGAGATCATATGTGATGATCCTTGTTTCCAAATGTACCTATGAACTAACCAAGATCAAATGGAGGCATATGCCCACCGGGGGAGCCCCGATGGGATGCAGTCAAAGGGGTAGACCGCGCGGTCAACAGAACTAGGGTTTCGTCGGAAATCGAGCATCAGATGTAGGGAATGGCCCCAAAACTTGTGTGTGTCCACATGGAATGCACAAAAGTGATTTGAGATGGTTTTATATCCAAGGCTACCCCCCCAGGTGTGTCCGGCTTCTCGGACAGGGGTTACTACACTTAGGCAGATTCTGCATGTATAGGGGGGAACTCCCTCGGAGGTGAACCGGAGAGAAACTTGAGATCATATGTGATGATCCTTGTTTCCACATGTACCTATGACCTAACCAAGCTCAAATGGAGGCATATGCCCACCGGGGGACCCCCGATGGGATGCAGTCAAAGGGGTAGACCGCGCGGTCAACAGAACTAGGGTTTCGTCGGAAATTGAGCATCGGATCTAGGGAATGGCCCCAAAACTTGTGTGTGTCCACATGGAATGCACAAAAGTGATTTGAGATGGTTCTATATCCAAGGCTACCCCCCAGGTGTGTCCGGCTTCTCGGACAGGGGGTTCCTACACTTAGGCAGATTCTGCATGTATAGGGGGGAACTCCCTCGGAGTTGAACCGGAGAGAAACTTGGGATCATATGGGATGATCCTTGTTTCCACATGTACCTATGACCTAACACAACACAAAGGAAGAGAAAAGTCCATTGGTCAGCTGTCATCGGAGGTCGGTCAAAGGGGTAGATCTACGGGGCTACCGGATTAGGGTTTTGTCTACCGGAGGGAATAGTGATGTAAGATAGGGTAATTATTGGTACTACATGTTCCGATGAACTAACACAACACAAAGTAAGAGAACAGTCCATAGTTCAACTGTTATCGGAGGCCGGTCAAAGGGGTAGATCTGCGGGGCTCCCGGATTAGGGTTTCGTCTACCGGGGGGAATATTAAGTTAAGATATGGTAAAAATATTTATGAGCATAGCTTGGGAATGTAGAAGATTAAAACAAATAGGAAGTAAAAGGAAAAAACAAAAGGAAAAAAATTTAGAAAATAATTTTATACCTATAATTGAGATTAAATAGGAAGTAAAAGGGAAAAAAAAGGTCTATGCCGAGGGCCACCCTCGGCGTATAGCCGGCCCTCGGCATAGGGGGGGCGCGCCGGACCGGTTAGGGCACGGCCTGGTCGAGCCGGACCATCTCTGCCTCATCTCCAACCCGCCCGCGCCCATCTCCTCCCCCTGCCCGCCGCCACGATCCCCGCCCGCCGCCACCAGCCTCTGCGCCGCCCGCGCCGCCAGCCTCTGCGCCGCCCGCCCCTCCCCGTCGCCGGCCGCCCCGCCGCCGGCCGCCCGCTGCCCCTCCCCTCCCCGGCCGCCCTCCTCCCCACGGTCTCTGCCTCCCCACCGCCGACCTCTGCCTCCCCGCCGCCGCCCCTGCTCGCGCCGCCGCCCCTGCTCGCGCCGCCGCCCGTGCTCGCGCCGCCGCCGCCCCTGCACGCGCCACCCCTTCCTCCGCCGCCGCCTCGCGCCGCCTCCGGCCTCCCCCCCGCCCCTGCCTCCCCCTCCCCGCCCCAGCCTCACCTATGGTAAGTTTTTTTTTTCATTTTTTTAACTTTTATTTGTAGTATTGTATGCTATTTAGAAATACAAATAGAATGAAAATAGTTTGTGAAATGTGAAATGTGAAATGTTTGTGAAAGGTGAAAATAGAAAATGTGAAAATGTGAAATAGAAAATGTGAAATAGAAATACAAATAGGAAATGTGATTTGTGAAATGTTTGTGAAAGGTGAAAATAGAAAATGTGAAAATGTGAAATAGAAAATGTGAAATAGAAATACAAATAGGAAATGTGAAATGTGAAATAATTTGTTTTTTAATGAATGGAAATAGGTGCCGTCGTGACCGCCGACCTCGTGACCGCTCCGTCGTGACCGCCGTGTCCGTGATTCTCTCCGGTCACCGAGGGTGAGCTAAAACATCGCCTCCCCTTCTCCGCATTTTCTTATGTCACTAGATTCATTTTCCAAGTCCAGTTGCGTAACCTAGGTGTCACTTCCCGTCCGCGAGCGTTACGCGGATAAATATGCATTAGTGGTCCGCATATTTTGAACCGTAACGCTTGCGGCATTTACGGGACAGTCGGCGGATGCGTAGTTGTCTACGTTTTCCATGTTCTACTCCGGTCCGAGTCAGGATTTCGGCGGCGCCTCCCCGTTGTTCTCCGGATGCACATCCTCTCGGCTTTTTGCCGAGACGTGTATCGGGAGAGCAGCGGGGAGGTGCTGCCGAAATTCTGACTTGGACCGGGGTAGAGCACGGAGAACGTAGCCAACTACGGATCCGGCGGCTGCTAGGAGCCCACCTAGTAGAGATGTAGG
The DNA here is from genome assembly GCF_019359855.2 of Lolium perenne. Taxonomy (NCBI): domain Eukaryota; kingdom Viridiplantae; phylum Streptophyta; class Magnoliopsida; order Poales; family Poaceae; genus Lolium; species Lolium perenne. The sequence continues at coordinate 89,033,573 of NC_067247.2, forward strand.
TTGATGCATGCGTTTCGCCCGGTAAAATAAATAAAAATATGATGCATTTAATTTCCTATTTGATATAAATGCTATGTCTGTGGTTTGGCTCCCAATAAAGCAGAGGATGGCTGATAATGGATGGATGTACAATGAGTGTGTTAGTGCGACTGAGAAAACAGATGAGTGGACAAGGAAGACCCATTTTCTAGTGAATGAGTTAGCGCGTGGTACAAAGGGGCTGGTTCGGGCACTTTGCCCCTGTGTTCGCTGCGTGAAGCGTCAACGTCGTGGGAAGGATGAAATGTATAGACACCTTCTGCAATATGGGTATATGCATGGGTACGTCACGGAAATCGACTTTGATGAGCGCGAACGTGACAGAGGTGAGGTGATGCGGCAGCGGCTCAATGGCAATGCGTACGATGGAATTAGAGACTTTCTAGATGATCTCGTCCATGCCGATGTCCCGGATTCGCCGCCAGAACCGGAGGCGCCGCCAGAACCGGAGGAACCAGAGCCAACCGCGAAGGCCTTCTATGATATGATTGCCGCGGCTAAGAGGCCTCTGTACGAGGGCACCGCGATTTCTCAGCTCGATGCCATCTCCCAATGTCTAGCCGACAAGACCCGGTACAACACCACCCGTGAGGGCTTTGAAGCAAGTCTGAAAACAACTGGTAACATGTTGCCCAAAGATCATTGTCTGCCTCAAAGCCTGCACGCGACGAGGAGAATTATGAAGGACCTCAACATGGATTATCAAAGGATAGACTGTTGTCCGAAAGGCTGCGTTCTATTTTGGAGACAGTATGCGGAGGACAAGTACTGTCCCATCTGTAAGCAGTCTAGGTATGAAGAGGTAACGGGAAAGGATGGTCAGGTGAGGCAGTCAAGCACCGCAAAGTCGATTCTTCGATATCTCCCATTCATAAAAAGAATCCAGCGGCTTTACATGCATGAGGAGACAGCCAAACAGATGACGTGGCACAAGTATGGGAAGAGATTCGTGGACGAAAACAAGAAGTTGAAGATGGGACATCCATCCGATGGTACGGCATGGAAGAACTTCGATACAAAACACCGCCTTAAGGCAGCCGAGGCTCGGAATGTCAGAATTGCGATAGCAACAGATGGCTTCAATCCATATGGTATGTCCAATGCCAATTACAGTTGCTGGCCCGTGTTTGTTATTCCGCTCAATCTCCCTCCCGGAGTCCTAATGACGAGGAAGACCATGTTTCTGTCGCTGATCATTCCAGGCCCTCATTACCCGGGGAAGAATTTGAGTGTCCACATGCAGCCGATTGTGGAAGATTTGAACCACTCTTGGCACCACGGGACATTGACGTACGACCGAGCATCGAAGACAAACTTCTGCATGAGAGTTTGGTTGCAGTATACCATGCATGACATGCCCGGGTACGCCCTAACATGTGGATGGTGTACAGCTGGTAAGTGGCCATGCCCAGTGTGCAGGCATCGGCTTGAGTTCCTTTGGCTACAGAAGGGTCGCAAGTATGTTGCGTTTGACACGAATCGACAGTTCCTCAAAAGGAGGCATCCGTTTAGAGAAGACAAAAAGAACTTCAAGAAGGGCAAAGTTGTGCATGAAAAAAAAGATATGCCGAAATTTGATGGTACACTTGTTGAAGCCGAGCTACGTGCTCTCGTGCCTATAGCGACGCCTAACCGGCCATCAATTTGAGGGATATGGTGTAACGCACAACTGGACTCACGAGGTGGCTTTAACGAAGCTCGAGTATTACAAGGACCTCGAACTTCCCCATAACATCGATGTGATGCACACTGTAAAGAATGTCGCGGAGTCCGTCTTTCACACATGCCTGAACATTCCCGGGAAGTCAAAGGATAATGTCAAGGCTAGAGTCGATATTGAGATCCTCTGTGATAGGGAAAAATTACACATGAAGCGTCCTATTGGCCGTCAAAAGAATTGGTTCAAGCCGCATGCCAACTTCTGCCTTGATTCCATCCAAAAGAAGGAGGCATTCAGGTGGCTCAAATACGTCGTGATGTTCCCGGATGGTTATTGCTCGAATATGAGTAAGGGAGTTAATCTTTCGACGGGAAAAGTCACCGGGCTCAAGAGTCACGACTATCATATATGGATTCAGCGGCTCATGCCGGTGATGCTTCGAGGGTATATCCCCGAGAAAGTCTGGCGAGTGCTTGCGCAGTTGAGCCATTTCTTGCGCACGCTCTGTGCTAAGCAGATATGTCCCGAGGTTATTGCAAAGCTACAACATACAGTGCCGGAGTTGCTATGCAATTTGGAGATGATATTTCCGCCAGGCTTCTTTACTCCGATGGCACATCTCATTGTGCACCTCGCCAACGAGGCACTCTTGGGTGGTCCGGTGCAGTTTCGTTGGCAGTTCTGTATTGAGAGAGAGTTTAAGTATATTCGAAAGATAACTGGAAACAAGGCCAAGATTGAAGCATGCATAGCTGAGGCAATATGCCTTCGGGAGATGGCAGATGCCGCGACAACGTACTATCCCGATGATGTTCCCACTCAGCATAACCTGGTCACTCGTTACAATGTCGACGTGCCCGAGAATGACCCCAAGCTAAAACTATTCCAATTCCCCGGTGGCAAGGCTGGTAAAGGAACAAAATATAAATTGGAGAACGAAGAGAAGGATTGTATAATGCTATATGTGCTTATGAACATGGAGGAAGTGATCCCATTCGTAAGGTAAAATGGTGAACAAATTACTTTGCAGCTAGTAACCTCGTCTCGGTCTAATGCTTATTTTCTCCTTTCAGCGAATTCACGGATGAAATGTGGCCGTATGATGAATTGCCCGAAACCTCGGAGATGGACACTCTACTGAAAGACGGTGCTCCCGGAATTAATAAAAACTTTGTGACATGGTTCATGGAAAAAGTAATTTCTAACCTTTCCTCTTACATTGCAACATGTGACTTGTCCCTCTTATTACACGTAACTAATGCACACAACAAATTTGAAATGTTCTTGTAGGGCCGTGAGAGAAACGTTGATATGATAGATGAGTTGAAATGTGTTTCCCAAGGTTGTAGCCGTGAGGTGACCAAGTATGAGAAGTATGATGTGAATGGGTTTCGCTTCCACACAGAGACGCACCAGAAGGGCCGGGCGAATCCCAAAACGATAAATACTGGGGTCTTCACCAAAGGAGCCAACAACTTTGATTACTACGGAAGGTTACAAAGTGTATACGAGTTGACATTCAATCGTACGAACGTGCAACTCAATATCGTCGTGTTCAAGTGTCATTGGTTCGACCCAATAGGTGGACAGAGAAGTGATAAGTCCATTGGGTTAGTTGAAGTTAAGCCTTCAACCACCTATAGCGGAGCCGATGTCTTTATTGTGGCTCACCAAGCCAAGCAAGTTTATTATTTGCCCTACCCATGCCGAAGCGGAACTCAAGGGTTGGGAAGTCGTCTTCCAGGTATCGCCAAATGGGAACCTACCGATTCCCTCACGAGGATGATTACAACAACATTGACCCCGTGACATACGAGGGGATTTTCTATCAAGAGGAACAGGACTTCGGGGAATATATTTTAGAACCGTTTGTTCAAGAGGACCTCGGGAACGATGCAGAAACTCGTGGTGAGTTAGTGGTGGATCTAAAGGACATATCTATGCTCGAGAAGTTACTTGAGGCGAATGACAATTATGATGAGCCTCCACCCGTCGACCCTTCAACTTTGTACTCACAAGATAGTGATAGTGATAGTGGGCCAGAGAAAGAGAAAGAGAAAGAGATGGAGTATGAGAGTGAGCGTGAGAGCGATGATGGCTGGTGAGGGTCTTTTATTCTTAGTATTTATTTGTCAACATGCTTCTTAATTGCATTGTGCCTTTTATTCTTAGTATCTTCATTTTATTATGTCAACATGCTTCTTAATTGCATTGTGCCTTTTATTCTTAGTATCTTCATTTTATTATGTCAACATGCTTCTTAATTGCATTGTGCCTTTTATTCTTAGTATCTTCATATAATATGTCTTTGTGCTTAACTGTTTTATTCTTCTCAATGCAGGTGACTGAACAATATGAGCAGCGGCAAGGCAGACTCCGAGAGCTTGCTTAAGACGCTGGCGCAGGTGAAGAGGAATATTCCTAGAGTGCCTAGACGGAGTGATCGAGCCCCGGTGCAAAATCCGCGTTACGCCGATGGTACCGATGGAGGACGAGGACGAGGAGGACGAGGTGGAGGTCGAGGACGAGGAGGATGAGGTGGAGGACGAGGTGGCGGCGGGGTACACATGGACTTTGACGAGCCACCCTCCGCTTCTGGCGACGTGGCTCCTGAGTTGTACCTTGAGGGTCCGTCTAGTGGGGAGGTGGAGATGGAGACGGAGTCTACACACGAGTCGGACTCTAGGGCTGAGTTGGAGGTCATGGAGGGTGAAGGTGCGTCGAAGCCCTTGAAGCTTCGTGGAGAAGCTAGAGTCCCCGATGCGAGGAAGGAGCCGAAGACCCATGATGATAAGGCCCTTATCATTCCTTCGAGCGATGAGTAAGTGTACTACTTCAGAAATTTCGAACATGTATTTTCATCTTGGGCATAATAAACAATTTGGCATGTGTACTAATGTGTGATTTATTTGCAGCAACTGGACATGGGATGCCAAGCCCCCCCGCATGCCTAACAGCTTGCTTGGGGCTCTGATTAAGAAGTTCTGGCCCGGCAGATACACTCCCCTTAGCACGGTCCCCGGTGGCCCGACGAAGCTAGCCACTACTTGGGCGGACTATGAGGATGCCCCTGCCGTAGGCTTCGCGACAGCTGCTGAGGCTGTGACCACCAAGTTCTGGGTAAGGCATATATTTCTCGAGCACCGTTCATAGTTGATGACCCTAATGTGCTAACTCATGACTTTCACAACTGATTTATGCATGATTGAAGTGCTTCTATCGTGTGGACCCGGAGCATGACACGCAGGCGCGTCTCACTTTGCGTGGCGCTTGCGAGAGGTTGACACCGCAGCAGTGGTACAACCAAAAGTTCACCAGCGCTAGTGCCTTCTGGGCTAACAAGGGTAAGAGGGTCAAGAAGGAGTACTATGTTGGTAACGAGCCTACGGAGGAATGGGCAATGACCATTGAGGAGTACATGTCGGTGAGTAAAATGTCAATGAGATTCTACATTGCTGCTAAGTTTTCATTGAATTATCTTGAGCTGAGTATTGCGTTTTCAGGTTTGTCCCGAGTGGGCCGAGCAGCATAGGGAGGCATGGGAGGAGCTGATTAGGGCGAGGTGGCTCAGGCAGGACGAGGAGTTTGCAGCCGTGTCGAGGCGTAACATGGAGAACCGAGGCACCGGTGGCACACACTGCGCGGGAAACCGCGACTACACCCGCTTCAAGGGGAAAAAGGTATGTATATACATGGAACGACCTTCATTCATTTCCCGCCATGTCTCATTTGTGGTACGCTTAACTTTTCTTTTCGCGATGCGGTGGCCGAGGCACCACCTGGGGTGGTGCTTCATGATGCCCAGATATATGACATGATGCGGACGAAGCAGAAGCCCAATCCCGCATTGCCTCAGCCACAGTACTACGGCAATGCCAAGGCCGCCAAGGAGGACTACTGCGACATGGTCAAGTCTCGTCACCCCGAGGTGGATGACCCCTTGAGCATTCCGGTCGACGAGGAGTCGTTGGTCCTGTCGGGGCACGGGCGTCCGCATGGCCGTTTCCCTTGGCTGAATAAGGCGGTCAAGCCTACCCACTCCACGAGCTACACGCGCCTCAAGCATACCCTCACCGCCGACAGCCCCCAGCCTCGTCCACGGCCTGCTCGTCCACCCGCCTACGATGTAAGTTTCCTCATTTTCATCCTCTTTCCGGTTTTCCTTCCTACATGGCTAAGTGTTTACGAGATTCATTGTTTCTGAAATTGTAGCCTGACTTCGAGGCGGCCTTCGAAGCCTGCAATGAAGCGTATCAGCAGGCCGCTGCCCAGTGGAATAGGCAGAATACGGCCTATATGACGTATATATCAGTAAGTCTGAATCTTTCTTCTCGCGCAAGTAGATGACAAGTCTCAGTTTGATGCTTTATTTCTGCAAAGCCTAACTTGTAACCTATCTTGCAGGAAATGATGATCTCTATGTCTACTGGTACACCGCCACCGGCTCGAGTTACCGTGGCGGGGGACATGCCTATCATGCCATCGAAGGCAGCTTTCGCTGCGACTTACTACGGATCCACACCGGAGGTAAGTTCTTTGCCAAACCGGTAGTTACCACTTTCCTTTGCCTCGCAAGTTGCTAACATGTAGGGAACACGTAGGGAACGGGATGGTCCGGGAACCAGGCATCGCCGGGTGGGCGCGAGGTCACACCGGTTCATGAAGGTGGTCGGTCTCCTGGGCGTTCTGCTGGTGCCTCTCCGTCGACTACTCCTGGGACTACTCCCGGTGCCTCTCCGTCGACTTCTCCTGGGCGTGCTACCGGTCCTTCTCCAGGTGGTTCTTCTGCAGCTTCTACCGGAGCGCAACCCCGGGCTGCTCGTTTCGCCAACGATGTGGGCGGACACACCCCGCCCGGGTCCTTCCTCCGCTAGTCGGCACCGGGCTTCTTGCTTGCCATCATGTGCTACCTACTACTATGTATTGGATGACATGGCACTCTCCTCTTGTATGCTATTACATGCACCATGTATGCTACTATGTGGATTTCATGCTATTTATGTGAATTATGGTGATTTTGGATGTATTTGGATGCTACTATGTGGATTTCATGCTATTTATGTGAATTATGGTGAATTTGGATGAATTTGGATGTATTTGGATGTATTGGACCTGCTGAACTGAATTTAGATGAATTGGAACCCAATTTAAATCGAAAAACCCAAATGGTAGGGCATACGCCGAGGGCAATGCCGTCGGCATAGGGCCCTGGCATGACCATATGGTCGAGCCTATGCCGAGGGCATTGCCGTCGGCATAGGCCACCTCACCTGGCCGCACCTCGTCGCTCCACGTGGCCTGCATGGGCCATGCATATGCCGAGGGGGTTGCCCTCGGCGTAGCTCCTGGCTACGGCCCGCCACGCTGCGCCACGTCGCCTCTGGTGGCTCTCTATGCCGAGGGGGATGCCCTCGGCGTATGGCATCGCGCCGTTAACGGCGACGGCACGCCGGCGAGCGTACGCCGACGGTGCGTACGCCGACGGTGAGCATGGTCCTCGGCGTAGGTGGTGTACGCCGACGGCCATGCCTACGCCGACGGTGGACACGTCTGTGCCGAGGGACCCAGACGCCGACGACGTACGCCGAGGGCTGCCGTCGGCGTAGCCTACGCCGAGGGCAAGGCATGGCTACGCCGAGGGCAGCCGGCCGTCGGCGTACCCGCCGATTCCTGTAGTGAGTGTGCGTGTTGGCCGGGTAATGTGTATCTTGGAGCTGGTCATGTGTGAGTATAGGATCAGATAGTGGAGTGGAATATAGAAAAAGCACTACGTGCGTGTGCTGCAACTCTTCGTGTGTATGTGTGCATCTTCTCCACCATGTTAATGTGTGTGTATCTTGGGCAAATCCATCACAAGTTGCTGCTTCATGGACTGTCCCATTTTCTATGATCTTGTCAACTGATTTTACCGATCTGCAGCAAGTGCCAACGCTGCTCTCCCTGTGGCTTCCCGTGAACGTGAGTGTTTGGGCAGATATTTTCTTCTTTAAAAGAACTTGTTATTTTCCAAAACTTGCACTGGCGCACTGGTTGGTGGTTTTATTCGGAGACAGTGAAATGGGGGAGGCGAATCCTTTTGCCTCCAAAGTGGAATTTGCCTCTGGTCTCAATGCCGTTATTGGGGCACACGTTTCGGGACGCCAGAGGGAAGCAGGCAGAGACTGACTCTCCTGTAGCCTAAAAGCAGCCATGGAAAGAGACATCTTTGAGCTTGGCTAGCTAGCCTCACGGCCACTAACTTCTGTAGACGCTCTCACACGCGGACTACAGTAGGTCATGCACAGATCTGGATGAAGATCTAGCTCTGCTTATCTCAACGGGAAGACATAGCTAGCTTTATCAGATTAAGCTTGCTACTGGGAGATACTCCTGATGCATCTACGTACAATTGCCAACTTGTCCTAGGGCGCGTTTGGTTGCCTAGACCAGATTCTTGCACCACGGCGTCAGGGAAAATAGGCTCCCTGCGCATTTCAGACATGCCACCGGCCAGTTGTTTGGTCGCCTAGGCTGATCACTTTTGCACCGGGTAGGGAAGCAAGGCCCCATTATTTGGTTGTCTGCTTTCGGCCCAACTAGCACGCACGAAAACACGAATCAACTGTTTGGTTGCACAAATCGCAGTTCCATATCCTTACCACAATTCAAATAGGGTGAGAATATCATGCCATATCATGTTACATACGCACTAGTGGAAAACGGGACAACAGGCCCAGTTTGTTTGGGCCTTCAGTCCGGGTTTGCAAACCGGGACCAACATGGCGGGACTAAAGTGTCCCCCCTTTAGTCCCGGTTCAAAGTTGCACCGGGTCCAAAGGCGTCGCCACCTGGTGCGGCCAGGGCGCTCGCGGTGGAGGGCCTTTGGTCCCGGTTCGTGGTACGAACCGGGCCTGGAGGTTCTCTGCCGCGGTAGAAAATTGCTATTTCTCTGCCGCGGCACAGGTTTAGGGTGGAGCAGCGTTGATCTGCCGCGGCAGAGAAACTGGACGTTTCTCTGTCGCGGCAGAGTTTCAGCAATGCATATATCATTCAAGAAACCACAAAATATCGTCGTGAATATATAGACATCGTCAACAGTACACGTAATACATGCATATTTACAATATAAAGCCGGATCTCTTTACTAAATCTATTTGCCTTTACGAAGTTGCTCAATATCTACGACCTTCCGATAGTGCTCTCCAGTTGCGGCAATGACCTCGGTAAGAAAGAATCCCGCGATTTCCTCTTAAATTGCTCGTATGCGATCCTCCGTTATGAGAGTGTCCCGCAGGCGTATATATATCTATATATATATATATATATATATATATATATATATATATATATATATATATATATATATATATATATATATATATATATATATATATATATATGAATGGAACTCAATACAATTGATGGTACTAAGATTAATTGTGAAAATTTGTTATCGTACACGAGTGTGGAGTATAGCTTCATCCGCATCCGTGGCACAGGCCATGTCACGAATGAAGTTGCAGCCGTAGTATCCACATAAGTTATTCCGGGGTTCCTGCCTCATACACTTTACGGAAAAATAGTTCGATCAAACTAATAATCAAGCATCGTATTGAAAGAAAATATCATAGATTTTCACGGACATAGCTATATATAGTACTACTTACAGGGTAATCTTTAAATGTAAGCTCTGGTTTCCATTTACCCGGAACAGTATTGATGAACCGTTTCCAAGCCCTGCCCGGCAAAAAAATGAGTAAATGAGTTATTGATTAGTTGATGATATCGTCGAATTAGAACAGATGAAGATGCCAATACGAAATTGATTGAAATTACCTCTGGAGGATGGCAGCCATGTCCGCCCATTCCGCATGTTCTTTACGTTTCGAATCCATGACATTTACGACTCCTTTGTGAAGATCAATGATTAGGAGAATAAAGTGAAATCTGCACAAGCATAGCTCAATGATTACGAGAATAAAGTGGAAGCTGCACAAGCATAATGTATGTTATATATAACACTAACTTGAAGTTGTAGGGAAAGAATATATCCTCTTTGTTTGCTTGCTTCACTAAAAACCTTAGCATGTTGTCCTATGTGTCCTTGGGGTGTTGTCGAACCGTAACTTCATGAACTGTGTCTGGGTCAATGAACCCCAGCTCGTGGAGCTTGCCTCTTTTGCATTCGAGCTTCTTCATTCTGCATAATTAATATATAGCGTACATAAAGAATATAGTGAGGATAATTGTTAGTGCAAATGAGTGAGCTGAGCTACAGACTTAATTACATAAATAAATCACTTACATGCAGTAGCAACTGATGACAGCTTTGTCGTGGGCGTCTTGATTGAATAACTGAAACAGTTCTTCTAACTCAAGGTTTATCTCCTCCCGCCCCCGGAAGTAATGCTCATCTCTAAGATACACCGTGAGGTAGCGATCACCTCTTCGACAGGCTTTCAGGTACCATTCATGCAACCTTCGCATCTGAGTCCCTAGACGCGCGAGCTCGCCAGGTTTGACGAGATCACATCCGTATCTATACTTGTTTACGACTTGAGCCGTTAGATAGTAATCTTCGTACTGAACATCTGCTCCCTGACGTCTAGCCTCCCGTTCGATCATCGATACCGTCTCTGGATCATCATAGGACTTCACGACGAAGTGGGGTATGGACTGATTGTCCTGGTGTCCAAGTTGGGCGACATTTTTTGCTTTGCCCACTCTATAGGACTGTCCAAGAGAGCGGTCATGATCACTTCTCGGCTCAGCTCTCTTTATTCTTGTCTCGGCAAAGTGCTTCATTGTATGCGATGCAATAAACGTCTTCTTCGGCGCAAGAAACGCCTTTTGCTCATCAGTCTGCTCATGTGGTAACAACTCTGGAGTCTGTGCCCTCATCGGAGTTGATGATCTCTTCGGAGCAGTAGGAGGTGCCGCGGTTAGCTTCCTCTTTTGCTTAGGTGGAGGTGGCGGAGTCTCCTGACGAGGAGGAGGCAGCGGAGTATTTTCACGCGGAGGAGACTGCTCATGCACAGGGGAATCATCATCACGCATAGGAGAATCATCACGCAGAGGAGACTGCGCAGGTGGCGGAGGAGGCGGACAAGGTGGCCTGCTTGGTGGCTTCTCACCTGGAAACAAAATGTTCTCCTTCCGCCATTGCATGGTGGTTCTATGGGCTTCTCCTAGTTCTTTGATTTCCCCATCTTCACCTGCAGGGTGCTCAAGCACCAACTCCTCATAATCTCTCAACACTTCATCCACCATCACAACAGCAAAGTCGTCTTGGACCGGACGGCAATGGTAAGTCCTTGTAGGTAAGAGGATGCCGACCGCCGCCTTGAAGGATAGGTTGAAAACTTTAACATGCAGCTCACAAGGACGGCTCTCAGTGAGATCATCCACGGGGGGGTAGCGAGGAGGCTCGACCACCTGGTCATCATCATCATTATCCACCTGCTGAGTGGAAGGCACGCTGCTTTTCCGGTGTTGAGATTGCAGCGAGACGATATCATTGAGCAATGCAGGATCTACAGCCTGCCCCTGAGCCATCTGGGATGTAAGTACTTGGGTTACTATGGTTAATTGGGATTTCATGGTGCTCATAGAATCCTCTAAGGACGCTATGCGATCTGTTTCCCTTACCTTTCTCCTCTCATGGCTTTTATCAGGATATCTCTTCCTTTCCGCAGGAAAGCCATACTTCCACGGAACTGAGCCTTCTGTGCCCCGTGTTCGTCCGCCGTGTTCTTTGTTCCCAAGGGCGTGTGTCAGCTCATCGTTCTCTCTTTCGGGCTGGAACCTCCCCTCCGCCACGTCCTTATGTGCTTGTTCCAGGGCTTCAATGGGCTGCTTCAGATGAGCTTTCTTATAGATGCACTTCCCTGTTTCTGGATCCAACTTTCCCCCAATCCCGTAGAACCACTCCTTCGACCGTTCGGTCCAACCGTGTGTCCCTAATCTGATCCCTTTCCTGGTCAGTTCCACCTCAGCTACTTGCCACTTAGGACGGTTAGCCTTGTATCCACCTGGACCCATAACTTGGTGATATTTCTTCAACGCAGCATTTGCCTTATTTGTTTCCGAACTTTTCTTAAATTTTTCTGACTCCGTGTTGTACTTCACGAATTCGTCCCAGTGATTTTTTACCTTCTCACTGTCCGGAGTCTTGTCTTTCTTGATAAGGCCGTGCAATCTTTTCTTGTGGTTCTTGAATAGTTCGGCCATCTTCTTCTTGGCAAAGTTGCGGACTGCCTTCTCCATCTTTGCCTTTTCATCGGCATCCCCCTCTGGAGGTACTATGTTCAAATGTGCCATGAGCTTGGTCAGATTGCTGTCTTTGGCTACATCATCGATATAAAGACCTTGAGCTTCTTCCTATGCAGACAGCACTAGTCCCTTCGGCTTGTTCCAATCTCGAACGGTGATCGGGACGTGGTCCCTAACAAACACTCCGCATTGAGCTATAAATCACTTTGCATGGTTCTCGGGAGCAATCGGTTTACCATCCTTAGCGATATGGGTGATGTCGTGCCTAACACCGTCGTCCAACTTTTTGGCCGGGCCTCGCTTCTTCTACCTTACAGAAGAAGTGCTCGATCCGGAGGGCTAAAAAAGAAATAATTCATCGTCAGTACAATTTAATTAGTTAATGCATCTAGTCGATCAGCAGCGGCTTAATTTATATACCTGGGTGATAACTACGGTTCCGGAGCCATTATGATGATCTTCTTCCTCACCGGAGCCATTAGGATCTTCTTCCTCATCATAGCCATCTTCTCTTCGCTCAATATTCTCCGCTCCCTCACCGGAGTCATTCAAAAAAGTTGCGGTGACATCGTCACCGCCATCATCTGGAATAACGTCGTCGTCGCGATCATCCAGAGTACCGTTGGCTATGAGGTCAGCCATGAATTTTTCTGTGGCTTCGTCTATGTATCCGTCCATGGTTTCTACAACGACTTGCAAGTTATATATAGGAACCATCATATGATCAAATTAAGGATAATACAGAAAACTGAAAATAAAAAAAATCATAATATTGTGCTAAATAAAATAACTTCACTACTTTTGTACTAACAACTATTTCTAACATATAATTTCACGACCGCGTTCCGGACGGTTCGGGGTCGACGCCGCGTTCCACGACCCCGGATCGATCGATCCGGATCGGGGGACGGGAACGACAGCGGGAGCGGTAGCGGGAATTGAACGTCCGTATTTTGGGGCACCGGCATGGGGCGCCGGCACTACCGGCATCGCCACGGACTCGGCGCTCCTCCTCTCTCTCTTCTCTCTATTTCGCGACCCTAACTATATGTCGTGACGGCACCGCCACAGACTCGACACGGCCACGGACTCGGCATGGGCCACGGACTCGGCACCGCCACGGTCTAGGTCATTGGCGCGCGCGGGGGGCGGCGTCGACACACTATTTTCTAACTTTTTTCTAACTAAAATAATTAAATCTAACTTGTTTTCTTACTATTTCTAACATAACTACACTAATTATCCTATTTCTAACTAAAATAAAAAAAAGATGAACTACACTTGTGGCCGGCCGCCGGTCGCCGGACGGAGGAGGGAGAGGGAGGAAGCGCGCCAAACCTGCGGAGGAGGCGCGGTGGTGGGCGGCGGTAGAGGCGAAGAGTGCGGTGGTGGAGGCGACATCCGCGGCACTGGACGGCGGGCGGCAGCGGGCCACGCGGCGCGCGCGGCTGTGCGGGGGAGGATGCGGACGGAGGGCGCGCGGCGGCAGGAGGGGGCGGTGGCGTCGGCGGCGGCGGAGGACGGCGTCAGCGGCAACAGGCGCGGCGGCGGTGGCGTGGGCGCATGGCGGAGCAGCCTGGCGGCACGCGTCTGTGCGTGTGCGGCTTTGTCTCCGCGGGATTGATTTCCGCGGAGACGAAGCGGTTGCACTTATACCCCCCCCCCCTTTGGTCCCGGTTCGTATTACAAACCAGGACCAAAGGCCCCCCTTTGGTCCCGGTTTGTAATACAAACCGGGACTAAAGGCCTATTTTGCGCGCGGCCTTTAGTCCCGATTTGTATTACAAACCGGTACCAAAGGCCAATTTTTTTTAAAAAAATTGTTCCCGCCTTATTTCAGATCAAAAAAAGGCCACGTACTGGCCACCGCCGTGCCACACGTGTCCACCGCCGCCACCGCCACCGCCATGTACTGGCCACCGCCACCGCCGTGTACTGGCCACCGCCGCCACCGCCATGTACTAGTTACCGCCGCCGCCGCCGCCACCGCCATCGCCACCGCCGTGTACTGGCCGCCGCCGCCACCGCCACCGCCATGTACAGGCCACCGCCACCACCGCCACTGCCATGTACTGGCCACCGCCGCCGTGCCAAACGTGTCCCGTCCCCGTGCCACGTGTCGCCTCCGCTTCCACGTGCCTCGCCCCGCCGCCGCCGACGTGCGACGTGTAGATGTCGCTTCCACGTGCCACGCCCCGCCGCTTCCCCGCGCCACCTATCGCCAAACTTGTCCCGTCGCTTCGTGTGCTATAAAGCGCCACGTGCGTGCGCAACCACACGTCGCCGTCGCCTCCGCTCATTCGTCGCCGGGATGCCGTCGCGCCGTCGCGGCTCGTTCGGCTTCCGTGGCGTCCGAGCGCGTCCGAATGGTAGGTTCTAGACCGAGATGCGCGCCGGTGGCTTCCGGCTCACGCTCGGCACGTACAACAGCCCGGAGCTGACGGCGCGCGCTTACGACGCGGCCGCGTGGCGATTTCGGCGGCGCGACATGAACTTCCCAGACGTCGAATCGGTAGAGGAGGCGGAGTTCCTCGCGTCGATGTTGTGCCTCGTCGACGACGAGGATCGTCGCCGCCACCGCCAGGTGCAGCGCCGGATCGCCATCGCCGAGCACGACGAGGAGTTGATGCGCCAGTGGAGGGCGCAGTTCCCCAACGACGTCAACAACACCGACGCGTTCTTCGCTGACCTCCGGGCACATCGCAGGTCCAACAGGCGCCACCGTCGGGCCGTCGCCGAGTTCGAGCTCGACAACCCGAATACAACTTGGGCCGTAAACGACCCTCGGTGGCACGACATTTGGACCGAGACAACCTCCAACGATGAGTAGATCGACTAGACTAGTTGTTTATCTATTTTAATTGTATTTTCAACAAAGTCATTGTGGCAGACGCTGATGATGAGAAAAGTTTCCTGCCACGACGGTGCACGGGAGGAAAAGGGCGGGAAACAATGGGCGGGAATAAAAAATTTATTTCGATTGAACTGGAATTAAAGTACAGAGCTCAACTGAAAATTAAGATACATGGCCAGATTCGACTATTCGAGTCATTCAGTCATACTCGTGCCTAGCCCTATAGTAGTCGCCACTGTAGTCGCCGTAGTCACCGACATCATCGTCGCTGGCATCGGGGTCGCGGTAGTTGAACCTCGGCGGGTGAGCACGCGTGGGCTGGGACTGAGGGTAGCGCAGGCGGGGGCCACGGTAGGCCATGACGCTCTCGAGAGTCCGGCCGCGCCACCACAGCTGACGGCCGGCCTCGTTGAAGTTCGAACGAGGCGGGCCGTCCTCCTCGTGCCTGGCAAGCGCACTCTGAAGCCGATTGATGAAGAAGATGTCCCAAGTCGGGCTGTAGTCGAGATGCCACTGGGGATTCCTCCGCTGCTATGGCGTGAGCTCGAAGTAGTAGTGGTTCGTGATGGCCATCTCGTGCACCACACCTAGAGGGACAGGAGGTACTGGTACGCCTCCGATGCTCAGCAACCAGCCGGTCGGGACGCGGTAGCCCAGTGGGCAGGGGTAGTTCGAGGCGCAAAGCGCCTCCGCCTTCTGGAGGGTTAGATATACGATGGAAGCCATGGGACAGAGTGATGAGGTTTGCAGATATGAGTCTAGATGTGATATGTAAATGGAGGCCAAGCCTACATATATATAGTGAAAAAATGGCGGGAGGACGAAGGCGGGAAGCAGTGGAAAGCGCGGGAAGAAAAATAGGCGGGAACGCAGTGGCGCCGGAAACTTATGTGGGGGAGGCTTATCTGGTTTCTGCATTATCTGTTGGGGGATGACCCCCGGTATGCCAAAGGCATGCCAAACCGGATGGTTTAGGCCACCAAAGTACCGGTTTAAAGGTTCCGGGTAGCGGAAGTTGATTCAGAGAATCATACCGGTATCCCAAGGAGGGCGATACCGGAACTAACTAAGAGTGTACCGGAATAACCGGTACAGGCTACACTGTAGCACGTCGGCAAAGACCAGTCAAAGATGCTCTCTAGAGCTAGAAGACAAAGATGAGCGAAGCACTTCAGCTTTAATCGAAGCCATGACGCCAAAGGCAGAGGATGACGTAAAAGGAGCCGGAGGTTGTCACGGCTTCTGATTAAAGACGTACCTGCATCACCGGTAGCTAAAGTAGCTTTATAAAGTAGTTTGTCTAGTCAAAGATCCCATTAGGGTTTCTAGGGTTCCTTCCCCTGTAAGCCATCCTCTCCCCTATATAAGGAGAGGGGGCACAACCCTTCGCGGGCACGGTGACTCTAGGTTACGAAGCTTGTACACAGAAACTTGTAAGCACTTGTGATGAAGAAATAGAGAGATCTAGTGATGTTCTTGTTCTTGAGTTCATCATCTTCTTCCTTCGGCCAAGGCCAAGTTCTTGAGGAATCCATCCGGAAACTTCTCCATCTATACCGAAAACCCTCCCCCGATTCCTCTAGCGTCCATTTGGCCCCAAGATAAGCCATCCCATGGCATCTGTCTGTTCCCCACGACGACAGTTGGCGCCCACCGTGGGGCCAGTAGCGGCGCTAGCTGGAGTTCATATTCGGGCGAGCCTCCTCACCGTCGGCGGCGAGCGTGTCGTCCCCACGCTCGTCAACCGCATCCGTGACATGCGCTTCATCAACGACAACACGGGATGCTTCTCCAACGGAGGTAAGTTCCCCAAGAACGGCCGCGTCATCAAGTTCGGGAGCATCCTCGTCTACTACGGCACCGTCCCCGAGCGCCAGTGCCTCTCGCCGGTGCTGGTGGCTCCGGACCCGCCAAGATCTGCGCTTCGCAGCGACCGCGCCGCCGGCAGTGTCGAGGTGCTGGTCGTTGGTGCGGGCGACGCCGACAAGGGAGCTGCGGTGGAAGGCACTGGCCGGACGAAGTCCACGCGCACGGCCAAGCCGCCGACCGAGCACGACCAGGAGGCTGCGGGAGCTTCAGCACCACCACCGGAGACTCCACTCTAGGCGGCCATGAGCATCCTCACCACGCCCATCGCGCAGAACATCGACCCGGCAGTGGCTCAGGCGGAGCTGGAGGCGCAACGCCAGAAGCTGCTCGCGAACGGCAAGGACATCGTCCGGGGCGCAGCGCGAGCTGAACCTAACCCTACGTGAGTATAATGCTGCCCATGGCTTTGCTTCTGTTAGCGCTCAGGCTGCAAGGATACCAGAAAACCGGCTTAGAGCTCGCAACCTAGATCAGGATTTGCGTAAGGAAATTCTTACCAGAAAGAGCACTTCTGCATCGTTGAGCATGGTAGAGAAACCTAAGTATAGCAGTCCGGATAAAACCATAAAAGCTGCTAAGGCTGCAATAGAGCTGTGTGAATCCCTTTTCGGAGATGCTTTGGCAAAACAGCAAGAGCGTGTCAGAGAGCTGCTTGACACCATCGAGCAGCAAAATGCTGAGCAGCTAGCCAAGTTGAACAAGGCTACGGCTTCAAAGTCCGTGCATTCAACAAAGAATGCCGGAAGCAAGTCCCATGGGCAGGCTTCGTCCCCCCATCCGGACAAGAGAAAAGAAAAAGAGGTGAATGCACAGCAGATGACTGTGTACGATCCGGTTCTTGCCGGAAAACAACAAGCCGAGTGACACGAGGCCGGTAGAAAAATCCAAGGGGCAGATCGTGGCTACGCCAGATACGACAACGCCAGAGATGAGTATGCCGGTAGAGGTGAAACCGGGCAAAATTATCGTGTACCAAGAGCTGCTTATGCAGAGGAGGAAATGCCTCCGCCAAGGTACCGGCAGGCAAGGGCCGCGGTACCAGAAAGATACGATGAAGCTGATTCAGCAACCGAAAGAGTCAGAACCTACCGGAACCCTTTAGGGGACAGGTTGGGAGAAAGATGCCTACCAGACCGGGATGCGAGGCACAGGCTGGATATGATGTATTTGTCTGAAATGGCTGAGGCAGAAGGTCCTCCGGGTCCCAAGAATTTTGGCCCGCGGATCATGAAAGAAGAACCACCGGTTCGCAACTTCACGTTGCCCCGCGATACAAAAATGTACGATGGTAGCACAAAGCCGAAAGACTGGCTCGCGGATTATGTGACCGCAGTTTACGTTGCCGGAGGCGGAGGAACCGTCGCTGGTGGAGGAAACCGGCGTTGGGCCGTGAGAATTGTACCGTCTTTCCTGGTAGGACCAGCGCGCATCTGGCTGAACAACTTGCCGGCGGGAAGCATAAACGGCTGGTTGGACTTCGAGGAAGCTTTCGTGAGCAATTTCAGCAGTACCTACCGGAGGCCAAACAGGCCGCAACAACTTGCTCTATGCACGCATCGTGCAAACGAAACAGACCGGGATTACCTGACCCGATGGAACTCCACAAGGAACTCCTGTGAAGGGGTAATCGAAGCGCAAGCCATAGCTTGGTTTTGCAACGGGTGCAGAAGAGGCTCACCTCTGTGACAAAAGCTACAGAGGAACATGCCGGCAACTTTGTCGGAAATGATACGTGTGGCGGATAGCTACGCATTGGGAGACCCAATGCAACCGGCAGTGCAGGCAGAGCCAGCACAATCAGGCCAACCACGCCAAGATTAGTACCGGGATAACCGGCACAACAAAAGAAGGGAAGAATTCCCAGATCGAAGGTACGCTCCGCAGCAAGTTGTTGCTGTACAAGAGAATTCTGGTGCCAGCAGCAGCCAGAGGCAGAAAACTGGATCGCAGCCGTGGGCGGGTCCTAAGAAACAATGGGTTGAAAATAAACCCTGGGGCCAGAAAAAGAACTGGCAAGAACATGCGATGTACACCATGGAAGCAGCCATGGACCAACCTTGCCGGTGGCACACACCGAATCCGGCTAATCCGTCTAACCATTTGACGAAGGATTGTTCTTGGACTAAGTACTTTATGTTGAAAGGTGCGGTAAAAGATGCGCAAGCACAAGGCTGTACCACGATACTACCACCGTCACAGGATATGCTGCATCAGCATCCCTTACCACCACCACCACCGCTTACCGGAGCGAATGCTCTACCGGTACAGCCTCAGCCAAACCGGCAGCAGCACCAGCAAGTTCATCAGGTGGGAGATGGAAATGGCCAACCGCCACCGCCGGCACCTTTGGGCCGGAATGTGTACCAGGACCCGGACATGTGCTGTGTTGTGTTCGTTACTGAGCCAACTGACAAGCAAAGCTTATACCGCCGCTCCATGGAAGTAAATGTAGTGATGCCGGCAGTACCAAGGTACATGCTGTGGTCAGATCAGGAAATCACCTGGTCGTTCAAGGATCATCCGAAAATCATGCCTAATCCGGGTGGTTACGCTCTTGTTGTGGACCCTATCATGCATGGGCCAACAGCTCGAGTGCGGTTCAGCAAGGTGCTGATTGACAATGGAAGCAGCATAAACATTATGTACCGGCACACCATGCGTACGCTGGGAATCACTGAGAACATGTTGCAACCAACTCACACTACGTTCCATGGGATCGTTCCGGGTTTATCCTGCTCGCCCATGGGAAAAGTTCGGGTGGATGTGTCGTTTGGAGGACGTGACAATTGCCAGGTGGAAAATGTTCTGTTCGAAGTGGTGGACCTAGACAGTCCTTACCATGCGCTGCTGGGGAGACCGACATTGGCCTCGTTCATGGCCTCAACTCATACGGCATATCTCAAGATGAAGATGCCGGCACCATCAGGACCCCTAACCGTTGTGGGAAACTACAAGATCTCGCTGGAAACCGCTTCCGCTGGATCAAATCTGGCCGAATCGTTGGTAATCGCAGAAGAAAAAAGGAGAATTCAAACTGTGGTTGCGCTGGCTCAGTCTTCAGAGTTGAGCTTAGCTGCAATGAGTGGCAACCTTGGCACACCGGCGTTCAAGCCGACCAAGGAAACAAAAGACATCGTGCTGGACCCGGCTTACCCTGAGCGCATCGTTCGTATTGGTGCCGGTCTCAGTGAGGCATAGGACAGTGCGCTCGTCAATTTCCTCCGTGAGAATCGGAATATCTTCGCCTGGTCTACTGATGACTTGGTAGGTGTTCCGAGGGAGTTGGCTGAGCACTCTCTGAATGTCCGAAAGGATGCGAAGCCGGTAAGGCAGCCGCTACGCCGGTTTGCTGAAGACAGGAGAAAGATCATTGGAGAAGAGGTGACAAAGTTGTTAGTTGCCGGTTTCATCGTGGAAGTACTGCATACTGAGTGGCTAGCCAATCCGGTGCTGGTCGAGAAGAAAAAAGAAGAGAACCTTGAGGCAAAAGCTCCAAAGGTGTGGCGCATGTGCATCGACTACACCAACCTGAACAAGGCATGTCCGAAAGATCCTTTCCCTTTACCCCGGATCGATCAAGTGATTGATTCCTCCGTTGGATGTGAACTGCTGTCGTTCCTGGATGCCTATTCCGGTTTCCACCAAATTCCCTTGAAAAGGGAAGATCAAATAAAAACTGCGTTTATCACCCCGCATGGGGCTTATTGCTATGTTACTATGCCTTTCGGTTTGCGCAACGCTGGTGCAACGTACCAGCGCTGCATGCAAAAGTGTTTGTTTGATCAAATCAGTAAAAATGTGCTAGTCTATGTGGATGATATTGTGATAAAAACGAAGGTCAAGGAAACCTTGATCGACGATTTAAGGAAAACGTTTGATAACCTAAGAAGGTTCTGGATGAAACTCAATCCGGCAAAATGCACCTTCGGTGTGCCAGCCGGCAAATTGCTTGACTTTCTAGTGTCTAGCCGAGGCATTGAGGTTAATCCGGTAAAGATCCGGGCCATAGAAAGAATGGCAGTACCGCAAGAGCTCAAAGATGTGCAAAAGTTTACCGGAAGCTTGGCATCGCTAAGCCGGTTCATAAGCAGGTTGGGGGAAAAGGCCCTACCGCTCTATGCTTTGATGAAAAAGTTTGATACTTTTGTCTGGACCCCTCAGGCAGACGCAGCATTCAAAGAGCTAAAAACAATGCTAGCCACTGCGCCGATATTGGCTTCGCCTCTAGAAAGAGAGCCCATGTTGTTGTACATAGCAGCAACAAACCGGGTTGTGAGTGTGGTGGTTGTGGTTGAAAGAGAAGAGGAAGGAAAAACCGTGCAGAGACCGGTATACTGTTATCACCAGAATTTGACCAAGTCAGAGGTGGGCCGCGATCAAGATAGAGTTGAAGATTATACTTGGAAGAAATACGTGAATCGGCCTGTTATGCAAAGTTTGGGCTAATGTGCCCGTGTATCTGTAACATAGTAGATTACGTGTCGGTTAGTTAGAGTTTGCCTCGTGCACGGTTGGGATTATTCCCACGTTAGAAAGTCTACGGACTATAAATATGTATCTAGGGTTTATGGAATAAACAACAACCAACGTTCACCACAAATCAATCTCGGCGCATCGCCAACTCCTTCGTCTCGAGGGTTTCTTCCGGTAAGCATCATGCTGCCTAGATCGCATCTTGCGATCTAGGCAGCACAAGCTTATTTCGTTGTTCATGCGTTGCTCGTATTGAAGCCTTTTTGATGGCGAGCAACGTAGTTATCTTAGATGTGTTGGGGTTAGCATTGTTCTTCGTATCATATGCTGTCGTAGTGCAACCCTTATACATCTAGCCGCCCTTACACCTATCTTAGGTGTAGGGGCGGCACCCCGCTTGATCATTATTTAGTAGATCCGATCCGTTACGGTTGCTCCTTGTTCTTCAAGGATTAGTTTAATATCTGCAATAGTTAGGCCTTACAAAGGGTTGGAGGATCCAGCGGCGCGTAGGGTGTCATTTGCTAGTCCTAGACAGGATGTTCCGGGGATCAACCTCGTGTTGGTTTTTAGGCCTTGTCTAGGATCGGCTTACGATCACCGTGCGTGGCCGCGAGGCCCAATCGTGAGTAGGATGATCCGATTATGCGATGAAAACCCTAAATCGTCGTAGATCGCTTTAGCTTTATCTTGATCAAGCAGGACCACCATATATTTGTGCACCTCGTACGAATCATGGGTGGATCGGCTCCTTGAGCCGATTCACAGGACAACCTGAGAGCCGATCGAGGCTCGTATTTAATGTTTACGTGTATGCCATGCAGGAAACTAAGCGAGGCATCTCCATCACCTTCCTGACCAGGTATAGGTCAGGTGGCACGCCCTTGCACCAGCATCGGACGTGCGTGCCGGAGGCTTTGCGGGCCGTCGCTCGGAGGGACCAGGGCCAGCCGCAGCCCTAAGTTGTTCCCGGCTCTACTGTGTTGCCCGTCGCTGCTCGCCAGTGGGTTTCTGACCGCAACACATTCTGGCACGCCCGGTGGGACAATCTTCGACATCAACCACATCGCCATCTACATCTGAGATGGCGGACGGCACTCCAGTCACGTACGAGGATCTGACCGACGAGCTCAAGAAGAAGTATGACGAGGTCAAAGCTATCCTCGAGGCCGATCTCATCGGCTCTTTTCACAGAACCCGCTCACATGGTATCCACTGAACGGCTTGGGCCCCTCCCATCCAAGAACAAGCAAGCTGATTCCTCTCGGGAAGAAGACCTCGAGGGGCTAAAAGATGACTGTGAAAGAGAAGAGGACAGATGCCACCGGCTAAGGTGGTGCCCGGATGGACTCAGCCGTTCCCAAAGGCGTAGGGTTCAGCGACGGCGTGGCTTAGAGGGAGCCGAAAAGTAGTACCTGCACGCGCTAAGGAATGTGTGGCCTGATCTGGCCGCGAAAGTTCGACGAACCCCAAACGAAAGAAGGCCGGTGACGAGACATCGGCTGGCACAACGAGATGTAAGCCTCTTCTGAACAATACAATCAAGATAGGGGCCAATGCCACCAGTCGCCCCGTATTGTCCCTGCCATACGTTCAGGGATAGTCCTATCGATAACCGCAGAGCCGATATCTGCAGTAACCTGACAGATTCGGCTCGGGGGGGCACATAATCAGGTAGACAGACGCATGGGAAATAAAATATCAGGAGCCGATGGAAAATCGGCCAGTAAAAAAAATATAGTAGCAAGTACAGCCGAAGCAGAGTTATCGACTTCAGAAGATCAAGTTCAGTGAAACATTTGTCTCTGAAGGCCCTACTGAAGAAACGCGCCGAGCGCGTGAAGGGCGTCAGCACGGATGCGATCCACCTCGGCGATCTCAGCCTCGTCGTCCTCGTCTTTACCCGTCACCAGCTGACTGCTCAGGGTACGAATTTCAGCCAGATCGATCTTCAGATCGGCTGTGAGGCCTTTCGCTTCCTCTTGAGAACGGGCAATAAGGGCTTCCTTGTCTTGAATAAGCTGCTTGGTCACCCTGACCCTCTCTTCAAGGCTCTCCAGTTCCTTGCGCAGGGTCTCGAGTTCGGCGCGATTGGCAGAAGTGTCCGTCTTGGCGTCCAAAGCAGCCTTCTTCTCGTTGAGCCGTTGACACTTTTCTGCAATATCGGCTCTCAATGGAAGCTGGGTGTGGCGAAGAGTAATCCGTTCTCTAGCCGATTGCACCCTTGACTTGAAGACCGATAGAGTAACAGCTGGCCAGAGCTTCACTTGCAGTATCATAGGGAGATGGGGCTGGATATCTTCGAGGATGCCTCTGACTTCCTCGGAATTTTCAATCAGGGTCTCAATTGATGAAGAGAGCAAATCCTTGAGACGCTGGAGTGGACCACGGACCGCGCTAGGACTCGGCTCTCCACTTGCCTTGGAAGTAGTTGGTTCGATGGAGTCTAGATCGAACGTCAGCAAGCTCGAGAGATCACAACCCTGACAGGGCAAACAAAAAGCGTTTAGCATACAACGAAGAAAGTGATAGAGCCAAGGGAAGGGGGTATACCTCTCCCAAGGTAGGAGGAGCAGCCGATGTAGTGATAATCGGCTTTTCTGTGGACTTGGCTAGGTCAGCCACTTGGTCAGCCGCGATCGTCGAGGTGGCTAGGTCTAGGGTGGCGGATGGCATCAGTACCTCCTCGACGTCTCCGCTAGAGGTTTCTTCGGTCTGCAGGAGGAAATGGTTAGCCGATCCAAATGACAATGGGTTAACATGAAGTGTGACCGGGGAGATAATTACATTTGAGACCTCCTGGCTTGATGGAGAAGCTCGTGGGTTTTTACGAGCCCTTTTGACGCATCGACGCTTCATGCGCGACCCCGATTTGGTCGGGGCTTGGGGAGTAGGGGGTCAGGAATTGACCTTTTCTTAGAAGCCGGCGCTGGCGAAGCCGTCTGGCTCTGGGTGGTGGACCTCTCGGAATTGCCCGAGCTCGAGTTCCTCTGACTGGATTCTGCGGCCCCACTGGAGGTTTCTTCGGTGGAAGTCTGTAGAAAAGAATACGGGCGTGTTGCAGAAGACTGGAAAAACGGATAAATGTGGACAGGACACGAACCAACTTACGTGCAAACTTTCTTGGGCAGGGGCTTTATGCTTCAGGGTCTTCCTGGCAGCCACCTTCCTCACTGCCGTCCTCGCCTGAGTCGAGGCTCGGGGGGCAACTGGCCCCGAAGATGCTTTACTCTTGGGAGCCGATTTCGGTGAAATCGGCTGACTCTGCATTATGACCTTCTTCAGGGGTGGCGAGCTCTGGCAGAAGAGAACCACTGGGGCTGGAGGAAGGAATACGAAGGGGGAGCCATCGGCTTGCGTGGGAGCCGGGCCATCGTGTTGCTGCCAGGAGATGGAGTCAGGTCACAGACAATCACCATAAGCTGTTACAAGAAATTTAAGTAATGGTACCTGGTCTGCAGGGATGTCATACTCGGCATCAAGTTGTCTCAACAGCGGTCCTAGAGCCCTTCTGAAGACATGGGTCTTCCACATGGACCACCAAGTCTCGAAACCATCGGTAGTGAAGGAGAAACGGAGGTCGTGGGGAATTGGAATGGCCAAAGCATCAAAGAAGGTATAACACCTTTGGCCAGTAAGGATGTCAGGCAGTTCAGCTCTGCTTGCTGTCAGGTGGTGCAAGAAGAAGTGTGGAGGCACCTGCCCGAGACCAAGCTGTCGGGCTACCACTACCGGTTGGTAACACTCATAACCGGGCTTGATGATCCGGTTCGAGGTACTCATGCCAACAGGGAGGAAGCAAGGGCGGATCATGATAGAATACAGATGCTGGGTGCTAGCGTCATTGGCAAAGTCATCCAATCGAAAGGAGACTGGGTTTTCAAAGTTCGCCGATTCAGTATAAGGAAAGAACAGGGGGTTGTCCAAACCTTGGAAGAAAATCTTGAACCAACCTGCTGCTTCCTTAGGGATCAGCCTGCTGCCTGGGAGACCATACAAAGCTTGGCCATAGCTGGTGCATCGGATATCCTTTCCATTAACATCTGGAAAGGTGCAGGTGGTCAAAGGTGGGAAGTCTAGGATCTGGTTCTGAAAATATAGCTGCGCCCATAAATGAATAAACCACCAAGGGCCGCCAGTTTTAACTGTCTTTTGAGAGAACAGTTTGACAGACATCAGTTGAAGAGATCGATAGACCTCTCCAAGAAACAGCTTGCCTAGGCCAAGTTGGGTGCCTTTGGCAAGTTCATAGGCCAGGGAAAGGTAATTCTTGGTAGGAGCAAGTGATGGGCCACAGAATATGAAGTGCTCCAACCAGAAATTCAGGAAGGCTGTGTGTTCTCTCTCTGTCACAGGGCCCTTGGTCTTCATATAACGATTGAGGTAGGCACCCCAGCTGGTGCACTCTTTTTTAGAAGACAGGGTGAAAGGGACTTTCGGCAGTTTAAATGCAGAAGGGCTTGGGGATGCAATGTCTAGGCCTGTGATCATGGCCACATCCAGCAGAGTTGGTGTCATGGGGCCATGGCCGAACATGAAGCAGTTCAGTGCGTCAGACCAGAAGTAGCCGATGGTTTTCAGAATATTTTCATTCTTCTCAAGAGGAGACAATGATAATGACAAGGCATCGGCTATCCCTATGGCTTCCCAGGTGGCATAATGGGTTTTGGATACTCTAGTATACCATGCCACCCAACCCTCAGGAGGGTTAGGCCAGGCTCGCAGGCAGTCGGCCCAGGAAGTCAGATCTAAGTTCTGATTCACGAAGGGGATTCTGTTAGCTTCGCATGAAATTAAGAGGGCGGGACTCTCAGAAGAACGAGGACCGAGGCACATAGAATTTGCGAGAGAAGGATGTGGCAATAGGATGTCTGAAACCTAAATTAATAGCGGAACAAAACATTAATTCAGGTGCTTGTTAGTAATCCTATGTCGATTCGAATGGCGAGAGGGGGTTAAGGATTACCTTCAGACCGGAGACCATGGCGTCAGTATTGGATGATTCCGCCATTGGATGCGCTGTGGAGTTGGGGGCGGCGCGGTCGAGATCTGGGATGCAGGTGGTCGTGAGTTGGAACTGCTCGGGCGGCGATTTGGGGATCTGAGTTTGCTTTCTCAGACGGAGGTCGCAGGTTACCGTTTGGAGGGGCGGCTAGGTCGACCTTACTCATGTTTTATGGTAGAGACCGGTGCGATGCCATCGGCTCTTTTGGGAGATCGTGTGACTTTGACTATCGGCAAAAAGTTGACTGGAAATACTTCTTCATTAATAAAAGGAGGGTTTTTTACAATGAAGAGCCGATTGCTCAAGGAAAGAGGAACAAAAGAAGAGCCGATTGCTCGCGTACTACTAATCCTATGTTACTAATCCTCGCTGCCCTCGTCGGCGGCGTCGTAGCTGCCGCCGGCGCTGCTTCCGGAGAACTCCTCGTCATTGCTGCCCCAGCCTTCGACCGCAGCTTCTTCCTCTTCGTCATCATCGTCATCTTCACTGTCCGCCCGAGCACGGAGGCGCTTCGCCGGCGGGTACCCAGCGGAGGAGGAGGAATCGTCTTCCTCCTCTTCTTCCTCTACCTCCTCGTCTTCCTCTTCCTCCTCCTTATCGGAGGAAGTGGGGTTCCTCCATGAGTGGAGGTCATCCTCGTTTTCGCTCTCCAGTTCCCCTTCAATGAGGAACTGGAGGTCGCCCTCCCCATCAGTCAGGGGCATGTCGCCATCTGACATGAAGTCAAAATCCCACTCGGGCTCCGACATCGGCTCGCTCGAGGAAGAAGATTGGAAAGATAGGCCGGAGGGGACGGAGGAAGAAGAAGACATTGCTACAGGGAAGGAGGGCTTTTCGGTGCCGATAGCTAGAAAGGAGGAGGGGGATAAAAAAAGTGAGTCGGTCGGCACAGTTAAATAAGGAGGAGCCTGATGGAGGTTTAATGCCATTGCAGTTTCCAAGGAAGTGGTGCTAAAGCTATCAAATTTTGCAGAGAAGTTGAGAAGACAAGGTATCATGATGAAGGATACTGCGACGGTTCTGCTCTGCCACGACATGACCCGACGAAGAAAAAGCAGAGTGATTTTGGAATTATCAATTCCAAAACCAGGGGGGCATGTGTTATCACCAGAATTTGACCAAGTCAGAGGTGGGCCGCGATCAAGATAGAGTTGAAGATTATACTTGGAAGAAATACGTGAATCGGCCTGTTATGCAAAGTTTGGGCTAATGTGCCCGTGTATCTGTAACATAGTAGATTACGTGTCGGTTAGTTAGAGTTTGCCTCGTGCACGGTTGGGATTATTCCCACGTTAGAAAGTCTACAGACTATAAATATGTATCTAGGGTTTATGGAATAAACAACAACCAACGTTCACCACAAATCAATCTCGGCGCATCGCCAACTCCTTCGTCTCGAGGGTTTCTTCCGGTAAGCATCATGCTGCCTAGATCGCATCTTGCGATCTAGGCAGCACAAGCTTATTTCGTTGTTCATGCGTTGCTCGTACTGAAGCCTTTTTGATGGCGAGCAACGTAGTTATCTTAGATGTGTTGGGGTTAGCATTGTTCTTCGTATCATATGCTGTCGTAGTGCAACCCTTATACATCTAGCCGCCCTTACACCTATCTTAGGTGTAGGGGCGGCACCCCGCTTGATCATTATTTAGTAGATCCGATCCGTTACGGTTGCTCCTTGTTCTTCAAGGATTAGTTTAATATCTGCAATAGTTAGGCCTTACAAAGGGTTGGAGGATCCAGCGGCGCGTAGGGTGTCATTTGCTAGTCCTAGACAGGATGTTCCGGGGATCAACCTCGTGTTGGTTCTTAGGCCTTGTCTAGGATCGGCTTACGATCACCGTGCATGGCCGCGAGGCCCAATCGTGAGTAGGATGATCCGATTATGCGGTGAAAACCCTAAATCATCGTAGATCGCTTTAGCTTTATCTTGATCAAGCAGGACCACCATATATTCGTGCACCTCGTACGAATCATGGGTGGATCGGCTCCTTGAGCCGATTCACAGGACAACCTGAGAGCCGATCGAGGCTCGTATTTAATGTTTACGTGTATGCCATGCAGGAAACTAAGCGAGGCATCTCCATCACCTTCCTGACCAGGTATAGGTCAGGTGGCACGCCCTTGCACCAGCATCGGACGTGCGTGCCGGAGGCTTTGCGGGCCGTCGCTCGGAGGGACCAGGGCCAGCCGCAACCCTAAGTTGTTCCTGGCTCTACTGTGTTGCCCGTCGCTGCTCGCCAGTGGGTTTCTGACCGCAACATATACTACCTGAGCGAGGTGCTCTCCCTCTCAAAATAAAACTACCCTCACTTCCAGAAAATGACCTATGGCGTGTTCATGGCCGCCACAAAGCTCAAACACTACTTTGAAGAACATCCCATGAAGGTGGTAAGCGAGGCACCAATTTCTGATATCATGGGAAACAAGGATGCTAGCGGCAAATCAGATGCAAATCAGAGAGAGAGAGGAGCAGCGACAACTACACTAGAGACTAATGAGAGGAAGATGACCCTCTCCTCGTCGTCTCCCTCCTCTCCGGCGAACCTGGTGATCTCCGGCCCTCTCCTTGCTGACACGATCATCTTGATCTACCTCAGCTGATCTTTCAGGTGATCTCCTCCATGGCGCCCTCTCCCTCCCCTCTTGGCCGTTGGAAAGTCTCTTTTGAATCTCTTCTTGCCGATGGCTCTAGCAGTTCTGCCTCGGGGTTTCTTCTTTTGTGGCCAAACAACTGGCTGGCTCTAGTTAATCATAAAGATTCTCCTTTGGTTGGTAAATCCTTGCGTGTTGGAGAGGTTTTCTACACTGGATCTTCCATTAGATTTCCTTCTCATCTGGTGTTTGTGCAAGAATGCCTCGTGTCACCTCCTGGTTTTTCGTCTTTTTCGGAGCCTACTCCTCTCAGATGGAGAGTAACCTTTTCTCCCTTGGGCCTCATGGATTCGAAGATCCCCATGGGTAAATCTGCTTTTCTTGTTCTCAAGCCTAAGGCTCAAAGGATTTTTCTTATTGACTCAAAAGAACAAGTGATATCTGCTAGATCCCTTACTCAAGGTGAACAAGTTAAGATTGGGGCTATTTTGGATTTCAAGGATCATTCGGTTTTAGTGGGTGAATGTATTGGTTCTCCGGATTTTGCCTCTGGTTATGTATCTTCTACACCTACAAACAAGTCTGCTCTTGGTTCCAGGAGTTTTGTCCAAGTGGTGAAGTCCTCAAAAAACACAACTTCTATTCCTATCCCAGAAGCTCCCCCTGTTCGTTGGAAAGTCTCTTGTTCTTATTTTCAAAAGGGCTCTCCCTCCTTTCAAGCATTCCTTATTCTTAGGCCTCAGGCCAAAAGGTTGGTCCTCTTGGATATGAAGGAGGAGGTTCTTGATGCTAGATTCCTTCTGGAAAATGAAAAAGTTCACTCTGGTTTGATCATTGACCTCAAATGTCATACTGTGTTGGTGGGGGGGCGTATTATTTCAGATTCTCTGGATCAAGGTGTGCACTTGTTGAAATCTTCAAGTATTTCCTCAAACATATCTCAAGACAGTTATGATTCAGGGGTTTATCACAAGGATCTTGCACTAGATTTCTCAAGAGGAATTTCTTTTGAAGCAGCATGCAAAAGTAAGTTTGGCCACACTGTTACCCTTGACAAGTTTTCCCATAGAAGAGCTTTTTTACTGGTAGTTTCTTTTGGAAGAGCTGTCTTCAAGTTAGATATACACACTGTGGCTGTTACTTTGCAATCTTGCTTTGGAGGAAATGATGCTTCTTACAAAGTTAAGTTTTTACGGGATAGAACCTATCAATTTTCCGTGGCCTCATCTGCAGTAGGTTTTGAATTTTACAATCTTTTGAAGATTAGCACACCTTTGTTTGAATTATTCTTGAGTCTTTGGGGTTATGGTGGTCCAAACTGGCTCATAGAAGAAAAAAGGTTTTACAAAGAAAGTGACTCAGAATGGCAAGTAGTAAAGAGAAAAAATTCAAATTCCTTTGGAGCACAGCGTGTGTCGGTTTTTCAGCGCATTCAGATGCCTTCCAATTCTGTCTTGGAGCCCATGCATAATTCCGCATTCCAAACGGATTCCTCCTCTGATCACGCACAAACCTTTCAAAGCTCTCATTTAAAGTTTATTCCGTCCCGACCACGGTTACCGGGCTTGATTCCTTTTTTTCAAATTCCCCACTTTTAATGCTGTGCAATGGCCCGACAATTCTTACCATACCTGGTTTAAAGCCCATGGGCCGGCCCCATTAATTCAGGAGGTTTCCTCCTTTTCAGATTTCAAGGATTTCTTCTTTGGGAAAAAAATATCACCTTCCCTTGTCGCTTCCGTCTCCTCGCATTCGCCACCATCGACTGCTCCGCAACCGCTCTCCCCTCTCACCGCCATCGCCAAGCAGTCGGCGGGTTCGGCGACGGCAATGGCCAATATTCCAATCGACCCCAGGCCGTTCGTGCCGGCAGGTTACCAGATTCAGAACATTGCTGGGCGGGTCGGTGTGAAGAGGGTGGTGGTTCAGCGTCGACCAAAGGAACACGAGCAGTACGCCATTGCCACCTTTGATCCTTTCCCCGAAGGTTTGGTTCCCTTTGCAAATATTACTGAGGTGCTTGAGGAGTATCTAACAGAGGTTGCTAGAGTTGATTTTGTTAGTCTGCACTCTTGTCCGTTTGGAGCTGCATATGTTCAGTTCAGGAATGTTAGTGATAGGGACAGACTTATTTCCTCTAGTCCGAACCAGTTTGGTGATGTCAATGTATCTTTTGTTAGACATGATGAGGGTCCTAATTGGAGAGGGGTCACTTTTAATAGAGATGTCTGGTTGCTTTTGGTTGGTCCTCCTTTGGATCATATGAAAACTGAAGACCTGAATGCATGTTTCTCTGACATTGGTTCTTTACTACTATGGGAAAGGGACCCTAATCGAAAGGGACGTGTGTTGGTTAAGGTTAGAGTCACTGATCTGCAAGACATCCCAAGAAGCATTAGAATGACAGAGAGCTCAAGGCCTGATGCAGAGTCTTGGACATTTCTGGTGGAGGTTCTGCAGCATAATCTTCTTGGAGGGGGACCACAAGATGAGGACCCATTACCTGATGAAGGAGTTGACCCTCACCCTATGCCTGCTCATGCTTTACCAGCTCCTTTACTCAATCATGCACCAGCACAACAAGCTCAGCCAGCACAGCCTGTACAGCCAGAGGATCAAGACAATGCAGATGTTGGGGATGGATGGGGGCACTGGGCCATGGGTGCAGAACAAGAGCAGCCACAGCCAATGGAAGTGGAAATGGATATTGCTCAGCAGGAAGAACTTGCTTTGGATGTAGAGGATCAAGGACCTCCCCTTCTGGATGAACACAGCTTTGTCAATATCTCTTCTTCAAGCTCTGAAGATTCAGCTACACACAACCCCTTGGGTCTATTGGACATTGCTACCCAAACTCAATCTGCATCTTCAGAATTGCACTTAGATCAACCTGTCTTGCCCTTGGGAGAAGGACTACTCAATATTCTACAGGCTTACTCTGCTCTAGATGATTCTCTGGATGTCTCCTCTGAAAATATTTCCTCTGCTTCAAATATCAATAACTCTACTTCTCTGGATGGAGCTGATATGGAAGAGGATGTGTTTCTGCCTGATAATGTTAATGTTGCATCTCCAAATGAAGCACACCTTCAGCTGATGCTTGGCAAAGTTCAAACACATTTCTTTCCCATACCTGAAGAGCATGACTTAACCAGGAAGTTATCTTCAGAGGGTTTGTGTCTTTGGGAGAAATATTTTGCACCCAATATGCATGAATCTCAAAAGAAGAACAATTATTCTGTGGTGGACATACCAGTGAGTTGGATCAACTTCATAGCTCTTATGCTCCTAACCCCAGAGAAGTTTGATTGGGCAAAAAGCTTTCTTTCTTCTCAGCTTTGGCATATTCTTAAAGAACCTCTGAATAATGAAACCTTTGTTCAGTTTGCTGTTCCAGATAAATGTGTAACCTCCAAGGCCCCTTCTTGCTTCTCCATGCCTGCTATAGAAGAAGAGAACTCTCTTTCCACTTTGGCAGTGGACAATACTATCACTCCAAAAAGAAAGAGAAGAGATGGGAAAGCTGCTGTCGTCGTGGTGAACGAGCAGATGCCATAGGATGGCTTAGATTGGGGCCGAATGGACGCAAGAGGATTCGGGGGAGGGTTTGCGATCAGGTGGGAAGAGATTCCGGATGGTTTCCTCAAGAACCTGGCCAAGGCCAGAGGTTGAAGAAGAAAGACACAAGGAAGAACTCCCTCTAGATCACCATTTTCATTGATTCACAAGCTACAGGCTCTGCCTTCCTACACACGCGCGTACATACTTGCTTGCCCGTGAAGAAGGGCTGCCCCCTCTCCTTATATAGGGGAGAGGGTGGCTTACACTGCAAGAAACCCTAACGGCATCTTTGACTGGACAAACTACTTTACAGAGCTACTGTACAAAGCTACTTTAATCATAGATGACACCGGGGCCTTCTTTTATCAGGGCTGCTGATGTCCTCCGGCTTCTTTGGACGTCACCTCTCTCTTTGGCGCCAGGGCTCTGAATAAAGTTACTTTGCTTGGCTCATCCTTGTCTTCTTGCTCTGAAGAGAATCTTTGACCAGACCTGCCGACAGGCTCTCCTTTCCGGTATCTTCTATACCGGGTTCCGGCATACCCCTTTGGGGATACCGGCTTAGCCTTGCTCTCCCGGATTCCTACTAGGCTTCCGGTAAGAACATTAAACCGGTATCTTGATGGCTCAAACCATCCGGTTTGGCATGCCTTTGGCATACCGGGGGTTATCCCCCCAACATTAGTCCCCGAAGCTGGTATAGTCTGGAGGATTCTATCCTACGGACCATGCCAGGTTTTCATCTTTTTAAGATACCGGTTTAGCCACTCATCTTTTGAGCTTGGTTCCGGCACCTTTACCCTTGTTCCTTTTCTTCTCTTCGCAAGGCTTGTTCCGGCACCTCTTTTCTCCGGCACCTTGTGTCTTTACTCCTTCCTCGGCGAAGTCGAGAATATATCGGGTCCCGCGCCTGTCAGTGACATGCGCACTGTAACTGACGCGCCAGTGTCCGCTGTCACATCGTTTCGACTCCCGCGCACGCATTTAATGCACCGCAGCGGATCCCACTACCTTTTCGGGATCCCGCGTGCGCCTCCGTGTGGCCTCCGTTTTCGCGCGTGTATTCCTCCGCCACGTGGTGGCCCAAGGCGCGAACCGTCGCGGGCCGTGAGGCGAACCGCCGCGGCCCAGCGGTTCCACGCCCACTTTCTCTCTCTTATATAGACGCAACTGCCCGTTCCTCTTCATCTTCTTCGCATTCTTCTCCTTCGCGCACAGAGCTCCACGCCTTTGCGCCTCCGCCGCTCTCCGTCCGCCGTCGCCCGTTCGAGCTTCGGTGCCCGGCGAACTCACGCCGTGCCGCCGCCGGACTTCGCTGTGCGGAGATCTTCGGCAGCAACTTCTTCGCGTCTGCCGCATTTGTGCTTCTTCGCGAGCTTCTCCGCCTCGCCGTCGACGGTGCTCGCCGGCGGCTGTAGACCCGCTTCTCCGCCAGCAAACTCTCTCCCCAGCGACCGCGCCACTCAAGGTTGGTATTAATTTCTCTTTACTCGCCGTTCGCTTGCTTTCCAGATCTTGAGCCTTTGGTGTTCTTATTTGCTCCTTTTTCTTTGGTTTTCCTCTTACTCGTAGATCTTCACGCGGGGTTCGAGTCTGGGATTTCTGTTTCTCCACCTACCCTCGCGATGTCCGACGAGGAATCCTCCTCCGCATCCTCTTCTTCCCTTTCTCTTAAGCGCCGTAGACCTTCTCCCGGTGAATCTACGGCCTCAGATCCAATGGAAACCGATTCCGGCAACCAGCGGGAATCCGGTAACCCCAAGAGTCCGGCGGCAACCTAGAATCCGGTAGCTTTAGCCAAGCTTCCGGTAGCCAAGAGGCCAGCAGCTCGGCCAGGCCTCCTAGCAGCTCCAGCCAATCTTCCGGCGAGGAGCCTTCCCCACCCACTCGCGGAGCCTGGATGGGCTCCAACGTTGCGAGTTCGAGATTGATTGGCTGTACCGGTCTCGAAGGATTCCGGAAGGAGTTTCTGTCGGATTCCGGATGACGAGATCGAACCGGATCCGGAAGACGACGAGTTTGTTGTTTTTCTTGCTCACTTTGAGCGTGGCTTCGGCCTTCCTGCCTCTACTTTTTCCGGGAGTTCCTAGATTTCTACGAACTCCAACCTCACCACCTTCACAGCAACGCCATTTTCTATCTCTCTTGTTATGCCACCTTCATGGAGGCTTACATCGGCATTCGTCCCACTTGTGAGACGTTTGCCCGCTTCTTCAACTTGCGGATCAACTCCGTCCAGGGCAAGGAGATTCCTAAGCCCAAGCCGCCCGTGCAGTGCGGCTCCTGCATCGTCGGCTCCCGCCAAGGGAGCACTTTTCTTAAGTTTACCGGCCTCGAGTCTTGCCGCACCTGGCAAGGAACTTTCTTCTACGTGAAGAACACCGGCCGCGCCGATCGCATCAACCTTCCTCCATACCAAGAGGGGCCCCCCAGCAGAGCCAACTGGAGCTACAACCCGAGGACAGAACATGCCGAAACCAATCGGGTAGTGCGCTTCTTGGCCTCTTTGAAGAAGGAGACCAACATCTGTTCCGACGATGTCATCCGGACTTTCATATCGCGCCGGGTGCTTCCTCTTAAGCGCCGCGCACATAGGATGAGCGAGATGTATGGCCCAGGCGATCCTACCAAGATCACCGGCCGTGCTCTCAGCAAGAGAGATGTTGTTCTCAAGGCTAAGCAGATTTGTCAAACTGCTATGCCTTTTACTTGGGAATGGGGCCTCCTTCCCCTCAGTTCCTCTAACCGTCCGACCCAAGAAGTAAGAGATTGCGCAACTTGGGGTTGTCCTTGCCGGTAAGTTTCTGCTTTTGCTAACCTTCTTTTTTACCTTGTTTCAGGCCAGGGACCGCTTCCCCTCTATCCAGGCAGAGCCGCGAGGACCTCTCCGGAAGCGTGCCTTTGACTCCTTCGACCCGGATCCCTACATCTTTTGGAAGGACCTGAAGATGGGGAAGACCCCGGCTGCACGCCTTGGCCGGGATCCGCCGGAGCCCACCGGAAACCCCGAGGAGCTGGTTGTGCTCGAGGTATTTTCTTTTCCGGCTTCTTATACTTTGCCATTATCGCTTTCTTGCGAATCGCTTCTTAGCCATATTCAACCCACAGATCCACGAGCGCGTGCCGCCCCTACGCGCCGAGGCCGGCATTGAGTTTGTGGACAAACTCATGGCCCAGGGCCAGAAGAACAAGCAGCCGGCATCTACTGCCGGCTCCAGCCATGCTCCTCCCTCCAAGCGCTTCCGGACGGAGCCTGTGGGGGAGAAAGAAGTGGGCGTGCGCCGCTACGGGCGCAAAGCGATGCCAACCGCTTCCGGGTAATTTCATTTTCCGGCTTGCCTCCTTTTTTGCTAAGTTCCTTTTCCGGTTGCTTTTTCTCAACCACTTGTCTTTTCTCTTTTTCTCAGCCCCGCTCTCAAACTTGGCCCGAGGCCATCGGGCTCTGAGGGATCCGCAAGGACCTCAACCCCTCC
This sequence comes from Lolium perenne, assembly GCF_019359855.2. Lineage (NCBI taxonomy): Eukaryota > Viridiplantae > Streptophyta > Magnoliopsida > Poales > Poaceae > Lolium > Lolium perenne. Next base: position 89,069,350 of record NC_067247.2, read on the forward strand.
TCCTCGTTCAAGCCCGGCACCATCTGGTGCCGGCAACACCTCTGCCTCCCTTTCGGGGGCACAACAAGTTCGGGCGTGCGGCCCCTTCACCGTCGGATCACCGCACGGAGGAGGATCTTTCCTTCCTCCCGGAACACCAAGACACCGGCGCCAGCAACACCGGCGCCGAAGAAGAAGAAGCTGCCGGGCGGGCGGAGCCTTTTGCTCCTCCCGTCCTCGAAAAGACAACTTCCGCGCCGGAATCTTCCGCGCCGGAAGGCTCCAAGACGGGTGACGCTCCTAGCGCTCCCCCTTCTCCACGCACCATCCTCATGCCTCCGCCTGAGGCTCCTCGCGCCCAGCCCTCCAAGGCCGCTCCTGGCGCGCCGCCGGCCAAGACTTCCGGGGCCTCTTCTACCGCGCCGCCGCCCAAGCCCTCCAAGCTCATCAAGGGGAAGGCGACGGCCTCCAGCGCCCCTTCGGGCGGCCAGCAGCCCTTGGTGCTGCACGTCTCCAAGGCTGCCAAAGCGCCGGCGCATGAAGGCCACCGGCCTCCTTGGCCGCATTACGGAGTTCCAGCGCCAAGGCCGGGACCTGGGGCACCTCCTGCCGTATGCCCAAAAGTGGAACGCCGCGGACATCACTCCGGCGACCCGCGGCATGGGCAAGGATCGGCTGCCGGCACCTGATCCTGTCGGGGATCGGAGCTCTGAGGAGCACTTCATGCGGCTCCGGGCTGCCGTAAAAGAGCTTGACAGCGCGTGGTATGACTCCACGAACAATCTAACGGTACGTTCTACTAACTTTCAACCTTTGCCGGTTTCTTTGTTTCCGGTTCTGCCTTATCTTTTCCTTAGTTCGTGCCAGTCCCCGAGTTTCGGGTTAAACCTCTTCTTCTTAACACATAATTTACCTTAGAAACGCGCAAAACTGGCACTGCCAGTCCCCGAGTTTCGGGTTAAGAACTTTGTTCTTAGCGCAAAACTTAACTCATTTCTTCTTTTTGTTGAACAGGTCACCGCTGACACTCGGAAGGCCCTTTTCGAGGAGCTTTTGTGGGAGCACCGGGAGCTCGCTGAGGCACATGACAAGTGCCAAGGTAAGTTTTTGTTCCACCGGCATCTTTGCTACCGGAAGCCTTTTTTCCTTGTGATATTCATAATTTCTGTTCAACAGTGATCCCGGAAGCTTCCATCGATGCTCTGAAAGAGCAGCTCGCCGAGGCCCAACGTATTATTTTTTCCTTCCTTTGAACTTGGTTTCTTTTCATTCTTACCAGTGTAACCTTGCTAACATTCATTTTTCCGGTTACAGGGGAGAAGGATGAGCTCAGCCGGCAGCACCAGGAGGAGCTGAACGCCCTCAAGACCAGCTACCAGGAGCTCAAGTCTCAGCTGATTCAGCTGGGGCTTGACCACGCCAAGGTCCTCAAAGCCGCTGAAGTGACCGCAGCGGCCAAGTTGGACGAGGCTCTGGAGGATGCTTGCAACGCCACTGTGGTGTTGCGGGGCGAGGAGCTGGAGGAGATGGCCAAGGCCCGGAAGGGTGCCGAGGAAAAGGCCGCGCGGCTGGAGGAGGAGCACAAGGAGTGCGATCAGCTGATCCTGCAGACCGACACTCTTGCCCTCCGTAAGTTGTTTTCTTTTACACTTTGACTACTGCACACAAGCCTTTCTTCCTTCGACCCCATTTTCTTTCCGCTATCTTTCCGTCCGGTCTTCCTTCTTCCGGATTCTTTTCTCTCCGGTCTCTGTTTCTTCCGGACTCTTTTTCTTCCGGACTCTTTTTCTTAAGCTTTTTCTTTCTTTGCACAGGCCTCTTTCCAGACTCGCAGAGGTATGCCGTCAAGAAGGTCGACGCGCAGCGCAAGGACAAGGGCCAAGCGGATCTTACCGTGCCATGGACGCCCAAGGACCATCTGGTCGCGCTTAACGCGCGGGTGTCCCATATGCGCTGCATAGACCGCAATCTTTCGGACATCCCTGATGTAGCTACCCAGCTATACAGGACTTTGTGGCCTGGCGAGGTGGTGCCGGACACCTTCTCCCTCATCAGCGACCGTCTGAAAGGTGCCGGCAAGAGGATCCGCGAGTGGCAGTGCTCTGCTGCCCGCGCTGGCGCGGACTCCGCCCTCCGCGTCGCCTGCTCCTGGTACCCGGAGCTCAATGCGGACGCCCTTACCGGTGTGCGCGAAGGTGCAGAAACGGATCTGGACCCGATCCTCTCCGCCAAGCGGCAGGATCGCGCGTACCGCATCGCGGAGTATGCCGACATGCGCACCTTCATCCCTCCCCCTCCTGGCGTCACGGACTATCTCGACGAGGAGGAGGATGAAGCCGAAGAAGAGCTTCTGGATGACGCTGATGCCGGTGCTGCTCCTCCGGAAACCCCTGCCGCATGATGATTTCCTTTGAAGTGTTTGCTCATTATATCTGCTGGTCCTGTTGCTCTAAGACAATATCTGTTAAATTCTGCCCCGAATGCCGGGGCTTATGATGTAAGACTTAAGTTTGCCTGTGGTTGTGCTACAACATTTCCTGCCGGTAGGTTATACCGGTAGCTAAGTATTTATGAGTTTGCCTTAGCATAATTTGCTTTTGGTTTTGATTTTATCCTGCACTGCAAAGATTTCTCAATTGCTTCCGCATCCAATTTGATGCATACTTGGTTCTTTTGCCTTGGCTCTGCCTGCCTTCTCTGGGCGTTCTTTGGCGTATGAGCACAAGGTTCTTTCACCAAACAAGCATCTTCTTGAACTTAGAAATAACTTTGAAATTTTGCAAAAAACCGGTTTAACCGGGGTTAGTTAAACTTTCCGGATTGTTCTTTCCTGCTCTCCCTTTTCGCAGTTCATGTGCTTATCTCCTACCGGTTTATCTTGCTTGCCATGAAGCCGGTTTGCGGACAGCAGCAGAGTCGAAGACTCCGGTAGGATTTAGCACACTACTAAACCGGAAAGAAAAAACATTCAATAAGCAACCGGTAAACTGAAAAAAAAATAAACAAGTTACATGCAACTTAAGTTGGGGTAGTCCCCGAGATTCATTCAAGGTTCCGGCATCTTTTATTCATAGCATATAAGGTACAAAAAGGAACTTCTTACACCACCACTTCAAGAGTAGAAAGGGCGCAACAGAGCTACGTTCCATGGACGCTTGCTCTCCTCTCCGGACCTGTCCGCCTTTCCTTTCTTCCACTCCTGTGCATCGATCAAGTAGTATGCATCATTGTGAAGCACCTTGCTTACAATGAAGGGACCTTCCCATGGTGGCAAGAGCTTATGCCGGCCTTCAGTGCGTTGCACCAGGCGAAGTACAAGATCTCCTTCCCGGAAAACTCTCGGGTTAACCTTCCGGTTATGATAGCGTCTTAGGTTTTGCTGGTAAATGGCTGTTCTTGCCAAAGCCAGCTCTCTTGCTTCTTCTAGCAAGTCCACATCGTTTTCTCTGGCCTCTTTGACCTCCTGCTCGGTATAGAGCTGTACCCTTGGTGAATCATGAATGATATCGGTTGGTATCACCGCTTCTGCTCCATAGACCATGAAGAAAGGAGTGTATCCGGTAGACCGGTTTGGGGTTGTTCTTATACTCCACAGTACTGATGGTAGCTCATCGAGCCAACATCCCGGTGACTTTTCCACCGCATCAATGAGTCTGGGCTTGATACCGGAAAGCACCAAAGCATTCATTCTTTCCACTTGGCCATTGCCTTGTGGATGTGCCACTGAGCACAAATCCAGCCGGATGTTGTTGTCTTCACAGAACCTTTTGAACTCACCTTGAGCAAAGTTGGTTCCATTATCAGTGATGATGCTGTGCGGGTATCCATACCGCAAAATGACATCTTTTAGGAATTTCACTGCTGTATGCCCATCACACTTTGCGATAGGTTTTACTTCTAGCCATTTGGTGAACTTATCCACCATGACCAAGATGTGAGTCATGCTGCTTCTTGCAGTTTTGAATGGTCCAACCATGTCCAGGCACCAAACAGCAAATGGCCATGTTAGCGGTATTGTTTTTAAACCGGATCTTTGGGGTATGGTTTTGCTTGGCGTACCTCTGGCAGCCGTTGCATTTTCTTACCAAATCCTCAGCGTTCTCCAAAGCAGTGGGCCAATAGAACCCATGCCGGAACACTTTTGCTACCAAAGCCCTCGATGAAGCATGATGCCCACATTCTCCTTGGTGAATTTCCTCAAGCATTTCTTTTCCTTCCTCCGGTTCCACACATCTTTGAAGGACACCGAGTGGCGCTTCTCTTGTACACCTCACCATTGATGAATGTGTAAGCTTTGGACCTTCTTTGTATCTTCCTTGATTCATTTTCGTCAGCCGGCAAGGTGCCGCCGATCAGGAATTCCTTAATAGGTTTAACCCATGATGGTATTTCTCGAACCAAAAACACCGGTGCATCTATCTCCATGCTATCTACCAGCATCGTTTCTTCCGGTATGGGTACAACAGTCCCCGAGCCTACCGGAGCAGTCCCCGAGCTTGCCGGAGCAGTCCCCGGGTTCCCTTCATCGATATCCATGGGTACTACGTGTGACTCTGGTACAAAAATTGATTCTGACTCCGGGCTCGGTTTGATCGATGGCACTCTTAGGTGAGCCAAAGCTATTCGGGAGGAATTTCTTGCCTAGATGAGCCCAGCTTGGACAAAGCATCCGCGGCCTCATTTTCTGCTCGCGGCACATGGTGAAACTCACACCCTTCGAAGAATCCGGCAATCTTTTGCACGTGAAACCGGTACGAGGCCATGTTGGCATCTTTTGCATCCCAATCTCCGGAACAACTGCTTTGTACCACAAGGTCTGAATCTCCGTAGCAAATGATCCGGTGTGCACCGATTTCTTTTGCGACCTTAAGCCCATGGATCAAAGCTTCATATTCAGCGACATTGTTTGATGCCCTGAAATGCACTTGTAAAACATACCGGAGGTGATCTCCTTTTGGGGAAGTGAGCACCACACCGGCACCTAGACCTTCCTTGAGCTTGGATCCATCAAAGTGCATCTTCGATATTCTATCCTCTCGATCTGGCGGCTTGTACTGCATCTCCGCCCAATCAACAAGGAAATCAGCCAAAGCCTGTGATTTTATGGCATCTCTTCTTTCATACACCGGTACGTACGGTGATATCTGGATTGCCCATTTCGCAATCCGGCCGCTGGCATCTTTGTTGCACATGATGTCGGAAATTGGTGCTTCGCTCACCACTTTCATGGGGTGCTCCTCAAAGTAGTGCTTGAGCTTGGTGGCGGCCATGTACACGCCATAAGTCATTTTACGGAAGTGAGGGTAGTTTTGTTTTGAGAGGGAGAGCACCTCGCTCAAGTAGTATACCGGCCTGCGGGACGGTTTTTCTTCCTCTTCTCTTTCAACTACAACCACTACACTCACAACCCGGTTTGTTGCTGCTATGTATAACAGCATAGGCTCTCTTTCTAGAGGTGAAGCCAGTATGGGTGCTGTGGCTAGCATTGTTTTCAGCTCTTTAAACGCTGCGTCTGCCTGAGGGTCCAGACGAACGTGTCGGATTTTTTCATGAGAGCATAGAGTGGCAGAGCTTTTTCTCCCAACCTGCTTACAAACCGGCTTAGCGATGCCAAGCTTCCGGTAAACTTTTGCACATCTTTTAACTCTCGAGGGATAGCCATTCTTTCTATTGCTCGGATCTTTACCGGATTAACCTCTATGCCCCGGCTTGATACTAAGAAACCGAGCAGCTTGCCGGCGGGGACACCAAAGGTGCATTTTGCCGGATTGAGTTTCATCCGGAACCGTCTTAGGTTATCGAATGTTTGCCGGATGTCATCGATTAAAGTGTTCTTTACCTTAGTTTTTATCACGATGTCATCCACATAGACTTGTACATTTTTTCCAATTTGATCAAACAAGCATTTACGCATACAGTGACTGGTACGTTGCACCAGCGTTGCGCAACCCAAAAGGCATAGTGACATAGCAATAAGCCCCGTGCGGGGTAATGAACGCAGTTTTTATTTGATCTTCCTTTTTCAAAGGAATTTGGTGGAAACCGGAATAGGCATCCAGGAAGGACAACAACTCACACCCAGCAGTTGAATCAATCACTTGATCGATTCGTGGCAAAGGAAAAGGATCTCTTGGGCAAGCCTTGTTCAGGTTGGTGTAGTCGATGCACATGCGCCACACCTTCGGAGCTTTTGCCTCCAGGTTCTCATCTTTCTTCTTTTCAACCATTACCGGATTGGCCAGCCAATATGTGTGCGTGACCTCCACAATGAACCCGGCAACTAGCAGCTTGGTTACCTCTTCTCCTATGATCTTTCTTCTGTCTTCAGCGAACCGGCGCAGTGGTTGCCGCACCGGCTTGGCATCTTTCCGGACGTTTAGAGAGTGCTCAGCCAGCTCCCTCGGAACACCTACCAAATCATCAGTTGACCAGGCAAAGATATTCCGATTCTCACGGAGGAAGCTGACGAGCGCGCTTTCCTATGCTTGGTCAAGGCCGGCACCGAAACGCACGGTGCCCTATGGGAAAGCCGGATCCAGCACAATGTTCTTTGTTTCATTGGTTGGCTTGAATGCCGGTGTGCCCATGTTTTCACTCATTGCTGCTAAGCTCATTTGCGAGGATTGAGCCAGCGCAACAGCTGTCTGCATTCTTTTCTTTTCCTCCGCGATCACCAGCGATTCTGCTAAGTTTGATCCGGCAGATGCTGTTTCCAGTGAGATCTTATAGTTTCCCACCACAGTCAATGGCCCACGAGGTGCCGGCATCTTCATCTTGAGGTAAGCCGTATGAGTGGTGGCCATGAAGGCTGCCAATGCCGGTCTCCCAGCAATGCATGGTAGGGGCTGTCTAGATCCACCACCTCAAACTCCAGATTTTCCACCCGGCAATTGTCACGTCCTCCAAATGCCACGTCCACCCGAACTTTTCCTATCGGGGCACAGGACAAGCCAGGAACAATCCCGTGGAACGTTGTGCGCGTTAGCTGAAGCATGTTTTCTGTTATGCCCAGCGTTTGCATGGTGTGCTTGTACATGATGTTGATGCTATCGCCATTGTCTATCAGCACCTTGCTGAACTTCACTCGAGTTTGCGGCCCTTTCATGATCGGGTCCACAACAAGAGCATATCCACCGGATTAGGCATGATCTTTGGGTGATCCTTGGATGACCAGGTAATTTCTGATTGGACCACATCATGTACTTGGGAAGCTGCCGGCATCACAAAGATTGACCTCCATGGAGCGCCGGTGTACACTTTGCCGGTCTGTTGGCTCGATTGACAAAGACAACACAGCACTGATGCGGATCTTCGTAAACATTCCGGCCTAAAGGTGCCGGTGGAGGTGGCTGGTTATCATTTTGCTCCACCGGTTAACTTGCTGAAATCTGCTGCCGGTTTGGCTGCACCGGTAAGGCGTTTGCCCGGTAAGTGGTGGTGGTGGCGGTAGGCTGTTGTTGCTGCTGCGGCATGTCTTGCGGTGGCCGCGCATCTTTCACTGTTCCTTTTTGCATCAAGTACTTGGTCCAGGTACAATCCTTTGTCAGATGGTTTGACGGATGTGCCGGATTCGGCGTGTGCCACCGGCAAGGTTGATCCATGGCAGCTTCCATGGTGTATTTTGCTGGTTCTTGCCAGTTCTTCTTCTGGACCCAAGGTTTCTTTTCCACCCATTGTTTCTTAGGACCCGCCCATGGCTGCGATCCGGTTTTTTGCCTCTGGCTGTCGCTGGCCTCAAAGTTTTCCTGCACAGCAGCAACTTGCTGCGGACCGTACCTTCGATCCGGAAACTCTTCTCTTCTTTTGTTATTCCGGTTGTCCCGGTGCTGTTAAGTAAGCGTGGCTGTTCCGGCTCGGTTGCCTGCCGGCTGCGTTGGGTCTCCCAATGCATAGCTATCCGCCACACGTATCATTTCTGCCAACGTTGTCGGCATGTTGCGCTGCAACTTTTGCCACAACGGTGAACCTCTTCTGCATCCACTGCTAAACCAAGCAATGGCTTGTGCCTCGATTACCCCTTCACAGGAGTTCCTTGTGGTGTTCCACCGGGCCAGATAATCCCGGTCTGTTTCGTTCGGACGCTGCACACACAGAGCAAGTTGCTGCGGCCTGTTTGGCCTCTGATAGGTGCTGCTGAAATTGCTCACAAAGGCCTCCTCAAAATCCAGCCAGCCATTTATGCTTCCTGCCGGCAAGTTGTTTAACCAGATTCTTGCCGGTCCAACCAAAAACGATGGTATGATCCTCACGGCCCAACGCCGGTTTCCTCCTCCTGCTACGGTTCCTCCACCGCCTGCAACGTATACCGCGGTCACGTAATCCGCGAGCCAATCTTCCGGCTTTGTGGTGCCGTCATACGTTTTTGTGTCACGGGGCAACATAAAGTTGCGAACTGGTGGTTTTTCTTTCATGATCCTTGGGCCAAAACACTTTGGACCTGGAGGACCTTCCTCCTCGATCATTTCTGACAAGTACACTCTATCCAGACGGTGCCTCGCATCCCGTTCCGGTAAGTATCTCTCTCCCAAGCGTTCTCCCAACGGGTTCCGGTATGCTGCCGGTCTGGTGGAATCGGCTTCATCGTAACATTCCGGTACCGCGGCCCTTGCCTGCCGGTACCTCGGGGGATCCATTTCCTCCTCGTCGTACGCTGCCCTTGCAGCTCGATAGTTTTGCCCGGTCTCATATCTACCGGCATGATTGTTTCCGGCATAGCCTCTGGCGTAGCCTCGCTCTGCCCCTTGGCTTTTTCTACCGGCATCGTGTTGCCCGGCTTGTTGCTTTCCGGCAAGAACCGGATCGTACACGGTCATCTGCTGCGCGTTCACTTCTTTTTCTCTCCTTCTATCCGGATGGGGGGACGAAGCCTGCCCATGGGATTTGCTACCGGCATTCTTTGTTGAACGCGCGGATTTTGAGGCCGCTGCCTTGTTCAGCTTAGCCAGCTGCTCAGCATTTTGCTGCTCTATGGTTTCCAGCAGCTCTCTGACGCGCTCTTGCTGCTTTACCAAAGCCTCTCCGGAAAGCGACTCACATAGCTCTACTGCAGCCTTAGCAGCTTTTATAGTTTTATCCGGGCTGCTATACTTTGGCTTTTCCACGATGCTAACAGATGCAGAGGCGCTCTTGCCGGCAAAAATCTCCTTGCGCAAATCTTGATCTAGGTTGCGAGCTTTTAGCCGGTTTTCCGGCACCCTAGCAGCATGCGCGCTAACAGAAGCAAAGCCATGGGCAGCGTTGTACTCACGTACGGTTAGGTTCAGCTCGCGCTGCGCCCTGACGATGTCCTTGCCGCTCTCCAGCATCTTCTGGCGCTGCGCCTCCAGCTCCGCTTGAGCCGCTGCCGGGTCGATGTTCTGCGCGATGGGGGTGGCGAGGACGTTCATCGCCGCCCGAGCGGTGTCTCCGGTGGCGCGGATGATGCTCCCGCTGCGCTGCGCCACGCTCCAGCGGTGGCTTAGCCGCACGGGTCGAAACCGCGCGACCGGCACCTTCGACCGCAACCTCCTTTCTGCACCAGCCACACCGCTCATCCTTACCTCGACGCTGCCGCCGGCGCGACCAGCACACAGCCAACATGGCGGGTCCCGAGCCACCAGCACCGGCGAGAGGCGCTCGCGCACGGGGACGGTGCCGAGGTAGACGCGGTGGCTGCCGAACTCGATGATGCGGCCGTTCTTGGGAAGACGCCGCCGTTGGCGAAAGCAGCCCGCGTTGTCGTTGATGAAGTCCATGGCGTAGATGCTCTGCACCAACGCGGACACCGTACGCTCGCCGGAGACCTCGAGGACGCCCGCCCGAATGTGAACTCCATCAAGCGCCACTTCATGCCCCACGGTGGGCGCCAACTGTCGTCGTGGTGAACGAGCAGATGCCATAGGATGGCTTAGATTGGGGCCGAATGGACGCAAGAGGATTCGGGGGAGGGTTTGCGATCAGGTGGGAAGAGATTCCGGATGGTTTCCTCAAGAACCTGGCCAAGGCCAGAGGTTGAAGAAGAAAGACACAAGGAAGAACTCCCTCTAGATCACCATTTTCATTGATTCACAAGCTACAGGCTCTGCCTTCCTACACACGCGCGTACATACTTGCTTGCCCGTGAAGAAGGGCTGCCCCCTCTCCTTATATAGGGGAGAGGGTGGCTTACACTGCAAGAAACCCTAACGGCATCTTTGACTGGACAAACTACTTTACAGAGCTACTGTACAAAGCTACTTTAATCATAGATGACACCGGGGCCTTCTTTTATCAGGGCTGCTGATGTCCTCCGGCTTCTTTGGACGTCACCTCTCTCTTTGGCGCCAGGGCTCTGAATAAAGTTACTTTGCTTGGCTCATCCTTGTCTTCTTGCTCTGAAGAGAATCTTTGACCAGACCTGCCGACAGGCTCTCCTTTCCGGTATCTTCTATACCGGGTTCCGGCATACCCCTTTGGGGATACCGGCTTAGCCTTGCTCTCCCGGATTCCTACTAGGCTTCCGGTAAGAACATTAAACCGGTATCTTGATGGCTCAAACCATCCGGTTTGGCATGCCTTTGGCATACCGGGGGTTATCCCCCCAACAGCTGCCTTGGTTGAATCAGAGGTAAGAAGAAGTCCAAGGCTAGTTCTGCTAAATGATGGCTATAAAAACCATGCAACTTGTGCAAACAAAAATTGTATCACTTGTAATGCTGCACCACCTATTATGAGTTCTAAAGTGGTTAAGAACCTGGCACTGTCTTTTTGTAAGGTGGCAGAAGAAACTGTGGAAAAGAATATTCTGAAGAAAAGCAAGACAATTGGAGGAGACAATCAAGTATCTGGAGCACAAGGAACTATAGGTCACAGAAAAAAGCCAAGTGAAAAGGGGCAAGACAAGGCTGTTGTCCTTGCACAGCAGGCCAAGAAGAAAACACTCAAGTAGTTATCTATGCATATTACAATATGTAATTTTGCTTTTATGGGTACATGTTTGCTCCCAGTGTCCTGTCAGAACTTGTTAAGTTGTGGTTTTCTCAGTATGCTTTTGAGTATTCAGGAAAACTTGTATGACACAAATGATTGTGTTAAGTCTCTCTTCTTTGTGTACCTGGTGCCTAAAGTATGCTTTACTTTGGGTCTGATAATGATAAACTACTTGGTTTTCCATGGATAATTGCAAATCTTGGAAAGTGATGAATTGGAACCTGAGAGGTATTAATTCTGATAAGAAATGGGTGGCTCTTGCTAATAAAATTGAAGAGTCTGGTTGTGATATTATTTGTTTACAAGAAACGAAGAGGGAATCTTTTGACCTGGCTTACATAAGGAAATTCTGCCCAAAAAAAATCAATAAATTTGAATATGTGCCTTCAGTGGGAGCTTCTGGTGGCCTTATTATTATTTGGAATGGTTCCCTATTTAATGGCGATTTAGCTTTTCACAATGATTTCTCCATATCAGTGAATTTCAAATGTAATCTCTCCAATGATACTTGGATTCTCACTAATATTTATGGACCATGCCAAGCTGATAAAAAAGCTCAGTTCATTGACTGGTTTGCCAACATAGACATGCCCCCTGATACTGATTGGCTAATCATGGGAGATTTTAACTTCATTCGAAGCCCTTCTGATAGAAACAAACCTGGTGGTGATCTTAATGATATGTTATTGTTCAATGAGGCAATTAGTAATCTTGGCATTGTGGAACTACCTCTAAAAGGAAGAAAATTTACCTGGAGTAACATGCAGAAAGATCCTTGATGCTGTCCAGGACTGGCGCGTGGTTGACGAGGGAGGAAATTCCTGTTGTGTAGCTTTCTGGTCCCCGGCAACGGCGCCAGAAAATAGCTTGATGTCTACTTCCCCCTCCTTTTCCTGTAGACAGTGTTGGGCCTCCAAGAGCAGAGGTTTGTAGAACAGCAGCAAGTTTTCCCTTAAGTGGATCACCCAAGGTTTATCGAACTCAGGGAGGAAGAGGTCAAAGATATCCCTCTCATGCAACCCTGCAACCACAAAGCAAGAAGTCTCTTGTGTCCCCAACACACCTAATAGGTGCACTAGTTCGGCGAAGAGATAGTGAAATACAGGTGGTATGAATAAGTATGAGCAGTAGCAACGGTGCCAGAAAATAGCTTGCTGGCGTGTAGTTGATGGTGGTAGTATTGCAGCAGTAGTAACACAGTAAAACAGTAAACAAGCAGCGATAGCAGTATTTAGGAACAAGGCCTATGGATTACACTTTCACTAGTGGACACTCTCAACATTGATCACATAACAGAATAGATAAATGCATACTCTACACTTTTGTTGGATGATGAACACATTGCGTAGGATTACACGAACCCTCAATGCCGGAGTTAACAAGCTCCACAATTAATGTTCATATTTTAGTAACCTTATAGTGCAAGATAGATCAACATAACCAAATAGATCACATCAATACCATCATAGTAATAGTTAACTTCACAATCCACAAGAGATCATGATCATAGCCTACGACAAGAACCACATGGTGCACACACTAGTCACCTTTACACCATGCAGGAGGAATAGAATACTTTAATAACATCACTAGAGTAGCACATAGATGAATTGTGATACAAAACTCATATGAATCTCAATCATGTAAAGCAGCTCATGAGATTATTGTATTGAGGTACATGGGAGAGAGATGAACCACATAGCTACAGCGAAGCCCTCAGCCTCGGGGATGGATTACTCCCTCCTCATCATGGAGGCAGCGATGGCGGTGAAGATGGCGGTGAAGACGGCGGTGGAGATGGCTCCGGGGGCAATTCCCCGTCCCGGCAGGGTGCCGGAACAGAGACTTCTGTCCCCCGAATTGGAGTTTCGCGATGTGGCGGCGCCCCTGGAGTCTTTCTGGAGTTTCGTCAATTGGTACTGCGTTTTTAGGTCGAAAGGGCTTTTATAGGCGAAGAGGCGGCGCAGGGGGGCACCTGGGGGCGCCACACCCTAGGCCGGCGCGGCCTAGGCCTGGCCCGCGCCGCCATGTGGTGTGGTGGCCCCCTGGACCCTCTCCGACTCTTCTTCGGTGTTCTGGACGCTTCCGGGAAAAATAGGAGGTTTGGAGTTGATTTCATCCAATTCCGAGAATATTGCCCGAACAGCCTTTCTAGAACCAAAAACAGCAGAAAACAGGAACTGGCACTGTGGCATCTTGTTAATAGGTTAGTTCCGGAAAATGCATGAAAATGATATAAAGTGTGAACAAAACATGTTGGTATTGTCATAAAACAAGCATGGAACATCGGAAATTATAGATACGTTGGAGACGTATCAGCATCCCCAAGCTTAGTTCCTACTCGTCCTCGAGTAGGTAAACGATAAAAGATAATTTCTGAGGTGACATGCTACCAACATAATCTTAATCATACCATTGTAAAGCATATGAGATGAATGCAGCGATTCGAAACAATGTAAATGCAATGAGTAAACAAGTGAATCATATAGCAAAGAATTTTCATGAATAGTACTTTTGAGACAAGCATCAATAAGTCTTGCATAAGAGTTACTCATAAAGCAATAAATTCATAGTAGAGACATTGAAGCAACACAATGGAAGATTTAAGTTTCAGCGGTTGCTTTCAACTTGTAACATGTATATCTCATGGATAGTTGTCAATGCAAAGCAATATAACAAATGCAATAAGCAAGTATATAAGAATCAATGCACAGTTCACACAAATGTTTGCTTCTTGAGGTGGAGAAAGATAGGTGAACTGACTCAACAATAAAAGTAAAAGAATGGTCCTTCAAAGAGGAAAGCATCGATTGCTATATTTGTGCTAGAGCTTTTATTTTGAAAACATGAAACAATTTTGTCAACGGTAGTAATAAAGCATATGTATCATGTAAATTATATCTTACAAGTTGCAAGCCTCATGCATAGTATACTAATAGTGCCCGCACCTTGTCCTAATTAGCTTGGACTACCGGATCATCACAATGCACATGTTTTAACCAAGTGTCACAAAGGGGTACCTCTATGCCGCCTGTACAAAGGTCTAAGGAGAAAGCTCGCATTGGATTTCTCGCTATTGATTATTCTCAACTTAGACATCCATACCGGGACAACATAGACAACAGATAATGGACTCCTCTTTTATGCATAAGCATGTAACAACAATTAATAATTTTCTCATATGAGATTGAGGATATATGTCCAAAACTGAAACTTCCACCATGGATCATGGCTTTAGTTAGCGGCCCAATGTTCTTCTCTAACAATATGCATGCTTAACCATAGGGTGGTAGATCTCTCTTACTTCAGACAAGACGGACATGCATAGCAACTCACATGAAATTCAACAACGAATAGTTGATGGCGTCCCCAGTGAACATGGTTATCGCACAACAAGCAACTTAATAAGAGATAAAGTGCATAATTACATATTCAATACCACAATAGTTTTTAAGCTATTTGTCCCATGAGCTATATATTGCAAAGGTGAATGATGGAATTTTAAAGGTAGCACTCAAGCAATTTACTTTGGAATGGCGGAAAATACCATGTAGTAGGTAGGTATGGTGGACACAAATGGCATAGTGTTGTTTGGCTCAAGGATTTGGATGCATGAGAAGTATTCCCTCTCGATACAAGATTTAGGCTAGCAAGGTTGTTTGAAGCAAACACAAGCACGAACTAGTACAGCAAAACTCACATAAAAGACATATTACAAGCATTATAAAACTATACATCGTCTTCCTTGTTGTTCAAACATCTTACTAGAAAATATCTAGACTCTAGAGAAACCACTCATGCAAACCCAAATTTTAACAAGCTCTATGTATTTCCTCACTAATGGGTGCAAGGTATATGATGCAAGAGCTTAAACAAGAGCACAACAATTGCCAAGTATCACATTACCCAAGACATTATAGCAATTACTACTTGTAGTATTTTCCAATTCCAACCATATAACAATTAACGAAGCAGTTTCAACCTTCGCCATGAACATTAAAAGCTAAGAACACATGTGTTCATACGAACCAGCGGAGCGTGTCTCTCTCCCACACGAGCATTTATTCAGACAAAAACAAAAACAAGAAACATACAGACGCTCCAAGTAAAGCACATAAGATGTGACCGAATAAAAATATAGTTTCAAGAGAAGGAACCTGATAATTTGTCGATGAAGAAGGGGATGCCTTGGGCATCCCCAAGCTTAGACGCTTGAGTCTTCTTAGAATATGCAGGGGTGAACCACCGGGGCATCCCCAAGCTTAGAGCTTTCACTCTTCTTGATCATAGTATATCATCCTCCTCTCTTGACCCTTGAAAACTTCCTTCACACCAAACTTCTCATAAACTTCATTAGAGGGGTTAGTACATAATCAAAAACTCACATGTTCAGAGGTGACACAATCATTCTTAACACTTCTGGACATTGCTCAAAGCTACTGGAAGGTAATGGAACAAAGAAATCCACCCAACACAGCGAAAGAAGCAATGCGAAATAAAAGGCAGAATCTGTCAAAACAGAACAGTCCGTAAAGACGAATTTCTAATAAATACTTCCGTTGCTCAGATCAGAAAACTCAAAACTAATGAAAGTTGCGTACATATCTGAGGAACACGCACGTAAATTGGCATATTTTTCTGATTTTTCTACAGAGAAAACAGCCCAGATTCGTGACAGATAGAAATCTGTTTCTGCGCAGAAATCCAAATCTAGTATCAACCTTCGATTAGAGGCTTTACTTGGCACAACAAAACACAAAACTAAGATAAGGAGAGGTTGCTACAGTAGTAAACAACTTCCAAGACATAAAATAAAAACAAATTACTGTAGCAAAATAACACATGGGTTATCTCCCAAGAAGTTCTTTCTTTATAGCCATTAAGATGGGCTCAACAGTTTTAATAATCCATTCGCGGGAAATAGTATTTCAAGCAAAAGAGAGCTTCAAGAGGCAAATTCAAAACAAATTTAAGTCTAACATGCTTCCTATGAAGAGGAATCTTGTACACAAATGAATTCATGAAGAACAAAGTGACAAGCATAAGAGGATAAAACACGAGTAACTTCAAGATTCTCAACATAAAGAGGGGAAACTTAATATTATTAAGATGCATATAACCATGTTTCCCTCTCTCATAATAACTTTCAGTAGCATCATTGATGAAATCCACAATATACCCATCACTTAAAACATTCTTATCATGGTTCATATGCATAGAAGTATCATTAATTTTGGCATAAGAAGAGTTCTTCTCACTAATAGTATGCTTGGAGCAAGATCATTATCAAGAATTTGAACATGGTAAACAAGTTGCATATTAAGGGAATTGTTTTTGGTAATCCAATCATGACTATGACAAGTTTCATAAGGATAGTTATAACCTATATCATAGCACTCTTTATAATAATCATCAAAGATCGGAGGCACAGTGTCATCATAAGAAATAGAATAGTTATCTTTCACAGTCGGTTTATCTGTGTCCACACCATCATTGTTATTAGAAGGAGATGTATCAAGAACATAATGACCAGTAGCAAAAGGATTTTCAAACACCTCTTCCCCAAGCTTAGAGCTTTCTATATCATTATGGGAGGAAGCATGGATAGCACTGACACTATGGCAATTATTATCATCTTCAGAATTAGTTTCCAGAGATTTGTAATATCAAAAGTAGTGTGCCCATTCAAATCATGATCGCTAATGTATGTAAAGGGAATAGGAAGATCATCGTATTCATATTCATTATGACAATAATCATTAGGAGCAACATACTTACGGTTACCTAGCGTTATCTCATTCACGCGGGGATACGTCGTTACCTCTTTCTTTTTATTCTCCTTCTTCTTCTTCTTCTTCTTCTTCGTTCCCTTCTTCTTCTTCTTCTCTTCCTTCTCCTCGTTCCTTTCTTTAGGAGGAAGAGGCTTGAAGGGTGGCTTATCCGCATAACCTGATTTACTTTCAGAAACAATAGAAGAAACTTGGGAGGATCCCTCCTTTTCATTAATTAGTTCAAAACACATGGCGGTCCTATCATATTTTGGCAAGGTGTCATCTTCTAAAATATTTTGTATGTAAGTATTTGTATGGCTATTATCAATGCAATAAGAAAAACACCCATGCAGGACATCATCAATATCAAGATCACTCATATGTAACAAAGAGATTTTTCTCGACAGTTCTTCACACCCCAAAAATAAAGTAAGTTCATCATGCTGATTAGGAGTAATTTCATCATCACAATACAAATTTGCAGCACTCATTGGGTTCAAATTATCATTGGAGGAGCATTGAAAATTAAAATGACCCACTTCATGGCAAACTTCACAAATAAAAGGATAGAGGGCACAAACTTTTTTACCAAGATCATCTAGAGCCCTAAACCACTTTCTAGTTTTTTCATTAATATGATGGATGCAATATTCATCTTTGACTTGATTAATTCCACAAGGTCTATGCATTCCACAAAAATTAACATGCTTATAGGAAATAGCATTCTTAGGAGTTTGAGCATGCTTATTGCAATAATTAACAACAATTTCATTCTTCATGCAAGCCTCTTTAAAAGGTTCATGATACTTATCAAAATTCTTTTTAGGCAATTCAAAATGAGAAGCAAAGGCTTTATAAAGATTTACAGCAACTTGAGAGTCAAGACCATAAGTAGCACTCATATTTCGAAATTTATCAGTATCCATAAAAGCTTCAATGCATTCATAATCATAATTTATACCTGACTCTTTACCTTTGTCGTTCTCCCATCCTTCAGCGTTGTCCTCAATCCGATCAAGAAGGTCCCACCTAGCTTCAACCTCCTTGCTTGTGAAAGATCCCTCCGAACACGCGTCCAGATAGTCCTTGTGTTGTCCTGAAAGCCTCGCATAAAAATTGTTAACAATAACATTACGGGGGAGCTCATGAATGGGACATTTGAGCATTAGTGACTTCAGTCTCCCCCACGCTTGAGAAATACTCTCTCCATCACGAGGATAAAAGTTATAAATATAATTCCTATCAATATGCACTTCATGAGGAGGATAAAATTTAGAATAAAAGAGAGATGCAATTTCCTCCCAACCAAGAGAATGTCTATTCTCCAACAATTTATACCAATGCGCCGCTTTACCAGACAGTGAAACAGAGAATAGCTTCTTCCTCACTTCATCCATAGAGATACCTGCACACTTGAATAACCCGCATAATTCGTGCAAAAACAGTAAATGATCTCTAGGATGGACAGTTCCATCCCCTTTATAGTGGTTGTCCATAACACGTTCAATAATTTTCATGGGTATTTTATACGGAATACTTTCAGCAGGTGGATTTAAAATATCAGAAGCATTATTAGAGTTATCGCATATTGGAGATAAAGCATTATCAGAGCAAAATATTTCTTCCAAAGCCGAGGAGCAAAAAATATTATTTTTATATAAACTAGCTTCCCCAAGCTTAGACTTATCCATAGCATTAGCAGTGATTGCGTTCATACTAATAACATCGCTACTAGCATGCAAATAAGGTTCCATAGGTTTTTTAATTTTCGCATCAAACAATTCTAAATCAGGAAAAAGATTAAAAAGCTCACCAATTTTTTTGTTGTTTCCATTATGCCTAACTAGTGTAAACAAGAAACAAAAAGATGCAATTGCAGGATCTAAAGGAAATAGCTTCGAGCACAAACACAATGGTGCCAGAAAAGTACTTTACCTGGAACCGGAGTATGAGTGCCTTTTACCTTTCCTCCCCGGCAACGGCGCCAGAAAATACTTGATGCTGTCCAGGACTGGCGCGTGGTTGACGAGGGAGGAAATTCCTGTTGTGTAGCTTTCTGGTCCCCGGCAACGGCGCCAGAAAATAGCTTGATGTCTACTTCCCCCTCCTTTTCCTGTAGACAGTGTTGGGCCTCCAAGAGCAGAGGTTTGTAGAACAGCAGCAAGTTTTCCCTTAAGTGGATCACCCAAGGTTTATCGAACTCAGGGAGGAAGAGGTCAAAGATATCCCTCTCATGCAACCCTGCAACCACAAAGCAAGAAGTCTCTTGTGTCCCCAACACACCTAATAGGTGCACTAGTTCGGCGAAGAGATAGTGAAATACAGGTGGTATGAATAAGTATGAGCAGTAGCAACGGTGCCAGAAAATAGCTTGCTGGCGTGTAGTTGATGGTGGTAGTATTGCAGCAGTAGTAACACAGTAAAACAGTAAACAAGCAGCGATAGCAGTATTTAGGAACAAGGCCTATGGATTACACTTTCACTAGTGGACACTCTCAACATTGATCACATAACAGAATAGATAAATGCATACTCTACACTTTTGTTGGATGATGAACACATTGCGTAGGATTACACGAACCCTCAATGCCGGAGTTAACAAGCTCCACAATTAATGTTCATATTTTAGTAACCTTATAGTGCAAGATAGATCAACATAACCAAATAGATCACATCAATACCATCATAGTAATAGTTAACTTCACAATCCACAAGAGATCATGATCATAGCCTACAACAAGAACCACATGGTGCACACACTAGTCACCTTTACACCATGCAGGAGGAATAGAATACTTTAATAACATCACTAGAGTAGCACATAGATGAATTGTGATACAAAACTCATATGAATCTCAATCATGTAAAGCAGCTCATGAGATTATTGTATTGAGGTACATGGGAGAGAGATGAACCACATAGCTACAGCGAAGCCCTCAGCCTCGGGGATGGATTACTCCCTCCTCATCATGGAGGCAGCGATGGCGGTGAAGATGGCGGTGAAGACGGCGGTGGAGATGGCTCCGGGGGCAATTCCCCATCCCGGCAGGGTGCCGGAACAGAGACTTCTGTCCCCCGAATTGGAGTTTCGCGATGTGGCGGCGCCCCTAGAGTCTTTCTGGAGTTTCGTCAATTGGTACTGCGTTTTTAGGTCGAAAGGGCTTTTATAGGCGAAGAGGCGGCGCAGGGGGGCACCTGGGGGCGCCACACCCTAGGCCGGCGCGGCCTAGGCCTGGCCCGCGCCGCCATGTGGTGTGGTGGCCCCCTGGACCCTCTCCGACTCTTCTTCGGTGTTCTGGACGCTTCCGGGAAAAATAGGAGGTTTGGCGTTGATTTCGTCCAATTCCGAGAATATTGCCCGAACAGCCTTTCTGGAACCAAAAACAGCAGAAAACAGGAACTGGCACTGTGGCATCTTGTTAATAGGTTAGTTCCGGAAAATGCATGAAAATGATATAAAGTGTGAACAAAACATGTTGGTATTGTCATAAAACAAGCATGGAACATCGGAAATTATAGATACGTTGGAGACGTATCAATCCTTTGTTGGAAAAGTTGGATTGGTTCTTTACCTCTTCTTCCTGGACTATTTCTTATCCAGCTACCTTTGCCTACCCTTTGGTGAAACCCACTTCTGACCATGTTCCTTGTGTGGTTGTGTTTAACACAAAGATTCCAAAGGCAAATGTGTTCAGAATAGAGAATCACTGGTTACAGCATAGTGAATTCAAACAAATTGTTCAGGCTGCTTGGAGTATTCCAGTGGGTCATGATGATAGTGCTAAAAATATCAATGCAAAATTTAAAAACCTTAGAAGAAGTCTCAAGCTATGGGCAAAGAATCTCCCATGCTTAAAAAATCTTATCAGCATGGTGAATGAAGTGATTACTCTCATTGATATTATAGAAGAGATCAGAACCCTCTCTGTTACTGAATGGAATTTGAGAGATACACTAAAGACACATCTCATCACTTTATTGCAGAATCAAAAATCTTACTGGCAGCAGAGGGGCAAGATTAAATGGGTCAAGCTTGGAGATGCAAACACAAAATTCTTCCATTCAAAAGCCACTATTAACTACAGGCATAATTACATTTCAGTATTACAGAATTCAGACCAAGTGGAAATTGCTGATCATGAAGGAAAAGCAGCCATTCTGTGGCAGGCTTTTAAAAATAGAATGGGTCAGTCAGATAATCCTGCCATGCAGTTTAATCTCCAAGATTTTATTGAGTCAACTGTCTCTGAAGATATGAACAATATGCTGCAAGCACCATTCTCTGACAAGGAAATAGAAGATGTTATCAAACATTTACCAAATGACAAGTCTCCTGGGCCTGATGGTTTTAACAATGAATTTATTAAGAATTGCTGGTCCATTATTGCTCCAGATGTAAAGAAATTGCTTTGTGATTTTCACAATGGGAATATTTCCCTTGAGAGTATAAATTCCTCTTTCATCACCCTGATACCAAAGACAGACAATCCAAGCACTCCAGGAGATTTCAGACCCATATCTTTGCTAAACTCAGTGCTAAAGATCATTACAAAACTGCTTGCAAATAGACTTCAAGACATCATTCTCTCTCTAGTACACAAAAATCAATATGGGTTCCTAAAGAAAAAATCCATTCAAGACTGTCTTGGTTGGGCTTTTGAATATCTTCATCAATGTCATCAGTCAAAGGAAGAGGTTCTTATTTTGAAGTTGGACTTTGAGAAAGCATTTGATATGATTGAACATTCAACAATTATCCAAATTCTTAAGGCTAAAGGTTTTGGTGATAAGTGGATAAAGTGGATTTCAATGATCCTATCTACTGGTACTTCTGCTGTCATGTTAAATGGAGTGCTTGGTAAGAAGTTCTATTGCAAAAGGGGAGTTAGACAGGGGGATCCTTTGTCTCCTTTACTTTTTGTCTTGGCTGCTGATTTTCTTCAATCTATTTTGAATCAAGCCATGATGCAAAACCTTATCATAAAGCCAATACCCTGCACACCTTGTCCAGACTTCCCTGTGATCCAATATGCTGATGACACTCTTCTTGTTATGAAAGCAAATGCTCAACAGCTTCTCTGCCTCAAAGCTATCCTACATTCCTATGGTATATCCACTGGGCTTAAAGTAAATTACCAGAAGTCAAGCATGATGCCCATTAATTTATCAGCAGAAAGATTGGCACACTTTGCTGCTACTTTGAATTGTAAAGTTGGAACCCTCCCCTTCACTTATTTGGGACTACCACTTAGCATCACAAAACCATCTCTGGATTGCTTCTTACCAATGATACAAAGAGTTCAAACAAGGCTAGGTGGTATAGCAGACTTCCTGAATTATGGTGGCAAATTGCAACTTGTCAAATCAGTGTTAGCTTCACTCCCCATATTCTTTATGTGTTGCTTGGATGTACCTGTTACAATCAAGGATTGGGTCATCAAGTATATGAGGCACTGCCTTTGGAAGAAAAAAACTACAGATGTGCAAGCAAAAGGGAATGCTTTAGTCTCATGGAAAAAGATCTGCAGACCTAAAGATCAAGGAGGCCTGGGAGTGCTCAACTTAGAAGTACAAAATAAATCTTTACTTCTGAAGAATCTGGATAAATTCTACAACAATGTAGACATTCCATGGGTGAATCTCATAAGGGATACTTACTATAGTGAAGAAAGGCCACCAGGTATTAAACTAGAAGGTTCCTTCTGGTGGAAATCTCACCTGAAGCTCATTGATTCTTATAAGGCTATGGCTAGATGCAAACTGGGAACTGGAAAGAATGCCTTGTTTTGGACTGATTTGTGGGGAGATAGTTGTCTTCATCACAAGTTCCCTCATCTCTTAACTTTTGCTAAGAAAACAGATTTATCTGTCAGCAAAGTGATGCACATGGAATATCTTCAAGACATGTTTCATCTTCCTCTCTCCCAACAAGCTTTTGCTGAGTTTGAACAACTTGAGATCTTATGTGATTCTATCCAGTTTGAGGATAATGAACATGTCTCTGATTCGTGGACTTACATTTGGGGTTCTGATAAATTTTCAACAATAAAGGCATACAAATTCTTGATTGGAGTTCAGAGTGCGCCCAAATTCTTCACCTGGATATGGGAATCTTCCTGTCAACCTAAGCACCAATTCTTTTTTTGGCTGCTTCTGCATGATCGTCTGAATACAAGGAATCTTTTGAGGAGGAAAAATTGTGTTCTACAGTCCTATACATGTGTCACACTTCAGTGTCAGCAAGAGGAAACACTGGCACATCTCTTTTGGAGCTGCCCTTTTGCTCAAGAATGTTGGCTTATATTATGTCCACAAATTTCTATCCAACAATCAGTGTTTGAAGCATTTTATGATATGAAGGAAAAGCTGCAAATACCTTTTGCTGTTGAGGTTATCATTTTGGCATCCTGGTCCATATGGATTGTCAGAAACAGAAAACTATTTGAAGGACAAGTTCCTTCGATTGTTGCATGGAAAACAGTATTCAAACAAGAGCTACATTTGCTCTCCTTCAGAATGAAAAAGAAATGGGCTGATCAATTCAAAATATGGGTTCAACTTTTCAGATGATTAGTATGGCTTAGATACCTTAGATTAGTTTTTTTCTTCTTTCTTTTTTCTTCTTCTTCTTTCTTCTTCTTTTTTCGTTTCTTTTGCTTCTTTGTACACCTTGTACATTTGTAACATCCTTTATATATAAATAAAAATTGCAGTGGGGATTTTCCCCACTGTTTCACCTTAAAAAAAAAAGGATGCTAGCGGTAGGATTGCCAAGTGGGCGATTCAGGTATCACCACATGTACCAGAATATGAAAGAAGGGGCGCCATAAAATCACAGGCTTTAGCTGATTTTTTGGTTGATTGGGCGGAAATGCAATATAAACCGCCAGAACACAAGGTAGAGTATTGGAAGATGCACTTTGATGGATCCAAACTCAAGGAGGGTCTGGGCGCCGGTGTGGTGCTTATTTCGCCTAAGGGAGATCATCTCCCGTATGTTTTACAAGTGCACTTCAGAGCATCAAACAATGTTGCTGAGTACGAGGATTTGATCCATGGGCTCAAGGTCGCAAAAGAAATCGGTGCGCACCGGATCATTTGCTATGGGGATTCAGATCTTGTGGTGCAGCAGTGTTCCGGAGATTGGGACGCAAAAGATGCCAACATGGCCTCATACCGGTTTCACGTGCAAAAGATTGCCGGGTTCTTCGAAGGTTGTGAGTTTCACCATGTGCCGCGCGCAGAAAACGAAGCCGCGGATACCCTCTCTAAGCTAGGTTCCTCCCGGCAGGAAATTCCTCCCGGAGTGGCTTTGGCTCACCTAAGGACTCCATCGATCAAACCGAGTCCGGAATCAGAGTCAGTTTTTGTACCGGAGTCGCATGTTGTGCCAATGGACATTGATGAAGGAAACCCGGGGACTGTTCCGGAAAACCCGGGGACTGCAGTGTCAAAACCGGAAGAAGCTATACTGGTGGACAGTATGGAGGTGGACGTACCGGTATTCCTGGTCCGTGAAGCACCAGCTTGGGTTAAACCTATTAAGGAATTCCTGATCAACGGCACCTTGCCGGTTGACGAAAACGAGTCAAGAAGGATCCAGAGAAGGTCCAAGGCATACACTATCATCAATGGTGAGGTGTACAAAAGAAGTGTTACCGGTATCCTCCAGAGATGTGTGGAACCGGAAGAGGGAAAAGAAATGCTGGTAGAAATTCACCAAGGAGAATGTGGACACCATGCCTCATCCAGGGCCCTGGTAGCAAAGGTATTCCGGCATGGGTTCTATTGGCCCACAGCTCTGGAAAACGCTGAGGATTTGGTACGAAAGTGCAACGGCTGCCAGCGGTACGCTAAGCAAAATCATACCCCAGTGTCCAGCCTCAAAACTATACCATTGACGTGGCCATTTACTGTTTGGTGCCTTGACATGGTAGGTCCATTTAAAACCGCAAGGGGCAGCATGACACATGTGCTGGTAATGGTGGATAAGTTCACCAAATGGTTGGAAGTGAAGCCTATCGCAAAGTGTGATGGGCATACGGTTGTGAAATTCTTAAAAGATGTGATCTTGCGGTATGGATACCCGCATAGCATCATCACTGACAATGGCACAAACTTTGCTCAAGGTGAGTTCAAAAGGTTTTGTGAGGATAACAATATCCGGTTGGATTTGTGCTCCGTAGCGCACCCCCAAGGCAATGGCCAGGTTGAAAGGACAAATGCTCTGGTGCTTTCCGGTATCAAGCCAAGGCTGATCGAACCACTTGAAAAGTCACCAGGATGTTGGCTAGATGAGCTACCATCCGTGCTGTGGAGCATCCGGACGACGCCGAATCGGTCTACCGGATACACTCCGTTTTTCATGGTTTATGGGGCAGAAGCTGTAATCCCAACCGATATCATTCATGATTCACCAAGGGTTCAACTCTATACCGAAGAAGAGGTAAAAGAGGCCCGAGAAAATGATGTGGACTTGCTGGAAGAAGTAAGAGAGTTGGCTTTGGCAAGAACAACCATATACCAGCAGAACCTCAGACGCTATCATAGCCGGAAGGTTAACCCGAGGGTTTTCCGGGAGGGAGATCTGGTGTTACGCCTAGTGCAGCGCACTGAGGGACGCCACAAGCTCTCACCCCCGTGGGAAGGACCTTTCATTGTGAGCAAGGCTCTGCACAATGATGCCTACTACTTAATCGATGCACAGGAATCGAAGAAAGGCAAGGCGGATAGGTCCGGAGAAGAAACCAAGCGCCCATGGTACATAGCACTACTGCGTCCTTTCTATTCCTGAAGTTGTGTTGTAAGAAGTTCTTTTTTGTACCTTAATGCTATGAATAAAGATGTCGGCACCTCGAATGAATATCGGGGACTGCCTCTACCGAAAATTGCATGTAATGTGTTTATTTTTTCAGTTTACCGGTTGCTTGGTGAACATTTTTTCTTTTCGGTTTAGTAACGTGCTAAACCTACCGGAGTCTTCGACTATGCTGTTGTCCGCAGACTGGCTTCATGGCAAGCAAGATAAACCGGTAGGAACTAAGCACGTGAAACACGAAGAGGATGAATGGGAACAATCAATCCGGAAGAGTTTAACTAACCCCGGTTATACCGGTTTTTTGTGAAAATTTTCGAATTTTTTCTAAGTTCAAAAAAATGCTTGCTTGGCAAAAGAACTTTTGACTCATACGCCAAAAAACCCAGAGAGGTAGGCAGAGGCAAAGCAAAAGAACCAAGTGTGCATCGGATTGGATGCCAAAACAATTCCGGAATCTTCACAGTGCAAGATCAAAGCAAACGATATGCGAAATGCTAAGTTAGCACATAAAACTTAACTTAAATAGTTACCGGTAAAGAGATAC
The DNA here is from genome assembly GCF_019359855.2 of Lolium perenne. Lineage (NCBI taxonomy): Eukaryota > Viridiplantae > Streptophyta > Magnoliopsida > Poales > Poaceae > Lolium > Lolium perenne. Next base: position 89,095,409 of record NC_067247.2, read on the forward strand.
CGACATAAGCACGTTTGTAGCTCAAGCAAAAGAAATGCTAAGTTTTATCTTACACCATAAAACCCGGCATACCGGGGTAGAATTTAACAAACTGAGTTTTGAAGCAACAGATGTAAAGGGGCACAAGATAACAGGTTCAGGCAATGGGGAGCTGAGCACCAGCCTCAGGGGCTTCCGGGGGAGCAGCGCCTTCTCCAGCTCCTTCTTCTTCCTCCTCCTCGATGTCTTCCTCGTCGTCAGAGAGCGCATCTTTGACTCCGGGAGGGGGAGGGATGAAGGTGCGGAAGGGAGTGAACTCCGCGATCCTGTAGGCACGATCCTGGCGCTTGGCGGTCAAGACCGGATCCATGTCTGTGGGTTCTTCGTCACGAACGGCGTGAAAGGCATCCAGATCCAGATCTTCATACCAGGAGCAGGCGATGCGCAGGGCCGCATGTGCTCCGGCACGAGCCGCAGAGCATCTCCATTCCCGGATCCTCCAACAGGCGTCCTTGAGACGGTCAGAGAGAAGCGGTACGCTCTCCGGCACGGCGTCCTCAGGACATAGCACCCTGCAGATTTCCTTGGCATGATCTGGCAGATCAACCAGGTGCCGGTCCACGGCGCGCATATGCTGAACCCGGGCAGAGAGCGCGCCCAGGTGGTCATATGCATCCCAGGGAAGCTCCCGATCGCGGAAAGACAGCTCTGTCGGCGCTCCTCCACCTTCTGGTTGGCATACACCTGGGAGTCCGGAAAGATCCCTACAAGAAAAGAAAGAGGATAAGGATACACTACCGGATAACCTAAGCCTATAAGCAGTAAAAAGAAAGAAGAAAGGCTTACTGAGGAGCAGCGTATCGGTTTGTATGACCAGCCGGTCATAGTCCTTTTGCTCCGTCATGAGGGCGGCAACCTGGTTTTCAGCCAGCTCCCGCGCCTTGCTCTGATCCTCCCGAGCCTTGGTCTGCTCCTCCAGCTCAGCCCGCAGCACCGCGGTGGAGTTCGTGTACTCCTCCAGAGATTCGTTCAGCTTGGCCTCCGCTGCCGCCCGGACCTTCTCGAGTTCCCGGGAATGCCGGGACTCAGCCGCCCTGAGCTGTGCCTTCAGCTCAGAGAAGTTGTTCCTCTGAACATCCAGAGCTTGCTGGTGCTCCTTGCCGAGCCGCTCCTTTTCAGCTGCAGGCCGGAAGGGAAAGCGTTAACAGAAAAATGACTCCGGTAAAATGGAAAGATGCAAGGCAACCGGAAAAGAATTGATACCTTGGAGCGTGGCAACCTGGGAAGACAGGGCCTCGATGGTGGCTTTCGGGACAGCTGGAGTGTAGAAAATTTTATAAGTACCTAAAGGAAGAAGCAACCGGTAAAAAGAAGCCGGAGACAAAAAGCTAACCTTGGCATTTGCTGTGGGCTTCCGAAAGCTCCCGGTGCTCCCACAGCAGCTCCTCAAAGAGCTGCTTCCAGGTGTTCACCGTGCTATGTTCAAGTTGAAAAGGTTTTCTGTGAGAAAGATGCCGGCAAGGAGAAAAAGTTTCGTGCTAAGTGCTGCGCTCTCAACCAGAAACTTGGGGACTGGCTATGCCGGTTTTTTCTGGGTTTTTAACAAAGTTTCGCGCTAAGAACTACGTTCTCAACCCAAAACTCGGGGACTGGGAAGACATAATCCGGAAAGAGTAAAAACCGGCAAGGAGGTCAAGAAATTGAGTTTGTGCAGCTTACCACCACGTTGTTGTTGGCGTCGTGCCATGCGGTGTCAAATTCTTTGACAGCGCGCCGCAACCGGCCAAAGTGTTGGACGGTGCTCCGGGGGCCGGCAGGGTCAGCAACCGACAGCTTGTCCTTCCCCATGCCACAGGTCACAGGGGACAGATCCGCCTGATTCCACTTGTAGGCATAATCAGCAAGATGCCCCAGGTCCACCCCTCCGTGGGTTAGCTCGGTGATCCGGCCCAGCTGAGCTGAGACGGATTCTCCGGCCACGACGGAGGCGCGGCTGGTGTGCAGCACCAGCGAAGAAGGTGCAGGAGTGGGCCCGCCGGTAGGAGTGGCCGGTGGAGGCATTGGAGCTTCGGAAGGCGCAGGAGCCCCAGGAGCTTCCTTTGCCGGAGAAGAGCTGGCCGGCCCGGAAGAGTCCGGCACGACCTTGGAGGGGGAGGAAGCAGTATCCTTCTTTTTCTTCTCTTTGGGACAGGAGGAACGAGAGGATCCGCCTGCCCAGCGTCTTCAGTGCCGGCGCCGGTGTTGCTGGCGCCGGTGTCTTGGGTCTTTGGAGGAGAAACAGGTTTCCCCTCCGCGCGGTGCTGTGAAGGTTTAGGGGCCGCACGCCCTGTACTTGTGCTGCCCCCAGGGGGGAGGCAGAAAGTTTGCCGGCACCAGATGGTACCGGACTTGGTTGAGGAGGAGGTGAGGCCATGGGCGTATCCTCAGAGCTTTCCGGCCTCATGCCAGAGGCGCTTTTGGTAATCTTGAGGGCAGGCCTGAAAAGATAAAAGAGAAAATGATGTTGAGGAAGAGCAACCGGAAAAAAGAACCGCGAAGCGAAAGAGATGGAAGCTTACCCAGAGGCAACCGGCATCTTGTGGTGGTGCTTGGCGGTAACCTTCTTTCCGCCAATAACTTCCTGCCGGGAACGCTTGGCAGGAGGAGCATGGCTTGAACCGGCCTCGGTTGCGGGCGCCTTGTTCTTCCGGCCCTCGGAGCCCATAGAGGGAAGATCTATAGAAAGAAAAAATGACGGATGAGAAAGCGAAAGAGCAAAATACCTCAAGTATAACAACCTCATCATCCGAACCGGAGTCCTTACCGGGGTGAGGGGTGTGGGTGCGACCCATCTGCTGCCTTCCCCTTACATAGGGATCAGCGTCGAAGTCGTCCTGGAAAATCCGATCCGGCGCGTAGGAAGCCGGATGCTCCTGGCCGATCCGGCGAAAGTTCTGAAACAGAAACAACATGTTAGAGCGAAATACACGCGGTGGTATCCGGAGAAGCTTTCCGAACATCTCAAGGCCTTACTCGCCGGGGAGGAGAGTTGCGACGGCTGTAGGGGACCAGCCCATATCTTCCGCTAGAACTTAGCGGGTTCTGGCAGATCTGCTTGGCCTTAAGGACCAAGTCGGTAGGGCTAAGCCGATGGGTTGTGATCCTTGTCGGGTCCATTGGTCCCGACATCTCGCTGATCTTGTGGGCGCGCCGCTGAAGGGGCAGCTGATACGTCTCCGACGTATCGATAATTTCTTATGTTCCATGCCACATTATTGATGTTATCTACATGTTTTATGCACACTTTATGTCATATTCGTGCATTTTCTGGAACTAACCTATTAACAAGATGCCGAAGTGCCAGTTCCTGTTTTTTGCTGTTTTTGGTTTCAGAAATCCTAGTAACGAAATATTCTCGGAATCGGACGAAATCAACGCCCAAGTTCCTATTTTCATCGGAAGCATCCAGAACACATGAGAACCGCCAGAGAAGGGGGACAGGGCCACCAAACCACACCCCGGCGCGGCCAGGGGGGGGCCGCGCCCCCCTATAGTGTGGGCCCCCCAGAAGCCCTCCTGCGCCGCCTCTTCGCCTATTTAAAGCCCCTGGATCGAAAACCCTGAGACGATTGACGAAAAGCACAGAAACCTTCCAGAGCCGCCGCCATCGCGAGGCCAAGATCTGGGGGACAGGAGTCTCTGTTCCGGCACGCTGCCGGAGCGGGGAAGTGCCCCCGGAAGGCTTCTCCATCGACACCGCTGCCATCTCCACCGCCATCTTCATCACCGCTGCTGCTCCCATGAGGAGGGAGTAGTTCTCCATCGAGGCTCAGGGCTGTACCGGTAGCTATGTGGTTCATCTCTCTCCCATGTACCTCAATACAATAATCTCATGAGCTGCTTTACATGATTGAGATTCATATGAGTTTTGTATCACAATTCATCTATGTGCTACTCTAGTGATGTTATTAAAGTATTCTATTCCTCCTGCATTGGTGTAAAGGTGACTAGTGTGTGCACCATGTGGTTCTTGTCGTAGGCTATGATCATGATCTCTTGTGGATTGTGAAGTTAACTATTACTATGATGGTATTGATGTGATCTATTTGGTTATATTGATCTATCTTGCACTATAAGATTACTAAAATATGAACATTAATTGTGGAGCTTGTTAACTCCGGCATTGAGGGTTCGTGTAATCCTACGCAATGTGTTCATCATCCAACAAAAGTGTAGAGTATGCATTTATCTATTCTGTTATGTGATCAATGTTGAGAGTGTCCACTAGTGAAAGTGTAATCCCTAGGCCTTGTTCCTAAATACTGCTGCGTTACTACGCTTGTTTCTTTGTTTCTTTGCGTTACTACTGCTGCAATACTACCACCATCAACTACACGCCGGCAAGCTATTTTCTGGCACCGTTACTACTGCTCATACATATTTATACCACCTGTATTTCACTATCTCTTCGCCGAACTAGTGCACCTATTAGGTGTGTTGGGGACACAAGAGACTTCTTGCTTTGTGGTTGCAGGGTTGCATGAGAGGGATATCTTTGACCTCTTCCTCCCTGAGTTCGATAAACCTTGGGTGATCCACTTAAGGGAAAACTTGCTGCTGTTCTACAAACCTCTGCTCTTGGAGGCCCAACATTGTCTACAGGAAAAGGAGGGGGAAGTAGACATCAAGCTATTTTCTGGCGCCGTTGCCGGGGAGGAAAGGTAAAAGGTACTCACACTCCGGATCTTGGCTACTAAGCTATTTCCCGGTGTGGTAAGTACTCGAAGCTATTTCCTTTAGATCCTGCAATTGCATCTTTTTGTTTCTTGTTTACACTAGTTTGGCATAATGGACAAGAATGATCTTCTTACTCTATTTCCTGATTTAAAACATGGATTGTTTGATGCAAAAATTAAAAAACCTATGCAATCTTATTTGCATGCTGGTAGTAATATTAGTATGAACGCTTTGAACACCATTGTTGATAATAATATAGAAAGTTCTAAGCTTGGGGAAGCTGGTTTTCATGATCTTTTTAGTCCCCCAAGCATTGAGGAGAAAATTTTCTTTGATGATACTTTGCCTCCTATTTATGATGATTATAATGATAGTGGTCTTTTGGTGCCACCTACTATGGAGAGTAAATTTTGTTGTGATTATAATATGCCTCCTATATTTGATGATGAGAATAATAATGATAGCTACTTTGTTGAATTTGCTCCCACTTCAACTAATAAAATTGATTATGCTTATGTGGAGAGTAATAATTTTATGCATGAGACTCATGATAAGAATGCTTTATGTGATAGTTATATTGTTGAGTTTGCTCATGTTGCTACTGAAAGTTATTATGAGAGAGGAAAATATGGTTGTAGAAATTTTCATGTAACTAAAACACCTCTCTATGTGCTGAAATTTTTGAAGCTACACTTGTTCTATCTTCCTATGCTTGTTACTTTGCTCTTCATGAACTTGTTTATTTACAAGATTCCTATGCATAGGAAGCATGTTAGACTTAAATGTGTTTTGAATTTGCCTCTGGATGCTCTCTTTCGCTTCAATTACTATTTCTTATGAGTGCATCATTAAAACTGCTGAGCCCATCTTAACGGCTATAAAGAAAGAACTTCTTGGGAGATAACCCATGTGTTATTTTGCTACAGTACTTTGTTTTATATTTGTGTCTTGGAAGTTGTTTACTACTGTAGCAACCTCTCCTTATCTTAGTTTTGTGTTTTGTTGTGCCAAGTGAAGCCTCTAATCGAAGGTTGATACTAGATTTGGATTTCTGCGCATAAACAGATTTCTATCTGTCACGAATCTGGGATTTTCTCTCTGTAGAAAAATCAGAAAAATATGCCAATTTACGTGCGTGTTCCTCCGATATGTACGCAACTTTCGTTAGTTTTGAGTTTTCTGATCTGAGTAACGGAAGTATTTATTAGAAATTCGTATTTACGGACTGTTCTGTTTTGACAGATTCTGCCTTTTATTTCGCATTGCCTCTTTTGCTATGTGGGATGGATTTCTTTGTTCCATTAAACTCCAGTAGCTTTGAGCAATGTCCAGAAGTGTTAAGAATGATTGTGTCACCTCTGAACATGTGAGTTTTTGATTATGTACTAACCCCTCTAATGAAGTTTATGAGAAGTTTGGTGTGAAGGAAGTTTTCAAGGGTCAAGAGAGGAGGATGATATACTATGATCAAGAAGAGTGAAAGCTCTAAGCTTGGGGATGCCCCGGTGGTTCACCCCTGCATATATCAAGAAGACTCAAGCGTCTAAGCTTGGGGATGCCCAAGGCATCCCCTTCTTCATCGACAACATTATCAGGTTCCTCCCCTGAAACTATATTTTTATTCCATCACATCTTATGTGCTTTTCTTGGAGCGTCGGTTTGTTTTTGTTTTTGTTTGTGTTTGAATAAATTGGATTACATCATGCTTGTGTGGGAGAGAGACACGCTCCGCTGTAGCATATGGACAAGTATGTCCTTAGTTTCTACTCATAGTATTCATGGCGAAGTTTCTCCTTCGTTAAATTGTTATATGGTTGGAATTGGAAAATGATACATGTAGTAATTGCTATTAATGTCTTGGGTAATGTGATACTTGGCAATTGTTGTGCTCATGATTAAGCTCTTGTATCATATGCTTTGCACCCATTAATGAAGAAATACATAGAGCATGCTAAAATTTGGGTTGCATATTTGGTCTCTCTAAGGTCTAGATAATTTCTAGTATTGAGTTTGAACAACAAGGAAGACGGTGTAGAGTCTTATAATGATTTCAATATGTCTTTTATGTGAGTTTTGCTGCACCGGTTCATCCTTGTGTTTGTTTCAAATAAGCCTTGCTAGCCTAAACCTTGTATCGAGAGGGAATACTTCTCATGCATCCAAAATACTTGAGCCAACCACTATGCCATTTGTGTCCACCATACCTACCTACTACATGGTATTTTCCGCCATTCCAAAGTAAATTGCTTGAGTGCTACCTTTAAAATTCCATCATTCACCTTTGCAATATATAGCTCATGGGACAAATAGCTTAAAAACTATTGTGGTATTGAATATGTAATTATGCACTTTATCTCTTATTAAGTTGCTTGTTGTGCGATAACCATGTTTACTGGGGACGCCATCAACTATTCCTTGTTGAATTTCATGTGAGTTGCTATGCATGTTCGTCTTGTCTGAAGTAAGGGCGATCTACACTGAGTTGAATGGTTTGAGCATGCATATTGTTAGAGAAGAACATTGGGCCGCTAACTAAAGCCATGATCCATGGTCGAAGTTTCAGTTTTGGACAAACATCCTCAAATCTCTAATGAGAAAAGAATTAATTGTTGTTGAATGCTTAAAGCATTAAAAGAGGAGTCCATTATCTGTTGTCTATGTTGTCCCGGTATGGATGTCTAAGTTGAGAATAATCAAAAGCGAGAAATCCAAATGCGAGCTTTCTCCTTAGACCTTTGTACAGGCGGCATAGAGGTACCCCTTTGTGATACTTGGTGAAAGCATATGTATTGCGGTGATAATCCAGGTAGTCCAAGCTAATTAGGACAAGGTGCGGGCACTATTAGTACACTATGCATGAGGCTTGCAACTTATAAGATATAATTTACATGATGCATATGCTTTATTACTACCGTTGACAAAATTGTTTCATGTTTTCAAAATCAAAGCTCTAGCACAAATATAGCAATCGATGCTTTTCCTCTATGGAGGACCATTCTTTTACTTTCAATGTTGAGTCAGTTCACCTATTTCTCTCCACCTCAAGAAGCAAACACTTGTGTGAACTGTGCATTGATTCCTACATATTTGCTTATTGCACTTGTTATATTACTCTATGTTGACAATTATCCATGAGATATACATGTTATAAGTTGAAAGAAACCGCTGAAACTTAATCTTCCTATGTGTTGCTTCAATGCCTTTACTTTGAATTATTGCTTTATGAGTTAACTCTTATGCAAGACTTAATTGATGCTTGTCTTGAAAGTGCTATTCATGAAAAGTCTTTGCTTTATGATTCAGTTGTTTACTCATGTCATTACCATTGTTTTGATCGCTGCATTCACTACATATGCTTTACAAATAGTATGATCAAGATTATGATGGCATGTCACTCTAGAAATTATCTGTGTTATCGTTTTACCTGCTCGGGACGAGCAGAACTAAGCTTGGGGATGCTGATACGTCTCCGACGTATCGATAATTTCTTATGTTCCATGCCACATTATTGATGTTATCTACATGTTTTATGCACACTTTATGTCATATTCGTGCATTTTCTGGAACTAACCTATTAACAAGATGCCGAAGTGCCAGTTCCTGTTTTTTGCTGTTTTTGGTTTCAGAAATCCTAGTAACGAAATATTCTCGGAATCGGACGAAATCAACGCCCAAGTTCCTATTTTCATCGGAAGCATCCAGAACACACGAGAACCGCCAGAGAAGGGGGACAGGGCCACCAAACCACACCCCGGCGCGGCCAGGGGGGCCGCGCCCCCCTATAGTGTGGGCCCCCCAGAAGCCCTCCTGCGCCGCCTCTTCGCCTATTTAAAGCCCCTGGATCGAAAACCCTGAGACGATTGACGAAAACCACAGAAACCTTCCAGAGCCGCCGCCATCGCGAGGCCAAGATCTGGGGGACAGGAGTCTCTGTTCCGGCACGCTGCCGGAGCGGGGAAGTGCCCCCGGAAGGCTTCTCCATCGACACCGCTGCCATCTCCACCGCCATCTTCATCACCGCTGCTGCTCCCATGAGGAGGGAGTAGTTCTCCATCGAGGCTCGGGGCTGTACCGGTAGCTATGTGGTTCATCTCTCTCCCATGTACCTCAATACAATAATCTCATGAGCTGCTTTACATGATTGAGATTCATATGAGTTTTGTATCACAATTCATCTATGTGCTACTCTAGTGATGTTATTAAAGTATTCTATTCCTCCTGCATTGGTGTAAAGGTGACTAGTGTGTGCACCATGTGGTTCTTGTCGTAGGCTATGATCATGATCTCTTGTGGATTGTGAAGTTAACTATTACTATGATGGTATTGATGTGATCTATTTGGTTATATTGATCTATCTTGCACTATAAGGTTACTAAAATATGAACATTAATTGTGGAGCTTGTTAACTCCGGCATTGAGGGTTCGTGTAATCCTACGCAATGTGTTCATCATCCAACAAAAGTGTAGAGTATGCATTTATCTATTCTGTTATGTGATCAATGTTGAGAGTGTCCACTAGTGAAAGTGTAATCCCTAGGCCTTGTTCCTAAATACTGCTGCGTTACTACTGCTTGTTTACTGTTTTACTGCGTTACTACTGCTGCAATACTACCACCATCAACTACACGCCAGCAAGCTATTTTCTGGCACCGTTACTACTGCTCATACATATTTATACCACCTGTATTTCACTATCTCTTCGCCGAACTAGTGCACCTATTAGGTGTGTTGGGGACACAAGAGACTTCTTGCTTTGTGGTTGCAGGGTTGCATGAGAGGGATATCTTTGACCTCTTCCTCCCTGAGTTCGATAAACCTTGGGTGATCCACTTAAGGGAAAACTTGCTGCTGTTCTACAAACCTCTGCTCTTGGAGGCCCAACACTGTCTACAGGAAAAGGAGGGGGAAGTAGACATCAGCAGCACCCGGCGCGCGAGGAAGATGTGGACCAGATCCTCCGCGCAGAGGTTGGTCTCTTCCCGGTTGATGTCGATGAAGCCGGCGATCCGGATGGACTCTTTGTCATCCCTCGGATTGTGGAGCCAGTTCTTCATGGAGGGCGGCCCGGGAACATATGCCGGAAGATTGATGAAGTCTTCCGGACCGCCGTTCCGGACGTAGAAAAAGGTCCTCTGCCAGGTCCAGACAGAGTCCAGACCGGAGAGTTTGTAGAAGTTACTCCCGGAGTGGGGAGACAAGATGCAGCCCCCACACCGGACAAAGGGTTTGGGCGGAGGAAGTTTCCTATCTTGGATAGAATTCTTCCGAAGATAGTAAAACAAAGAGAAGTTATCTACAGAAGGAGTGATACCGCAGTATCCCTCCATGAAGGCGGTGAAAGAAGAAAGGTATAAGATGGCATTGCCCGGGAGATGATGGGGCTGAAGTTCATAGAAATCTAGAAAGCGCCGGAAGAAGTCCGACGCTGGAAGGCCTAAACCGCGCTCAAAATGAGCAGTGAAGACCACGACTTCACCCGGCTGAGGCTCTGGCTGGCGCTCCTCGCCAGGGAACCGGCACCAAACCTCTTCCGGAATCCTCCGGGAGCGGTAAAGCCAGTCAACTTCCGCCTGGGTCACATCGGAGCCCATCCAAGCTCCTCGCGTGTAGGAGTCCAGATCAACTCCGGTGCTCCGGCTGGAGCTGCCGGCTTCCCCTTGGTTACCGGTAGCGGGAACAGAGCAACCGGTACCAGCCTCGCTCTGGGCGAGATCTGCCGTGAGCCCATCGGAAGTTTCATCGTGGCGGCTGCTACCGGTAGACTCGGAAAGAAAGAGATCGGTGGACATCTGATTAAAGATGCCGGATGCTACCCGCAAACAACTTTCCCAAGTCCTAGCCGCGTATGAAGATCTACGAAAGGAGGAAAAAGCAAGAGAAAAGCGGAGATAAATATCCTAACGCCCCGAGAACTGAAATGCCAAGACAAGCAAGAAGATATTGGGATTTAGAGACTAACCAGAGGCGGCGGAGACGTTGGCGAAGAAGATTGCCGGAGGAGCGACGGGCTTGCGGTCGTCGGAGAAGGCCGGCGGCGTAGGCGAGCAGAGGGTGCCTGCGGGAACCTGATGCTGCAGCGAGCGAGGAACCTTGAAGATCCTCGGCGCGGCGGAGAGTCCCCTGTGCGGCGCGAGGAGAGGCTGGACTTCGCCGGAGTAACGATACGACCGAGGATGGCAACGGCGGAAGCGCAGGGGGTAAGAAGCTCAGAGCGCAAGGAGAAAGGGGGCAAATGCGAGAAGAGGAAGAAGGAGGAACCACTCCCCCCTTAAATAGGGAGAGCAGGTAGTGGGCTGATAACCGTTGGGCCGCGGCGGTTCAGTTCGTGGGCCGCCACATGGCGCACGGATACACGCGCGGAAAATGGAAAACACGGGGAGGGCCACACGGATCCGGAACGGCCGCACGGATCCGGTGAGGCGCCATAAATGCTGGCACAGAAGACGAACCGAAGTGACCACTGACACTGTCGTGCGCCAGGCACAGTGCGCATGTCACTGACAGGCACGGTACTCGAGACATTCTCGACTTCGTCGAGGAGAGGTTTAATGACAAAAGATGCCAGAGAAAACCGCTATAGATACGTAAGTTCGGCAAGGATGCCGAAGAGTTTGATCCGGATTCCAGAAGGGTTAAACCGGTACCTTGAGAAAGGAAAACCTGGCATGGTCCGTTGGATAGGATCCACCGGACTATACCAGCTTCAGGGACTAATGTTGGGGGGATGACCCCCGGTATGCCAAAGGCATGCCAAACCGGATGGTTTAGGCTACCAAAGTACCGGTTTAAAGGTTCTGGGTAGCGGAAGTTGATTCAGAGAATCATACCGGTATCCCAAGGAGGGGGATACCGGAACTAACTAAGAGTGTACCGGAATAACCGGTACAGGCTACATTGTAGCACGTCGGCAAAGACCAGTCAAAGATGCTCTCTAGAGCTAGAAGACAAAGATGAGCGAAGCACTTCAGCTTTAATCGGAGCCATGACGCCAATGGCAGAGGATGACGTAAAAGGAGCCGAAGGTTGTCACGGCTTCTGATTAAAGACGTACCGGCATCACCGGTAGCTAAAGTAGCTTTATAAAGTAGTTTGTCTAGTCAAAGATCCCATTAGGGTTTCTAGGGTTCCTTCCCCTGTAAGCCATCCTCTCCCCTATATAAGGAGAGGGGGCACAGCCCTTCGCGGGCACGGTGACTCTAGGTTACGAAGCTTGTACACAGAAACTTGTAAGCACTTGTGATGAAGAAATAGAGAGATCTAGTGCTGTTCTTGTTCTTGAGTTCATCATCTTCTTCCTTCGGCCAAGGCCAAGTTCTTGAGGAATCCATCCGGAAACCTCTCCATCTATACCAAAAACCCTCCCCCGAATCCTCTAGCGTCCATTCGGCCCCAAGATAAGCCATCCCATGGCATCTGTCTGTTCCCCAAGACGACATTATCTGGGGAGGATTAGTCAGGCAAACATTAGTCCCGGCTGGTGGGTACAACCGGGACTAAAGATCCTTTTTTTGTCATCTAACAAAACTGTCGGTGGGATAAGGACGTGTGGGTAACCTTTAGTCCCGGCTGGTGGGTACAACCGGGACTAAAGATCCTTTTTTGTCATCTAACAAAACTATCGGTGGGATAAGGACGTGTGGGTAACCTCCCGTGGGTTGGGAAATCTCCCGTGGTGCAGCTTCTCGAAGATGTCGTTGGTGCACACGCCCTACGGCATCTTCGGAAGCTGCTCCTCAATTTTTTTTCCCTACAAGCCCCTAAACGACTACATCTCCTCTAACAGTGTTGGGGAAAGGGTTGGGAAATCTCCCGTGGCGCAGCTTCTCGAAGATGTCGTTGGTGCACACGCCCTACGGCATCTTCGGAAGCTGCTCCTCGGAATTTACTCCTTGAAAGCCCCTGAACGACTACATCTCCTCTAATAGTGTTGGGGAAAGGGTTGGGAAATCTCTCGTGGCGCAGTTTCTCGAAGATGTCGTTGGTGCACACGCCCTACGGCATCTTTGGAAGCTGCGCATCGGAATTTTTTCCCTGCAAGCCCGTGAACGACTACATCTCCTCTATATATATGGTACAAAAAGCCAACCACATCTCCACTTTTAATATCTTACATACAGTTACATGATTACACAAAAATAAATGGGAAATTGATTGCCATGTTGAGATACTCATTTGTGCCATGAACATTCTTCAATTAACTTGATGATGGAGCATCTTCATCATTTAACCTTCTTCGGCCGTAACCATGGAGCATCTTCATCATTTAACTTGATGCTTGGATCAATGTTCACTCTGAAGGGTGGAATTTCATCAAACTTATTAAAATCTTCTGACATGTCTGTCTTGTCCTCCACTCCCACGATGTTTCTTTTTCCAGAAAGAACTATATGGCGCTTTGGCTCATCGTTTGATGTATTCGTTTCCTTATGTTTCCTTTTTCTTGGTTTGGTAGACATATCCTTCACATAGAAAACCTGGGCCACATCCTTGTCTAGGACGAATGGTTCGTCTCTATACCCAAGATTGTTGAGATCCACTGTTGTCATTCCATACAACTTGTCTACCTGAACCCCGCCTCCTGTTTTGTTGACCCATTTGCACCTAAACAAAGGGACCTTAAAAGAAGGTCCATAGTCAAGTTCCCATATATCCTCTATGTAACCATAATATGTGTCATTTGGGCCTTCATTGATTATTGCATCCAATCGGACACCACTGTTTTGGTTGGTGCTCTTTTATCTTGGGCGATCATGTAAAATGTATTCCCATTTATCTCGTACCCTTGGAAAGTCAATACAGTCGAAGATGGTGTCTAGGCCAACAAGTACAGCTGATCTTCAATATCGATGTTATTCAGGAGATGTTTTTGCAATCAACCGCCGAAAGTCGACATGTGTTCACGTCTAATCCAATCGTTCGACTGCCCCGGGTTCTGGGAGCGTACAAAGTTCTTGTGGTCACCGATATACGGAGCCACCAAGGTGGAACTTTGTAGAACTGTGTAGTGTGCTTGAGTCAAATAAATCACGTCCCTACATATCATTGATTTCCTTCCTAGCGTGCCTTTTCCACTTAGTCTCCCCTCATGCCGCGATTTAGGAACACCAATCGGCTTAAGGTCGGAAATAAAGTCAACACAGAACTCAATGACCTCCTCTGCTCCATAGCCCTTGGAGATGCTTCCTTCTGGCCTAGCACGGTTATGAACATATTTCTTTAAGACTCCCATGAACCTCTCGAAGGGGAACATATTGTGTAGAAACACAGGACCGAGAATGGAAATCTCATCGACCAGGTGAACGAGGAGATGTGTCATAATATTGAAGAAGGATGGTGAGAACACCAGCTCAAAACTAATGAGACATTGGACCACATCATTCTGCAACCTCGGTAGAATTTCTGGATTTATTACCTTCTGAGAAAATGCATTGAGGAATGCACATAGCTTCACAATGGGCAGTCGAACATTTTCCGGTAGAAGCCCCCTCAATGCAATCGAAAGCAACTGTGTCATTATCACGTGACAGTCATGAGACTTCAGGTTCTAGAATGTTTTCTTCTCCATATTTATTATTCCCTTTATATTGGTGGAGAAGCCAGACGGGGCCTTGATACTGCTCAGACATTCAAAAAATATTTCCTTCTCTGCTTTTGTAAGAGCGTAGCTGGAGTAATGACGTCCTTTATCTGTCTCATGCAGTTTTTTGGGGTCTTTCCTACATTGCTGGTCCTCCCGTGCTTCTGGTGTATATTTTTTCTTCACGTACATGCCCAGAAAGCCTAGCAGGTTCACGCAAAGATTCTTCGTCACGTGCATCACATCGATTGAAGAGCGGACCTCTAAGACTTCCCAATAGGGTAGATCCCAAAATATAGATTTCTTCTTCCACATGGGCGCGTGTCCGGCAGCGTCATTCCGAACAGACCGTCCGCCATGACCCTTTCCAAATATTACATCTAGATCCTTGACCATACCAAATATATCAACACCATCACGATGGGGAGGCTTCCTCCGGTGATCAGCCTCACCGTTGTAATGCTTGCCTTTCTTTCTTACGGGATGGGTATGCCTAAGAAATCGACGATGCCCCAGGAACACGACCTTCTTACATTTTTCCAAATAATCACCTTCGAGCTCATGTAAACAGTGTGTGCATGCATTGTATCCCTGGTTTGACTGTCCTGAAATGTTACCAAGAGCAGGCCAGCCATTGATGGTTACGAAAAGCAGCGCTCGTGGGTCAAATTCCTCCTGCTTGTGCTCGTCCCACATAGGTACACCTGCTATGGACCACAGCTGTAGAAGTTCTTCTACTAATGGCTTCAGGTACACATCAATGTCGTTCCCGGGTTGCTTCGGGCCTTGTATGACCACTGGCATCATAATGAACTTCCGCTTCATGCACAACCAAGGAGGAAGGTTATATATACAAAGAGTCACAGGCCAGGTGCTATGGCTGCAGCTCTGCTCTCCAAAAGGATTCATGCCATCTGTACTTAGACCAAACCTTAAGTTCCTTGCATCCTATGCAAAGTTTGGGAACTCCCTATCGATTTTTCTCCATTGGGATCCATCAGCAGGGTGCCTCAACATCACGTCTTTCTTACGGTCTTCTTTGTGCCATCGCAACAACCTAGCGTGCTCTTTATTTCTGAACAAGCGTTTCAGCCGTGGTATTATAGGAGCATACCACATAACCTTGGCAGGAACCCTCTTCTTGGGGCGCTCGCCCTCAACATCACCAGGGTCATCTCGTCTGATCTTATACCGCAATGCAGTGCACACCAGACATGCATCCAAATTCTCGTACTCACCGCGGTAGAGGATGCAGTCATTAATGCATGCATGTATCTTTTGCACATCTAATCCTAGAGGGCATACAATCTTCTTCGCTTCGTACGTACTGGCGGGCAATTCGTTACCCCTTGGAAGCTTCCTCTTAATTATTGTCAGCAACTTTCCAAATCCTGAGTCAGTGACACCATTCTCTGCCTTCCATTGCAACAATTCCAGTGTGCTGCCTAGCTTTTTATGGCCATCTTCGCAAGTTGGGTATAACAATTTGTTGTGATCTTCTATCATCTTGTCGAAGGCCAACCTTTCCTTTTCAGTTTCACATTCTCTCCTTGCATCAGCAATGGCCCGACCAAGATCATCATCGGCAGGCTCATCTGGTGCCTCTTGATCTTCTGCTTCATTGTCTTCTTTGCCTTCTGCAGTGTCATCGTATTCAGGGAAATTAGGATAACCGTCATCATCCTCTTCCTCTTCTTCATTGTCTTCCATCATAACCCCTCTTTCTCCGTGCTTGGTCCAACAATAGTAACTGGGCATGAAACCGTCCCGCAGAAGGTGGCCGTGAATGGTACTCGAGTGAGCGTAATTTACGATATTCTTACAGTTAACACATGGACAATACATGAAGCCACCATGTTTGTTTGCCTTAACCACGGTCATCAAATTACTCAGTCCCGAAGTGAACTCGTCAAAGCGTCGGTCACTGTACATCCATTGCCGATTCATCTGCATGATATAATTAAGCTTATCAAAAACCATTATAGAACATCACGATGTATATATACACATGCATTTTATCAATTACAGATGAAAGGATAAAGTTGTTAACCTCGATGGAGAAGAAAAAAGCAAGTTAAGTGCGACTTGATTTGTGTGAACTCAAGTGGCAAAACCTCTTAAGCATTTCATCGAACACCTCTTGTGCATGTGAAGAGAGCAAAGCAATACACCCCTCTTGTGAGAAGAAAGTAAAAAAAATTGGCTAAGTGTGGCTCACACTTGGGTAGGGGCAAGGTTATATAGGCAGATTGGGGACTTTGTCCCGGTTTGTAATACAAACCGGGTCCAAAGGGTGGGCCTATGGTCCCGGTTTGTGCTACAAACCGGGACTAAAGGATTCCGACGCCTGACACGGCCTGCCGCGCCCTGCCGCCGACCCTTTAGTCCCGGTTTGTACTACAAACCGGGGCCATAGGCCGCTAACGGACAGGCGCCAGCGAGTGGGGTCGCCCTGCGCGTAACGAACCGGGACCAATGCCCCCCATTGGTCCCGGTTTGGTTGAGAACTGGGACATTTGCTCCCAGGGGCTTGGGACCAAAGGCCTCTTCTCCACTAGTGACGATCACACACCATTCAGAAGAACAAGATCCTCACGATCACCACGATGAGGAAGATGATGATGTAATCTTTGACCTGGCTCTAACGTACCTCTGGTGGTGCTCCTTGTAGAGCATGCACTTCCTCCGGCGGTAGATGTGCTAATAGCACTGGCTGATCGATGGCCTCATCTACCATGAACTCATCTTTCAGGAAGCTGAGGTACTCTTGTTGTGCCTCCTCCAATGTTTCATACCCTCTGTAGAAGTTGTTGAAGTAGCCACTGACTTGGTCTTGAAAGATCCTCCATGAGCTGTAGATTCCTGAAACCCGTCCACGGAAGACCACATACCACTAGCATGGTATAAGAAGAACAGGTAATCGATCACAACCATGAACCAATTCATAGCAGCGCAATAGAACTACACAAGTGTTGACAAATGATAAACTAACAAGGGCATGCATGATCATTCCAAAAGTGAATCAAAAGTTCATCCTACACAACTATGGTGTCATCCTACCACCACAACAAAAGTGGGTGTCATCCTAACACCGCAAGTTCACCATCACCTGAGGGGTTAGTATATACCACCTCATCATAGTTACAAAAGGGGGTAATCCATCAGCATCATCATCAAGTTCATCACCTCCATGCATGCGTCCCCTAAACCACCCCCTCAAGGGCACCACTACAGCTTGCAGTGGTACTTCGCAAGGTAGTTCCTTAGCCAGAGGCGCGGTGTGGCTCGATCATGCCAACAAAACTGCAACATTAGGCCTTGTGGTTGGCGAGGTGGCTCAGCGCCGCTATTAGATCCTCCTCGGCGACGCCAAGCATGTCCATGACCGCATTGTACAGGTCAGGGTGCATGTCCGTGGGCTTGTTGTCCATAATGGCTTGGGTGACGTCCTTCTCAGCAACCGTCATGTTGGTGAAGGCTCCCATCTCGTCATCGGGAAGGCACCTCTCTTTCTCATGCCGGTGTTCGCTTTGTCAGGCGTGTCGGAAACCTTCTCAGGTGGCCCATCGAGGATGATCGTGTCTGACTCCTGGGTTTTAGCATCCTCAAGTGAAGGAGTAGCTGCACCGATCCCAGGGGATCACTGGATCCCATGTCGTACTTGCCGGTGGCGAGGCCAAAAGAGAACATGGTATGCATCTCGTCGTAGTTCGCAATTGGCACATTCAGGAACTCCGCATCATTTAGGTGATCTTACGATATGAAGGGACAATGATGTTAGTTGTGCTCGTCGCTAATGAAAATAGATAGTGAGGTGGATAGAGCATGCTCACCGCGACGTGCCCGCAGTAGTGCTCACCCTCAAGGATGATGCATTTGGTATCATGGCACCATTGAGCCCTGCTTAGATCGTGGAGCTTGGTAATGGTGAGCCACTTCTGCCTCCACTTCCTCAGGTGGTTGTACACCTGAGTGGAGCTAACGTCTATACCAAACTATTCAAACAGGGCCTTCGCCACAGCAGTCAGATGGACTTCCTTGAATCCTTTGTCAGTCCTCACTCCGGTCTTGATTAAGATGCACATCTTCTCCAACACGAAGTTGTACATGAATGGAAGCCATTTCATGGTCACATTCCCCTTCCGCGAGGCCTTCAAGGCCTTGGCCGCTTCACTCCGGTTCTTGCTCTTCTTTGTGGAGGCCAACCTCACCGCCACCT
This sequence comes from Lolium perenne, assembly GCF_019359855.2. Lineage (NCBI taxonomy): Eukaryota > Viridiplantae > Streptophyta > Magnoliopsida > Poales > Poaceae > Lolium > Lolium perenne. The sequence continues at coordinate 89,113,900 of NC_067247.2, forward strand.
CTGTCGCTACCTCAGCCACCAGGTCAGCCACAAGCCAATTGATGGTCGACATAGGGGTGACCGCCACCTTGGACGCATAGAGGGGATGTGAATCGGCAACTTGCGAAGGGATCTGAGAGTCCCCAACGCAGAAAAGCGCTTGGCTAAAGTCATCACAGAAGGAGTCCTACACACAACGTAGTACATAACGTGAATCTACTTGGGAACAAAGACATGGCTAAAGTGAACAACACAAACCATACCAAACATCATCCTAAATTAGACAAGCAATACATTGCAACTGTGGACATCACAAACCCTAGAAACATCATGGTAGCTCGGCACATTTGGGAGGAACTAGGAACCGGAAATGTGGAACCCTAGCAAGTTCATGATAGCTCAGCACATTCGGGACTAACCCTGCTACAAGATCAAACCCAAGCCAAGATCTAACAACTCCTAACCTAGATCTAAAAATAACCGAGGTACCGGGGTAAGGGAATCCTTACATTCATCGCCGGAGGTGAAGAAGTGCTACACCAGGAAGAAGATGAAGCCGCCCAGATGCAGGCGCTGCCACCGCCGATGCCACCGTCGCCGACCGGAGATGTGTGCGCTTCTTACCTGCTTACCGACGGGAGGAGGAGCTCGAAATTTGGGGGTAGTGGAGGAAGGGGTAGAAATTGGCGATGGGGCGTAGCGAGAGGTGACGGAATCCTTCCCGCCCCCTTTTTGCTTTTTGACGATGCGCGTAACAGCTCCCGCCATCTCCCTCCTCATCTCCACGCGTGTGCCGAAGATTCGCTTTTACATCAGCTCTTACGAGATTTGCCTGCATCGCTAGAAACGGCTGACCGGGCGTTCCTCCAGGGCCTGGCCCGAGGGTGATTTAATATTGATTTCGTGCAACAACGCGAGTGAGCCCAGGCAACCAAACGGGCTGAAAATTGCTGGGCTGATGTGAGCCAAGGGGTGCCCAACCTAGCAAATGCGGCCCTAAGGAATTGGCCAAAGATCGGTTCCGCCTGATATCATATGGCTGTCTTCACTCGGTGTAAATTTTTTCTCGAAATGGAGGAAAATTCTTTGGTGTTTACATATGATGTTAGGGCATATCTAGTGGTGCGACCACACTAGACCTATGTGGTACATTTTGGTCTGCAAGGACGGGAGGACCAAAAAACCAACCCAGCAGCATTGACGCGATCAGACCAAACGGCATGGATGGACCGCATGTGTGTCCCTCCCACGTTTACCCCAATCCCACCTAGCATCGACCGAACGGGCACCTCGCCTTCTGAGTGCCAATGTTGTCGGCAACGTTGTGGCCTTCTACACCGCCTTCAGTGCTGCCTGCTTCGCCTTTTGTGTGCAAGTGCTGGCAGGTGGTGCTGGTCTTCTGCGCCACCATCCATGTCGGCTCCTTCGACTACTGTGTCAACATCAATTCCACGGCCACTTCGAGTCCAGCGCGGGCATTGATGGCCGACACATGTTCGTCCTTTTGAAGGCGTGGAGCCACCTCTACCATTGCCCACAACGCCCACATGATTGCCACATCTAGGGAGTCTTGCTCCCCACAACACATGAAACAACAACATGTAATGGGTCTTGGCCGCGGAGGAAGGGCCGTAACTACAATGCGGCAGAGTCCTTGCATGGAGGCAGCCATCGCGTCGAGTGGAACGGGCACTTCGTCCCTGTCGACCAGGCTCGACATCTACGGGAGACGGGGATGGCGGTGTCATGGTTGCACATGAACCTGCCCGTGAGCTGGCACATGAGCGCATGGAGGGTGCCGGTGTCATTCGTGCCTGATACGTGCAAACGTATCTATAATTTTTTATGCTCCATGCTAGTTTTACACCAATTTCTATATGTTTTTTACACTTCGTGGCACTTTTATGCATTTTCTGGAACTAACCTATTAACAAGGTGCCACAGTGTCAGTTCATGTTTTCTGCTGTTTTTGTATTTCAGAAAAGTTGTTCTGGAAATAATTCTCGGAATTGGAAGAAACGAAAGCCGAAGTTCCTATTTTGCTGTCACGAAGACGGAGTCCAAAGGGGAGCCGGAGAAGAGCCGGGAGGTGGCCACACCACCCCTAGGCGCGGCCCACCCCGTGGTCGCGCCTAGGTATGGTGTGGGCCCCTTGGGCACCCACCGACATCGCCCTTTCGCCTATAAATTCACATCCTCAAGAAAAACCTAAACACCCGAGCCTCCATCCACGAAAAGTTCCATAGCTCCGCCGCCATCGAAGACAAGTTTCGGGGGACAGAAAGCTCTGTTCCGGCACCCTGCCGGGACAGGGAATTTCCGCCGGAGCCATCTCCATCGACTCCACCGCCATCTTCATCGCTATTATTGACTCCCATGATGAGAGGGGAGTAGTTCTCCCCCAAGGATGAGGGCTTTACCGGTAGCTATGTGATCTATCTCTCTCCCATGGTGTGATATTTATGTGATCATGAGCTTTGTAATCTAGTTGAATAAGTAGATGTTACTCTTCATCTATTATGCTACTCAAGTGGTTTTATTATTGTGATCTCTGGAGACACCTTGTCCCACGGTGTGAAGGTGACAGTGTGCGCACCGTGTGTGTCTCTTAGGCTAAAGATTACATAAATACTTATCATGAGTTATAATTTGAGTCGGATGTCTCTATGAAATTGTGGTGTTTGTTAGTACTCTCTTTGGATGCTCAAAGTGACAGAGTGGGTTGTCCCTAGGTTTGGAACGTGAACTTTAAGGAGTGCTTTTGCAGCCCTACGCAGTGATTGGTGTTCGTTATCCAACCGGAGAGTGGTTCAGAGTAGCATAGTGAAGAGATGATATTTATGTATTCAATTATGATATCATTGTTGAGAGTGTCCACTAGTGAAAGTAAGATCCCTAGGCCTTGTTTATAAGCATTGAAACACCGTTTACAACCAGTTCTGCTTCATGTTTGCTTGCTGCTATTTTTATTTCAGATTGCAATTACCATTTAAAATCATTCATATTACTTGTATTTCACTATCTCTTCGCCGAACTTGTGCACCTATACACCTGACAAGTGTATTGGGTGTGTTGGGGACACAAGAGACTTCGTGTATATTAATTGCACGGTTGCTTGAGAGGGATATCTTTGACCTCTACCTCCCTGAGTTCGATAAATTTTGGGTGATTCACTTAAGGAAAACTTGCTGATGTTCTACAATCCTCTGCACTTGGAGGCCCCACACTGTCTACAAGAATAGAAGCGTGCATAGACATCAAGCTCTTTTCTAGTGCCGTTGCCGGGGAGGTAAGGAAAAAGGTACTCACATCCTCCAGCTTCTAAGCTATCTTCTAGTACTGTTGCTGGTGTGTGAGTGCTCTAAGTTATTTCCTTTAAATTCTGCAATTATATCTTTTTGTTTCTTGTTTTTATTTTCACTAGTTGGGCTTAATGGAAAACAAATAAAATTATAGAGCTTTATAGTATTTATATTGAGTTAGGACATGAGGTGTTTGAAGAGAAAATAAAAAAACCTATGGAACTTTATTTTCATGCTAATAGCAATGTTATTAGTATGAATTCTTTGAACACCATTATTGCTAATGCTATGGAAAAGTCTAAGCTTGGTGAAGCTAGTTTTTATGAAAATGATTTTAGTTCCCCAGCTTTAGAGGAGAAAATTTGTTGTGATGATATTTTATCTCCCATATGTGTTAATTATAATGATGCTTGTGATATCTTAAATCAACCTACTGAAAGTATTCCTTTTAAAATATCTATGAAAATTGTTGAAAAGATCATGGATGAACGTTATGCAGGGGATGGAACAGTCCATCTGAGTGATCACTTGTGGAAACTTAAAGAATTTTGTGAGTTGTTTAAGGTTGCAGGTTTATCAAGAGAAAATGCCATGAAGAAATTATTTCCATTGTCGCTTAAGCACAAATCAAGGGAGTGGTATCAGCTACTAGATGATCCTCATCATTCGGAGTGGAAGGAGCTTGAATCTCTCTTTTACTCTAAATTTTATCCTCCTCATGAAATGCATTTAGATAGGAATTATATTTATAATTTTCATCCTCATGATGGAGAAAGTATTGCCCAAGCGTGGGGGAGATTGAAGTCACTAATGCTCAAATATCCCATTCATGAGCTCCCCAGTAATATTGTTATTAATAATTTTTATGCAAGGCTTTCGGGACAATACAATGACTATCTAGATGCTTGTTTAGAGGGATCTTTCAAAAGTATGGAGTTTTAAGCTAAGTGGGATGTTCTTGAAACAATTCAAAGCAATACTGGGGATTGGGATAACGACAAAGGTAAAGAATCAGGTATAAACTATGAGTATGATTGCATTAAGTCTTTTGCTGAAACTGCTGATTTTCAAGAGCTTAGTGATGAATATGGTATTGATCCTCAAATTATTGGTGGTTTATGTAGATCCTTTGTTTTTCATATTAATGTTCCTAAAGGAAATTTGGACATGTATCATGAACCTTTTAAAGACACTTGCATGAAAAATGAAACTATTATTAATGATTGCAATAAACATGCTCAAACTTCTGAAAGTACTATTTCTTATAAGAATGTTAATTTTTGTGGAGCACTTAGACCTTGTGAAAAGAATCAAATTGAAGAAGAATATTGTATCCATCACACGAATGAAAAAACTAGAATGTGGGACCGGGCTCTAAATGATCTTGGTGAAAAAGTGTGTACCCTCTATCCTTTTGTTTGTGAACTTTGCTATAAAATGGGTCATTTCAATTTTCAATGCTCAGCTATGATAATAGCCTTTCGAATCCAATGAGTACTGCAATTTTGTATTGTGATGACATGATCACTCCTAATCAGCATGATGAACTTACATTATTTTTGGGCTATGAAGAGTTATTAAGGAAAACTTCTTCGGTAGATATGAGTGTTTTTATATGAATAGCGTCCTGCATGGATGTCATCTTTATTGTGTTGATAGTTGCCACGCAAATACTTATATACAAAATATTGTAAAAGATGAAACTTTACCAAAATATGGCAAGACTAATATGTGTTTTGTTCTTATTAATGAAAAGGAGGAATCCTCGAAAGTTTCTTCTATTGTTTCAGACAATAAACCAGGGTATGTGGACAAGCTTCCTTTCAAGCCTCTCCTTCTTAAAAAGAGGAAGAAGAAGAAGAAGAAGAAGGAGAAGAAGAAGAGCCAATCATAGTTTTGTTGATGATTCTGAACTCGATGATGATCATATGCCTGTTACCTATAGTATTGATCATGATTGGGAAAAGCACACTACTTTTGATATTGAAAATCTCTTGGGTACCAATTCTGAAAATGATGATGTTAATAATTGATGTACTGTTAGTACTATCCATGTTACTTCCAATGATGGTATGTTTACAAATGAAAACACTTTAGAAGACAACTATTCTATTGCTTATGATGATACTATACCTCTAATATATGATGATTACAATGATGAAAATGATATTTTCAGTCCACCTACTGTTGAGGAGAAAATTAATTATGATTACAATATGCCTCCTATATTTTATGATTATGGTGATGAGAATAATAATGATAGCTATTTTGTTGAATTTGCTCCCACTACAATTAATAAGAATGACTATGCTTATGTGGGGAGTAATAATTATTTTATGCATGTGGCTCATGATAAGAATGTTTTATGTGATAGTTATATTGTTAATTTTATTCATGATGCTACTGAAAGTTAATATGAGAGAGGGAAACATGGTTTTATGTATCTCAACAATATTAAGTTTCACCTCTTTATGTTGAAATTTTTGAAGTTGCACTTGTTTTGCTTTCCTATGCTTGTTGCTTTGTGCTTCTATGACTTGTTTCCTTACAAGATTATTTTTCATAGGAAGTTGGTTTGACTTAAATTTGTTTTATATTTGCTTCTTGATGCTCTATTTTACTTCAATTCATATTTCTTATGTGAGCATCTTCTCAAGCTACTGTGCCTAGCTGAAAGGCGTTAAAAAGCACTCTTGGGAGATAACCCATGTTTTATTTCTGTAATTTTTTTTGTTTAGTCTTGGAAGTTGTTACCTCTGTAATAACCTCTCTTTATCCTTTTTTTATTTTGTTTTTGTGCCAAGGATAGCCTCCAATAGGATGAAGGTAAGATTTGGGGAAGTTGCTGTCCTGATGACCCACAAGTATAGGGGATCGCAACAGTCTTCGAGGGAAGTATTACCCAATTTATTGATTCGACACAAGTGGAGCCAAAGAATAAATATAAGCCTTGACAGTTGACTTGTCAATTCAGCTGCACCTGGAAATAGACTAGCTTGCAGTGGTTTATCAGTAGCAACAGTTTTATAGCAGTGGCAGTAATAAAGTAACAGCGGAAATAAAGTAAAAACAGCAGCAGTGGTTGATGCGGTAAACAGCAGGATTAAAATATTGTAGGCAGAGGGATGGATAACCAGGCGTTGCATGAATGAGACGAATCATATAATAGCTAACATAGGTATTTGCAGATAAAGTGATACAAGTATCCAAGAATAAAATAACCATAGGCGTGTGTTCCTATTTAGTCGCGCGTGCTCGCAATGAGAAACTTGTGCGACATCTTTTGTCCAACCAGCCCGTTGCAGCGGGGCCTCGAGGGAAACTACTGGTAATTAAGGTACTCCTTTTAATAGAGTACCTGAGCAAGGCATTAACACTCTGTGAACACACGTGATCCTCAAATCAAAGCCACCTCCTCCGGTTGTCCCGATTATTGTCACTTCGGGGCCTCGGGTTCCGGACAATGACATGTGTATACAACTTGCAGATATGATCAAGATCAATATATAAAGCATCATCATGAAAACACAATATGTTCAGATCTGAGATCATGGCCCTCGGGCCCAAAGTGACAAGCATTAAGTATAACAAGTTGCAACAATGCATAAAATACTCACAACGGATACTAGGCACTATGTCCCGAACAATTCTACTGCTTTTACATGAACGAACTCATTCAATCCCGACCATCCCCTTCAGCCTACAGCGAGGGAACTACTCACACATGGATGGGGGAATCATGGATGGTTGATGGAGGAGCGTCGGTGATGGCGATGGCGATGATCTCCTCCAATTCCCTGTTGCGGCAGGGTGCCAGAATGGAGTTCCTGCCTCCGAAATAGGGTTTCGCAAGGCGGCGGTGCTACGTACTTTTCTCTGGAATAACTTCGAACCCCCTGGGGTTTTCTCGTGACGATGATCTTATAGCCGAAAGGGGAGGCCGAAACGACGAAGGGGTTGGGAATACACCCCCCAGGCGCGGCCAGGCCTGGGCCGCGCCTGGGCCATGTACTCCCAGCTCCAGGCCCCCCTGCTCTTCACCTTCTGGCTCCGTGAGTTCCTCGGGAAAATAAGGCATTTGGGTATATTTATAGGATTTTCCCGAAAGTTGATTTTCTGCACAAAAACAAGGCACCAGGGCAATTCTGCTGAAAACAGCGTTAGTCCGCGTTAGTTGCATTTTTCTTCCCCTTTTGGAAGTTGTGGTCAAACCAGCTCTTCTTCTTTTTATATCTATCATTTTTTATTGGCGGTACTTAGTAAAGCATGGAAGACGACAATAATAACTCGCACATCCTCATGAGTTAAAAACACTATCACAAAACGAGGATTTGTTTGAAGGTTTTAAAGGTAGCACATGCAAATTTGCTTGAAGTGGCGATGAAATACCACGTGTAGGTAGATATGGTGGACTAATTTGGCATGCTTTGGTTCAGTAGTTGGATGCACGAGCAGTAACTCCGCTCAGTACAGGTGAAGGCTAGCAAAAGACTGGGAAGCGACAATCAAAAATGCATTGGCGGTCATAATCATGCTTGCGACAAAACGCGATTAAAAACGGCATAAAAGCAATGCAAGAACTCCAAGGCAAAATAAATCATCAAGGCTTAATACTATTGTTCAGTCATATTCATGCGTGAGCACGTACCAAGTCGATTCAAATGAAACAGTCAGAGGAGGATACCACAATGTCAATACCGCTATATGAAAAGAGCAATGCAAGCAAACACGAATGTAAAATGTTACCCACCAAATGTAAATTGAAACCAGTCGTGAGAGAGCGGTACTACTGAATATAATTGAGTAACATACACCCCACATGGATAAACTAAGTACCTTCACATAGATGAGTATATGTACAAAAATGAAAACAAATAGAGTTCATACCAGCCTCTCACCACAAGCAGATTGTCGTAGATCGTCATTATTGCTATACTTGTGTGGCTCGAATGATATAAAATGAAAACCATGCTCCAATATAGCCTTGAGAGACCACTTAACACTGCATAAAACTATACAAAACCAAAGAGCAACAACAAATATTTTTGGATTTTCGATATTAGAGTCACCGAACGAAAGTAAAATCTTTTTGAATTTTCTCATAGCAAACCAACGATAGTAAATAAAGCAAAATAGGAACATGAAACCAAATAAATAAAAAAATAGAAACACCAGAAATATTTGTGGTCTTTTTGTGTTTTAGAAAAGAAACAAAGCAAAAACAAGAGAAAGAAAACTAAAAGAGACACACAAAAGCAAAGTGGTAGAAATCTGCCAAAACTTGATAGCAGTACATTAATGAATTTTTTCGAAAATATTCTGTTGCTCAAATTGAAAAGTGCTCAACTAATGAAAGTTATATAATAACCTGGGGAGCATGCATAAAAATTGGCAGCTCAAAATAACGTTCTGGCTATTTTTAGGAATTTTCCAGTATCAGTCCAGAATCTATTTTTTTAGACAGCACTTCTCCAAATATGATCTTCCTCATATTAGAGGCAACCATCGGCACACAAATAAAATAAAAAGTGAAAGTAGAGGTTACTACAGTAGTAACCACCTTCAAAAACTAAAATAAGAACCTACTGAAATAAAAATAACCGAAAGAGAAACAACCAAAGGAAGCGAAACAAGTATATACAAATGACTGTCAATTGTAATATGCAATGAATGAGCAATGCCGGCGTACCACCCCCCAAGCTTAGAATTTTGGCCTAAGTGAGGCTCAGTACCAAGGGTCCCATGATGTAGTAGGTGCTGGGATATACTCCGAGGTAGCACCATCTTCCGGATGAGAGCTCGAGGATGCACCAGGATATACACCGTGTAGTCGACAGGGGGTGCCTCCTGATACTCCCGGGGTTCCGGGTCGTGCTGCTCATGGAAACCAAGTACTCTGAGCTCATACTCCACTTTCTAACAAAGAGAGGCATGTTGATAACACTGAACAAACTTTGTCGAGGCAAAGGCAAGTGCCTTTCCTCACGGTCAGCGAAAAAAAATATATACATCAAGTTTCCGAAAGTCGAATCATTGGTAACAAAATGATGCATTTTCATTGCCGCAAGGTCAAGCCTTGGCGACACCATCAAAGTATCAGTACGATCCACATGGAGATCATAGTGGAGAAGAGCACGTGTAGCAATAATACCACCATAACCGGGACCTTTTGCTGACAACCGTCGAGCAATCAAAGCACCAAGATTATACTTGGGGCTTTCATTGATGGCCGCATCGAGAAAAGCCAAGTGATGGTTAAAGATATTACTAGTGTTCTCTCTTCCCAAGACACTAGTAACAAGAAAATAGGTAAAATAACGAACAGCATGGAATTGGATGTTTCGTATCTTCCCTCGCTGGGAGCTGCGAGTGTCGTCACCGGTCACTTCCCTGTAGACTTGTCCAAATTCAGCTGGACTGTTTGAAATCTTCTTGTCTGCACCAAACGCACCATGACCTAAAATGCTGCAAAATTATGTCAAGAGCATGACAATAGGTCTATCATATATTTTGAAGGACACAGTAGAACCATATTCTCTAGATTTGAGCTTGAAGCTCTTAGTGAAAATCTTGGTGAGCAATGCATATTGAGGGACTTCATTCCTCATATAAGAGGTTAGTCTAGCTTTATCAACAAGGTGTAGGAAATCTCCACAAATCCCTGCATCGTTCAAGAAATCATAGCAAGGATATGTGCATGCATTTGCATCACCAAAATCCCTGTCACCGATGTCTGGCGCGATGTCATCTTCATTGTAGGATCTATTAATTCGAGTGGAAGACCTCGAAGGTATCGATGACCTCCTTGGTTCCCCCTCAAAGAACTCACCAAATTTGTGCTGGTTCATGCTCTTTTCTGAAATTTGAAGACCACAATATAAAAATTAATTTCGAGACAAACAAATAAGGTCGAACACTAAAACAACTAGTAGGAAGGCTCAACATGCATCAAAACTACTTCTAACAGCATAAATCAAGCATGCAAGCTCACATAACCTGTCACCTAAGATGGCAAAATACTCAAGATATACTCCACCAAACAAAATTCTAATTGGATGAGCGGAAGAGTCACATACCGGAGAGCAAATGTGCCAAATTTCAGACAGAAATCTGGGCTTAGCAAGGAGATCGAGAAATCCTGAGCTCTCGGGCGAAAACGCGAGTGAGAACGAACTGGTACGAGTTTTTTCGGGAGAGAGAGTGGAATGAGTGGAAGGGATGAGTGAGTGGGGCCAAGAGGGCCCCATACACATAGCAGGCGCGACCATGGGGTGTCCGCGCCTGGCCCATGTATGGCCGGCCTAGGGGGCCCCCTGAGCAGCCTCAGGTCCCAATCCTCCTCATTTCATGAATAATTTTTTGGTAAACTTTCTGGAATTTTTCGAGAAACTTCATTTTCGACCAAATTCCAGATTTTAAAACAAAAGATTCAGCGCAGAAAAAATTTAAACAATGATGAAAGAACAAACCAAATAAAACTTCCAGTAGCTCTAAAACATTCTAATATGAAAAGTAAACAGTAGTGGCACTTATGAAAGCATTGTTTCATTCATGAAAATCACTTTGGTGGCAAGGTTGATCATGTCTTGACATCAAAAATAATTTTATATGAAGTAAAACCTTGCATTCTCACAAAATAATCAAGTTACCTCAATTTTAATAGGAATATCTCCAATCATAATAATATCACACTCCTTATGAGGCTTTGACATAGGCACATGTATTTGACCAATTTGAATGGTCTCAATATTGATAATAGAATTTAGGCAATATGCCCCATTAATCTTCTTCAGAAAATAGACGGTATGCTCCTTGTCATTAACATTAAAAGTAACCTTGCCTTGATTGCAATCAATAACAGCCCCTGCAGTATTAAGAAAAGTTCTCCCAAGAATAATAGACATATTGTCATCCTCAGGCATTTCTAGCACAACAAAGGCAGTTAAAATTAAACAATTATGAGCAACTTGAACAGGAACATCCTCACATATACCAACAGGAACAATAGTGGACTTATCAGCCATTTGCAAAGATATATCAGTAGGTATCAACTTTTCTAAATCAAGTCTTCTATAAAGAGAAAAAGTCATGACACTAACTCCGGCTCCTAAATCACATAGAGCAGTCTTAACATAACTATTTTTAATAGAGCAAGGAATTGTAGGTATACCTGGATCTCTGAGCTTCTTGGAACTTTGCCATTGAAGGAATAATTAGCAAGCATAGTAGAAATTTCCTCAGTAGGAATTTTCCTTTTGTTAGAAACAATATCCTTCATATACTTTGAATAAGGAGGCAATTTAATAGCATTAGTCAAAGGAATTTGCAAGTACATAGGTTTCATCAATTCACAAAACCGGTTAAAGTGTTCCTCTTCCCTTGATTTGTGTTTCTTATCAGGGAAAGGCATTGGTTTTTGCACCCAAGGTTCTCTTTCTTTGCCATGTTTGTTGGCAATAAAATCTTCCTTAGTGTACTTCGTGTTTTTAGGTTGCTTTTCAGGTGCAACCTCAGCTTCTTCTACTTCCTCCTTATCGGAAGCCTCACTTTTCTCATTGCCGCTTTCAGTTTTGGCATCGGAAATAGATATACTATTAGGATCTACAGCGGGATCAGAAGATTCTACAGGTGTTCTATTTTCCTTCTTCTTCTTATTAGATTTAATCCTAGTATCATCAGCACGCTGAGAATCTTGCTCGACTCTCTTGGGGTGACCCTCAGGATATAAAGGATCCTGGGTAGTAGCACCACCTCTAGTTCTAATCTCATAAGCATGCTTCTCTTTAGAAGCATTCACTAACAAATCATTTTGCACTTTGGTGAGCTGATCTATTTGTGTTTGAACCATTTGGAAATGCTTAACAAGCATCTTCACATCATTGGAGGTTCGCTCCACAATATCATGTAAATTACTGATCGCTCTAGAATTTTCCTCTAAATGTCTCTCAACTCTCTTATTAAAGTTATCTTGCTTGATACAATAATTATCAAACTTATCTAAGCATTGGTCGGGAGTATTACCATAAGGAACGTCTCCGCTGTTGAATTGAAGAGCATGTACTTCGACAACGGTAGGAGGAATTGGCTTACATAATTCTTCAAAAGTAGGGAGGTTCTTCACATCTTCGGATTTAATACCCTTCTCCTTGAGAGATTTCTTGGCTTCCTTCATCACTTTATCATTTAATTCAATCATCCCTCTTTTCTTCGGGGTTGGTGTAGACTCAGGAATATGCCAATCATCATAATTTTTGCTTATTTTAGCCATTAATTCTTCGGCTTCGGAAGGAGTTCTTTGCCTGAAAACACAACCAACACAACTATCCAGGTATGTCCTAGATTCATCGGTTAGTCCATTATAGAATATATCAAGTAATTCATTTTTAGCATAAGGACAATTCATTACTCCTCTAATTAATGAGCAAAACCTTGCCTGTGCGACAGGCAATATTTCTTCTTTCTCCTGCACAAAGTCAGTAATATTTTGCAAAGTAGCATGTTGAGCACTAGCAGGGAAATATTTCTGAAAGAAAGCTGCAACTAAATCCTTAGGACATTTAATAGACCCAGGCAATAAACTATCATACCAAGCTTTCGCGACACCTTTCAAAGTAAAAGGGAAAATCTTAGTAATAAAGTAGGTGGGCATTTTATTATCATCAGGAAAAACATTACTCAAAGCACTGAGCTCATTCATATGCTTCATAGCACTTTCATTTTCAGTACCACAAAAAGGCTCCTTCTCAACAATTGATATATAAGATAAATCTAGAGAGAAATCATAATCCTTATCCCTAATGTCTATAGGAGATGTGGAAAAATTAGGATCAATAGGCGGCGTATATTTAATAGCGCGCCTTGCAAGTAGGCTTTTAGCAGCGCTTGCATTAATAGCGGCATGACATTCATCAATTAAATCATCATCAAGCTCAATATAAGCTTCATCAAAATCATCACTAGCATGCTCTCCGAGCTCAGGTGAACCGGAGGGCGATAAACTACTTCTTTCGTTTTCGATTTGCTTAGCCCTAGCAATTGTGGTGTCTAGGAAAGGACCTAACGAACCACTTTCATCAAACACAGTAGAGGCACCATCCAAATCATCAGGAGAATTTTTAGATTCAGCAGAAGTAGTAGCATGATCAACATAAGGTGGAGTAAGAAGCTTACTCATCACAGACGGTGAATCAAGAGCAGCAGAGGTATTTAAAGTTGTACCTCTTCTTGTAGTGGACGGAAATATAGGGACTCTTTCATCTCGGGTCTTCCCCATAATGAATAGCAGCGAACAGGATCACTTCCAAGTTGACTTATAAATAAAGCTATGCTCCCCGGCAACAGCGCCAGAAAATAGTCTTGATGACCCACAAGTATAGGGGATCGCAACAGTCTTCGAGGGAAGTATTACCCAATTTATTGACTCGACACAAGGGGATCCAAAGAATAAATATAAGCCTTGACAGTTGAGTTGTTAATTTAGCTGCACCTGGAAATAGACTAGCTCGCAGAGGTTTATCAGTAGCAATAGTTTTATAACAGTGGTAGTAATAAAGTAACAGCGGCAATAAAAAAAACAACAGCAGTGGTGGATGCGGTAAACAACAGGATTAAAATACTGTAGGCACAGGGATGGATAACCGGGCGTTGCATGAATGAGACGACTCATATAATAGCTAACATGGGCATTTGCAGATAAAGTGATACAAGTATCCAAGAATAAAATAACCATAGGCGTGTGTTCCTATTTAGTCGCGCGTGCTCGCAATGAGAAACTTGTGCGACATCTTTTGTCCAACCAGCCCAGTGCAGCGGGGCCTCGAGGGAAACTACTGGTAATTAAGTTACTCCTTTTAATAGAGTACCGGAGCAAAGCATTAACACTCCGTGAACACACGTGATCCTCACATCAAAGCCATCCCCTCCGGTTGTCCCGATTATTGTCACTTCGTGGCCTCGGGTTCCGGACAATGACATGTGTATACAACTTGCAGATATGATCAAGAACAATATATAAAGCATCATGATGAAAACACAATATGTTCAGATCTGAGATCATTCCACTCGGGCCCAAAGTGACAAGCATTAAGTATAACAAGTTGCAACAATGCATAAAATACTCACAACAGATACTAAGCACTATGCCCCGAACAATTCTAATGCTATTACATGAACGAACTCATCAAATCCCGACCATCCCCTTCAGCCTACAACGAGGGAACTACTCACACATGGATGGGGGAATCATGGATGGCTGATGGAGAGGCGTCGGTGATGGCGATGATCTCCTCCAATTCCCCGTTCCGGTAGGGTGCCAGAATGGAGTTCCTACCTCTGAATTAGGGTTTCACGAGGCGGCGGCGCTACAAACTTTTATGTGGAATAACTTCAACTCCCTGGGGTCTTCTCGTGACGAGGATCTTATAGCCGAAAGGGGAGGACGAAATGACGAAGGGGTCGGCAATACACCCCCAGGCGCGGCCAGGCCTGGGCCACGCCTGGGCCATGTACTCCCAGCTCCAGGCCCCCCTGCTCTTCACCTTCTGGCTCCGTGAGTTCCCCGGGAAAATAAGGCATTTGAGTATATTTCTGGGATTTTTCCCGAAAGTTGATTTTCTGCACAAAAACAAGACACCAGGGCAATTCTGCTGAAAACAGCGTTAGTCCGCATTAGTTGCATTCAAAACACACAAGTTTGAGGGCAAATAATAACAAAAAGGTTCGGGAAAGTATATACGTTTTGGACGTATCATGTCCCAAAACAGATTCTTTGCTGCCACCAAAACAATTATTATTCTCAGCCAGAACGTCAGATTGATCTGAAATGTTTTGAACATATGCCTCGGGTTATTATCTAACTTTCATTAGTTTAGCAATTTTCGATTTGAGCAACAGAGGAGTTTCCAAAAAATCGAGCTTTACCTGGTGTTCTGTTTTGACAGATTTCTGCCAGTATTTGCATTTGCCTCCTAATCTTTTTTGAGTTCTTTTGAGAGAAAGAGCTTTTGAAATAAGTTGCTACACTAGCTAATGTTTTAATGGATGTTTGACTTATGTTAGAACCAAACCAAAATTGATTTGTTATTTTGATTGCACTAATGCTGCTAATGAAAATTGTGTGAAGTTTTGTATGAAGGATGTTTTCAAGTGTAGGAAGAGAAGAATGATGTGCTGAGAGGAAGGATGGACAAAAGCTCAAGCTTGGGGATGCCCATGTCACCCCAATAAATATCCAAGAGGTACAAGCATCAAAGCTTGGGGATGCCCAAGGCATTACCTTCTTCATGAACAAAACTATCAGGTCATCTTTCAAGACACTATATTTTTATTTCTTCATATGCTATGTATTGTTCTTGTAGCGTCTTTATTTTTGTTTTTAGTTTTTTTTAGTTTTTTTGCTATATTATATGGTTGGATCCCAGCATACTTGTTTTGGAGAATGACACACTCCGTTTTTATTGCATAGAACACTCTAGTTTTCACTCTTATTATTCTACGAGTGTTCTCTTTTGCTAAAACAATGTTTAGCTCTTGTTTTCTACTCATATTTTGTTCAGAGCTAGTTAGTTTTCTTTAGTTAGGTGTGATTAGCTCTCTGGTCTTTATTGATTATTATCTATGAGAGTTGTTTCAAATAAATTGATTGGTGTTGGAGACGAGTAAAGTATTTCATGCTTATAGTGGTGCAAAAGGAAGCTTGTTTAGACTGTGGCTTAGACTTTAGCATGTCATGTTAGATGTTATTTTAATTATATGCTTAGTAGTTATTTTTGTAGCATGACTTGTCTCAAATAGCTGAGAGTGCTTAATGTGACATTGAAAGAACCATGTGTTGTTTCCATCATACAAAAGCATAATATTGTGGTATTCACCTTTGATGCTTTAATAGGGTTGACTTGGCACATGCTTACACCATATTATGAGTACAAACAAGTCACCTCAAGCCTCTATGATCATTTAGTTTTTGACTTGTAATATCACATTATGCTTTGATTAATAATGTTTTGTCTCTATGCATGATTATGACCATTATTGCTCTCTTAGTTGGTCGCTTCCAGTATTTTTCTACCTGTACTGAGTATGAGCTCTACTCGTGCATCCAACTTCCATGAAACTAAAGTTTGCCTAATGTATCTTGCATACCTACCTATATGTGGTATTTCACCTCCACTTCAAAGTAAATTTCTTGTGTGCTAGCTTTAAAACCTTCAAAAATTATTACACGTTTTGTGTTCCTGTTTTAGCTCGTGCGAAAGTATTGAATGCTTTATTGTCTTTTCATGACTTCACACCTTGACTTGGATGAATTATGTGTTAGTCCCTAATATTGCAAAAAGAGCAAGGCAACTGGGTGCCTAGCCCACAAAAAATATTAAATAAACAAATAAAGCTCCGCACACTATGTACTGGAGAGATCCTAAATAATGGTGTGCAAATGGAGAACTATATGGGAGCCGCTCTTAAAGTCACTATATGAAAGGATGATAAACCATTTGATACCAGTCGTTGACATAGACATACATACCTCTCAAAATACATTTTCAACAACTCTGTTTTATTCGAAATAAAAAGCTTATGAGTAATCTCTGCTTCCCTCTGCGCAGGGCCTTTCTTTTACTTTTATGTTGAGTCTTCATCTTCTAAGTTTATGCACCAATTAAGAGAGCATAGTTGCCATTCTAAGTATAATGTGCATAGTCCCAAAATTTATTATTGATTGATTCATAATTATGTTATTGCTTGTTCTCAAACTATTTGTATCTAGTCACCCTTTTGAACTTTAAAAGTGTCCTATGCATTTATGTTTTGTTATTCCATGAAGGACAAGCTGAATACCACTTTGCTATGTTTTCTCTATGCTCAAAAACAAACAGCTGCTTTCAGTGCACTATTATTCATGATCTTTTGTTTGAGTTACTTTTCATGTTGTGACATAGTTGCTAAGTTCTATTATTAGAATTATATCTATCATGCCTATGTTTAGAGTACTTTGATCTCAGCTCACAATACTTTTACAATAACTTGATCAAGATTGTGCCTCGTCTTCTGAACACGCCCAGGCCTGGCGATGGCAGCTAGCCTTCTGCGTCGACATCATCAATGGCATCGTGTCCAGTGCGCGTCCTGCCTGTAAAAGGTGACCGGCATCGTCCCTGCCATCGCCCACACCACCGCCACCGCCACCTCCACTCCCACAACCACCACTGTGCGTCGCCGCGTCACCATGGGGAAGAAGAAGAAGAACGACTTCATGGCGTCTGGTAGCGGTATGAAGAAGGAGGTGCGGCCGAACATGGTTCCGCTCGCAGTTGACATGGCGCGGTTGATGCACAAAAATTGGATGCCCTGCGGCAATTGGCGAGACGTGCACCTGCCGAGCGGTGCCTTAGCCACCGTCGGGTGCTTGTCCCGCCCGTGACCGTGCATGATTCGGAGCGGACCATGGAGATCCAGTGTAAGCGGTCGTACCTCCCACCGGACCTCCGCATTGACCCCGCCTACGCTGTCGACTCCGATCGATGGCTTACCTACAGCAGGATCAAGACGGACCCAAGGAGGAAGGCAGGATTCCTTGGCGACCGGGACTACCCATTTGGTCACCTCCGCCGCCTAGATGCCCTGTTGCACCTCATCAAGGACGGCAACCGTCCCCTCCTGTGGATCCCAAGGAGGATGCCGCGCTCACCTACTACAATGAAGAGGCCAAGGACGACAACGACAAACTGGCAGACGGCCATGGAGGAGGGCTGAGAGTTCCAGCTGCCAAACATGATGACCGACGACGAGATCGAGAGGCTCGGCATCCTCGTGTCGGAGGTGCCACAGGCGCCTCCGCCTCTGCCCCGGTACGCCACCGACATAATGCCGACATGCATCAAGGAGGATGAGGCCCTCGAATGGGCGTTGCAGAACTCGGCCCCGCACCTGCTGATGCCTCCACTTCCGTCGTTCAATTTGTGGCCTGCTCCACTTCCACCACCGGCGTATGCTCCGCCGGCTGCCAACTGATCGTGGCAAGCCGAATTTCGTCGTGATCGACGACGGGGACGAGGAGTAGGCTAGGGTAGCAGACCTTACATGGACCTTCTAGTTTTTTATTTTCCTTTGTTTCCTATTTAAATTATGTTTTTCTTAATAGAAAATCGTAAAAAAAAAATTACATCAGGCCGCTAGGACACCCCAGAGGCTAAGATGCCCTAAATTTCTACGAATATATATGGATGTATCAATCAACTGTGGGCCTGTGGCAGCATGGGGACAGTGGCCATCGGAATCGGCCATTTCGCTGCTGCGTGCGGCGTCTGTTACGCTTTCTCTTGTCGCTATAGGTGAGCAGTGACTGATCTGAGTTTGGTACGTACGAGCGCATATGGTGGGTGCGCAGGGCAAACACTCCACCTATATAGCCTAGATGGCTAGCCTGCTGCTGCCTGCTTGTAGAGTGTCCCCTTGGGCTAGGCTATAGCTACCTGCAACCCTCGCTCTATCTATGGATGTTATTGGGAAGGGACAATTATTTCTTGCGCTCGTACCCGCCACTGCTGTTGTCTCTCACCTCTCTGCAACTGCTTGACCGAGCGTGCATCGCCTTCTCCCCATCTCACTCTGCGTGCGCACACACGCGCACATGGTGGGAAAGATCTGCCGGCTGCTGCACTCCTGCTAATAATGGTCAGACAGTGATGGGGATCTGAGCGATGCTTAGCGCACAGTAGTTTCATCTTTCCGTCGATAGCAACCACACGATAGACTTCGAGTTCAGGGCTCTCTAATTTATAGGATCGTAAGTGTATAAATAGGAATCCAATACGATTAAAATACCACGTCTACTTGAATCTTACGGAAAGAAGAATTCTCTTTTTATAAGGTCTAGCTTCATGCTCCCAAACGGCTTCTGAAGAATCCTATGAATTAAAGGGAACCCTTCAGTATTCCTTTCCTCCAAGGGCTTGCTCAGGTTGATGGTGTAATTTCATTCGGATTGGAAACTGGGGATTTAGTCAATTTTATCCGTCGTACGTGTTCAAACGTAGGCCATACATCCGAGTATGACTAGCACCCCATATAGGAGACTCGAAAGGCTGAGAGTTGAAAGAGTCATCTTACTGGTCATATTATGTTTTGACTCTCGATGCATCCATTATAAAATAATAATTTAAATGCATTTCAAAATGTCAAAAATTACAGAAAATATTTTTGGGAAAATTCTATGTCCGCATACAAAGTGTTGCGAAAAAAGAATTTTACTATTGCCGGTGTAAAAAAGTCAAAATAATGTCTCCTGAAAAGCTATTTTGAAGCACTAAACATTGTCTTTCATACATATGCGTCAAGACACAGTTCTTTGCGTTTTCTCATAAAATGCAAGAATACTAAAAAAAATTAGACCATTGTTTTTACGACAGTGCTTGCAGGAACAAGGGCCAATGGTGGTCGATGATGCAACCTAGCTAGTGTTATCATGTGATTTGTTTCTCCATTTAGATGACGAATGCATCATATAGCTGTGGTACCCGATTTTCTGTAGCAACCTTTTCCTCTTAGCAATTGGTATGATGTTTGTGCATTACTCGGGTTTTTTCTAGAACCATACATAAAAATTGGTTGCTACTGGAAAATAGAGGCAATATATTAGTTCCAGGAAATACCAAGGAATACAATTAGAAAACTAATAGTAACTACTAGTACAAAATAGTACATCATTGATTGCCTCTTAAATATCACCATTGAGATGTTTGTTCGACGATTTAGGGTGAGTGGTTACAATTTTCACTCCTACCGACACTAAGGGCATTACACTAGTGCAGAATTGCCAAAGAAAAAATAGCCCATGGACCGGTTATCCAACCCATTCCATGAGACTTCGGATCCATTAATGACGCATCGTCCCAACATCTTCTCCCCTTGTCGGTGAGGGGACACATCACTAGATCATGTGAGAAGAACACAAATCCATCTTCCGTGAGTAGGCGTCGCCTCTGACAAGATCCAACAAGCAAGAGTCCAGGCCCTCTTCTCCAAAGAGATCCGACGAGGAGGACTCCATCTCATCTCCGAAAAAGTTTAGCACAAGACTCAGCATGGATGACAAAGATCCCTCGTGGCTAGAGGCGACAATGCGGGTGAGAAAGGTCATGTTGGCCTTTGTCAGGTAATGAGCCACTTGGGAGGTCTCAATCAGCAAAAGACTTAGAAAGGAGCCTAGAATGTTGGTGCTACACATGTTGGGGGAAGGAAGGGGAACAAAGAACGATGAACAGCATGCTGATAAAGGTTGGCGAGGGACATGATCGGCAATGGAGAGCTCCATGGTGATGATGGTTGAATGAGGAAGAGGAGCGACAACAGGGAGCTCCACATAAATGAGGATGGGGTGACGAAGAAGCATTGCAAGAAATGTGCCCTTCTACCATGAATTTTCTCCGTGGTATAAGTTTCATTTTTTGTGTCCAAACAATTTTACCACAAAAATTTAAATCTAAACCATGGTTGATGGAATGTGGTAGATTTGATCTACCATTGTTAATAACATTTTTGCACGACAGTTGTGCTCACATCTATGACGCAAATGGACCCTTGGCAGAGTGATTTCACATCGCACCAACGTGGTTTCTGTGGTACCTATAGCTACCCAAACTACTAATGTGTCACTTTAACTACCGTCATGATACAACATTATATATTCTTTCACCGATTTGTTTGATGCGGAATCACCATCATTACAAAAATATGAATCATCATCAAACTAGGTGTCATGTCGCCACATCGGATTGTATGTACCACATAATCATCTTTTATGTGTGATGTGGCGTTATTCTACGACAAACTTGATCCATCACAGATGATGGTCCCATGGAAAGCCCATTCCTGATGGACTTGGGTTTCAGGAAGGAGGACGTCGACGAATCAATAGGCCGGTCAGCCAAACTTAGACAACCGGCGAATATTATTATCAAGGGCGAATTGTCAAGATTACAATATGGGGAACTAGGGTTACAAGGGTGTTTGCTATGATTCGATATGTCTCCTTGGTGGCTCCTCCCAGCCCTCTATATAGCGGGCTAGGTCCCAGAGTCCACCTCGAGGTCGAGTTATAATACATGTCGATTCACCCGATATGGGCTTCGCTTTCCTAATTAGATTCCTCTGGATTCTTCCAGACTTCTTCATGGGCTTTCATACATTCATTTATGGGCTTTGCAATAGGCGTAATGATGCTTAGGACCCGATATGGCATACCCATGTCAGTAGCCTCTGAGATTCTACTTGAGTGGCAGACTCGGATCGAATCTCAATACCTTCTATTCCTTCTTTCTTCGACTTCGTCTGTCTTTGATCATGAAACAATACTCCATTATTTCCTTTATAAACAAATATTATAACCGTAGGGACATCAGTTAATAGCCTGAGAAAATGCGGGGAACCTACTTCAAACTCACGTCCCCGGACACGAATTCGGAAACCTGGCGTAACCCTGCTCGGGCCGCGGAGGACTTATCGAGTTCTGAGTTCCAGCATAAGAATTTAACCTGACGTGTCCATCGGGATTTTTCATCTTATTGCTGACAATGCGGATATGTCTAGCAGATCGTAGTCTGTGACGATGCTAGGCCTCACATGACATGATCCTGATGGTCTTACCTTCATGCTCTAGCATGGAATCTAAAATCTCACGATGACATGGCTCAGGATTTTGTATTTATTTATTTATCAGATGCCAAGTTTGGCTGTTGGATTGCCCGAAATTATTGGGTCGAATTTCTTCTAGATGCATGCACTCCTGACGGGAGTAAAGGACGAAGAAATGTTTGTTAAGTGTTCACCACTTGTACATGTATTCGAAGTTTTACATTTCATCTCCGCTCGACTTAAATGTTCATAAAGTATTTACCACCTGAACATGTATTTTTAAGCTTTACGCCTAACTTCTGATTATTTTGACCATTCTTTTTTCCTATTGGGTCCGCGTTCAGCGCTCCCAATAGGAGTAGCTCCGAGGCTATACTTGAGTACTTGCAGTCGAGTATATATAGACTCGAAGTACCTTCATTTTCATATAGCTTCGAAGTTTCATCGGGTGTGCGACCAGCGCTCTCGATGGGAGTAGCCCCTGAGGCTATACTCCAGTACTTGTCAAGTATAGGCTGAAAGAGTCCTCCACAAAAAATGTAACTATGATGTAAAAAAATACTTACTTGTTCCTCCTTGATGATGCATATTTTATCGGGTGCAAGTTCAGCGCTCCCGATGGCAGTAGCCCCTGAGGCTATGGTCGAGTATGAATACTCGAGCATGCTCAAAGATATTCCTGCGAGGATTTTTTGTTGCTAAACTTGCTATAAGGACGGTGTAAGAATTGCGCCAAAAATTTGTAAGCAATACAATTCCGCGATTGTGTATTCGTAATATAACTGATTTCATAAACAATACTTGTGTAACTTTTGTCGACGCGTGAGGCCTTTTCTTCTTTCATATTGATGTCTTTTTTCTTAAATCGATGTTTTACTACTCGGGCCAAAACGCTATTGAAAACGTATCCAACGCCCAACCTTTTCGGCTGTGTTTTGTTAGCGAAGCACTGAACTGAAGCCTCTGGGTATCGGGTGTAAAATAACAGAAATGACAATAGGATAGAAGAACTTATCTTTATTAATAACGAAATACGAAGATACAATATGATCGGTTGGATTCAACTGAAGGCCCATAGGGCGACGGACTCGATATCATGGATAAGAAGCCTTATTTTAAATATGTAAACTGCTTGGCTGAGAAGCCTGGCCATTGGCCTTATTCATCAATGCGAAAGCTAAGTACTTAAGCATAGAAGCGACATAGGTGCTAGACATTCCACGGGTTTGGTTCCATCTAACTCGTTTTCTTATCCTTAATCCGGTATGCTCCTCTAGGGATTACTTCTGTAACGATATTGGGCCCGATCCATGGAGACTCGAGCTTTCAAGTTTCTCTTTCTTTAACCGAAGGACTAAGTCACCAACCTAAAAAGATCAAGGTCTCAGTCGACGACTGTGGTAATTTCGCAGATTCTGCGGATACGCTGTCGCCATGGTGAGTGCCACATCGTGGGATTCATCCAATACATCCATGTCATCCTCGAGTGCTTTGGTCGATGTGGCCTCTTCATATTCTGCGACTCGAGGAGCGTCGTGTGTAATCTCGACTCGTAGCACGGCTTTGGCACCATGGACCATGAATAACGGGGTTTCTTGCGTAGCTAAGCGCCCTTGGCCCTTTTTAACGATGTCAGCAATCGCTTCTTAATTAATGCCATTCCATATGATTCCATTGGCTTTTTCAACTTGTCTGTTTGTCTGCGGGTGCGCCACAGAGGTAAATTTCAGTTGAACGCTAAGCTTATCGCAAAATTCCTTGAATTCCCCTGATGTGAAGTTAGAGCCATTATCGGTGATGATACTGTGAGGCACGCCGAAACGAAAGACAATTGACTCCACAAAATTCGCTGCCGCCATTGCCTCAGCTGTTGTAACTGGTTTTGCTTCGATCCATTTTGTAAACTTGTCGACTCATACAAGCATATAAACATGTCCTCCACGCGAAGATTTGTGTAATTTCTAACCATATCCAAACCCCACTCGGCGAAGGGCCATGCTAAAGATATCAGCACCCTTGGCATGTTTTAACGATCTCCTTAGCGTCTTCAACATCGGTTAACCAGTAGAATACTGCTCTAAAAGCCATGGCTGTTATTGCTCGATAACTTGTGTGGTGACCACATATCCCTTCATGTATGTCCTTGATGATAGCTTGTCCTTCCATGGGTGTGACGCACAGCTGAAGGATGCCCGTGATACTTATTTTATATAATTCACCTTTCACCACCCGAAAAGCTTTAGAGCGTCGCGCAATCCCTTGTGCTTCGACTTGGTTGTCTGGCAACTCTGTATTGATCAGATATGCTAAGTATAGCTGCATCCATGTGACTTCCACCATCATGACGTCCCTTGCTCCTTCTATCGAGGTTGTGTCCATTTCCACATCATTGGGTGCGGCCGTAGCCCCCGAGTTCTTTTTCCCTTTCGCCTTTTCACCTTTAGACTTCTCTGCCTCCGCGGGTCTCTTTTCATTGATTGAGCACTCCTTGATATCTTCCAAAATACTCCGGGTGGAACTTGTAAACACTGCGGTCCAATTTTTGCAAGCATATCGTGTAGGGATTCGTTGCATAGAAAACAAAAAATTTCCTACCGCGAGAACGCAATCCAAGCCAAGATGCAATCTAGAAGACGGGAGCAACGAGGAGATGATCGAGACTCACCCTTGAAGATTTCCAAAGCCTACAAGATGAGGCTCTTGTTGCTATGGTAGACGATCACTTGCCGCTTGCAAAAGCGCGTAGAAGATCTTGATCACGGTGCCACAATCGGGCAGCACCTCCGTACTCGGTCACACGTTCGGTGTTGATGAAGACGACGTCCTTCTCCCCGTTCCAGCGGGCAGCGGAAGTAGTAGCTCCTCCTTGAATCCGGCAGCACGACGACGTGGTGGCGGTGGCGATGGAGATCTCCGGCGGAGCTTCGCTAAGCGTGTGGGAGAGGTGGAGGAGAGAGGGGGCGGCTAGGGTTTGGGAGAGGGGGTGGCCGGCCACTATGGGGTGCGGCCAGCTTGAGGGCTTGTGGTGGTCGGCCCCCTCCCCTATGCCCGTCATTATATAGGTGGAACCCCAAGTGTTGGACTACAAGTCTTCGAATAAGACCCCAACCCAAAACCTTCCATGTAGTAGGGTAACCTACCCAAGGTGGGACTCCCACCTCAAGTGGGATTCCCACCCTTCCATGTGGGGGGGTGGCCGGCCCCCTTGGTGGAGTCCACCTTGGACTCCCCCACTAGGGTTGGTCGGCCATGGGAGTGGAGTCCCTTCGGGACTCCTCCTTCCAAAGTGAATTCTTCCGGACTTTTCTAGAACCTTCTAGAACCTTCCATAAATTCACCGGATCATTTTCAAACTTATAAAATGACTTCCTATGTATGAATCTTATTCTCCGGACCATTCCGGAACTCCTCGTGATGTCCTTGATCCCATCCGAGACTTCGAACAATACTTCGAACTCCATTTCATATTCAAGTTCTACTATTACAACATCAAACCTTAAGTGTGTCACCCTACGGTTCGCGAACTATGTGGACATGGGTGAGAACTCTCTCCGACCAATAACCAATAGCGGGATCTGGAGATCCATAATGGCTCCCACATATTCAACGATGACTTAGTGATCGAATGAACCATTCACATACGATACCAGTTCCCTTTGTCACGCGATATTTTACTTGTCCGAGGTTTGATCATCGGTATCACTCTATACCTTGTTCAACCTCGTCTCCTGACAAGTACTCTTTACTCGTACCGTGGTATGTGGTCTCTTATGAACTTATTCATATGCTTGCAAGACATTAGACGACATTCCACCGAGAGGGCCCAGAGTATGTCTATCCGTCATCGGGATGGACAAATCCCACTGTTGATCCATATGCCTCAACTCATACTTTCCGAAAACTTAATCCCACCTTTATAACCACCCATTTACGCAGTGGCGTTTGATTTAATCAAAGTACCTTTCCGGTATAAGTGATTTATATGATCTCATGGTCGAAAGGACTAGGTAACTATGTATCGAAAGCTTATAGCAAATAACTTAATGATGTGATCTGATGCTATGCTTAAATGGGTGTGTCCATTACATCATTCATACAATGATATAACCTTGTTATTAATAACATCCATTGTTCATGATTATGGAACTAATCATCCATTAATCAACAAGCTAGTTAAGAGGCATACTAGGGACTCATTGTTGTTTACATATCACACATGTATCAATGTTTCGGTTAATACAATTATAGCATGGTATATAAACATTTATCATAAACACAAAGATATATAATAACCACTTTTATTATTGCCTCTTGGGCATATCTCCAACAGTCTCCCACTTGCACTAGAGTCAATAATCTAGATTACATTCTAAGGTACCTAACACCCATGGCATTCTGGTGTTGGTCATGCTTTGCCCTAGGGAGAGCTTTAGTCAACGGATCTGCTATATTCAGATCAGTGTGTACTTTGCAAATCTTTACTTCTCCATCTTCGATTTACTCGCGAATCGAGTGGTAACGTAGCTTGATATGCTTCAGCCTCTTGTGTGACCTTGGTTCTTGTGCATTGGCGATGGCACCCATGTTGTCACAGTAGATGACTAGTGGGTCCAATGCACTAGGAACCACACCGAGCTCTACAATGAACCTCTTCATCCATACCGCTTCTGATGAAGCCTCTGAAGCCGCTATGTACTCTGATTCTGTTGAAGACTTCGCCACCGTGCACTGCTTCGAGCTTGCCCAGCTTACTACAGCACTGATACGTCTCCGACGTATCGATAATTTCTTATGTTCCATGCTTGTTTTATGACAATACCTACATGTTTTGTTCACACTTTATGATGATTTTATGCGTTTTCCGGAACTAACCTATTGACGAGATGCCGAAGTGCCAGTTCCTGTTTTCTGCTGTTTTTGGTTTCAGAAATCCTAGTAAGGAAATATTCTCGGAATTGGACGAAATCAACGCCCAGAGTCTTAAAATCCCACGAAGCTTCCAGAACACCCGAGAGCCACCAGAGGAGGGCCCTGTGGGCCCCAGATGACAGGCCGGCGCGGCTAGGGGGTGGGCCGCCCCCCTAGTGTGTCACCGCCTCGTCGCCCCTCCGACTCCGCCTCTTCGCCTATATAAAGGTCCCTGACCTAAATCTTCGATACGAAAAAATCCACGCTACGAGAAACCTTCCAGAGCCGCCGCCATCGCGAAGCCAAGATCTGGGGGACAGGAGTCTCTGTTCCGGCACGCCGCCGGGACGGGGAAGTGCCCCCGGAAGGCTTCTCCATCGACACCGCTGCCATCTCCACCGCCATCTTCATCAACGCTGCTGTCTCCCATGAGGAGGGAGTAGTTCTCCATCGAGGCTAAGGGCTGTACCGGTAGCTATGTGGTTCATCTCTCTCCCTATGTACTTCAATACAATAATCTCATGAGCTGCCTTACATGATTGAGATTCATATGATGATGCGTGTAATCTAGATGTCATTATGCTAGTCAAGTGGATTTTACTTATGTGATCTCCGGAGACTCCTTGTCCCACGTGTGTAAAGGTGACAGTGTGTGCACCGTGTGGGTCTCTTAGGCTATATTTCACAGAATACTTATTCACTGTTATGAATAGCATAGTGAAGTGCTTATTTATATCCCTTTATGATTGCAATGTGTTTTGTATCACTATTTATCTATGTGTTACTCTAGTGATGTTATTAAAGTACTCTATTTCTCCTGCACGGTGTAATGGTGACAGTGTGTGCATCGTGTAGTACTTGGCGTAGGTTATGATTGTAATCTCTTGTAGATTATGAAGTTAAATATTGCTATGATAGTATTGATGTGATCTATGCCTCCTTCATAGTGTGATGGTGACAGTGTGCATGCTATGTTAGTACTTGGTGTAATTGCAATGATCTATCATGCACTCTAATGTTATTTAAATATGAATATCGAATATTGTGGAGCTTGTTAACTCCGGCATTGAGGGTTCGTGTAATCCTACACAATTAGTGGTGTTCATCATCCAACAAGAGAGTGTAGAGTATAGCATTTATCTATTTATTCTGTTATGTGATCAATGTTGAGAGTGTCCACTAGTGAAAGTATAATCCCTAGGCCTTGTTCCTAAATACTGCAATCATCGCTTGTTTACTGTTTTACTGCATCTGTACTGCCTGCAATATTACCACCATCAACCACACGCAGTTGTAGCATCAAGCTATTTTCTGGTGTCGTTACTACTGCTCATATACATTCATACCACCTGTATTTCACTATCTCTTCGCCGAACTAGTGCACCTATACATCTGACAAGTGTATTAGGTGTGTTGGGGACACAAGAGACTTCTTGCTTTGTGGTTGCAGGGTTGCATGAGAGGGATATCTTTGACCTCTTCCTCCCTGAGTTCGATAAACCTTGGGTGATCCACTTAAGGGAAACTTGCTGCTGTTCTACAAACCTCTGCTCTTGGAGGCCCAACACTGTCTACAGGAAAAGAAGCGTGAGTAGACATCAAGCACTTTTCTGGCGCCGTTGCCGGGGAACGAAGGAAAGCTACACCATTTCCTCCCTCGTCAACTACGCGCCAGTCCTGGACAGCAAAGCACTTTTCTGGCGCCGTTGCCGGGGAGGAAAGGTAAAAGGTACTCACACTCCGGATCTCGGCTACTAAGCTATTTTCCGGCGCCGTTGTAA
Source organism: Lolium perenne (assembly GCF_019359855.2). Classification (NCBI taxonomy): domain Eukaryota; kingdom Viridiplantae; phylum Streptophyta; class Magnoliopsida; order Poales; family Poaceae; genus Lolium; species Lolium perenne. The sequence goes on from NC_067247.2 coordinate 89,142,497, forward strand.
GTACTCGAAGCTATTTCCTTTAGATCCTACAGTTGCATCTTTTTGTTTCTTGTTTTACACTAGTTTGGCATAATGGAAAGCAACATGGAGCTTTTTATTATTTTTCCTGAGTTAAGACATGGATGGTTTGATGCGAAAATTAAAAAACCCATGGAACATATTAGTATGAACACTTTGAACACCATTGTTGCTAATGATATGGAAAATTCTAAGCTTGGGGAAGCTGGTTTTGATGAGCTTGATATTTTTAGTCCCCCAAGCATTGAGGAGAAAATTTTCTTTGATGATACTTTGCCTCCTATTTATGATGATTATAATGATAGTAGTCTTTTGGTACCGCCTTTTATGGAGGATAAATTTGATTATGATTACAATATGCCTCCTATATTTGATGATGAGAATAATAATGGTAGCTACTTTGTTGAATTTGCTCCCACTACAACTAATAAAATTGACTATGCTTATGTGGAGAGTAATAATTTTATGCATGAAGCTCATGACAAGAATGTTTCATTTGATAGTTATATTGTTGAATTTGCTCATGATGCTACTGGATATTATTATGAGAGAGGAAAATATGGTTGTAGAAATTTTCATGTTACTAAAACACCTCTCTTTTTGCTGAAAATCTTGAAGCTGAACTTGTTTTATCTTTCTATGCTTGTTGCATTATGCTTCTTGAATTTATTTATTTACAAGATTCCTATGCATAGGAAGCATGTTAGGCTTAAATGTTTTTTGAATTTGCATCTTGATGCTCTCTTTTGCTTCAAATACTATTTCTTGTGAGTGCATCATTTAATTTGCTGAGCCCATCTTAATGGCTATAAAGAAAGCACTTCTTGGGAGATAACCCATGTCTTTATTTTGCTACTGTTTTGTTGTGTTTTGGAAGTTGTTACTACTGTATCAACCTCTCCTTATCTTAGTTTTGTTGCATTGTTGTGCCAAGTAAAGTCTTTGATAGTAAGGTTCATACTAGATTTGGATTACTGCGCGGAAACAGATTTCTTGCTGTCACAAATCTGGGCCTAATTCTCTGTAGGTAACTCAGAAAATTCTGCCAATTTACGTGAGTGATCCTCAGATATGTACGCAACTTTCATTCAATTTGAGCATTTTCATTTGAGCAAGTCTGGTGCCTCTTAGAAATTCGTCTTTACGGACTGTTCTGTTTTGACAGATTCTGCCTTTTATTTCGCATTGCCTGTTTTGCTATGCTGGATGGATTTCTTTGTTCCATTGACTTCCAGTAGCTTTGTGCAATGTCCAGAAGTGTTAAGAATGATTGTGTCACCTCTGAACATGTGAGTTTTTGATTATGCACTAACCCTCTAATGAGTTGTTTCGAGTTTGGTGTGGAGGAAGTTTTTAAGGGTCAAGAGAGGAGGATGATACAATATGATCAAGAAGAGTGAAAGCTCTAAGCTTGGGGATGCCCCGGTGGTTCATCCCTGCATATTTCAAGAAGACTCAAGCATCTAAGCTTGGGGATGCCCAAGGCATCCCCTTCTTCATCGACAACATTATCAGGTTCCTCCCTTGAAACTATATTTTTATTCGGTCACATCTTATCTACTTTACTTGGAGCGTCTGTTTGTTTTTGTTTTTGTTTTTGTTTTGTTTGAATAAAATTGGATCCTAGCATCCTTGTGTGGGAGAGAGACACGCTCCGCTGGTTCATATGAACATATGTGTTCTTAGCTTTTAATGTTCATGGCGAAGGTTGAAACTGCTTCGTTCATTGTTATTTGGTCGGTTCAGGAAATGCTACATGTGGTAGTGGTATATGAAACACTTGCATAATCTTATAGATCATTGAGCTTTGATAACTTGATTCTTTGCAAACGTTTTGAGGTATTTAGATGGTAAGGCTTGCTGGATAAATAAGTTAAAATTAGTAGTGGATTGTTGTCTTTAAGCTTGTGCCGTACTACAAACTCTATTTAAATAGTTGAAGGTGTAGTTGGACTTGATAGCTTTCCATGTCTGAGAGTTCATCGTAATAACTAAGTTGTGCTGAAGGTCGAGGGAGCTAGCGGGGTACTTGTGCCACCGTGAACGGCCCTCCTTGGAGTAAATTTTAATCATGCTCTTAATGATGAACCTGCTAGCTGTTTGCAATAAGCTTGTGAGTTCTTTTTGACTAAAGTTAAGCTACGGTTTTTGGCACTTCCACCATCCAAATTTGCTAGCCTCTTCGGTACTATGCATTGCCTTTTGCTCACATTGAGAATTGTGCATACTTCGCCGGTACATCCAAACCCGTGGGAGGACTTTCTCTTGTCCTCCTACACATAAGCCCATACATCTCCTCAAAACAGCCACCATACCTACCTACCACAGCATTTCCATAGCTGTTCCGAGATATATTGCCATGCAACATCCATTTTACATTACATGTCATGTTGTCATTTATTATTTATATATTGCTTTGCATGATCATATACAGCTGATGTGTGGTTTACCCATGTTACGCTAGATCATTGCACATCCTGCTACACTGGCAGAGGCATACAGTTTCATACATCATGTTTTATTCATTATGAGTTATTTGTACCAAAAAGTGTGTTGTCATATTAGGATGTTGCCCCTAAAAGTGAAAAGAGCCATGGAGGCCATCAAAAAGAGAAAAAGAAAAGAAAGAAAAAAATAGAAAAAAAAAGAAAAGAAAAAAAGAGAATAAAGAAAAAGGGGCAGCATTACTATCTTTTATCCACACTTGTGCTCATGTTTTAGCACCTGCAGTATTCATAGTCATCATTTGTGCTCATGTTTAGCACCTATATTCCATATGAGAGAGTTTTCATGTTTTACTAGTATAACTATGTGGGGAATTTACACTATAGAACTTGGGTTGTATATTCCAATGATGAGCCTCCTCAAAAGTGCTCTAGGTCTTCGTGAGCAACCAAGTTGGATGCACCCCCACTAGTTCCATTGGAGAGCTTTAATACACATATAGCTCTATGTGCATCCGTTGCATGGCAATCACTACTCCTTGCATAGCTTCGATCATAAGGCTTCCTCTTGTCTAATGGTCACTTATAGCTTTGCAAGCCTTTCTTCCTTTTGGCCTTCCAAACCCCCATTAACGTTCTTTATGCCATAACATCCTAGTGCTAATACCAAATGCTTGCGCTCACCGGTTGAGTAGACTTCGAAACAGTTGATTCATGATGTTCATGTTTATGTTTACTTGACTGAATCCTTCTTATGTTGTGAAAATTTACTTGATGATTGGAATGAAGGATAGAACTTCTACGCTGAATACTTAACACATCTTTAATGAACTTTGTACGGTTTCATGTCTTTGAAGCAATAGTTCATGAAAACTTCTAGCTTATTTAACTCTTGCATTATCATCTCTTATATCAATATAGACATTTGCTTTGAGTGATTTGATCTCAGTTCATATGCTTTACATTATTATTGGATCAAGATTATGTTGGTAGCATGTCACTTCAGAAATTATCTTTGTTATCGTTTACCTACTCGGGACGAGCAGGAACTAAGCTTGGGGATGCTGATACGTCTCCGATGTATCGATAATTTCTTATGTTCCATGCTTGTTTTATGACAATACCTACATGTTTTGTTCACACTTTATGATGATTTTATGCGTTTTCCGGAACTAACCTATTGACGAGATGCCGAAGTGCCAGTTCTTGTTTTCTGCTGTTTTTGGTTTCAGAAATCCTAGTAAGGAAATATTCTCGGAATTGGACGAAATCAACGCCCAGAGTCTTAAAATCCCACGAAGCTTCCAGAACACTCGAGAGCCACCAGAGGAGGGCCCTGTGGGCCCCAGATGACAGGCCGGCGCGGCCAGGGGGTGGGCCGCCCCCCCTAGTGTGTCACCGCCTCGTCGCCCCTCTGACTCCGCCTCTTCGCCTATATAAAGGTCCCTGACCTAAATCTTCGATACGAAAAAAGCCACGCTACGAGAAACCTTCCAGAGCCGCCGCCATCGCGAAGCTAAGATCTGGGGGACAGGAGTCTCTGTTCCGGCACGCCGCCGGGACGGGGAAGTGCCCCCGGAAGGCTTCTCCATCGACACCGCTGCCATCTCCACCGCCATCTTCATCAACGCTGATGTCTCCCATGAGGAGGGAGTAGTTCTCCATCGAGGCTAAGGGCTGTACCGGTAGCTATGTGGTTCATCTCTCTCCCTATGTACTTCAATACAATAATCTCATGAGCTGCCTTACATGATTGAGATTCATATGATGATGCGTGTAATCTAGATGTCATTATGCTAGTCAAGTGGATTTTACTTATGTGATCTCCGGAGACTCCTTGTCCCACGTGTGTAAAGGTGACAGTGTGTGCACCGTGTGGGTCTCTTAGGCTATATTTCACAGAATACTTATTCACTGTTATGAATAGCATAGTGAAGTGCTTATTTATATCCCTTTATGATTGCAATGTGTTTTGTATCACTATTTATCTATGTGTTACTCTAGTGATGTCATTAAAGTACTCTATTCCTCCTGCACGGTGTAATGGTGACAGTGTGTGCATCGTGTAGTACTTGGCGTAGGTTATGATTGTAATCTCTTGTAGATTATGAAGTTAAATATTGCTATGATAGTATTGATGTGATCTATGCCTCCTTCATAGTGTGATGGTGACAGTGTGCATGCTATGTTAGTACTTGGTGTAATTGCAATGATCTATCATGCACTCTAAGGTTATTTAAATATGAATATCGAATATTGTGGAGCTTGTTAACTCCGGCATTGAGGGTTCGTGTAATCCTACACAATTAGTGGTGTTCATCATCCAACAAGAGAGTGTAGAGTATAGCATTTATCTATTTATTTTGTTATGTGATCAATGTTGAGAGTGTCCACTAGTGAAAGTATAATCCCTAGGCCTTGTTCCTAAATACTGCAATCATCGCTTGTTTACTGTTTTACTGCATTTGTACTGCCTGCAATATTACCACCATCAACCACACGCAGTTGTAGCATCAAGCTATTTTCTGGTGTCGTTACTACTGCTCATATACATTCATACCACCTGTATTTCACTATCTCTTCGCTGAACTAGTGCACCTATACATCTGACAAGTGTATTAGGTGTGTTGGGGACACAAGAGACTTCTTGCTTTGTGGTTGCAGGGTTGCATGAGAGGGATATCTTTGACCTCTTCCTCCCTGAGTTCGATAAACCTTGGGTGATCCACTTAAGGGAAACTTGCTGTTGTTCTACAAACCTCTACTCTTGGAGGCCCAACACTATCTACAGGAAAAGAAGCGTGAGTAGACATCAAACACCATTCAATATAAACACATACCCAGATTGTGACTTAGAGTCATCAGGATCAGTGTTCCAACTTGCATCGGTGTAACCGTTTACAACGAGCTCTTGGTCACCTCCATAACAAAGAAACATATCCTTAGTTCTTTTCAAGTACTTCAGGATATTCTTGACCTCTGTCCAGTGTTCCATCCCTGGATCACTTTGATATCTGCTAGTCAAACTAACAGCATGTGCTATATCCGGTGTAGTACATAGCATGGCATACATGATAGATCCTACTGCCGAGGCATAGGGGATATTACTCATCCTTTCTCTTTCTTCTGCCGTAACCGGTCCTTGAGTCTTACTCAAGACCTTGTCTGGTAACATAGGTAAGAACCCTTTCTTACTTTCGTCCATTCTAAACTTATTTAGAATCTTGTCAAGGTATGTACTCTGTGATAGCCCTATTAGGCGTCTTGATCTATCTCTACAAATCTTGATGCCTAATATATACGATGCTTCACCAAGGTCTTTCATTGAAAAACTATTATTCAAATAACCTTTTACACTGCTTAATAGTTCTATATCATTCCCAATCAATAATATGTCATCTACATATAATATCAGGAATGCTACAGAGCTCCCACTCACTTTCTTGTAAATACAGGCCTCTCCATGACACTGTATAAACCCGAAGTCTTTGATCACCTTATCAGAGCGTCGGTTCCAACTTCTCGATGCTTGCTTCAGTCCATAAATTGAATGCTGAAGTTTGCATATTTTGTCAGCATTTTTAGGATCGACAAAACCTTTTGGTTGTACCATATACAACTCTTCCTCAATGTCTCCATTAAGGAACGCCGTTTTGACATCCATCTGCCAAATCTCATAATCGAAAAATGCAGCTATTGCTAACAAAATCCTCACAGACTTTAGCTTCGCTACAGGTGAGAAAGTCTCATCATAGTCAACACCTTGAATTTGTCGGAAACCCTTTGCGACAAGTCGTGCTTTATAGACAGTAATATTACCATCAGCATATGTTTTTCTCTTGAAGATCCATTTATTCTCGACAGCCTTGTGGCTATCAGGTAAGTCTACCAAAGTCCACACTTTGTTATCATACATGGATCCCATTTCGGATTTCATGGCTTCTTGCCATTTGTTGGAATCTGGGCTCATCATTGCTTCTTCATACGTCGCAGGGTCTTCATCATTGTTGTCCACAATCATGATATTTAGACAAGGATCATACCAATCAGGAGTGGCACGTTCCCTTGTCGATTTGCGAGGTTCAGTAGCTTCCTCGTTCGAAGTTTCATGATCATTATCATTAGCTTCCTCTGTTGCTGGTGTAGGCGGCACAGGAACAGCTTCCGGTACTGCGCTACTCTGACCAACAAGTAAAGATTCATCAATCTCATCGAGTTCTACTTTTCTTCCAGTCACTTCTTTAGTGAGAAATTCTTTCTCGAGAAAGGTTCCATTTTTAGCAACAAAGATTTTGCTTTCGGATCTATGATAGAAAGTGTACCCTATAGTTTCCTTAGGGTATCCTATGAAGACGCATTTCTCCGCTTTGGGTTCTAGCTTGTCCGGTTGTAACTTCTTTACATAGGCTTTGCAACCCCAAACTTTAAGGAACGACAGCTTAGGTTTCTTATTAAACCATAATTCATACGGTGTCATTTCTACGGATTTTGATGGTGCTCTATTTAAAGTGAATGCGGCTGTCTCTAATGCATAACTCCAAAATGATAACGGCAAATCAGTAAGAGACATCATAGAACGAACCATATCTAAGAGAGTTCGATTACGACGTTCGGACACACCGTTTCGTTGAGGTGTTCCCGGCGGTATCAATTGTGAAAGTATTCCACATTTCTTTAAATGCATGCCAAACTCATAACTCAGATATTCACCTCCGCGATCAGATCATAGAAATTTAATCTTCTTGTTACGTTGATTTTCTACTTAACTTTGGAATTCCTTAAACTTCTCGAAAGTTTCGGATTTATGTTTCATGAAATAGATATACCCATATCTACTCAGATCATCTGTGAAGGTTAGAACATAACGATAACCACCGCGCGATGCTACACTCATTGGTCCGCACACATCGGTATGTATGATTTCCAATAAGTCAGTAGCTCGCTCCATCATACCAGAGAATGGAGTCTTAGTCATTTTCCCATCAGACATGCTTCGCATCTATCAAGTGACTCAAAGTCAAGTGATTCAAGTAATCCATCGGTATGGAGTTTCTTCATGCGTTTCACTCCAATATGACCAAGACGACAGTGCCACATATAAGTAGAATTATCATTCAATTTAATTCGCTTAGCATCAATGTTATGTATATGTGTATTGATACGCGTACAGCACGCGTCCGTTGGGAACCCCAAGAGGAAGGTATGATGCGTACAGCGGCAAGTTTTCCCTCAGTAAGAAACCAAGGTTTATCGAACCAGTAGGAGCTGATGTCTACCGGTGCTTCTATTCTTGTAGACAGTGTTGGGCCTCCAAGAGCAGAGGTTTGTAGAACAGCAGCAAGTTTCCTTTAAGTGGATCACCCAATGTTTATCGAACTCAGGGAGGAAGAGGTCAAAGATATCCCTCTCAAGCAACCCTGCAACCACAAAGCAAGAAGTCTCTTGTGTCCCCAACACACCTAATAGGTGCACTAGTTCGGCGAAGAGATAGTGAAATACAGGTGGTATGAATAAGTATGAGCAGTAGCAACAGCGCCAGAAAAGTGCTTTGCTGTCCAGGACTGGCGTGTGGATGATGGTGGTAATATTGCGGACAGTACAGATGCAGTAGAACAGTAAACAAGCATCGATAGCAGTATTTATGAACAAGGCCTAGGGATCATACTTTCACTAGTGGACTGTTGTCGTGGCGAACGAGCAGATGCCATGGGATGGCTTAAGTTGGGGCCGAATGGGCGCAAGAGGATTCGGGGGAGGGTTTGCGACTAGATGGGATGAACTTCCGGATGCTTTCCTCAAGAACACAACCAAAGGCAGGTATGCAAGAAGAAACACAAGAGGAAGAACTCTGCTCTAGATCGCTAGCTTCATTGATCTCAACATGGTTACATGTTTCTGGGCGTACATGAGCGTATCCATGAAGGACGGTGCCCCCTCTCCTTATATAGGGGAGAGGGTGGCTTACAGAGCAAGAAACCCTAATGGCATCTTTGACTGGACAAACTACTTTATAAAGCTACTTTAATCATGGATGACGCCGGGGTCTTCTTTAATCAGGGATGCTGACGTCCTCCGGCTTCTTTCAGCGTCACCCCTCTCTTTGGTGCCAGGGCTCCGATTAAAGTCACTTTGCTTAGCTCATCCTTGTCTTCTAGCTCCGAAGAGAATCTTTGACCAGTCTTGCCGACATGTTCTTCTTTCCGGTAGCCCGGTATCTTCTTTATCTGGTTCCGGTATACCCCTCTTGGGGATACCGGCTTAGCTTTACTTTGCCAAACTCTTATGCTCCTGTATAAACATTAAACCGGTATCTTGATGGCCCAAACCATCCGGTTTGGCATGCCTTTGACATACCGGGGGTCTTCCCCCCAATATTAGTCCCCGAAGCTGGTATAGTCTGGTGGATTCTATCCAACAGACCATGCCAGGTTCTCTTGTTTTTAGGATACCGGTTTAATCTCTCCGTTGCTCAGCTTGGATCCGGCATCTTTGCCCGGACTTACGCTTTCTCTCTTTGCAAGGTATTCTCCGGTATCTTGTCCTCCGGCATCTTGGTCATTAACTACCTCCTCGGCGAAGTTGAGAATTTCTCGGGCCCCGCGCCTGTCAGTGACATGCGCACTGTGACTGACGCGCCAGTGTCAGGGGTCACTTCCCTTCGACTTCCGCGCGCGTATTAACTGCTCCACAGCGGATCCCAGTCGCCACTCCGGATCCGTGTGTACCTCTCTGTGGCTTTCCCTTCTTACGCGTGTATCGCCGCGCCACGTGGTGGCCCGTGGTGCGAACTGTCGCGGCCCTGCGGTTTTCGGCCCATCTCCCTCTTCCTTTTTAAGGCAAAACCGCCCCCTCTTCTTCCTCTTCTCGCATTCTCTGCTTCCTCGTGCACAGTGCCATTTGCTCTCTGCGCCTCCGCCGCTCTTCGTCCGCTGTTCTTCGCTCGAGCCCCGCCGCCCGGTGAACTTGCGCCGCTTCTTCGCCGGACTTCATCGTGTGGAGATTCTTCGCAGTGCTCCTCTCGCGACCGCTGCATTCGCGCTTCTTCGAGCTCTTCTCCGCCTCGCCGTCGACGGACCTCTTCTGCAGCCGCAAGCTCTTCTTTCCTCCGGTGAACTTCTTCCTCCGCGACTGCATCGCCTCAGGTTAGGTTCAATCTACCTTTACCCCTCTTTGCTTGCTTCCAGATCTTGGGTCGGTAGTATATTTATTTCCCCTTTTCTTTTGTTTTTTCTCTTACTCGTAGATCTTCGCGCGGGGGCAAATTGTGGGATTCCTGTTTTTCCGCATCTAACCTTATGTCTAGCGAGGAGTCTTCCTCTGCCTCCTCCTCTGCTTCTTCTTCTGCCTCTTCTTCGGCTTCTTCTTCTGGTAGCCGGCGTAGCCAATCTTCCGACGGTTTAACCGCCGATCTCGTCGAGATGGACATTGATGCCGGTAGCGACCAAGAAGCCGGTAGCTCTAGCCAAGCTTCCGGCGTAGATCCTTCCGGTGCCACACGCGAGGCCTGGATGGGTTCCAACGTCACCCAGTACGAAATAGACTGGCTTTACCGGTCCAGGAGGATTCCGGAGAGAGTATCCTGCCGGCTCCCTGGCGACGAGATTCAACCGGTGCTCGAACCCGGTGAACGCGTTGTTTTCCTCGCTCACTTTGAGCGCGGCTTCGGCCTTTCCGCCTCTCCTTTCTTCCGGGAATTCCTTGATTTTTATCAGCTTCAACCTCATCATCTTCCCGGCAATGCCATTTTTTACCTTTCTTGCTACGCCACCTTTATGGAGGCTTACATCGGCATTCGTCCCACTCGCGAGACGTTTGCCCGTTTCTTTGCTCTACGGATCAATTCCGTTCAGGGCAAGGAAATTCCTAAACCCAAACCCCCCGTGCAGTGCGGGTCTTGTATCATCGGCTCCCGCCAAGGGAGCCCTTTCTTCAAGTTTTCCGGTCTCGAGTCATGCCGGCTATGGCAAGGGACCTTCTTCTATGTGAAGAACACCGGCGTCGCAGATCTCATCGATCTGCCGCCTTTTAATCCGGCGCCGCCCAGGAAGATCAACTGGAGCTACCACCCGAAGATAGATCATATCGAAACCAACCGGGTGGTACGCTTCATGTCGCAGCTGATGAATGGGACTAACATCTGCTCCAACGATATTATCCGCGCCTTCATCTCGCGCCGGGTGCTTCCTCTTAAGCGCCGGCAGCACAAGATGAGCGAGATGTATGGCCCCGGTGATCCCACCAAGATCACCGGCCTTCCTCTCAGCAAGAAGGACATCGTCCGCAAGGCTAGGCAGATCTGCCAGACTGCCATGCCGGATGATTGGGAATGGGGCCTCCGGCCTCTTAGCTCCACTAACCCTCCAACTCCAGAAGTAAGAAATTACGCAACTCGGGTCGGTCTACCGGTAGCTTTTATACTGTGACTAATCTTCTTTTCTTTTGTTTTTAGGCCAAGGAGCGCTTTCCCCGGATTGACGCAGACCTGCGAGGCCCTTGCCGGAAGCGTGGCCTGGACAAGTTTGACCCGGACCCCTACATTCGTTGGCAAGACCTGAAGATGGGCTGGACCCCAGCCTCGCGCCTCGGCAAGAATCCACCGGAACCAGCCGGTTCGTCTGACGATCTGACCTTGCTTGAGGTAGCCATTCTTTTTGATCTCTTATATTTTCCTGATATTATTCCTCTGTGAATGTTCCCTCAGCCAAAATCAACCCACAGGTCCACGAGCACGTTGCCCCGCTGCAGGCCGAGGCCGGTGACGAGTTCGTGGAGAAGCTCATGGCCCAGGGCCAGAAGAACAAGGCTCCGGCCTCTGACGCCGGCTCGAGCCAGGCCCCTGCATCCAAGCGCTTCCGGACGGAGCCTTTGGCGGGGAAGGAAGCAGGCGTGAGGCGCTACAAGCGCAAAAAAATGCCGACTTCCTCTGGGTAAGCTCCTGCTTCCCTGCTTGTTTCGTTTTTACTAAGTTCCTTTCCGGTTGCTTTTTTCCAACTCTTTCTTTTTCTTTTGTTCAGCCCTGCACTCAAGCTTGGCCCAAGGCCTGAGGGCTCTGCTGGATCCGCAAGGACCTCAACCCCTCCTCCTCACTCAAGTCCGGCACCATCTGGTGCCGGCAACATCTCTGCCTCCCCTCTGGGAGGCACTACAAGTTCGGGGCGCGCGGCCCCTACACCGCCAGATCACCGCGCGGAGGAGGACTTTGCCTCCCCTCCTGAGAACCAAGAGACCGGCGCCAGCAACATCGGCGCCGGAGAAGAAGCTACCGGGCGGGCGGAACCTCTGGTTCCTCCCGTCCCAGAAAAGAAGAAGAAGAAGACTTCCGTGCCAGAAACTTCCGTGCCGGAAAGCTCCAACTTGGGTGACGCGCCTAGCGCTCCCCCTTCTCCAAAAACTGCTCCAACGCCACCGCCGGAAGCTCCCCGCACTGAGCCAGCCGGCGCCACTCCAACTCCGCTGCCGCCCAAGACCTTGAAGCTCATCAAGGGAAAGGCGACGGCCTCCAGCGCGCCCTCCGGCGATCCGCAGCCCTTGGTGCTGCACGTTTCTCGCGCCGCCAGCGCTGCCGGCGAGAAGGCCACCGGCCTGCTTGGTCGGATCACCGAGTTCAAGCGCGAAGGCCGGGAGCTGGGGCACCTGCTGCCCTACGCGCAGAAGTGGAACGCCGCGGACATGTCCCCAGCGACCCGCGGCATGGGCAAGGACAGGCTGCCGGCGCCTGACCCTGTTGGAGACCGGTCCGCCGAGGAGCACTTCATGCGGCTGCGTCGGGCCATCAAAGAGTTGGACAGCGTGTGGTATGACGCCACGAACAACCTGATGGTAAGTTCCACCAACTTTTTTCAACTCTTGCCGGTTTCTCTCTTTTTGCTGAATCTTGTCTATTCTCCCAGTCCCCGAGTTTCGTGTTGAGAGCGTAGCTCTTAGCGCGAAACTTAAGTAAAAACGCGCGAAACCGGCATAGCCAGTCCCCGAGTTTCGGGTTAAGAACTTTGCTCTTAGCGCGAAACTTAGTTAGAAGCGCGCGAAACCGGCATAGCCAGTCCCCGAGTTTCGGGTTAAGAACTTTGCTCTTAGCGCGAAACTTAGCTAGAAACGCGCGAAACCGGCATAGCCAGTCCCCGAGTTTCGGGTTAAGAACTTTGCTCTTAGCGCGAAACTTAGCTAGAAACGCGCGAAACCGGCATAGCCAGTCCCCGAGTTTCGGGTTAAGAACTTTGCTCTTAGCGCGAAACTTAGCTAACATCTTTTTCTTGAACAGACCACGGCTGACGCTCGGAAGATCCTCTTTGAGGAGCTTCTTTGGGAGCACCGGGACCTCGCTGAGGCACACAGCAAGTGCCAAGGTAAATTCCTGTGCCTCCGGCATCTTCTTACCAGTAACTTTTCTTTCTCTGAGTACTTACGATTTTTTGTTTCAACAGCTATCCCGGAAGCTTCTATTGAGGCCCTCAAGACGCAGCTTGCCGCCGCCCAAGGTACAGCTTCCTGTTTTCCGGTTGGCTTGTTCCTTCTTCATTTTACCAGTTCAACTTTTGCTAACATTTTCTTTCCGGGTTCCAGAGGAGAAGGACCAGCTCATCCGGCAGCATCAAGAGGAGCTGAGCGCCCAGAGAACCAGCTATATGGAGCTCAAGGGCCAGCTTATCCAGCTTGGCCTTGACCATGCCAAGGCGCTGAAGGCTACCGAATCCGCTGCGGAGGCCAAGTTGCACGAGGCGCTGGAGGATGCCAGCAATGCCAATGTGGTGTTGCAGGCTAAGCTGGAGGAGGCTGCCAAGGCGCGGAAGGCTGCTGAGGACAAGGCCGCGCGGCTGGAGGCGGAGCGGAAGCAGCCTGACCTCCTGATCACGCAGACTGATGCGCTTGCCTTCCGTAAGTTTCTTCCTTTTTCTTTTCCGGTTTCTGCTTATAAGCTTGTCTCTTCCGGTTGCATTTGCTTAACTTCTTTCCTTCATCTTGTAGGGCTTTTTCCGGACTCCCAGGCGTTCGCCATGAAGAGGGTTGAAGAGCACCGGGTTGCCCAGGCTTATGAGAATCTTGGTGCGCCGTGGGACCCCTATGACCATCTGGTTGCGCTGAACGCGCGGGTTTCCCATATGCGCGCCATAGATCGGAACCTTTCCGACATCCCTGATGTGGCCACGCAGCTGTTCCGCACTCTCTGGCCTGGAGAAGTGGTGCCAGACACCTTCTCCCTTATCAGCGACCGCCTGAAGGGTGCCGGTAGAAGGATCCGGGAGTGGCAGTGCTCTGCTGCCCGTGCCAGAGCAGACTCCGCGCTTCGCGTTGCCTGCTCCTGGTACCCGGAGCTGGACCTGGACGCCCTCCTCGAAGTACGCGAAGGAGCTGAAACCGATCTGGACCCGGTCCTCACCGCTAAGCGGCAGGATCGGGCGTATCACATCGCGGAGTACGCTGACATGCGCACCTTCATCCCTCCTCCTACAGACGTCAAGGACTATCTCAGCGACGAGGAGGAAGGTGAAGCTGATGAGGAGGCCGGAGCTGATGACGAGCCTCTGGATGGTCCTGGCGCTGGCGACGCTCCTCCTGAAGCCCCTGCTGCTGTTAACTGTTTGCCTATGAAATGCATGTTGGTCCTGCTTGACTCTAAACACTGTCCGTTAAATTCTACCCCGGTATGCCGGGGTTCGTGATGTAAAACTTTAATCTCCCTTTTGGTTGTGGCACAACAGTTCATGCCGGTGTGTTATACCGGTAGTTAATTATCTTATGCTTGCCTTAGCATATTTGCTTATCGTTTTGATTTTATCCTGCACCGCAAAGATTTCGAAATTGTTTCCGCATCCAATTTGATGCACACTTGGCTCTTTAACCTTGGCTCTGCCTGCCTTCTCTGGGCGTTCTTTGGCGTATGAGCACAAGGTTCTTTTGCCAAGCAAGCATTTTCTTGAACTTAGAAATAACTCGAAATTTTTGCAAAAAACCGGTTTAACCGGGGTTAGTTAAGCTTTTCCGGATTGTTTGTTCCCACTCTCTCTTTTCGTAGTTCGCGTGCTTAATTGCTACCGGTTTATCTTGCTTTCCATGAGGCCGGTTTGCGGACAGCAGCAGAGTCGAAGACTCCGGTAGGTTTAGCACGCTATTAAACCGAAAAGAAAAAATGTTCACTAAGCAACCGGTGAACTGAAAAAATAAACATATTGCATGCAACTTTAGAGGTAGTCCCCGAGATTCATTCGAGGTTCCGACATCTTTTTATTCATAGCATATAAGGTACAAAAAAGGAACTTCTTACTCCACAACTTCAAGAGTAGAAAGGACGCAACAGAGCTACGTTCCATGGACGCTTGCTCTCCTCTCCGGACCTGTCCGCCTTTCCTTTTTTCCACTCCTGTGCATCGATCAAGTAATAAGCATCGTTGTGGAGAGCCTTGCTCACCACGAAGGGACCTTCCCATGGGGGTGAAAGCTTATGTCGGCCTTCAGTGCGCTGCACCAGGCGTAGCACCAGATCTCCTTCCCGGAATACTCTCAGGTTAACCTTCCGGCTATGATAGCGTCTGAGGTTTTGCTGGTAAATGGCTGTTCTTGCCAATGCCAATTCTCTTGCTTCTTCTAGCAAGTCCACATCGTTTTCTCTGGCCTCTTTGACCTCTTGCTCGGTATAGAGCTGCACTCTTGGTGAGTCATGGATGATATCGGTTGGTATGACCGCTTCTGCTCCGTAAACCATGAAGAATGGTGTGTATCCGGTGGACCGGTTTGGAGTCGTTCTTATATTCCACAGTACTGATGGTAGCTCATCGAGCCAACACCCCGGTGACTTTTCCACTGCCTCGATGAGTCTTGGCTTGATACCGGAAAGTACCAAAGCATTCGTTCTTTCCACTTGGCCATTGCCTTGTGGGTGTACCACTGAGCACAAATCCAACCGGATGTTGTGTTGACCACCAAAACCCACCGGCGAGCAGCGACGGGCAACACGTAGAGCCGGGAGGCTCCCAGGACTGCTGGTGGGCCCTGGTCCCTCGGGCGACGGCCCGCAATGCTCCGGCACGCGTCCAAGCTGGTGAAAGGGCGTGCCACCTGATCTATACCTGGTCAGGAAGGTGATGGATTGCTTCGACTAGTCTCCTGCATGGCATACACGTAAACATTAAATACGAGCCTCGATCGGCTCTCAGATAATCCTGTGAATCGGCTCATGGAGCCGATCCACCCATGATTCGTATGAGATCTACGATAACATGGTGGTCCTGCTTGATCAAAATTAAGTTAAAACGATCTACGATGATCTAGGGTTTTCACCACATAACCGGAACGTCCTACACGTAATTGAGCCTGGCAGACACGAAAGATGATAATAAACCAACCCTAGACAAGGCCTAAAAACCAACGTGGAGTCGATTCCCGGAACATCCTCTCTAGGATTAGCAAACTATACCTTACGTACTACTGGATCCTTCAACCCGTTTGCAAGGCCTAACTATGTAGATATCAAACTAATCCTTGAAGAACAAGGAGCAATCATAACGGATCAGATCTACCAAACAACGATCAAGCCAGGTGCTGCCCTTACACCTAGGATAGGCGTAAAAGCAACTAGATGTCTATGGATAGCATATATAAACGCATACATCAAGATAGAACGATGCTAACCCTAACACATCTATGATAACTACGTTGCTCGCCATCAACACGGCTTCAGCACGAGCAACGCATAAACAACGAATAGACTCAATACTTCCTAGATCGCAAGATGCAATCTAGGCAGCATGGTGCTTACCCGGAAGAAACCCTCGAAACAAGGGGTGGCGATGCGCCTAGATTGGTTTTGTTGTGAACGTGATCGTCCTCTTTTCTCAATAACCCTAGATACATATTTATAGTCCGTAGACTTTCTAACTTGGGAACAATCCCAACCGTGCACGAGCTAAACTCTATCTTTTAATTCTAACCGACACGTAACCTACTGTAATTTACAGATACACGGGCAATCTAGCCCAAACTCTTACACGAGGCCGATTCATGAATATTTCCCGTGTGTATTCTCCAAGCCTATCTCAATCACGACCCACCTCCTGACTTGGTTAAAATCTGGTGATAACACATGCCCCCTGGTTTTCGCAATGATAATTCCAAAACCACTCTGTTTTTTCCCTCGTAGGGTCATGTCGTGGCAGAGAAGAACCGTCGCAGTATCCTTCATCATGATGCTTTGCCTTCTCAGCTTCTCTGCACGATTTGACAGTTTTTGGCACCACTTCCTCGGAAACTGCTGTGGCATTAAATCTCCACTATATCCCCTTTTATTTAACCGCGCCGAACAGTTCGCCTCTTCATCCCCTTGCTCTGTACTAGCCATCGGCACAAAAAACCCCCTTCCTCTGTAGCAATGTCTTGCTCTTCCTCCTCCTCCGCCTCGTCGGGTCTCTCTTTCCAATCTTCCTCCTCCAGCGAGCCGATACCAGAGAACGACCTAATGGCGCAGTACGAGAAGGAAGCCCCCGAGCATTGGGACGATGAGGAGTGGGATTTCACCGTCAGGGTGAACGACGCACCCCTGGTCCCTGTCGGGTCAGACGACGACTTGTCCCTGACCGACGGGGAGGCGGACCTCCGGTTCCTCGTCGACGGGGAATTGGAAGCGGAGAGCGAGGACGACCTCTTCTCCTGGGCGAGCTTCTCCTCCTTCGACGAGGAGGAAGAAGAGGAGGATGACGCCTCCTCCGACGAGCCACCGGCGAAACGCTTCCGCTCCGGGTGGGGGGACGATGACGATGATGATGATGAGGAGGAAGGAGCCCCGGCCGAGGGCTACGGCAGCAGCGACGAGGAGCTCACCGGAAGCAGCGCCGACGGCAGCTACGACGGCGACGACGAGGCCAGCGACAGCCCTTAGAATAGGAACTACTAGTATAGGACTAGTAGTAGTTCTTGAGCAATCGGCTCTTCTTTTGTTCTTCCTTCTTTGAGCAATCGGCTCTTCGTTGTAAAAAACCCCCTTTATTAATGAAGAAGTGTTTCCAATTGATCTTGCCGATAGTCAAAGTTAGTCAACTCTCCAAGAGCCGATGGCATCGCATCGGCCTTTACCATAAAAACGCAAGTAAGGCCAAATCAGTGGCCTATTCAAACGGTAACCTGCACCCTTCATCTGAGAGAGTAAACTCAGATCCCCAAATCGCCGTTCGAACAGATCCAAATCGCGGCCACACGAATCTCAGATCTCAATTATTCCAAACCAACTCCGCAGTGAAACCAATGGCGGAATCATCCAACGCCAATGCTTCGGTCGCCGGTCTGAAGGTAATTCTTAACCGCTCCTCGCCATCCGAGTAAATGTTAGGTTTAACAGCAAACACCTGAATTAATGTCCTATTTCGTTATTAATTTTTAGGTTTCAGACATTCTGCTGCCGCATCCTTCTCTCCCAAATTCTCTTTGTCTTGGTCCCCGTTCTTCCGAGAGTCCTGCCCATTTAATTTCATGCGAGGCCAATAGAATTCCCTTCGTAAACCAGAATCTAGATCTGACTTCTTGGGCCGACTGCCTACGAGCCTGGCCTAATCCTCCTGAGGGTTGGGTGGCATGGTACAGTAGAGTATCCAAAACTCACTATGCCACATGGGAAGCTATAGGGATAGCCGATGCTTTGTCATTATCATTGTCTCCCCTTGAGAAGAACGAGAACCTTCTGAAAACCATCGGCTACTTTTGGTCTGATGCACTGAATTGCTTCATGTTTGGCCATGGCCCTATGACACCAACTCTGCTAGACGTGGCCATGATCACAGGTCTAGACATTGCATCCCCAAGCCCTTCTGCCTTTATGCTACCGAAGGTTCCTTTCACCCTCTCCTCCAAAACAGAGTGTACAAGCTGGGGTGCTTACCTTAGACGTTACATGAAAACCAAAGGCCCTGTGACAGAGAAAGAACACACGGCCTTCCTGAACTTCTGGTTGGAACACTTCATATTCTGCGGCCCTTCACTCGCCCCAACCAAGAATTACCTCTCCCTGGCCTATGAACTTTCCAAAGGCACTCAGCTTGGCATCGGCAAACTATTCCTTGGAGAGATCTATCGATCTCTCCAGCTGATGTCTGTCAAACTGTTCTCCCAAAAGACAGTTAAAACAGGAGGCCCCTGGTGGTTTATTCAGTTATGGGCTCAGCTGTACTTCCAAAACCAGATCCCACACTCCCCACCTTTGACCACTTGCACCTTCCCAGATGCTAACGGGAAGCAGATCCGATGCACTAGCTACGGCCAAGCTCTGTATAGCCTTCCAGGCAGCAAACTGATCCCTAAGGAAGCATCAGAATGGTTCAGGATTTTCTTCCAAGGCCTGGACAATCCCCTGTTCTTTCCTTACACCAAATCTGGAGATTTTGAAAATCCAGTCTCCTTCAGGTTAGACAGCTTTGCCGATGATCCTAGCACTCGGCACTTATATTCCATTATGATCCGACCCTGCTTCCTTCCAGTTGGCATGAGCACCTCTAACAGGATCATCAAGCCTGGTTATGAGTCTTACCAGCCGGTCGTAGTAGCCCGGCAGTTTGGTCTTGGGCAGGTGTCTCCACACTTCTTCCTTCACCACTTGACAGAAAGTAGAGCCGAGTTGCCTGATATCCTCACCAGCCAAAGGTGTTACTCCTTCTTTGATGCTCTAGCAATTCCAATCCCTCACAACCTCCATTTCATCTCGTCAACCAATGGCTTTGAGACCTGGTGGTCAATGTGGAAGACCCACGCCTTCAGGAGAGCTCTAGGACCGTTGCTGAAAAAACTTGATGCTGAATACGATATCCCTGCAGAACAGGTACCACTACTCACAAATTTCTTGCAGTGGCTCATAATGATTGTTTGTTTCCTTGCAGCAACAAGATGGTCCAGAACCTGTACATGAGGACGGCTCCTCCTTCAAGTTCCTTCCCCCAGCTCCAGTGGTTCTCTTCTACAAGAGCTCACCACCCTTGAAGAAGGTTGTGATGCAGAGTCAGCCGATTCCGCCAAAATCGGCTCCTAAGAGCGCAACATCTTCTAGGCCAGCTGGCCCCCGAGCCTCAGTCAAGGCGAGAAAAGCAGTAAGGAAAGTAGCTGCCAGGAAGACCTTGAAGCGCCAAAACCCTACTCCCGCTCAAGAAAGTTTGCTCGTAAGCTGATCCATGCCTTGGTTAATTTCATCTATCTTTCCAGGTTTCTCTGCAACATGCTTGTATTTTTTTTGCAGGCCTCTACTGAAGAAAACTCTAGCGAGGAGACACAGTCCAGTCGAGAGAATTCCAGCTCGGGCAACTCTGGGAAAACCACCACGCAGAGCCAACCAGACTTGCCACCGTCGGCTTCCAAGAAAAGGTCAGCTCCTGAACCTGCTTCCTCCCAAGCTCCCATCAGAACAGGGCTGCGCACTAAGAGCCGATGCGTCAAGAGAGCTCGCAAAGAACCGCAAGCTTCTTCAACAATCCAGGAGGTTTCAAATGTAATTATTCCCCCTGGCTCATATTTCATACCAACCCATCGTTACTCGCATCGGCTGACCACTTCCTTTGTAGACTGATGACACTTCTAGCGGGGACGTCGAGGAGGTACTGATGCCATCCGCCACCCTGGATCTAGCAACCTCAAAGAGCACGGCTGACACGGTGGCCAACCTAGCCAAGCCCCCTGAGAAGCCGATCACCACAACATCGGCTGTCCCTCCAGTCCAAAGAGAGGTACACTCCATTCCCTTGGCTCTACCCTTTTCTTTTGCTGCATACTGACGATGTTCTTGTTTGTCTGTCAGGGTTATGACCTCTCAAGCTTGCTGACGTTCGACCCTGAGTCCATCGAACCAGCTATTTCCAGGGCTAGTGAAGAGCCAGGACCCAGCACCACCCATGGACAACTCCAGCGTCTCAGGGCTTTGCTCTCCTCTTCAATTGAGACATTGATTGAAAACCCCGAGGAGGTAAAAAGCATTCTTGAAGACCTTCAGCCCCATCTCTCGGTGACACTGCAGGTGAAACTCTGGCCCGTCGTGACTCTGTCAGCCTTCAGGTCAAGGGTGAGATTGGCCCGTCAGAGAATTGACCTTCGCCACACCCAGCTTCCGTTGAAAGCTGATATTGCAGACAAGTGTCAACGGCTTAATGAGAAAAAGGCTGCCTTGGACACCAAAACTGACACTTCCGTCAGCAGCACCGAACTTGAGAGCTTGCGCAAGGAACTAGAGAACCTCGAAGAGAGGGTCAGGGTAACCAAACAGCTTATCCAAGATAAGGAAGCTCTTATTGCCCGCTCCCGAGAGGAAGCAGAAGGTCTCAAGGCTGAACTGAAGACTGATCTGGGCGAACTACGCGCCTTGAACAGCCAGCTGGTGACAGGCAAGGATGAGGATGACGAGGCCGAGATCGCCGAGGTGGATCGTGTCCGTGCTGACGCCCTCCATGCCCTTAGTGCATTCCTTCAGTAGATCGAGCTTTTTAATTCTGAAGTCGATGTCTGTGCATCGGCTGTACTTGCATCAATCGGCTGTACTGGTATCCATATTTCTAAAGTCGATGTCTGTGCATTCGGCTGTGATTTGCATGTACACATTTTTTTTACTGGCCGATTTTTTATGCATCGGCCCCCATATTTCACTGTCTATGTATATGTATACTCCGTTTAAATGCCCGCCGAGCCGAATCTTTCAAGTAATTGAAGATATCGGCTCTCCATTCATCATGTCTGTATGGCTTGATGAACCCGGCATCCAACACCTCCTTGATCTCTTTCCTGACTTCTTCAAGAATTTAGGCCTTCATCTGACGTGCTCGTTGCTCGAACGGCCGAAATCCTTTCTTGAGAGGGAGCCGATGCTCAATTATGCTCCTGTCTAACCTAGGCATCTCTGTTTAATCCCATGCAAAGCAATCTGGGTATTCTTTTTACAGAGCTATCATCAGGCTCCTCAGTTGCGGATCTAACTATTTGCTGATAAAAGTTGGTCGTGGCTTATCCCCAGGACCAATGTCAACCTCTTCTAGCTCATCAGCCGATGTAAACCCATACCCTAGCTTTCCGTCTCCTGCTAGATCGATGCTCAACACAGGGAAAATATGGCGAGGATAATATGGGCCGATTGCTGGAATCGGCCCCCATTTTGATTGCACTGCTCAATGAAGGTTTACATCTTGTTTGTGCTCTACTATATCAACGTGACACGCTTGAGTTGAGATCATCACTTCTTATTTTTTGGGGCCGATCACAGGGATCGGCCTTGTCACGTACGTCCATAGACTTCGCTCTTGCTATACTATCAGGCCGGTGGATAAGACCAGCCTCACCCCGTTTTTTGTCACTTCGATGCGCTCACAGCCGTCCAAACTGACTCCAGAGAGCGGCTCTTGGTCTACCGCGTCCCAAATGTTCATGCCAGCCGTTGAAATTTCGGCTGAGTCATCTGCATGGACGACCTCCACTTCATCTCCATCCCACTGTATCAAGCATTGGTGCATTGTGGACGGAATGCAGCAGTTGGCGTGAATCCAATCTCTCCCTAGTAGGACAGCGTAGGTGCTTTTGCTGTCGACGATGAAGAATGACGTGGGGATTGTTTTACGGCCTATAGTCAGATCCACGCTCAGAACACCTTGCGCTTCCGACGCTTGGCCGTTGAAGTCGCTCAATGTGACGTTGGTTTTGATCAGATCCGCGCTAGAGCGTCCCAGGCGATGTAGCATAGAGTACGGCATTATATTGACTGCCGCTCCCGTGTCAACCAGCATCTTGTTGACAGGCTGCCCGTTGATATAACCTTTAAAGTACAGGGCCTTCAGATGTCTGTAGCTCCTCTCCCGTGGCTTCTCAAAGATAACTGGCCGTGGGCCGCAGTCAAGTTGTGCTACAGATGCCTCTTCTGCTCTTGGTGCACAAAACTCCGACGGGAGTATGAACACCATGTTTGTGCTAGCCGATGTCTGATCATCGGCTTTCTTTGGTTTGGGGCGCCACTCTTTCTTCTGTGGACGACCCTCTTCGTCCAAAGTTTGGTGAATTTTCGCAGCCAGATCGGGCCGCGCCTTCCTCAGCGTGTGCAGGTATAACCTTTCGGCTTCCTCCAAGCTACGTAGCCGCTGCACCCTACGCTTTTGAGAATGGCTGAGTCCATCAGGGCACCACCTTGGTCGGTGGTATCTATCTTCTTCTTCTCTTTCTTCTTCATCTTCTAACTCCTCGAGATCTTCCACTCGAGAGGACTCAGCTTTGTTGTTCCGAGACGGGAGAGGCCCTAGACGTTTGAACACTGACACGTCTCCTGCGTCCTTCTTCTTTGGTCTACATACTGGGCAGCTTTCGATTGTAGGCAATCGGCTCATTCCTGAGTCCCAGCAGTGTTTAAAGAAAGGACAGTCACAGTGACGGTCCAGGTCTTCTTGCTCCCTTGACCTTCCCTTAGCGCGGCGCTCATATCCTTCGTCGTTTCTATCATACCGACGATATTTTCTGTCGTCGATGTTAAGCCGACGATCTCTTTCGTCAGCCGTGTCATACCGCCGGCGTTGGTCATACTGACGCTCATATTTGTTAAGAAGGTGCTCGGAGAGTGGCCGCTGGTACCGCACGCTTCTCACTTGTTCCTCGGTGACGTATCGTTTGTCATCATATCGGGGTCGGTCGCGTGAACCGGCCTCCTCCTTGTCCTTACCACGAGCACGACTGCTCTCTTCTTTGTCCTTGCCAGGGTGGCATACAGGCCCTTCCATGTTAATACTGAACGAGAACTCTGGCTGACGCCTCGTAGGGTAGCTGTACTCCACCATGTTGACGGCAGGGAACGGTTGTGTGTCCACTTTCATAGCCTTGTTCTATCGCCATTTGGATCTGCTGACGCAACACTTTGCAGTCGCTGGTGGTATGGGTGAATGAATGATGCCATTTACAGTATGGCCTTCTGTTTATCTCTTGCACCGTAGGGATTCTATGGGCTTCGGGTAACTTCACCTGTTTCTCCTTAAGCAAAAGATCGAAAATCTGCTCAGCTTTGCTCACGTCGAAGTCAAACCCTTTTGCAGGACCTTGTGGTTTAACCCACTTGCAGGACACGGGGTTTGCCCCCCGGGCCCATTCAGCCACGGCTACTTCCTGGTCTCCTGGAGAGTCTTCATCCTCGTCTGTCTCGACCAGGCTTATCGCGCGTTTGAATTTGTCCTGGTACAATTCTGGGTGGCGTTGTTCATACAATGAAAGATTTTGAACCATATGCGCCAGTGAAGTGTACTCCGCTTGGGAAGCCATGTCCTTGATCGGCGACACGAGACCTACCACTGCCAGATCAACCGCTTCTTTCTCATTCAAACGAGCCGAATAGCATCGGTTCCTTACGTCCCTGAAGCGCTGAATATATTCTGACACTGTTTCTCCGCGCCTCTGTCGTACTTGTGCCAGATCGGCAATGCCAGCCTCGGAAGCTTCTGAGTGATATTGCATGTGGAACTGCTCTTTCATCTGCTTCCACATCCGGATCGAATCTGGTGGCAACGAGGTGTACCATCCAAAAGCCGATCCCGTGAGGGACTGCGCAAAAAACCTTACGCGTAGCGGGTCTGATGCTGAGATCATGCCCAATTGTGCCAAATATCGGCTCACATGCTCAATGGAACTAGAGCCTTTTGAGCCACTAAACTTTGAGAACTGAGGGAGCCGATACTTGGGCGGCAGTGGAATCATGTCATACTCGTTGGGGTACGGCTTGGAATAGCCGATTGCCCTTCTTTTCGGCACCATGCCGAACTGGTCTCTCAAGATTGCGCTGATCTGGTCCACTGTAGGAGCTGCAGGGGTTGAATTTTGTTGATCTGTTGGGGTGGCGTATTTAGCCAGCCACGCCTGTTTCTCGGCGTCTCCTCCAGTAATTGCTCATGTGGCTCCAGAAATTCCTCTTGTGGCTCCAGAACTTGCTCCTGCTGTAGTCTGGTTCGTGTGCGCCAAGTTGTTGCAGTCTGGCACGTACATGCACGTGTATCCATGCGGGATTTCCTTAGGCGGTTCCAGCATGAACTGGTAATCAGCAGGGTCGCCTCCAATCTTGTAGACGACGAACGCCGGTGAACCCGGCGGCTCTGGAGCTGCTAGCGAGAACGGCAGCTGCGGTCTGGTGTAGAGCGGCATCTCTCCTTGGTGAGTCCCTAGTGTAGGTCCTGACGGAGAGTACTGATGCTTCATGATTTCCTGGACCACACGAAGCGCAACGCGCTCGAAAGCGTTTACCAAGCTCTCGGAATGACGGTGTAGCGAATGAGCTACCATGTAGTTAAATTCCTGGCGTAGAGCTCTGGTGCGTTCTTCTGAAGGAGTAGACAGATCCACCTCATCAAGAGCACCTTCAGCTGAGAACCCTTTCCACCAAATGCCGTGTGAGCGGGTCCTCTGGAAAGAGCCGATGAGGTCGGCTTCGAAGAGAGCTTTGATGCAGATCTTCGTACATGACTGGGTCTTCCGCCATCTCTGATGCAGATGTTGATGTAGATGTTGGCGTAGTTGAAGGTCCCACCGGGCGTGCCAGAATGTGTTGACCACCAAAACCCACCGGCGAGCAGCGACAGGCAACACGTAGAGCCGGGAGGCTCCCAGGACTGTTGGTGGGCCCTGGTCCCTCGGGCGACGGCCCGCAATGCTCCGGCACGCGTCCAAGATGGTGCAAGGGCGTGCCACCTGACCTATACCTGGTCAGGAAGGTGATGGATTGCTTCGACTAGTCTCCTGCATGGCATACACATAAACATTAAATACGAGCCTCGATCGGCTCTCAGGTAATCATGTGAATCGGCTCATGGAGCCGATCCACCCATGATTCGTATGAGATCTACGATAACATGGTGGTCCTGCTTGGTCAAAATTAAGTTAAAACGATCTACGACGATCTAGGGTTTTCACCACATAACCGGAACGTCCTACACGTAATTGAGCCTGGCAGATACGAAAGATGATAATAAACCAACCCTAGACAAGGCCTAAAAACCAACTGGAGTCGATTCCCGGAACATCCTCTCTAGGATTAGCAAACTATACCTTACGTACTACTGGATCCTTCAACCCGTTTGCAAGGCCTAACTATGTAGATATCAAACTAATCCTTGAAGAACAAGGAGCAATCATAACGGATCAGATCTACCAAACAACAATCAAGCCAGGTGCTGCCCTTACACCTAGGATAGGCGTAAAAGCAGCTAGATGTCTAGGGATAGCATATATAAACGCATACATCAAGATAGAACGATGCTAACCCTAACACATCTATGATAACTACGTTGCTCGCCATCAACATGGCTTCAGCACGAGCAACGCATAAACAACGAATAGACTCAATACTGCCTAGATCGCAAGATGCGATCTAGGCAGCATGGTGCTTACCCGGAAGAAACCCTCGAAACAAGGGGTGGTGATGCGCCTAGATTGGTTTTGTTGTGAACATGATCGTCCTCTTTTCTCAATAACCCTAGATACATATTTATAGTCCGTAGACTTTCTAACTTGGGAACAATCCCAACCGTGCACGAGCTAAACTCTATCTTTTAATTCTAACCGACACGTAACCTACTGTAATTTACAGATACACGGGCAATCTAGCCCAAACTCTTACACGAGGCCGATTCATGAATATTTACCGTGTGTATTCTCCAAGCCTATCTCAATCACGACCCACCTCCTGACTTGGTTAAAATCTGGTGATAACATGTTGTTATCCTAAAAAAACCTTTTGAACTCACCTTGAGCAAAGTTGGTTCCATTGTTTGTGATGATGCTATGCGGGTAGCCATACCGCAAAATGACATCTTTCAAGAACTTCACCGTTGTGCGCCCATCACACTTTGCGATAGGTTTCACTTCTAGCCACTTGGTGAATTTATCCACCATGACCAAGATGTGAGTCATGCTGCTTCTTGCAGTTTTGAATGGGCCAACCATATCAAGGCACCAAACAGCAAATGGCCATGTTAGCGGTATTGTTTTTAAACCGGACGCTGGGGTATGATTTTGCTTGGCGTACCTCTGGCACCCATTGCATTTTCTTACCAAATCCTCAGCGTTCTCCAAAGCAGTGGGCCAGTAGAACCCATGCCGGAATACTTTTGCTACCAGCACCCTTGATGAAGCGTGGTGCCCACATTCTCCTTGGTGAATCTCCTCAAGCATTTCTTTTCCTTCTTCCGGTTCCACACACCTTTGAATGACACCGGTTACACTTCCCTTGTACACCTCGCCATTGATGATGGTGTACGCTTTGGACCTCCTCTGGATCCTTCTGGATTCATTTTCGTCATCCGGCGAGGTGCCGTTGATCAGGAATTCCTTAATAGGTTTAACCCACAATGGTGCTTCCCGAACTAGAAACACCGGTGCGTCTATCTCCATGTTATCCACCAGCATTGTCTCTTCCGGTATAGCTGCAACAGCCCCCGAGCTTGCCGGTGCAGTCCCCGAGTTTACCGGTGCAGTCCCCGAGTTTACCGGAGCAGTCCCCGAGTTTACCGGAGCAGTCCCCGGGTTCCCTTCATCGATGTCCATGGGTACTATGTGTGACTCCGGTACGAAAATTGATTCCGGGCTCGGTTTGATCGATGGTACCCTTAAGTGTTCCAAGGCTATTCCGGGCGGAATTTCTTGCCTAGATGAGCCCAGTTTGGACAAAGCATCCGCGGCTTCATTTTCTGCTCGCGGTACATGGTGAAACTCACAGCCCTCAAAGAAGCCGGCAATCTTTTGCACGTGAAACCGGTACGAGGCCGTGTTTGCATCTTTTGCGTCCCAATCTCCGGAACTCTGTTGCACCACGAGATCTGAATCCCCATAGCAAATGATCCGGTGCACACCGATTTCTTTTGCGACTTTAAGCCCATGAATCAGAGCTTCGTACTCAGCGACATTGTTTGATGCCCTGAAATGCATTTGCAAAACGTACCGAAGATGATCTCCCTTGGGTGAAGTAAGCACCACACCGGCACCCAGACCCTCTTTAAGTTTGGATCCGTCAAAGGGCATCTTCCAGTACTCTATTCTTTGATCCGGCGGCTTGTATTGCATTTCTGCCCAATCAACAAGGAAATCCGCCAAAGCTTGCGATTTTATGGCGTCTCTCCTTTCGTACACCAGTACGTATGGTGATATCTGAATTGCCCACTTTGCAATCCTTCCGCTAGCATCTTTGTTGCACATGATATCGGAAATGGGTGCCTCACTTACCACTTTCATGGGGTGTTCCTCAAATTAATGCTTAAGCTTTGTGGCGGCCATGTACACGCCATAAGTCATTTTCTTGAAGTGAGGGTAGTTTTGTTTTGAGAGGGAGAGCACCTCGCTCAGGTAGTATACCGGCCTCTGGACGGTTTTTCCTTCCTCTTCTCTTTCAACCACTACTACTACACTCACAACCCGGTTTGTTGCTGCTATATACAACAGCATAGGCTCTCTCCCTAGAGGTGAAGCCAGTATAGGCGCCGTAGCTAGCATTGTTTTTAGCTCTTTGAACGCCGCGTCTACCTGAGGGGTCCAGATGAACGTATCAGATTTCTTCATGAGAGCATAGAGTGCCAGAGCTTTTTCTCCCAACCTGCTTATGAACCGGCTTAGCGATGCCAAGCTACCGGTGAACTTTTGCACGTCCTTGAGATCGCGCGGTATAGTCATCCTTTCAATTGCCCGGATTTTTACCGGATTGACCTCAATTCCCCGGCTTGATACGAGAAAACCAAGCAGCTTGCCGGCAGGGACACCAAAGGTACATTTTGCCGGATTGAGCTTCATCCGGAATCTTCTCAAGTTATCAAATGTTTGCCGAAGGTCATCGATTAAGGTTTCTTTTACCTTGGTTTTTACCACGACATCGTCCACATAGACTTGCATGTTTTTTCCGATTTGATCAAACAAGCATTTTTGCATACAGCGCTGGTACGTTGCACCAGCGTTGCGCAAACCAAAAGGCATAGTGACATAGCAATAAGCCCCGTGCGGGGTAATGAACGCAGTTTTTATTTGATCTTCCTTTTTCAAGGGGATTTGGTGGAAACCGGAATAAGCATCCAAGAAAGACAACAGCTCACATCCTGCAGTGGAATCAATCACTTGATCGATCCGAGGTAAAGGGAAAGGGTCTTTCGGGCAAGCTTTGTTCAAGTTGGTGTAGTCGATGCACATGCGCCACACCTTTGGAGCTTTTGCTTCCATGTTCTCTTCTTTCTTCTTCTCGACCAGCACCGGATTGGCTAGCCACTCAGTGTGCAGTACTTCCACGATGAAACCGGCAACCAGTAACTTTGTCACCTCTTCTCCAATGATCTTTCTCATGTCTTCAGCAAACCGGCGCAGCGGCTGCCTTACCGGCTTTGCATCTTTCCGGACGTTTAATGAGTGCTCAGCCAGCTCCCTCGGAACACCTACCAAGTCATCAGTAGACCAGGCAAAGATATTCCGATTCTCACGGAGGAAGCTGACGAATGCGCTTTCCTATGCCTCATTCATGCCGGCACCAATACGAACGGTGCGCTCAGGGTAAGCCGGGTCCAGCACAATGTCCTTTGTTTCTTTTGTTGGCTTGAATGCCGGTGCGCCCAAGTTTGCACTCATTGCCGCTAAGCTCAGCTGTGAGGACTGAGCCAGCGCAACTGCAGTTTGCATCCTCCTCTTTTCCTCTGCGATCACCAGCGATTCTGCCAGGTTTGATCCGGCTGAAGCTGTTTCCAGTGAGACTTTGTAGTTTCCCACCACAGTTAAGGGTCCACGAGGTGCCGGCATCTTCATCTTGAGATACGCCGTGTGAGTTGAGGCCATGAAAGCAGCCAACGCCGGTCTCCCCAGCAATGCATGATAAGGACTGTCTAAGTCCACCACCTCAAACTCAAGGTTTTCAACCCGACAGTTGTCACGTCCTCCAAACGACACATCCACCCGGACCTTTCCAACCGGTGCACAGGACAGGCCCGGAACGATTCCATGGAAAGTCGTACGAGTTGGCTGTAGCATGTTTTCTGTTATGCCCAGCATGTTCATGGTGTGCCGGTACATGATGTTTATGCTGCTCCCATTGTCTATCAGCACCTTGCTGAACTTGACTCGAGCGTTTGGCCCTTGCATGATTGGGTCCAAGACGAGAGCATAGCCACCCGGGTTAGGCATGATCTTGGGGTGATCCTTGAACGACCACGAGATCTCTTGATCAGACCACAACATGTATTTTGGTACTGCCGGCATCACCGCGTTCACTTCCATAGAACGGCGATGCAGGCTCTGTCTGTCGGTTGGCTCAGTTACGAACACAACGCAGCACATATCTGGGTCATGGTAAACATTTCGGCCCAAAGGTGCCGGTGGAGGCGGTTGGCCATTGCCTTCTCCCACCTGGTTAACTTGCTGGTACTGTTGCCGGTTTGGCTGTACTGGTAAGGCGTTTGCCCCGGTAAGCGGTGGTGGTGGTGGTAGATGTTGTTGTCGCGGTATGTCTTGCGGTGGTTGTGCATCTTTTACCGTTCCCTTTTGCATCAAGTACCTTGTCTAGGTACAATCCTTCGTCAGATGGTTTGACGGGTGTGCCGGATTCGGTGTGTGCCACCGGCAAGGTTGGTCCATGGCAGATTCCATGGTGTACTTCGCTGGTTCTTGCCAGTTCTTTTTCTGGCCCCAGAGTTTCTTTTCGACCCACTGTTTCTTTGGACCCGCCCATGGCTGCGATCCGGTTCTCTGCCTCTGACTGCCACTGGCCTCAGAATTTTCTTGTACAACAGCAACTTGCTGCGGACCGTACCTTCGATCCGAAAAATCTTCCCTTCTTTTGTTGTTCCGGTTATCCCGGTGTTGTTCTTGGCGCTGCTGAGGCGGGTTTGACTGTTCCGGCTCAAGTTGCACCGCCGGCTGCGTTGGGTCTCCCAACGCATAGCTATCCGCCACACGTATCATTTCTGCCAACGTTGTCGGCATGTTTCGCTGCAGCTTTTGCCACAACGGCGAACCTCTTCTGCACCCACTGCTGAACCAGGCGATGGCTTGCACCTCTATCACCCCTTCGCAAGAGTTCCTTGTGGTGTTCCACCGGGCCAGGTAGTCCCGGTCTGTTTCATTCTGGCGCTGTATGCACAGAGCGAGCTGCTGTGGCCTGTTTGGCCTTCGGTAGGTACTACTTAAGTTGCTCACGAAAGCTTCCTCAAAGTCCAACCAACCATTTATACTTCCTGCCGGCAAGTTGTTCAGCCAAATTCTTGCCGGTCCTACCAAGAATGATGGTATGATTCTCACAGCCCAACGCCGGTTTCCTCCTCCTGCTACGCTTCCTCCGCTGCCTGCGACGTATACCGCGGTCAAGTAATCCGTGAGCTAGTCTTCCGGCTTCGTGGTGCCATCGTACATTTTTGTGTCACGGGGCAACTGGAAGTTGCGGACCGGTGGCCCCTCTTTCATGATCCTTGGACCAAAACATTTTGGGCCCGGAGGACCTTCTGCCTCGATCAGTTCCTACAAGTATACTCTATCCAGACGGTGCCTCGCATCCCGTTCTGGTAGGTATCTTTCTCCCAAGCGTTCTCCCAACGGGTTCCGGTATGCTGCCTGTTGATACGTCTCCGACGTATCGATAATTTCTTATGTTCCATGCCACATTATTGATGATATCTACATGTTTTATGCACACTTTATGTCATATTCGTGCATTTTCTGGAACTAACCTATTAACAAGATGCCGAAGTGCCAGTTCCTGTTTTCTGCTGTTTTTGGTTTCAGAAATCCTAGTAAAGAAATATTCTCAGAATCGGACGAAATCAATGCCCAGGTTCCTATTTTGCCCGGAAGCATCCAGAACACCTGAGAGCCGCCAGAGAGGGGGCACAGGCCCACCAAACCCTAGGCCGGCGCGGCCAGGGGGGCCCGCGCCACCCTATGGTGTGGGCACCCCTTCGACCCTCTGGCGCCGCCTCTTCGCCTATTTAAAGCCTCCGTCGCAAAAACCCTGATACGTTCGACGAAACCCACAAAAACCTTCCAGAGCCGCCGCCATCGCGAAGCCAAGATCTGGGGGACAGGAGTCTCTGTTCCGGCACGCCGCCGGAACGGGGAAGTGCCCCTGGAAGGCTTCTCCATCGACACCGCTGCCATCTCCACCGCCATCTTCATCACCGCTGCTGCTCCCATGAGGAGGGAGTAGTTCTCCATCGAGGCTCGGGGCTGTACCGGTAGCTATGTGGTTCATCTCTCTCCTATGTGCTTCAATACAATAATCTCATGAGCTGCCTTACATGATTGAGATTCATATGATGATGCTTGTAATCTAGATGTCATTATGCTAGTCAAGTGAATTTTACTTATGTGATCTCCGGAGACTCCTTGTCCCACGTGTGTAAAGGTGACAGTGTGTGCACCGTGTGAGTCTCTTAGGCTATATTTCACAGAATACTTATTCACTGTTATGAATGGCATAGTGAAGTGCTTATTTATATCTCTTTATGATTGCAATGTGTTTTGTATCACAATTTATCTATGTGCTACTCTAGCAATGTTATTAAAGTAGTTTTATTCCTCCTGCACGGTGTAATGGTGACAGTGTGTGCATCCGTGTTAGTACTTGGCATATGCTATGATTATGATCTCTTGTAGATTATGAAGTTAACTATTGCTATGATGGTATTGATGTGATCTATTCCTCCTACATAGTGTGAAGGTGACAGTGTGCATACTATGTTAGTACTTGGTTTAGTCGAATTGATCTTTCATGCACTCTAAGGTTATTTAAATATGAACATTGAATTGTGGAGCTTGTTAACTCCGGCATTGAGGGTTCGTGTAATCCTACGCAATGTGTTCATCATCCAACAAGAGTGTAGAGTATGCATTTATCTATTCTGTTATGTGATCAATGTTGAGAGTGTCCACTAGTGAAAGTCTAATCCCTAGGCCTTGTTCCTAAATACTGCTATCGCTGCTTGTTTACTGTTTTACTGCGTTACTACTGCTGCAATACTACCACCATCAACTTGTTGACTGCCAAAACCCACCGGCGGGCAGCGACGGTCAACACAGGTAGAGCCGGGAAGAGCCTAGAGCTGCGGCTGGCTGAGACCCCTCCGAGCGACGGCCCGCAATGCTCTTCTGGTCACACGTCCGATGCGAAGTGCAAGGGCGTGCCACCTGACCTACACCTGGTCAGGAAGGTGATGGGGATGCCTCACTTAGTTTCCTGCATGGCATACACGTAAACATTAAATACGAGCCTCGATCGGCTCTCAGGTTATCCTGTGAATCGGCTCAAAGAGCCGATCCACCCATGATTCGTACGGGGTGCACGAATATATGGTGATCCTGCTTGATCAAGATAAAGCTAATGAGATCTACGACGATTTAGGGTTTTCACCGCATAATCGGATCATCCTACTCCAGGTTGGGCCTCGCGGCCACGCACGGTGATCGTAAGCCGATCCTAAACAAGGCCTAAAAACCAACATGAAGTTGATCCTCGGAACATCCTGTTTAGGACTTGCGAACGCCACCCTACGTGCCGCTGGATCCTCCCCCCCTTTGTAAGGCCTAACTATTGCAGATGTTAAACTAATCCTTGCAGAACAAGGAGCAATCGTAACGGATCAGATCTACTAAATAATGATCAAGCGGGGTGCCGCCCCCACACCTAAGATAGATGTGAGGGCGGCTAGATATGCAAGGGTTGCACTACGTAAGCATGTTATACGAAGAACTATGCTAACCCTAACACATCTATGATAACTACGTTGCTCGCCATCAAAGACGCTTCAGTACGAGCAACGCATGAACAACGTGGAGCTTGTGCTGCCTAGATCGCAAGATGCGATCTAGGCAGCATGTCGCTTACCTGATAGAAACCCTCGAGACGAAGGAGTTGGCGATGCGCCGAGATTGGTTTGTTTGGTTGAACGTGAGTTGTTGTTTATTCCATAAACCCTAGATACATATTTATAGTCCAGCGGACTTTCTAATTCGGACGTGCACCTAACCGTGCACGAGTAAAACTCTAACTTTTAATCTAAGATGCGATCTACTATATTACAGATACATGGGCAATTTAGCCCAACTTCGTGTATAAGGCCAATTCTTGTTCTTCCTTCCATGTATATCTTCAAGTCTATCTCAATCGTGGCCCACCTCTGACTCGGTCAAATTCTGGTGATAACACATGCCCCCCTGGTTTTGGAATTGGTAATTCCAAAATCACTCTGTTTTCCTTCGTCGGGTCATGTCGTGGCAGAACCGTCGCAGTATCCTTCATCATGATGCCCTGCCTTCTCAACTTCTCCGCGTGACCTGGCAGTTTTTTTTCTTTAGGCACCACTTCCTCGGAAACTGCTGTGGCATTGAATCTCCACTATATCCCCTTTTATTTAACCGCTACGAACAGTTCTCCTCTGCATCTCCTTCGCATTAGCACTCCAAAAGCCCTCCTGCGCCATCATGTCTTCTTCCTCCTCTGCTCCATCGGATCCTTCCAGCCAGTCCTCCACATCCCGTGAGCCGACGCCGGAGTACAACCCGGCGGAGGTCCACGCGGCCAACATCCGCCGCGCCATTGCGGCCGGGGAGGAGTCAGACCATGACTTCTCCATCTGGTCCGAGGACGACCAGTCCTCGACGGACGGGGAGAGCGACCTCCGCTTCCTCGCCAACGGGGAATCGGAGGAGGAGAGCGATGACGATCGCTTCTCCTGGGATGACTTCACCTCCTCCGAGGGGGTGGAGGAGGAGGAAGAGGAGGAGGAGGACGACGACGACAGCTCCTCCGATGAGCCGCCGGCCAAGCGGTTCTGCCCTTGGCCGGGCAACCTTAGCGACTTCGACAGTGACGAGGACAACGCTGACGAAGAAGATGAAGACAACGAGGGCCCGGTCGGCGGCCATTGGAGCGACGACGAGCCCGCCGGGAGCAGCGCCGACAACGGCGACGACGGCGACGACGAGGGCAGTGATGGCCCGTAGATAGGACCTCTAGAATAGGGCCAGCAGTAGTAGATGGGGCAATGTATCCCCTAGCATTTCCTTTTGAGAGCAATTAGCTCTTTATGTAAGAAATCTCGCCTATCAATGAAGAACTTTTCCCCAATTCGATTTTGCCGATTTCTTCTGAGTTTAATTGAGCCGATTCCCTCTTCTACTGACCTTGCCGATTCGTCCCCTTTGCCAATGCGTAATGAGCCGATAGCACCGCATCGGTCCTTCGAAATTTACCCTTCCCTTCTTCAACTGATGATTTTCTAAATCTGGTGGAAAATGCAGGATCTTCAGGAAAACCTTTGAACTTTTCCAACCAAACCCAATAATCCTCTTCAGCACTCATCATTTGTGAAGAAGGTTGCAATGAAGGATCAGCCGATGGTATCCCAATCGGCTCTTTAAACAGAGCAAAACAGAGTATCCACCAGGCCTGCTGCCCCCCGAGCCTTACTCGAGCCTGCTGCCCCCCGAGCCTTACTCGAGGCGAAAATGTCAGAGAGAATGCGCCAAAGCCGATCCCCTTTCTTCCTCAGACAGCCGATAACCTTCCATTTCAGCTGAACTAGCCCCAAAGATTGGAAATCCTCGACAAAAAGGTTCAGGAACCCGGATCGGCTCGAAGCAGCTGAAGAAATTTCCATTGTTTTATTCCCTCGAAGCAACAGAAGGCACCACCGCTGGCCTGGATTTGGTGGAGACTCGATAAACATCGCATAATTCCACTAGAGTCGATGGCTGCGCATCGGCTGCTTCTCAATTCTAAAGTCGATGCCCTTGCATCGGCTGTAAAAAAATTTTTTACTGGCCGATTTTCTCCTATCGGCCCCCAGTATTTCATTGCACACATGTACCCCTGCATCTGTTCCCATGTTTAGGTGCCCCCCGAGCCGAATCTGTCAAAGAATGGCAGATATCGGCTCTGTAATTCGCACGTCGGCTCCTGATAGGGTCAAGGGCGAACACAAGCAGAACATGTGGTGAGGATAATTTTGGCCGATTGCTGGGACCGGCCTCCATAATGATTGGAGCGCTGACTGAAGGTTCTGTAATATCCCTTCATAGACCTTTGGGGCCAATCACAAGGATCAGCCTCGCCAAGTTGCACGTCGCTTTGCTTCAACTACATGGTCAGGCCAGTGGATAAAACCAGCTTAACCCTTCCCTTTGTCACATCGATGCGCTCGCAGTCGTCCAAGTTGATGCCTGAGAGGGGTTCTTGGCCTGCTGCTTCCCATGCGTTCATGCCAGCCGTTGAAATTTCGGCTGAGTCATCGGCCTGGACGACCTCTACCTCATCTCCATCCCACTGTATTATGCATTGGTGCATCGTGGAGGGAATACAGCAGTTGGCGTGGATCCAATCTCTTCCTAGCAGCACAGCATAACTGCTCGTGCTATCGACGATGAAGAACGTTGTAGGGATAGTTTTCCTTCCTACGGTCAGATCCACGTTCAAAACTCCTTGTGCCTCAGACGCTTGGCCGTTGAAATCGCTCAAAGTCACGTTGGTCTTGATTAGATCCGAGCTAGAGCGTCCCAGCCGACGTAGCATAGAGTACGGCATGATGTTAACTGCCGCGCCGGTGTCTACCAGCATCTTATTCACAGGCCTCCCATCGATATATCCTCGCAAGTACAGGGCCTTCAGATGCCTGTAGCTCTTTTCTCGTGGCTTCTCAAAGATAACCGGCTGTGGGCCGCAGTCAAGTTGTGCCACGGATATCTCATCTAACCCTGGAGCACTGAACTCCGAAGGGAGGATGAACACCATGTTCGTGCCAGCCGATGTTTCATCATCGGCTTTCTTTTGCTTGGGACGCCACTCCATTCTCCGTGGACGACCCTCTTCATCCAGGGTTCGCTGAACCTTTGCAGCCAGATCAGGCCGTGCCTTCCTTAGCGTATGCAGGTATAACCTTTCGGCTTCCTCCAGGCCGCGCAACCGCTGAACCCTGCGTTTTTGTGAACGGCTGAGTCCGTCAGGGCACCACCTTGGACGGTGGTACCTGTCTTCTTCTTCTTCTAGTCCCTCGTCTTCGGAATCCTCAAGATCTGCCCAACGAGGTGACTCAGCGCGTTTGCTTTGTGGCGGGAGAGGCCCTAAGCGCTTGAACACAGACACGTTGGCTGCCCCCTTCTTCTTCTGGTTGCATTCTGGGCAGTTGCCGATTGTGGGCAATCGGCTCATTCCTGAATCCCAGCAGTGTCTGAAGAAAGGGCAGTCCCAGTGTCTGGCGTTGTCATCTTGCTCCCTTGACCTGTCCGTGGCACGGCGCTCGTGCTCCTCCTCATCGCGATCATGCCGACGATGTCTTCTGGCTTCTCTAGCCAGACGATCTCCTTCATCATCATAGTTGGACCGTCGGCGTTGGTCATACTGACTCACATATTTATTGAGGAGGTGATCAGAGAGAGGTCGTTGATATCTGATGTTCTTCACCTCTCCTTCTGTGACGTAGCGCTTGCCATCATGATGGAGCCGATCGCGTGGAGCGGCCTCCTCTGTGTCCTTGCTATGAGAGCAGCTGCCCTCATCTCCATCTTTGCCAGAGTGGTTCCCAGGTCCTACCATGTTGATGCTGAACGAGGGACCTGGCTGGCAACCCTCAGGGTAGATGACTTCTACCATGTTAACGGCGGGGAAGGGCTGGGTGTCGACCTTCATGGCGCATGCTTGGTTGAAAATTAGACGCCCCTTCTCTATCGCCGCTTGGATGTGCTGACGCCACACCCTGCAGTCGTTGGTGGCATGGGAGAGCGAGTTGTGCCATTTGCAGTATGGCTTTCCGTTCAGCTCTTGCGCCGTGGGGAACTTGAGACCTTCAGGAATCGTCAACTGTTTCTCCTTGAGCAGGAGGTCGAAGATTTGTTCAGTCTTGGTCACGTCAAAATCAAATCCCCTGGGCGGCCCTGCTGGCTTTACCCATTTGCAGGACACGGGGGTTCCTCCCCGAGTCCACTCAGCCACTGCTACTTCTTGGTCTCCCGCAGAGCTTCGTCTTCCTCTCGCATCGACCAGGACTACCGCACGCTTGAACTTGTCTTGAGCACAGGTCCGGGTGGCGCTGTTCATATGCCGATAGTTTCGAACCATGTGCGCCAGCCGAGGGATAATCTGCTTGGGAGGCCATGTCCTTGAGCTGTGTTGCAAGGCCAGCTACCGCCAACTCGATCGCTTCCTTTTCAGCTTATACGAACCGAATACCATCGGTTCCTAAGATTCCCGAAGCGCTGGATGTACTCGTCACCGTTTCTCCGCGCTTCGACGTAGTTGTGCTAGATCGGCAATGCTAGACTCGGAAGCTTCGAATGGTATTGCATATGGAACTGTTCTTCCAATTGCTTCCAAGACCGGATGGAGTTCGCTGGCAAAGAGGTGTACCATCCGAAAGCCGATCCCGTGAGGGACTGTGAAAAGAGCCTCACGCGTAGCTGATCCGACACCGAAGCCGGTCCTAGTTGCGCCAAATATCGGCCGACGTGCTCGATGGAGCTGGAGCCATCTGATCCACTGAATTTGGAGAAGTCAGGGAGCCGATATTTAGGTGGCAGCGGGATCATCTCGTACTCGTCGGGGTACGGCTTGGAATAGCCGATTGCCCTTCTTTTCGGCACCATGCCGAACTGGTCTCTCAGTATGGTACTGATCTGATCCGCTGTGCTGGCTGCAGGAGTTGCACTCTGAAGATTCGCCGGGGTGGCGTACTTAGCCAGCCATGTTTGCTTTTCCAGCTCTGAGCCAACTGCAGGAGCTGGGCTCTGGAGTTTCGTCGGGGTGGCGTACTTAGTTAGCCACGTCTGCTTCTCAAGCTCTGTCGCTGACGTTCCTCCTGTTTTCGCCGGAGTCCCTGATGTTGTGGCCTGGTTTGAGAGTGCCCAGTTGCGACAACCGGGCACATACGTGCACGCGTATCCTTGAGGGATCTCCTTAGGCACCTCAGCCAAGAACCGGTAGTCACTAGGGTCACCACCGATCTTGTAGATTTACGAATGCCGGTGTAGCCGGCACTTCAGCTGGTGCTGCCAACGCATATGGCAGCGGTGGACGGGACTGGAGTGGCAACTCTCCTTGATGCGTCCCGAGAGCTGGTCCTGACGGCGAGTACTGGTGGCTCATGATCTCCTGGATCACGCGCAGAGCGACACGCTCCAACACGTTGACCAGGTTTTCAGAGTGGCGGTGTAGCGAGTGAGCCACCAAGTAGTTGATCTCCTGCCGCAGGCCCCTGGTGCATTCCTCCGACGGGGCAGAGAGGTCTATCCCATCGAGTGCACCTTGCGGTGAGAATCCCTTCCATCTGATGCCATGGGAACGGGTTCTCTGAAAAGAGCCGATGAGGTCGGCTTCGAGGGTGACCTTGATCTCGTCATATCTCTTCTTGAGCTCGTCAGGCAGCTCCTCGTAGGTGACTGGCGTGCCGTCCGCCATCTCAGATGTAGATGGCGATGTGGTTGATGTAGATGATGGTCCCACCGGGCGTGCCAGAATGTGTTGACTGCCAAAACCCACCGGCGGGCAGCGACGGTCAACACAGGTAGAGCCGGGAAGAGCCTAGAGCTGCGGCTGGCTGAGACCCCTCCGAGCGACGGCCCGCAATGCTCTTCTGGTCACACGTCCGATGCGAAGTGCAAGGGCGTGCCACCTGACCTATACCTGGTCAGGAAGGTGATGGGGATGCCTCGCTTAGTTTCCTGCATGGCATACACGTAAACATTAAATACGAGCCTCGATCGGCTCTCAGGTTATCCTGTGAATCGGCTCAAAGAGCCGATCCACCCATGATTCGTACGGGGTGCACGAATATATGGTGATCCTGCTTGATCAAGATAAAGCTAATGAGATCTACGACGATTTAGGGTTTTCACCGCATAATCGGATCATCCTACTCCAGGTTGGGCCTCGCGGCCACGCACGGTGATCGTAAGCCGATCCTAAACAAGGCCTAAAAACCAACATGAAGTTGATCCTCGGAACATCCTGTTTAGGACTTGCGAACGCCACCCTACGTGCCGCTGGATCCTCCTCCCCTTTGTAAGGCCTAACTATTGCAGATGTTAAACTAATCCTTGCAGAACAAGGAGCAATCGTAACGGATCAGATCTACTAAATAATGATCAAGCGGGGTGCCGCCCCCACACCTAAGATAGATGTGAGGGCGGCTAGATATGCAAGGGTTGCACTACGTAAGCATGTTATACGAAGAACTATGCTAACCCTAACACATCTATGATAACTATGTTGCTCGCTGATGGCGTGTATTTCACACGTTCGTTGGGCAACCCCAAGAGGAAGGTATGATGCGCACAGCAGCAAGTTTTCCCTCAGAAAGAAACCAAGGTTTATCGAACCAGGAGGAGCCAAGAAGCACGTTGAAGGTTGATGGCGGCGAGATGTAGTGCGGCGCAACACCAGGGATTCCGGCGCCAACGTGGAACCTGCACAACACAACCAAAGTACTTTGCCCCAACGAAACAGTGAGGTTGTCAATCTCACCGGCTTGCTGTAACAAAGAGTTAACCGTATTGTGTGGAAGATGATTGTTTGCAGAAAACAGTAGAACAAGTATTGCAGTAGATTGTATTTCAGTAAAGAGAATTGGACCGGGGTCCACAGTTCACTAGAGGTGTCTCTCCCATAAGACGAACAGCATGTTGGGTGAACAAATTACAGTTGGGCAATTGACAAATAAAGAGAGCATGACAATGCACATACATATCATGATGAGTATAGTGAGATTTAATTGGGCATTACGACAAAGTACATAGACCGCCATCCAACTGCATCTATGCCTAAAAAGTCCACCTTCAGGTTATCATCCGAACCCCTCCGATTAAGTTGCAAGCAACAGACAATTGCATTAAGTATGGTGCGTAATGTAATCAACAACTACATCCTTAGACATAGCATCAATGTTTTATCCCTAGTGGCAACAAAGACAACACAACCTTAGAACTTTCTCACCGTCCTGTGTCAATGCAGCATGAACCCACTATCGAGCATAAGTACTCCTCTTGGAGTTACAAGCATCTACTTGGCCAGCATCTACTAGTAACGGAGAGCATGCAAGATCATAAACAACACATAAGCATAACTTTGATAATCAACATAACAAGTATTCTCTATTCATCGGATCCCAACAAACGCAACATATAGAATTACAGATAGATGATCTTGATCATGTTAGGCAGCTCACAAGATCCGACAATGATAGCACAATGGGGAGAAGACAACCATCTAGCTACTGCTATGGACCCATAGTCCAGGGGTAGACTACTCACACATCACACCGGAGGCGACCATGGCGGCGTAGAGTCCTCCGGGAGATGATTCCCCTCTCCGGCAGGTGCCGGAGGCGATCTCCTGGATCCCCCGAGATGGGATCGGCGGCGGCGGCGTCTCTGGAAGGTTTTCCGTATCGTGGTTCTCGGTACTGGGGTTTTCGTCACGGAGGCTATTTGTAGGCGGAAGGGCAGAGTCGGGAGCCAGACGAGGGGGCCACACCATAGGGCGGCGCGGGCCCCCCCTGGGCCGCGCCGCCACGTGGTGTCGCCACCTCGTGGCCCCACTTCGTGTGTTCTTCGGTCTTCTGGAAGCTCCGTGGAAAAATAGGCCCCGGGGCGGTGATTTCGTCCAATTCCGTGAATATTTCCTTACTAGGATTTCTGAAACCAAAAACAGCGTAAAACAAAGAATCGGCACTTCGGCATCTTGTTAATAGGTTAGTTCCGTAAAATGCACGAATATGACATAAAGTGTGCATAAAACATGTAGATAACATCAATAATGTGGCATGGAACATAAGAAATTATCGATACGTCGGAGACGTATCAGCATCCCCAAGCTTAGTTCTGCTCGTCCCGAGCAGGTAAAACGATAACACAGATAATTTCTGGAGTGACATGCCATCATAATCTTGATCATACTATTTGTAAAGCATATGTAGTGAATGCAGCGATCAAAACAATGTGTATGACATGAGTAAACAAGTGAATCATATAGCAAAGACTTTTCATGAATAGCACTTCAAGACAAGCATCAATAAGTCTTGCATAAGAGTTAACTCATAAAGCAATAATTCAAAGTAAAGGCATTGAAGCAACACAAAAGAAGATTAAGTTTCAGCGGTTGCTTTCAACTTGTAACATGTATATCTCATGGATATTGTCAACATAGAGTAATATAATAAGTGCAATAAGCAAGTATGTAGGAATCAATGCATAGTTCACACAAGTGTTTGCTTCTTGAGGTGGAGAGAAATAGGTGAACTGACTCAACATTGAAAGTAAAAGAATGGTCCTCATAGAGGAAAAGCATCGATTGCTATATTTGTGCTAGAGCTTTGATTTTGAAAACATGAAACAATTTTGTCAACGGTAGTAATAAAGCATATGCATCATGTAAATTATATCTTATAAGTTGCAAGCCTCATGCATAGTGTACTAATAGTGCCCGCACCTTGTCCTAATTAGCTTGGACTACCTGGATTATCACCGCAATACATATGCTTTAACCAAGTATCACAAAGGGGTACCTCTATGCCGCCTGTACAAAGGTCTAAGGAGAAAGCTCGCATTGGATTTCTCGCTTTTGATTATTCTCAACTTAGACATCCATACCGGGACAACATAGACAACAGATAATGGACTCCTCTTTTAATGCTTTAAGCATTCAACAACAATTAATTCTTTTCTCATTAGAGATTTGAGGATGTTTGTCCAAAACTGAAACTTCCACCATGGAACATGGCTTCGGTTAGCGGCCCAATGTTCTTCTCTCACAATATGCATGCTCAAACCATTCAACTCAGAGTAGATCGCCCTTACTTCAGACAAGACGAACATGCATAGCAACTCACATGAAATTCAACAATGAGTTGATGGCGTTCCCTCAAGAAACATGGTTATCGCACAACAAGCAACTTAATAAGAGATAAAGTGCATAATTACATATTCAATACCACAATAGTTTTTAAGCTATTTGTCCCATGAGCTATATATTGCAAAGGTGAATGATGGAATTTTAAAGGTAGCACTCAAGCAATTTACTTTGGAATGGCGGAAAATACCATGTAGCATAGGTAGGTATGGTGGACACAAATGGCATAGTGGTTGGCTCAAGTATTTTGGATGCATGAGAAGTATTCCCTCTCGATACAAGGTTTAGGCTAGCAAGGCTTATTTGAAACAAACACAAGGATGAACCGGTGCAGCAAAACTCACATAAAAGACATATTGAAAACATTATAAGACTCTACACCGTCTTCCTTGTTGTTCAAACTCAATACTAGAAATTATCTAGACCTTAGAGAAACCAAATATGCAAACCAAATTTTAGCATGCTCTATGTATTTCTTCATTAATGGGTGCAAAGTATATGATGCAAGAGCTTAATCATGAGCACA
Organism: Lolium perenne; assembly: GCF_019359855.2. Taxonomy (NCBI): domain Eukaryota; kingdom Viridiplantae; phylum Streptophyta; class Magnoliopsida; order Poales; family Poaceae; genus Lolium; species Lolium perenne. The sequence goes on from NC_067247.2 coordinate 89,185,293, forward strand.
AAAATTGCCAAGTATCACATTACCCAAGACATTTATAGCAATTACTACATGTATCATTTTCCAATTCCAACCATATAACAATTTAACGAAGGAGAAACTTCGCCATGAATACTATGAGTAGAAACCAAGGACATACTTGTCCATATGCTACAGCGGAGCGTGTCTCTCTCCCATAAAGTGAATGCTAGGATCCATTTTATTCAAACAAAACAAAAAAACAAAAACAAACCGACGCTCCAAGAAAAAGCACATAAGATGTGATGGAATAAAAATATAGTTTCAGGGAGGAACCTGATAATGTTGTCGATGAAGAAGGGGATGCCTTGGGCATCCCCAAGCTTAGACGCTTGAGTCTTCTTGATATATGCAGGGGTGAACCACCGGGTGCATCCCCAAGCTTAGAGCTTTCACTCTCCTTGATCATGTTGCATCATACTCCTCTCTTGATCCTTGAAAACTTCCTCCACACCAAACTCGAAACAACTCATTAGAGGGTTAGTGCACATTATAAATTGACATATTCAGAGGTGACACAATCATTCTTAACACTTCTGGACATTGCATAATGCTACTGGACATTAGTGGATCAAAGAAATTCATCCAACATAGCGAAAGAGGCAATGCGAAATAAAAGGCAGAATCTGTCAAAACAGAACAGTTCGTATTGACGAATTTTAAAATGGCACCAGACTTGCTCAAATGAAAATGCTCAAATTGAATGAAAGTTGCATACATATCTGAGGATCATGCACGTAAATTGGCTTAATTTTCTGAGCTACCTACAGGGAGGTGGACCCAGATTCGTGACAGCAAAGAAATCTGGAACTGTGCAGTAATCCAAATCTAGTACTTACTTTTCTATCAACGGCTTAACTTGGCACAACAAAACACAAAACTAAGATAAGGAGAGGTTGCTACAGTAGTAAACAACTTCCAAGACACAAAATAAAAACAAAGTACTGTAGGTAAAAACATGGGTTGTCTCCCATAAGCGCTTTTCTTTAACGCCTTTCAGCTAGGCGCAGAAAGTGTGTATCAAGTATTATCAAGAGATGAAGTGTCAACATCATAATTTGTTCTCATAATAGAGTCAAAAGGTACCTTCGTTCTCTTTCTTGGGAAGTGTTCCATACCTTTCTTGAGAGGAAATTGATATTTTATATTACCTTCCTTCATATCAATGGTAGCACCAACAGTTCGAAGAAAAGGTCTTCCCAATATAATGGGACAAGATGCATTGCATTCAATATCCAAGACAACAAAATCAACGGGAACAAGGTTATTGTTAATGGTAATGCGAACATTATCAACTTTACCCAAAGGTTTCTTTGTAGAATGATCAGCAAGATTAACATCCAAATAACAATTTTTCAGCGGTGGCAAGTCAAGCATATTATAAATTTTCTTAGGCATAACAGAAATACTTGCACCAAGATCACATAAAGCATTACAATCAAAATCTTTAACCTTCATCTTAATGATGGGTTCCCAACCATCCTCTAGCTTTTTAGGAATAGAGGCTTCGCGCTCTAGTTTCTCTTCTCTAGCTTTTATGAGAGCATTTGTAATATGATGCGTGAAAGCCAAATTTATAGCACTAGCATTAGGACTTTTAGCAAGTTTTTGCAAGAACTTTATAACTTCAGAGATGTGGCAATCATCAAAATTCAAACCATTATAATCTAAAGCAATGGGATCATCATCCCCAATGTTGGAAAAAATTTCAGCAGCTTTATCACAGTAGCTTTCAGCAGTTTTAGCAGTTTCAGGCAATTTTTCGCGCTTTGCATTCGAAGTGGAAACATTGCTAACACCAATTCTTTTATTAGTATGAGTAGAAGGTGCAGCAACATGTGTAGCATTAGCATTACTAGTGGTGGTAATAGTCCAAACTTTAGCTATATTCTTCTCTTTAGCTAGTTTTTCATTTTCTTCTCTATCCCACCTAGCACGCAGTTCAGCCATTAATCTTATATTCTCATTAATTCTAACTTGAATGGCATTTGCTGTAGTAACAATTTTATTATGATGATTCTCATTAGGCAAAACTTTTGATTTCAAAAGATCAACATCAGCAGCAAGACTATCAACTTTAGAAGCAAGTATATCAATTTTCCCAAGCTTTTCTTCAACAGATTTGTTAAAAGCAGTTTGTGTACTAATAAATTCTTTAAGCATGGCTTCAAGTCCAGGGGGTGAACTCCTATTATTGTTGTAATAATTCCCATAAGAATTACCATAGCCGTTGCCATTATTATAAGGATATGGCCTATAGTTGTTACTAGAATTGTTCCGGTAAGCATTGTTGTTGAAATTATTATTTTTAATGAAGTTTACATCAACATGTTCTTCTTGTGCAACCAATGAAGCTAATGGAACATTATTAGGATCAATATTAGTCCTATCATTCACAAGCATAGACATAATAGCATCAATCTTATCACTCAAGGAAGAGGTTTCTTCGACAGAATTTACCTTCTTACCTTGTGGAGCTCTCTCCGTGTGCCATTCAGAGTAGTTGATCATCATATTATCAAGAAGCTTTGTTGCTTCACCAAGAGTGATGGACATAAAGGTACCTCCAGCAGCTGAATCCAATAAATTCCGTGAAGAAAAATTTAGTCCTGCATAGAAGGTTTGGATGATCATCCAAGTAGTCAGTCCATGGGTTGGGCAATTTTTAACCAGAGATTTCATTCTTTCCCAAGCTTGAGCAACATGTTCAGTATCTAATTGTTTAAAATTCATTATGTTACTCCTCAAAGATATAATTTTAGCAGGGGGATAATATCTACCAATAAAAGCATCCTTGCATTTAGTCCATGAATCAATACTATTCTTAGGCAGAGATAGCAACCAATCTTTAGCTCTTCCTCTTAATGAGAAAGGGAACAATTTTAGTTTAATAATATCACCATCTACATCTTTATATTTTTGCATTTCACATAGTTCAACAAAATTATTAAGATGGGCAGCAGCATCATCAGAACTAACACCAGAAAATTGATTGTTCATAACAAGATTAAGTAAAGCAGGTTTAATTTCAAAGAATTCTGCTGTAGTAGCAGGTGGAGCAATAGGTGTGCATAAGAAATCATTATTATTTGTGGTTGTGAAGTCACACAACTTAGTATTTTCAGCGTTGGCCATTTTAGCAACAGTAAATAAAGCAAACTAGATAAAGTAAATGCAAGTAAACTAATTTTTTTTGTGTTTTCGATATAGCAAACAAGATAGCAAATAAAGTAAAACTAGCAACTAATTTTTTTGTATTTTGATTTAGTGCAGCAAACAAAGTAGTAAATAAAACTAAGCAAGACAAAAACAAAGTAAAGAGATTGAGAAGTGGAGACTCCCCTTGCAGCGTGTCTTGATCTCCCAGGGCAACGGCGCCAGAAAAAGAGCTTGATGGCGTGTATTTCACACGTTCGTTGGGCAACCCCAAGAGGAAGGTATGATGCGCACAGCAGCAAGTTTTCCCTCAGAAAGAAACCAAGGTTTATCGAACCAGGAGGAGCCAAGAAGCACGTTGAAGGTTGATGGCGGCGAGATGTAGTGCGGCGCAACACCAGGGATTCCGGCGCCAACGTGGAACCTGCACAACACAACCAAAGTACTTTGCCCCAACGAAACAGTGAGGTTGTCAATCTCACCGGCTTGCTGTAACAAAGAGTTAACCGTATTGTGTGGAAGATGATTGTTTGCGTAAAACAAGAGAACAAGTATTGCAGTAGATTGTATTTCAAGAAAGAGAATTGGACCGGGGTCCACAGTTCACTAGAGGTGTCTCTCCCATAAGACGAACAGCATGTTGGGTGAACAAATTACAGTTGGGCAATTGACAAATAAAGAGAGCATGACAATGCACATACATATCATGATGAGTATAGTGAGATTTAATTGGGCATTACGACAAAGTACATAGACTGCCATCCAACTGCATCTATGCCTAAAAAGTCCACCTTCAGGTTATCATCCGAACCCCCTCCAGTATTAAGTTGCAAGCAACAGACAATTGCATTAAGTATGGTGCGTAATGTAATCAACAACTACATCCTTAGACATAGCATCAATGTTTTATCCCTAGTGGCAACAGACAACACAACCTTAGAACTTTCTCACATCGTCCTGTGTCAATGCAGGCATGAACCCACTATCGAGCATAAGTACTCCCTCTTGGAGTTACAAGCATCTACTTGGCCAGAGCATCTACTAGTAACGGAGAGCATGCAAGATCATAAACAACACATAAGCATAACTTTGATAATCAACATAACAAGTATTCTCTATTCATCGGATCCCAACAAACGCAACATATAGAATTACAGATAGATGATCTTGATCATGTTAGGCAGCTCACAAGATCCGACAATGATAGCACAATGGGGAGAAGACAACCATCTAGCTACTGCTATGGACCCATAGTCCAGGGGTAGACTACTCACACATCACACCGGAGGCGACCATGGCGGCGTAGAGTCCTCCGGGAGATGATTCCCCTCTCCGGCAGGGTGCCGGAGGCGATCTCCTGGATCCCCCGAGATGGGATCGGCGGCGGCGGCGTCTCTGGAAGGTTTTCCGTATCGTGGTTCTCGGTCCTGGGGTTTTCGTCACGGAGGCTATTTGTAGGCGGAAGGGCAGAGTCGGGAGCCAGACGAGGGGGCCACACCATAGGGCGGCGCGGGCCCCCCCTGGGCCGCGCCGCCACGTGGTGTCGCCACCTCGTGGCCCCACTTCGTGTGTTCTTCGGTCTTCTGGAAGCTCCGTGGAAAAATAGGCCCCTGGGCTTTGATTTCGTCCAATTCCGAGAATATTTCCTTACTAGGATTTCTGAAACCAAATACAGCAGAACAAAGAATCGGCACTTCGGCATCTTGTTAATAGGTTAGTTCCAGAAAATGCACGAATATGACATAAAGTGTGCATAAAACATGTAGATAACATCAATAATGTGGCATGGAACATAAGAAATTATCGATACGTCGGAGACGTATCACTCGCCATCAAAGACGCTTCAGTACGAGCAACGCATGAACAACGTGGAGCTTGTGCTGCCTAGATCGCAAGATGCGATCTAGGCAGCATGTCGCTTACCTGATAGAAACCCTCGAGACGAAGGAGTTGGCGATGCGCCGAGATTGGTTTGTTTGGTTGAACGTGAGTTGTTGTTTATTCCATAAACCCTAGATACATATTTATAGTCCAGCGGACTTTCTAATTCGGACGTGCACCTAACCGTGCACGAGTAAAACTCTAACTTTTAATCTAAGATGCGATCTACTATATTACAGATACATGGGCAATTTAGCCCAACTTCGTGTATAAGGCCAATTCTTGTTCTTCCTTCCATGTATATCTTCAAGTCTATCTCAATCGTGGCCCACCTCTGACTCGGTCAAATTCTGGTGATAACACAACTACACGCCAGCAAGCTATTTTCTGGCACCGTTGCTACTGCTCATACTTATTCGTACCACCTGTATTTCACTATCTCTTCGCCGAACTAGTGCACCTATTAGGTGTGTTGGGGACACAAGAGACTTCTTGCTTTGTGGTTGCAGGGTTGCATGAGAGGGATATCTTTGACCTCTTCCTCCCTGAGTTCGATAAACCTTGGGTGATCCACTTAAGGGAAAACTTGCTGCTGTTCTACAAACCTCTGCTCTTGGAGGCCCAACACTGTCTACAGGAAAAGGAGGGGGCGTAGACATCAAGCTATTTTCTGGCGCCGTTGCCGGGGAGGAAAGGTAAAAGGTACTCACACTCCGGATCTCGGCTACTAAGCTATTTTCGCCGTTGTAAGTACTCGAAGCTATTTCCTTTAGATCCTGCAATTGCATCTTTTTGTTTCTTGTTTACACTAGTTTGGCATAATGGACAAGAATGAGCTTCTTATTATATTTCCTGATTTAAAACATGGATTGTTTGATGCGAAAATTAAAAAACCTATGGAATCTTATTTGCATGCTGGTAGTAATATTAGTATGAACGCTTTGAACACCATTGTTGATAATAATATAGAAAGTTCTAAGCTTGGGGAAGCTGGTTTTGATGAGCATGATCTTTTTAGTCCCCCAAGCATTGAGGAGAAAATTTCCTTTGATGATACTTTGCCTCCTATTTATGATGATTATAATGATAGTGGTCTTTTGGTGCCACCTACTATGGAGAGTAAATTTTGTTGTGATTATACTATGCCTCCTACACTTGATGAGAATAATAATAATGATAGCTACTTTGTTGAATTTGCTCCCACTACAACTAATAAAACTGATTATGCTTATGTTGGGAGTAGTAATAATTTTATGCATGAGACTCATGATAAGAATGTTTCATTTGATAGTTATATTGTTGAGTTTGCTCATGATACTACTGAAAGTTATTATGAGAGAGGAAAATATGGTTGTGGAAATTTTCATGTTACTAAAACACCTCTCCATGTGCTGAAATTTTTGAAGCTATACTTGTTTTATCTTTCTCTGCTTGTTGCATTATGCTTCTTGAACTTGTTTATTTACAAGATTCCTATGCATAGGAAACATGTTAGACTTAAATGTGTTTTGAATTTGCCTCTTGATGCTCTCTTTTGCTTCAAATACTATTTCTTGCGAGTGCATCATCAAAACTGCTGAGCCCATCTTAATAATGGCTATAAAGAAAGAACTTCTTGGGAGATAACCCATGTGTTATTTTGCTACAGTACTTTGTTTTTATTTTGTGTCTTGGAAGTTGTTTACTACTGTAGCAACCTCTCCTTATCTTAGTTTTGTGTTTTGTTGTGCCAAGTAAAGCCTCTAATCGAAGGTTGATACTAGATTTAGATTTCTGCGCAGAAACAGATTTCTATCTGTCACGAATCTGGGCTGTTTTCTCTGTAGAAAAATCAGAAAAATATGCCAATTTACGTGCGTGTTCCTCAGATATGTACGCAATTTTCATTAGTTTTGAGTTTTCTGATCTGAGCAACGGAAGTATTTATTAAAAATTCTTCTTTAAGGACTGTTCTGTTTTGACAGATTCTGCCTTTTATTTCGCATTGCTTCTTTCGCTGTGTTGGGTGGATTTCTTTGTTCCATTACCTTCCAGTAGCTTTGAGCAATGTCCAGAAGTGTTAAGAATGATTGTGTCACCTCTGAACATGTGAGTTTTTGATTATGTACTAACCCCTCTAATGAAGTTTATGAGAAGTTTGGTGTGAAGGAAGTTTTCAAGGGTCAAGAGAGGAGGATGATATACTATGATCAAGAAGAGTGAAAGCTCTAAGCTTGGGGATGCCCCGGTGGTTCACCCCTGCATATATCAAGAAGACTCAAGCGTCTAAGCTTGGGGATGCCCAAGGCATCCCCTTCTTCATCGACAAATTATCAGGTTCCTTCTCTTGAAACTATATTTTTATTCGGTCACATCTTATGTGCTTTACTTGGAGCGTCGGTTTGTTCTTGTTTTTGTTTTTGTTTGAATAAATGCTTGTGTGGGAGAGATACACACTCCGCTGGTTCATATGAACACATGTGTTCTTAGCTTTTAATTTTCATGGCGAAGGTTGAAACTGCTTCGTTAAATTGTTATATGGTTGGAATTGGAAAATGATACATGTAGTAAATTACTAAAATGTCTTGGATAACGTGATACTTGGCAATTGTTGTGCTCTTGTTTAAGCTCTTGCATCATATACTTTGCACCCATTAATGAAGAAATACATAGAGCATGCTAAAATTTGGTTTGCATATTTGGTCTCTCTAAGGTCTAGATAATTTGTAGTATTGAGTTTGAACAACAAGGAAGACGGTGTAGAGTCTTATAATGTTTTCAATATGTCTTTTATGTGAGTTTTGCTGCACCGGTTCATCCTTGTGTTTGTTTCAAATAAGCCTTGCTAGCCTAAACCTTGTATCGAGAGGGAATATCTCTCATGCATCCAAAATACTTGAGCCAACCACTATGCCATTTGTGTCCACCATACCTACCTACTACATGGTATTTCTCCGCCATTCCAAAGTAAATTGCTTGAGTGCTACCTTTAAAATTCCATCATTCACCTTTGCAATATATAGCTCATGGGACAAATAGCTTAAAAACTATTGTGGTATTGAATATGTACTTATGCACTTTATCTCTTATCAAGTTGCTTGTTGTGCAATAACCATGTTCACTGGGGACGCCATCAACTACTCTTTGTTGAATTTCATGTGAGTTGCTATGCATGTCCGTCTTGTCTGAAGTAAGAGAGATCTACCACCTTATGGTTAAGCATGCATATTGTTAGAGAAGAACATTGGGCCGCTAACTAAAGCCATGATCCATGGTGGAAGTCTCAGTTTTGGACAATATCCTCAATCTCATATGAGAAAATTAATTGTTGCCACATGCTTATGCATAAAAGAGGAGTCCATTATCTGTTGTCTATGTTGTCCCGGTATGGATGTCTAAGTTGAGAATAATCAATAGCGAGAAATCCAATGCGAGCTTTCTCCTTAGACCTTTGTACAAAGTGCATAGAGGTACCCCTTTGTGACACTTGGTTAAAACATGTGCATTGTGATGATCCGGTAGTCCAAGCTAATTAGGACAAGGTGCAGGCACTATTAGTATACTATGCATGAGGCTTGCAACTTGTAAGATATAATTTACATGATACATATGCTTTATTACTACCGTTGACAAAATTGTTTCATGTTTTCAAAATCAAAGCTCTAGCACAAATATAGCAATCGATGCTTTTCCTCTATGGAGGACCATTCTTTTACTTTCATTGTTGAGTCAGTTCACCTATTTCTCTCCACCTCAAGAAGCAAACACTTGTGTGAACTGTGCATTGATTCTTACATACTTGCTTATTGCATTTGTTATATTGCTTTGCATTGACAACTATCCATGAGATATACATGTTACAAGTTGAAAGCAACCGCTGAAACTTAATCTTCCTTTGTGTTGCTTCAATACCTTTACTATGAATTATTGCTTTATGAGTTAACTCTTATGCAAGACTTATTGATGCTTGTCTTGAAGTACTATTCATGAAAAGTCTTTGCTATATGATTCACTTGTTTACTCATGTCATATACATTGTTTTGATCGCTGCATTCACTACATATGCTTTACAAATAGTATGATCAAGTTTATGATGGCATGTCACTCCAGAAATTATCTTTGTTATCGTTTACCTGCTCGGGACGAGCAGAACTAAGCTTGGGGATGCTGATACGTCTCCGACGCATCGATAATTTCTTATGTTCCATGCCACATTATTGATGATATCTACATGTTTTATGCACACTTTATGTCATATTCGTGCATTTTCTGGAACTAACCTATTAACAAGATGCCGAAGTGCCAGTTCCTGTTTTCTGCTGTTTTTGGTTTCAGAAATCCTAGTAAAGAAATATTCTCGGAATCGGACGAAATCAACGCCCAGGTTCCTATTTTGCCCGGAAGCATCCAGAACACCCGAGAGCCGCCAGAGAGGGGGCACAGGCCCACCAAACCCTAGGCCGGCGCGGCCAGGGGGGCCTGCGCCACCCTATGGTGTGGGCACCCCTTCGATCCTCTGGCGCCGCCTCTTCGCCTATTTAAAGCCTCCGTCGTGAAAACCCTGATACGTTCGATGAAACCCACAGAAACCTTCCAGAGCCGCCGCCATCGCGAAGCCAAGATCTTGGGGACAGGAGTCTCTGTTCCGGCACGCCGCCGGAATGGGGAAGTGCCCCCGGAAGGCTTCTCCATCGACACCGCTGCCATCTCCACCGCCATCTTCATCACCGCTGCTGCTCCCATGAGGAGGGAGTAGTTCTCCATCGAGGCTCGGGGCTGTACCGGTAGCTATGTGGTTCATCTCTCTCCTATGTGCTTCAATACAATAATCTCATGAGCTGCCTTACATGATTGAGATTCATATGATGATGCTTGTAATCTAGATGTCGTTATGCTAGTCAAGTGAATTTTACTTATGTGATCTCCGGAGACTCCTTGTCCCACGTGTTTAAAGGTGACAGTGTGTGCACCGTGTGAGTCTCTTAGGCTATATTTCACAGAATACTTATTCACTGTTATGAATGGCATAGTGAAGTGCTTATTTATATCTCTTTATGATTGCAATGAGTTTTGTATCACAATTTATCTATGTGCTACTCTAGCAATGTTATTAAAGTAGTTTTATTCCTCCTGCACGGTGTAATGGTGACAGTGTGTGCATCCGTGTTAGTACTTGGCGTATGCTATGATTATGATCTCTTGTAGATTATGAAGTTAACTATTGCTATGATGGTATTGATGTGATCTATTCCTCCTACATAGTGTGAAGGTGACACTGTGCATACTATGTTAGTACTTGGTTTAGTCGAATTGATCTTTCATGCACTCTAAGGTTATTTAAATATGAACATTGAATTGTGGAGCTTGTTAACTCCGGCATTGAGGGTTCGTGTAATCCTACGCAATGTGTTCATCATCCAACAAGAGTGTAGAGTATGCATTTATCTATTCTGTTATGTGATCAATGTTGAGAGTGTCCACTAGTGAAAGTCTAATCCCTAGGCCTTGTTCCTAAATACTGCTATCGCTGCTTGTTTACTGTTTCTTTACTGCATTACTGCTGCAAAACAACCACCATCAAATACACCCCACCAAGCTATTTTCTGGCACCGTTGCTACTGCTCATACTTATTCATACCACCTGTATTTCACTATCTCTTCGCCGAACTAGTGCACCTATTAGGTGTGTTGGGGACACAAGAGACTTCTTGCTTTGTGGTTGCAGGGTTGCATGAGAGGGATATCTTTGACCTCTTCCTCCCTGAGTTCGATAAACCTTGGGTGATCCACTTAAGGGAAAACTTGCTGCTGTTCTACAAACCTCTGCTCTTGGAGGCCCAACACTGTCTACAGGAAAAGGAGGGGGCGTAGACATCACCTGTCTTGTGGAATCAGCCTCATCATAACATTCCGGTACCGCGGCCCTTGCCTGCCGGTACCTTGGGGGATCTATTTCCTCCTCATCGTACGCCGCCCTTGCAGCTCAATAATTTTGCCCGGTTTCTTGTCTACCGGCGTGATCTTTTCCAGCATAGCCTTCTTTGGCGTAGCCTCTGTTTGCCCCTTGGCTTTTTCTACCGGCATCATGTTGCCCGGCTTGTTGTTTTTCGGCAAGAACCGGATCATACACAGTCATCTACTGCGCATTCATCTCTTTTTCTCTTCTTCTGTCCGGATGGGGGGACGAAGCCTGCCCATGGGACTTGCTACCGGCATTCCTTGTCGAACGCGCGGATTTTGAAGCCACATCCTTGTTCAGCTTATCAAGCTGCTCAGCGTTCTGCTGCTCGATAGTTTCAAGAAGCTCCCAGACACGCTCTTGTTGTTTTGCCAGAGCGTCCCCGGAAAGCAATTCACACGGTTGCACAGCAGCTTTAGCAGCTTTTATTGTTTTATCCGGGCTACTGTACTTAGGTTTTTCTACTATGCTCACAGATGTAGAGGTGCTTTTGCCGGCATGAATTTCTTTACGCAGATCCTGATCTAGATTGCGAGCCTTAAGCCGGTTGTCCGGTATCCTAGCAGCATGAGCGCTAACAGAAGCAAAGCCATGGGCAGCGTTATACTCACGTACGGTTAGGTTCAGCTCGCGCTGCGCCCTGACGACGTCCTTGCCGCTCTCGAGTATTTTCTGGCGCTGCGCCTCCAGCTCCGCCTGAGCCGCTGCCGGGTCGATGTTCTGCGCGATGGGGGTGGCAAGGACGTTCATCGCCGCTTGGAGCGGTGTTTCCGGTGGTGCGGATGACGCTCCCGCAGCGCCTGCGCCGCGTTCCAGCGGTGGTTTGGCCGCACGGGTCGAAACCGCACGCCCAGCACCTTCTTCCACAGCTTCTTTGCCGGCGTCGACCGCGCCTACCATCATCACCTCCACGCTTCCAGGAGCACGGCCTGCATGTAGCCACCTTGGCAGATCCGGCGCTACCAGCACTGGTGAGGGGCGCTGGCGCACGGGGACGGTGCCGAAGTAGACGCGGTGGCTGCTGAACTCGATGATGCGGCCGTTCTTGGGGAAGATGCCACCGTTGGCGAAGCAGCCCGCGTTGTCGTTGATGAAGTCCATGGCGTAGATGCGCTGCACCAGCGCGGACACCGTACGCTGGCCGGCGACGTCGAGGATGCCCGCCCAAATGTGAACTCCAGCAAGCGCCACTTCATGCCCCACGGTGGGCGCCAACTGTCGTCGTGGCGAACGAGCAGATGCCATGGGATGGCTTAAGTTGGGGCCGAATGGGCGCAAGAGGATTCGGGGGAGGGTTTGCGACTAGATGGGATGAACTTCCGGATGCTTTCCTCAAGAACACAACCAAAGGCAGGTATGCAAGAAGAAACACAAGAGGAAGAACTCTGCTCTAGATCGCTAGCTTCATTGATCTCAACATGGTTACAGGTTTCTGGGCGTACATGAGCGTGTCCATGAAGGACGGTGCCCCCTCTCCTTATATAGGGGAGAGGGTGGCTTACAGAGCAAGAAACCCTAATGGCATCTTTGACTGGACAAACTACTTTACAAAGCTACTTTAATCATGGATGACGCCGGGGTCTTCTTTAATCAGGGACGCTGACGTCCTCCGGCTTCTTTCAGCGTCACCCCTCTCTTTGGCGCCAGGGCTCCGATTAAAGTCACTTTGCTTAGCTCATCCTTGTCTTCTAGCTCTGAAGAGAATCTTTGACCAGTCTTGCCGACATGTTCTTCTTTCCGGTAGCCCGGTATCTTCTTTATCCGGTTCCGGTATACCCCTCTTGGGGATACCGGCTTAGCTTTACTTTGCCAAACTCTTATGCTCCTGTATAAACATTAAACCGGTATCTTGATGGCCCAAACCATCCGGTTTGGCATGCCTTTGGCATACCGGGGGTCATCCCCCCAACAGCGCCAGAAAAGTGCTTTGCTGTCCAGGACTGGCGTGTGGATGATGGTGGTAATATTGCGGACAGTACAGATGCAGTAGAACAGTAAACAAGCAGCGATAGCAGTATTTAGGAACAAGGCCTAGGGATCATACTTTCACTAGTGGACACTCTCAACATTGATCACATAACAGAATAAATAAATAGATGCTAGACTCTACACCCTCTTGTTGGATGATGAACACCACTAACTGTGTAGGATTACACGAACCCTCAATGACGGAGTCAACAAGCTCCACAATATTCGATGTTCATGTTTAAATAACCTTAGAGTGCAAGATAGATCAACACAACCAAACCAAGTACTAACATAGCATGCACACTGTTACCATCACACTATGAAAGGAGGAATAGATCACATCAATACCATCATAGTAATAGTTAACTTCATAATCTACAAGAGATCACAATCATAGCATATACCAAGTACTTCATGATGCACACACTGTCAACATTACATCATGGAGGAGGAATAGACTACTTTAATAACATCACTAGAGTAGCACATAGATGAATTGTGATACAAAACTCATATGAATCTCAATCATGTAAGGCAGCTCATGAGATCATTGTATTGAAGTACATAGGAGAGAGATTAACCACATAGCTACCGGTACAGCCCCTTAGCCTCGATGGAGAACTACTCCCTCCTCATGGGAGACAGCAGCGTTGATGAAGATGGCGGTGGAGATGGCAGCGGTGTCGATGGAGAAGCCTTCCGGGGGCACTTCCCCGTCCCGGCGGCGTGCCGGAACAGAGACTCCTGTCCCCCAGATCTTGGCTTCACGATGGCGGCGGCTCCGGATGGTTTCTCGTACCGTGGTTTTTTCGTCTCGAAGATTTAGGTCAGGACCTTTAAATAGGCGAAGAGGCGGAGTCGGAAGGTCAACGAGGCGACGACATAACAGGGGGGCGCGGGCCCCCCTTGGCCGCGCCAGGGTGTCATATGGTGGCCCTGTGGCCCCTCTCTGGCGACTCTCGGGTGTTCTGGAAGCTTCGTGTGATTCTAAGATGCTGGGCGTTGATTTCGTCCGATTCCGAGAATATTTCCTTACTAGGATTTCTGAAACCGAAAACAGCAGAAAACAGCAACTGGCCCTTCGGCATCTCGTCAATAGGTTAGTTCCGAAAAACGTATAAATATGACATAAAGTATGCATAAAACATGTAGATATCATCAATAATGTGGCATGGAACATAAGAAATTATCGATACGTCGGAGACGTATCAGCATCCCCAAGCTTAGTTCCTGCTCGTCCCGAGCAGGTAAACGATAACAAAGATAATTTCTGGAGTGACATGCCATCATAACCTTGATCATACTATTGTAAGCACATGTAATGAATGCAGCGATCCAAGACAATGGTAAATGACATGAGTAAACAACTGAATCATAAAGCAAAGACTTTTCATGAATAGTACTTTCAAGACAAGCATCAATAAGTCTTGCGTAAGAGTTAACTCATAAAGCAATAAATTCTAAATAAAGGCATTGAAGCAACACAAAGGAAGATTAAGTTTCAGCGGTTGCTTTCAACTTGTAACATGTATATCTCATGGATAGTTGTCAATGCAAAGTAATATAACAAGTGCAATATGCAAGTATGTAGGAATCAATGCACAGTCCACACAAGTGTTTGCTTCTTGAGATGGAGAGAAATAGGTGAACTGACTCAACATAAAAGTAAAAGAAGGGCCCTTCGACGAGGGAAGCATTGATTGCTATATTTGTGCTAGAGCTTTGATTTTGAAAACAAGAAACAATTTTGTCAACGGTAGTAATAAAGCATATGCATCATGTAAATTATATCCTACAAGTTGCAAGCCTCATGCATAGTATACTAATAGTGCCCGCACGTTGTCCTAATTAGCTGGGATTACCTGGATTATCACCGCAATGCATATGTTTTAACCAAGTGTCACAAAGGGGTACCTCTATGCCGCCTGTACAAAGGTCTAAGGAGAAAGCTCGCATTGGATTTCTCGCTATTGATTATTCTCAACTTAGACATCCATACCGGGACAACATAGACAACAGATAATGGACTCCACTTTTATGCATAAGCATTCAACAACAGTTAATTTTCTCATATGAGATTGAGGATATTTGTCCAAAACTGAAACTTCCACCTTGGATCATGGCTTTAGTTAGCGGCCCAATGTTCTTCTCTAACATTATGCATGCTCTAACCATTCTAGCGGTAAATCTCCCTTACTTCAGACAAGACGGACATGCATAGCAACTCACATGATATTCAACAAAGAGTAGTTGATGGCGTCCCCAGGAACATGGTTATCGCACAGCAAGCAACTTAATAAGAGATAAAGTGCATAAGTACATATTCAATACCACAATAGTTTTTAGGCTATTTGTCCCATGAGCTATATATTGTAAAGATGAAGAATGGAAATTTTAAAGGTAGCACTCAAGCAATTTACTTTGGAATGGCGGAGAAATACCATGTAGTAGGTAGGTATGGTGGACACAAGTGGCATAGTGGTTGGCTCAAGGATTTTGGATGCATGAGAAGTATTCCCTCTCGATACAAGGTTTAGGCTAGCAAGGTTATTTGAAACAAACACAAGTATGAAGCGGTGCAACAAAACTCACATAAAAGACATATTGTAAACATTATAAGACTCTACACCGTCTTCCTTGTTGTTCAAACACTTTACTAGAAATTATCTAGACCTTAGAGAGACCAATTATGCAAACCAAATTTTAGCAAGCTCTATGTATTTCTTCATTAATAGGTGCAAAGTATATGATGCAAAAGCTTAAACATGAGCACAACAATTGCCAAGTATCAAATTATCCAAGACATTTTAGCAATTACTACATGTAGCATTTCCCGTTTCCAACCATATAACAATTTAACGAAGAAGATTCAACCTTCGCCATGAATATTATGAGTAAAGCCTAAGGATATATTTGTCCATATGCAACAGCGGAGCGTGTCTCTCTCCCACACAATTAATGCTAGGATCCATTTTATTCAAACAAAAAAAAACAAAAAAAACCGACGCTCCAAGTAAAGTACATAAGATGTGACCGAATAAAAATATAGTTTCAAGAGAAGAAACCTGATAATTCGTCGATGAAGAAGGGGATGCCTTGGGCATCCCCAAGCTTAGAAGCTTGAGTCTTCTTGAAATATGCAGGGGTGAACCACCGGGGCATCCCCAAGCTTAGAGCTTTCACTCTTCTTGATCACATTGTATCATCCTCCTCTCTTGACCCTTGAAAACTTCCTCCACACCAAACTCAAATCAAACTCATTAGAGGGTTAGTGCATAATCAAAAACTCACATGTTCAGAGGTGACACAATCATTCTTAACACTTCTGGACATTGCCCAAAGCTACTGGAAGTTAATGGAACAAAGAAATCCATCCCACATAGCAAAAGTGGCAATGCGAAATAAAAGGCAGAATCTGTCAAAACAGAACAGTCCGTAAAGACGAATTTTATTGAGGCACCAGACTTGCTCAAATGAAAATGCTCAAATTTAATGAAAGTTGCATACATATCTGAGGATCACTCACGTAAATTGGCATAATTTTCTAAGTTACCTACAGAGAATTAGGCCCAGATTCGTGACAGCAAAGAAATCTGTTTCTGCGCAGCAATCCAAATCTAGTATGAACCTTACTATCAACGACTTTACTTGGCACAACAATGCACAAAACTAAGATAAGGAGAGGTTGCTACAGTAGTAACAACTTACAAGACACAAATAAAAACAAAAGTACTGTAGCAAAATAAACACATGGGTTATCTCCCAAGAAGTTCTTTCTTTATAGCCATTAAGATGGGCTCAGCAGTTTTAATGATGCACTCGCAAGAAATAATAGTTGAAGCAAAAGAGAGCATCAAGAAGCAAATTCAAAACACATTTAAGTCTAACATGCTTCCTATGAAAAGGACTCTTGTACACAAATGAATTCATGAAGAACAAAGTGACAAGCATAAGAGGATAAAACAAGTGCAGCTTCAAGATTTTCAGCAAAAAGAGAGGTGTTTTAGTAACATGAAAATTTCTACAACCATATTTTCCTCTCTCATAATAACTTTCAGTAGCATCATGAGCAAACTCAACAATATAACTATCACATAAAGCATTCTTATCATGAGTTTCATGCATAAAATTATTACTACTCCCAACATAAGCATAGTCATTCTTATTAATTGTAGTGGGAGCAAATTCAACAAAGTAGCTTTCATTATTATTCTCATCATCAAATATAGGAGGCATATTGTAATCATAATCAAATTTATCCTCTATAACAGGCGGCACCAAAAGACTACTATCATTATAATCATCATAAATAGGAGGCAAAGTATCATCAAAGTAAATTTCCTCCTCAATGCTTGGGGGACTAAAAATATCATGCTCATCAAAACCAGCTTCCCCAAGCTTAGAATTTTCCATAGCATTAGCAACAATAGTGTTCAAAGCATTCATATTAATAACATTCCCATTAGCATGCATATAAAGTTCCATGGGTTTTTTAATTCTCTCTTCAAACACATCATGTCCTAATTCAAGATAAAGTTCATAAAGATCTCTCATATTTTTGTTGTTTTCCATTATGCCTAACTAGTGTAAACAAGAAACAAAAAGATGCAATTGCAGGATCTAAAGGAAATAGCTTCGAGCACACACACAATGGCGCCAGAAAAGTACTTAGTTACCTGGAACCGGAGTATGAGTGCCTTTTACCTTTCCTCCCCGGCAACGGCGCCAGAAAAGTGCTTGATGTCTACGGGTGCTTCTATTCTTGTAGATAGTGTTGGGCCTCCAAGAGCAGAGGTTTGTAGGACAGCAGCAAGTTTCCCTTAAGTGGATCACCCAAGGTTTATCGAACTCAGGGAGGAAGAGGTCAAAGATATCCCTCTCAAGTAACCCTGCAACCACAAAGGAAGAAGTCTCTTGTGTCCCCAACACACCTAATAGGTGCACTAGTTCGGCGAAGAGATAGTGAAATACAGGTGGTATGAATAAGTATGAGCAGTAGCAACAGCGCCAGAAAAGTGCTTTGCTGTCCAGGACTGGCGTGTGGATGATGGTGGTAATATTGCGGACAGTACAGATGCAGTAGAACAGTAAACAAGCAGCGATAGCAGTATTTAGGAACAAGGCCTAGGGATCATACTTTCACTAGTGGACACTCTCAACATTGATCACGTAACAGAATAAATAAATAGATGCTAGACTCTACACCCTCTTGTTGGATGATGAACACCACTAATTGTGTAGGATTACATGAACCCTCAATGCCGGAGTTAACAAGCTCCACAATATTCGATGTTCATGTTTAAATAACCTTAGAGTGCAAGATAGATCAACACAACCAAACCAAGTACTAACATAGCATGCACACTGTTACCATCACACTATGAAAGGAGGAATAGATCACATCAATACCATCATAGTAATAGTTAACTTCATAATCTACAAGAGATCACAATCATAGCATATACCAAGTACTTCATGATGCACACACTGTCAACATTACATCATGGAGGAGGAATAGACTACTTTAATAACATCACTAGAGTAGCACATAGATGAATTGTGATACAAAACTCATATGAATCTCAATCATGTAAGGCAGCTCATGAGATCATTGTATTGAAGTACATAGGAGAGAGATTAACCACATAGCTATCGGTACAGCCCCTTAGCCTCGATGGAGAACTACTCCCTCCTCATGGGAGACAGCAGCGTTGATGAAGATGGCGGTGGAGATGGCAGCGGTGTCGATGGAGAAGCCTTCCGGGGGCACTTCCCCGTCCCGGCAGCGTGCCGGAACAGAGACTCCTGTCCCCCAGATCTTGGCTTCGCGATGGCGGCGGCTCCGGATGGTTTCTCGTACCGTGGTTTTTTCGTCTCGAAGATTTAGGTCAGGGACCTTTAAATAGGCGAAGAGGCGGAGTCGGAAGGTCAACGAGGCGACGACACAACAGGGGGGCGCGGGCCCCCCTTGGCCGCACCAGGGTGTCATCTGGTGGCCCTGTGGCCCCTCTCTGGCGACTCTCGGGTGTTCTGGAAGCTTCGTGTGATTCTAAGATGCTGGGCGTTGATTTCGTCCGATTCCGAGAATATTTCCTTACTAGGATTTATGAAACCAAAAACAGCAGAAAACAGCAACTGGCCCTTCGGCATCTCGTCAATAGGTTAGTTCCGGAAAATGCATAAATATGACATAAAGTATGCATAAAACATGTAGATATCATCAATAATGTGGCATGGAACATAAGAAATTATCGATACGTCGGAGACGTATCAGGAGCCAAGAAGCACGTTGAAGGTTGATGGCGGCGAGATGTAGTGCGGCGCAACACCAGGGATTCCGGCGCCAACGTGGAACCTGCACAACACAACCAAAGTACTTTGCCCCAACGAAACAGTGAGGTTGTCAATCTCACCGGCTTGCTGTAACAAAGGATTAGATGTATAGTGTGGATGATGATTGTTTGCAGAAAACAGTAGAACAAGTATTGCAGTAGATTGTATTCGATTAAAAGAATGGACCGGGGTCCAGAGTTCACTAGAGGTGTCTCTCCCATAAGATAAATAGCATGTTGGGTGAACAAATTACAGTTGGGCAATTGACAAATAGAGAGGGCATGACAATGCACATACATGATATGATGAATATTGTGAGATTTAATTGGGCATTACGACAAAGTACATAGACCACTATCCAGCATGCATCTATGCCTAAAAAGTCCACCTTCAGGTTATCATCCGAACCCCTTCCAGTATTAAGTTGAAAACAACAAACAATTGCATTAAGTATGGTGCATGATACGTCTCCAACGTATCGATAATTTCTTATGTTCCTTGCCACATTATTGATGATATCTACATGCTTTATGCATACTTTATGTCATATTTATGCATTTTCCGGCACTAACCTATTAACGAGATGCCAAAGAGCCAGTTGCAGTTTTCTGCTGTTTTTGGTTTCAGAAATCCTAGTGAGGAAATATTCTCGGAATTGGACGAAATCAACGCCCAGGGGCCTATTTTCACACGAAGCTTCCAAAAGACCGAAGGGAAGACGAAGTGGGGCCACGGGGCGCCGCCACACTAGGGCGGCGCAGCCCAGGGGGGCCCGCGCGACCCTAGCGTGTGGGGCCCCCGTGTGGCCCCCTGACCTGCCCTTCGGGGGATTCAGGAGATCGCCTGGGCCGCGCCGCCCTAGTACCGAGAGCCACGATACGGAAAACCTTCCAGAGACGCCGCCGCCGCCAATCCCATCTCGGGGGATTCAGGAGATCGCCTCCGGCACCCTGCCGGAGAGGGGAATCATCTCCCGGAGGACTCTTCACCGCCATGGTCGCCTCCGGAGTGATGAGTGAGTAGTTCACCCCTGGACTATGGGTCCATAGCAGTAGCTAGATGGTCGTCTTCTCCTAATTATGCTTCATTGTCGGGTCTTGTGAGCTGCCTAACATGATCAAGATCATCTATCTCTAATGCTATATGTTGTGTTTGTTGGGATCCGATGGATAGAGAATACTATGTTATGTTGATTATCAATCTACTACCTATGTGTTGTTTATGATCTTGCATGCTCTCCGTTATTAGTAGAGGCTCTGGCCAAGTTTTTACTCTTAACTCCAAGAGGGAGTATTTATGCTCGATAGTGGGTTCATGCCTCCATTAAATCTGGGACAGTGACAGAAAGTTCTAAGGTTGTGGATGTGCTGTTGCCACTAGGGATAAAACATTGATGCTATGTCCGAGGATGTAGTTATTGATTACATTACGCACCATACTTAATGCAATTGTCTGTTGGTTGCAACTTAATACTGGAAGGGGTTCGGATTGTAACCTGAAGGTGGACTTTTTAGGCATAGATGCATGCTGGATAGCGGTCTATGTACTTTGTCGTAATGCCCAATTAAATCTCACAATATTCATCATATCATGTATGTGCATTGTCATGCCCTCTCTATTTGTCAATTGCCCAACAATAATTTGTTCACCCAACATGCTATTTATCTTATGGGAGAGACACCTCTAGTGAACTGTGGACCCCTGTCCTATTCTTTTACATCGAATACAATCTACTGCAATACTTGTTCTACTGTTCTCTGCAAACAATCATCATCCACACTATACATCTAATCCTTTGTTACAGCAAGCCGGTGAGATTGACAACCTCACTGTTTCGTTGGGGCAAAGTACTTTGGTTGTGTTGTGC
This sequence comes from Lolium perenne, assembly GCF_019359855.2. Classification (NCBI taxonomy): domain Eukaryota; kingdom Viridiplantae; phylum Streptophyta; class Magnoliopsida; order Poales; family Poaceae; genus Lolium; species Lolium perenne. Next base: position 89,206,451 of record NC_067247.2, read on the forward strand.
AGGTTCCGCGTTGGCGCCGGAATCCCTGGTGTTGCGCCGCACTACATCTCGCCGCCATCAACCTTCAACGTGCTTCTTGGCTCCTACTGGTTCGATAAACCTTGGTTTCTTACTGAGGGAAAACTTACCGATGTACGCATCACACCTTCCTCTTGGGGTTCCCAACGGTCGCGTGCTGTACGCGTATCAAGACTGTTTTCTGGCGCCGTTGCCGGGGACCTGAAGAAAAGTTACATCACAGGGATCTCTAACTCCCACGTCAACTTTGCGCCAGCAACTGTTTTCTGGCGCCGTTGCCGGGGAGATCAAGACACGCTGCAAGGGGAGTCTCCACATCCCAATCTCTTTACTTTGTTTTTGTCTTGCTTTATTTTATTTACTACTTTGTTTGCTGCACTAAAACAAAACACAAAAAAATTAGTTGCTAGTTTTACTTTATTTGCTATCTTGTTTGCTATATTAAAAACACAAAAAAATTAGTTACTTGCATTTACTTTATCTAGTTTGCTTTATTTACTATTGCTAAAATGGGTACTCCTGAAAATACTAAGTTGTGTGACTTCACAACCACAAATAATAATGATTTCTTATGCACACCTATTGCTCCACCTACTACTACAGCGGAATTCTTTGAAATTAAACCTGCTTTACTGAATCTTGTTATGCGAGAGCAATTTTCTGGTGTTAGTTCTGATGATGTTGCTGCCCATCTCAATAATTTTGTTGAATTATGTGAAATACAAAAATATAAGGATGTAGATGGTGACATTATAAAATTAAAATTGTTTCCTTTCTCATTAAGAGGAAGAGCTAAAGATTGGTTGCTATCTCTGCCTAAGAATAGTATTGATTCATGGACTAAATGTAAGGATGCTTTTATTGGTAGATATTATCCCCCTGCTAAAATTATATCTTTGAGGAGTAGCATAATGAATTTTAAACAATTGGATAATGAGCATGTTGCCCAAGCATGGGAAAGAATGAAATCTTTGGTTAAAAATTGCCCAACCCATGGACTGACTACTTGGATGATCATCCAAACCTTTTATGCAGGACTGAAGTTTTCTTCACGGAACCTATTGGATTCAGCTGCTGGAGGTACCTTTATGTCCATCATTCTTGGTGAAGCAACAAAGCTTCTTGATAATATGATGATTAATTACTCTGAATGGCACACGGAAAGAGCTCCACAAGGTAAGAAGGTAAATTCTGTCGAAGAAACCTCTTCCTTGAGTGATAAGATTGGTGCTATTATGTCTATGCTTGTGAATGGTAGGACAAATGTTGATCCTAATAATGTTCCGTTAGCTTCATTAGTTGCTCAAAAAGAATATGTTGATGTGAATTTCATTAAAAATAACAATTATGATAATTCTAGGCCATATCCTGCTAATGGTAACTCTTATGGTAGATATGCTTCACCTAATGAGGAAAAGATGTTAGAAATTGAAAGATCCACCAAGAACTTTATGCAATCACAATATGAGCAAAATAAATTGTTTACTAAAACTATGAATGAGCAATCTACCTTGTTGAAGAATATAGGAAATCAACTTGAAAATCTGAATATGGAGATCTCTGGGTTGCAAACTAAACTTGCAAATGCTGAAAACCGAATCTCATACATGTCTGCGTCACAATCTTCTTTAATTAATAAAATGGCTGCTAAACCTGAGGATATAGATAATAAAATTGTTACTACAGCAAATGCCATCCAAGTTAGAATTAATGAGAATATAAGATTGATGGCCGAATTGCGTGCTAGGTGGGGAAAAGAAGAAAATGAAAAAGAAGATAATATAGCTAAAGTTTGGACTATTACCACCACTAGCAATGCTAATGCTACACATGTTGCTGCACCTCCTACTAATAATGGTAAAAGAATTGGTGTTGGCAATGTTTCCACTTCTAATGCAAAGCATGAAAAACTGCCTGAAACTGCTAAAACTGCCTGTGATAAAACTGCTGAATTTTTTTCCAACATTAGGGATAATGATCCCATTGCTTTAGATCATAATGGTTTGGATTTTGATGATTTCCACATCTCTGAAGTTATAAAGTTCTTACAAAAACTTGCTAAGAGTCCTGATGCTAGTACTATAAATTTGGCTTTCACGAAACATATTACAAATGCTCTCATAAAAGCTAGAGAAGAGAAACTAAATCGTGAAACTTCTATTCCTAGGAAGCTAGAGGATGGTTGGGAGCCCATCATTAAGATGAAGGTCAATGACTTTGATTGTAATGCTTTATGTGATCTTGGTGCAAGTATTTCCGTTATGCCTAGAAAGATCTATAATATGCTTGACTTGCCACCATTGAAAAATTGCTATTTGGATGTTAATCTTGCTGATAACTCTACAAAGAAACCTTTGGGGAGAGTTGATAATGTTCGCATTACCGTTAACAATAACCTTGTCCCCGTTGATTTTGTTGTCTTGGATATTGAATGCAATGCATCTTGTCCCATTATATTGGGAAGACCTTTTCTTCGAACTGTTGGTGCTATCATTGATATGAAGGAAGGTAATATTAAATATCAATTTCCTATCAAGAAAGGTATGGAACACTTCCCTAGAAAGAGAATGAAGTTACCTTTTGATTCTATCATTAGAACAAATTATGATGTTGATGCTTCGTCTCTTGATAACACTTGATACACACTTTCTGTGCCTAGTTGAAAGGCGTTAAAGAAAAGCACTTATGGGAGACAACCCATGTTTTTACTACAGTACCTTTATTTTATATTTGAGTCTTGGAAGTTGTTACTACTGTAGCAACCTCTCCTTATCATTGTTTTATTGTATTGTTGTGCCAAGTAAAGTCTTTGATAGTAAGGTTCATACTAGATTTTGATTACTGCGCAGAAACAGATTTCTTGCTGTCACAAATCTGGGCCTAATCCTCTGTAGGTAACTCAGAAAATTATGCCAATTTACGTGAGTGATCCTCAGATATGTACGCAACTTTCATTCAATTTGAGCATTTTCATTTGAGCAAGTCTGGTGCCTCGTAAAAATTCGTCTTTACGGACTGTTCTGTTTTGACAGATTCTGCCTTTTATTTCGCATTGCCTGTTTTGCTATGCTTGATGGATTTCTTTGTTACATTAACTTTCAGTAGCTTTGTGCAATGTCCAGAAGTGTTAAGAATGATTATGTCACCTCTGAACATGTGAATTTTGATTATGCACTAACCCTCTAATGAGTTGTTTTGAGTTTGGTGTGGAGGAAGTTTTCAAGGATCAAGAGAGGAGGATGATACAATATGATCAAGGAGAGTGAAAGCTCTAAGCTTGGGGATGACCCGGTGGTTCATCCCTAAATATTTCAAGAAGACTCAAGCATCTAAGCTTGGGGATGCCCAAGGCATCCCCTTCTTCATCGACAAATTATCAGGTTCCTTCTCTTGAAACTATATTTTTATTCGGTCACATCTTATGTACTTTACTTGGAGCGTCGGTTTGTTTTTGTTTTCGTTTTGTTTGAATAAAATGGATCCTAGCATTCTTTGTGTGGGAGAGAGACACGCTCCGCTGTTGCATATGGACAAATATGTCCTTAGGCTTTACTCATAATATTCACGGCGAAGGTTGAATCTTCTTCGTTAAATTGTTATATGGTTGGAATCGGGAAACGCTACATGTAGTAATTGCTAAAATGTCTTGGATAATGTGATACTTGGCAATTGTTGCGCTCATGTTTAAGCTCTTGCATCATATACTTTGTACCTATTAATGAAGAAATACATAGAGCTTGCTAAAATTTGGTTTGCATGATTGGTCTCTCTAAGGTCTAGATAATTTCTAGTATTGAGTTTGAACAACAAAGAAGACGGTGTAGAGTCTTATAATGTTTACAATATGTCTTTTATGTGAGTTTTGCTGCACCGGTTCATCCTTGTGTTTGTTTCAAATAAACCTTGCTAGCCTAAGCCTTGTATCGAGAGGGAATACTTCTCATGCATCCAAATATTTGAGCCAACCACTATGCCATTTGTGTCCACCATACCTACCTACTACATGGTATTTCTCTGCCATTCCAAAGTAAATTGCTTGAGTGCTACCTTTAAAATTTCTATCCTCTACCTTTGCAATATATAGCTCATGGGACAAATAGCCTAAAAACTATTGTGGTATTGAATATGTACTTATGCACTTTATCTCGTATTAAGTTGCTTGTTGTGCGATAACCATGTTCCTGGGGACGCCATCAACTACTCTTTGTTGAATATCATGTGAGTTGCTATGCATGTCCGTCTTGTCTGAAGTAAGGGAGATTTACCACTAAAATGGTTAGAGCATGCATAATGTTAGAGAAGAACATTGGGCCGCTAACTAAAGCCATGATCCATGGTGGAAGTTTCAGTTTTGGACAAATATCCTCAATCTCATATGAGAAAATTAATAATTGTTGAATGCTTGCGCATAAAAGAGGAGTCCATTATCTGTTGTCTATGTTGTCCCGGTATGGATGTCTAAGTTGAGAATAATCAATAGCGAGAAATCCGATGCGAGCTTTCTCCTTATACCTTTGTACAGGCGGCATAGAGGTACCCCTTTGTGACACTTGGTTAAAACATATGCATTGCAATGATAATCCAGGTAATCCGAGCTAATTAGGACAAGGTGCGGGCACTATTAGTATACTATGCATGAGGCTTGCAACTTGTAAGATATAATTTACATAACACATATGCTTTATTACTACCGTTGACAAAATTGTTTCTTGTTTTCAAAACCAAAGCTCTAGCACAAATATAGCAATCAATGCTTCCCTCTGCGAAGGGCCTTTCTTTTACTTTTATTGTTGAGTCAGTTCACCTATTTCTCTCCACCTCAAGAACCAAACACTTGTGTGAACTGTGCATTGATTCCTACATACTTGCATATTGCACTTGTTATATTACTTTGCATTGACAAATATCCATGAGATATACATGTTACAAGTTGAAAGCAACCGCTGAAACTTAATCTTCCTTTATGTTGCTTCAATGCCTCTACTTTGAATTATTGCTTTATGAGTTAACTCTTATGCAAGACTTATTGATGCTTGTCTTGAAAGTACTATTCATGAAAAGTCTTTGCTATATGATTCATTTGTTTACTCATGTCATTTACCATTGCTTTGATCGCTGCATTCATTACATATGCTTACAATAGTATGATCAAGATTATGATGGCATGTCACTCCAGAAATTATCTTTGTTATCGTTTACCTGCTCGGGACGAGCAGAAACTAAGCTTGGGGATGCTGATACGTCTCTAACGTATCGATAATTTCTTATGTTCCATGCCACATTATTGATGATATCTACATGTTTTATGCATACTTTATGTCATATTTATGCATTTTCCGGCACTAACCTATTAACGAGATGCCGAAGAGCCAGTTGTTGTTTTCTGCTGTTTTTGGTTTCAGAAATCCTAGTAAGGAAATATTCTCGGAATTGGACGAAATCAACGCCCAGGGGCCTATTTTCACACGAAGCTTCCAGAAGACCGAAGGGAAGACGAAGTGGGGCCACGGGGCGCCGCCACACTAGGGCGGCGCGGCCCAGGGGGGCCCGCGCGGCCCTAGCGTGTGGGGCCCCCGTGTGGCCCCCTGACCTGCCCTTCCGCCTACATATAGTCTTCGTCGCGAAACCCCCAATACCGAGAGCCACGATACGGAAAACCTTACAGAGACGCCGCCGCCGCCAATCCCATCTCGGGGGATTCAGGAGATCGCCTCCGGCACCCTGCCGGAGAGGGGAATCATCTCCCGGAGGACTCTTCACCGCCATGGTCGCCTCCGGAGTGATGAGTGAGTAGTTCACCCCTGGACTATGGGTCCATAGCAGTAGCTAGATGGTCGTCTTCTCCTAATTATGCTTCATTGTCGGGTCTTGTGAGCTGCCTAACATGATCAAGATCATCTATCTGTAATGCTATATGTTGTGTTTGTTGGGATCCGATGGATAGAGAATACTATGTTATGTTGATTATCAATCAATTACCTATGTGTTGTTTATGATCTTGCATGCTCTCCGTTATTAGTAGAGGCTCTGGACAAGTTTTTACTCTTAAGTCCAAGAGGGAGTATTTATGCTCGATAGTGGGTTCATGCCTCCATTAAATGCAGGACAAGGATGAGAAAGTTCTAAGGTTGTGGATGTGTTGTTGCCACTAGGGATAAAACATCGATGCTATGTCCGAGGATGTAGTTATTGATTACATTACGCACCATACTTAATGAAATTGTCTGTTGTTTGCAACTTAATACTGGAAGGGGTTCGGATGATAACCTGAAGGTGGACTTTTTAGGCATAGATGCATGCTGGATAGCGGTCTATGTACTTTGTCGTAATGCCCAATTAAATCTCACAATATTCATCATATCATGTACGTGCATTGTCATGCCCTCTCTATTTGTCAATTGCCCAACTGTAATTTGTTCACCCAACATGCTATTTATCTTATGGGAGAGACACCTCTAGTGAACTGTGGACCCCGGTCCTATTCTTTTACATCGAATACAATCTACTGCAATACTTGTTCTACTGTTCTCTGCAAACAATCATCATCCACACTATACATCTAATCCTTTGTTACATCAAGCCGGTGAGATTGACAACCTCACTGTTTCGTTGGGGCAAAGTACTTTGGTTGTGTTGTGCAGGTTCCACGTTGGCGCCGGAATCCCTGGTGTTGCGCCGCACTACATCTCGCCGCCATCAACCTTCAACGTGCTTCTTGGCTCCTACTGGTTCGATAAACCTTGGTTTCTTACTGAGGGAAAACTTGCCGCTGTACGCATCACACCTTCCTCTTGGGGTTCCCAACGGTCGCGTGTTGTACGCGTATCAAGACTGTTTTCTGGCGCCGTTGCCGGGGACCTAAAGAAAAGTTACATCACAGGGATCTCTAACTCCCACGTCAACTTTGCGCTAGCAGTGCGTAATGTAATCAATAACTACATCCTCGGACATAACTTCAATGTTTTATCCCTAGTGGCAACAGCACATCCACAACCTTAGAACTTTCTGTCACTGTCCCAGATTTAATGGAGGCATGAACCCACTATCGAGCATAAATACTCCCTCTTGGAGTTAAGAGTAAAAACTTGGCCAGAGCCTCTACTAATAACGGAGAGCATGCAAGATCATAAACAACACAAGGTAATAGATTGATAATCAACATAGCATAGTATTCTCTATCCATCGGATCCCAACAAACAAAACATATACCATTACAGATAGATGATCTTGATTATGTTAGGCAGCTCACAAGATCCGACAATGATAGCACAATTAGGAGAAGCCGACCATCTAGCTACTGCTATGGACCCATAGTCCAGGGGTGAACTACTCACTCATCACTCTGGAGGCGACCATGGCGGTGAAGAGTCCTCCGGGAGATGATTCCCCTCTCCGGCAGGGTGTCGGAGGCGATCTCCTGAATCCCCCGAGATGGGATTGGCGGCGGCGGCGTCTCTGGAAGGTTTTCCGTATCGTGTCTCTCGGTACTGGGGGTTTCGCGACGAAGGCTATAAGTAGGCAGAGGAGATAGGTCAGGGGGCCACACGAGGGCCCCACACAGTAGGCCGGCGCGGCCAAGGGCTGGGCCGCGCCGCCCTAGTGTGTCGCCAGCTCGTGGCCCCACTTCGTATCATCTTCGGTCTTCTGGAAGCTTCGTGTGAAAATATGCCCCTGGGCGTTGATTTCGTCCAATTCCGAGAATATTTCCTTACTAGGATTTCTGAAACCAAAAACAGCAGAAAACAACAACTGGCTCTTTGGCATCTCGTTAATAGGTTAGTGCCGGAAAATGCATAAATATGACATAAAGTATGCATAAAACATGTAGATATCATCAATAATGTGGCATGGAACATAAGAAATTATCGATACGTCGGAGACGTATCAGCATCCCCAAGCTTAGTTCCTGCTCGTCCCGAGCAGGTGAACGATAACAAAGATAATTTCTGGAGTGACATGCCATCATAACCTTGATCATACTATTGTAAGCATATGAGCTGAGATCAAATCATTCAAAGCAAGTATCTATATTGATATAAGAGATGATAATGCAAGAGTTAGACAAGCTAGAAGTTTTCATGAACTATTGCTTTAAAGACATGAAACCGTACAAAGTTCATTAAGGATGTGTTAAGTATTCAGCGTATAAGTTCTATCCTTCATTCCAAGCATCAAGTAAATTTTCACAACATAAGAAGGATTCAGTCAAGTAAACATAAACATGAACGTCATGAATCAACTGTTTCGAAGTCTACTCAACCGGTGAGCGCAAGCATTTGGTATTAGCACCAGGATGTTATGGCATAAAGAACGTTAATGGGGGTTTGGAAGGCCAAATGGAAGAAAGGCTTGCAAAGCTGTAAATGACCATTAGACAAGAGGAAGCCTTATGATCGAAGCTATGCAAGGAGTAGTGATTGCCATGCAACGGATGCACATAGAGCTATATGTGTATGAAAGCTCTCCAATGAAACTAGTGGGGGTGCATCCAACTTGGTTGCTCACGAAGACCTAGAGCACTTTTGAGGAGGCTCATCATTGGAATATACAACCCAAGTTCTATAGTGTAAATTCCCCACATAGTTATACTAATAAAACATGAAAACTCTCTCATATGAAGTGTAGGTGCTAAACATGAGCACAAATGAAGACTATGAATAATGCGGGTGCCAAAACATGAGCACAAGTGTGGATAAAAGATAGTAATGCCGCCCCTTTTTCTTTATTCTCCCTTTTTTCTCTTTCTTTTTTTTCTTTTTTCCTTTCTTTTCTTTCTTTTCATTTTTTTCTTTCTTTTCTCTTTTTTTTTTCTTTTTGATGGCCTCCATGGCTCTTTTCATTTTTAGGGGCAACATCCTAATATAACAACACACTTTTTGGTACAAATAACTCATAATGAATGAAACATTATGTATGAAACTGTATGCCTCTGCCAGTGTAGCAGGATGTGCAATGATCTAGCGTAACATGGGTAAACCACACATCAGCTGTATATGATCATGCAAAGCAATATATAAATAATAAGTGACAACATGGCATGTAATGTAAAATGGATGTTGCATGGCAATATATCTCGGAACAGCTATGGAAATGCTGTGGTAGGTAGGTATGGTGGCTGTTTTGAGGAGATGTATGGGCTTATGTGTAGGAGAACAAGAGAAAGTCCTCCCACGGGTTTGGATGTACTAGCGAAGTATGCACAATTCTCAATGTGAGCAAAAGGCAATGCACAGTACCGAAGAGGCTAGCAAATTTAGATGGTGGAAGTGCCAAAAACCGTAGCTTAACATTAGTCAAAAAGAACTCACGAGCTTATTGCAAACAACTAGCAGGTTCACCATTAAGAGCATGATTAAAATTTACTCCAAGGAGGGCCGTTCACGGTGGCACAAGTACCCCGCTAGCTCCCTCGACCTTCAGCACAACTTAGTTATTACGATGAACTCTCAGACATGGAAAGCTATCAAGTCCAACTACACCTTCAACTATTTAAATAGAGTTTGTAGTACGGCACAAGCTTAAAGACAACAATCCACTACTAATTTTAACTTATTTATCCAGCAAGCCTTACCATCTAAATACCTCAAAATATTTGCAAAGAATCAAGTTATCAAAGCTCAATGTTCTACAAGTATTTTATTATACACTACCACATGCAACATTTCCCGTTTCGAACCATATAACAATTTAACGAAGAAGATTCAACCTTCGCCATGAACACTATGAGTAAAGCCTAAGGACATATTTGTCCATATGCAACAGCGGAGCGTGTGTCTCTCCCACACAATGAATGCTAGGATCCATTTTGTTCAAACAAAAACAAAAACAAAAACAAACCGACGCTCCAAGCAAAGTGCATAAGATGTGATGGAATAAAAATATAGTTTCACTAGAGGAACCTGATAATGTTGTCGATGAAGAAGGGGATGCCTTGGGCATCCCCAAGCTTAGACGCTTGAGTATTCTTGAAATATGCAGGGGTGAACCACCGGGGCATCCCCAAGCTTAGAGCTTTCACTCTCCTTGATCATATTGTATCATCTCCCTCTCTTGATCCTTGAAAACTTCCTCCACACCAAACTCAAAACAACTCATTAGAGGGTTAGTGCACAATCAAAATTTACATGTTCAGAGGTGACACAATCATTCTTAACACTTCTGGATATTGCACAAAGCTACTGAAAGTTAATGGAATCGAAAAATCCATCAAGCATAGCAAAACAGGAAATGCGAAATAAAAGGCAGAATCTGTCAAAACAGAACAGTTCGTAAAGACGAATTTTATTGAGGCACCAGACTTGCTCAAATGAAAATGCTCAAATTGAATGAAAGTTGCATACATATCTGAGGATCACTCACGTAAATTGGCATAATTTTCTGAGTTACCTACAGAGAATTAGGCCCAGATTCGTGACAGCAAGAAATCTGTTTCTGCGCAGTAATCCAAATCTAGTATGAACCTTACTATCAACGACTTTACTTGGCACAACAATGCACAAAACTAAGATAAGGAGAGGTTGCTACAGTAGTAACAACTTCCAAGACTCAAATATAAAATAAAAGTACTGTAGTAAAAACATGGGTTGTCTCCCATAAGCGCTTTTCTTTAACGCCTTTCAGCTAGGCGCAGAAAGTGTGTATCAAGTATTATCAAGAGATGGTGCACCAACATTATCTTGGATTTTGCACCTACCTTTCTTGTTCCTTTTCTTACTCTTTGATTTAGGGAATACATGTCTACCCCCCGGTGTAGAGGTGAATTTTAGGGTGCCCTCTCCCATATCTATGACTGCTCCCAATAGTTTCAGCAGGGATCTTCCGAGTGTGATTTGTCCTGTTCCTACACATTCAATAACAAGATAATCAATGGATATTGTTCTTCCAAGAATGGTTTAATGCACACCCGCATCTATTCCCTTAGGAATTATAACAGAGTTATCAATAAGAGTTATTCCTTCTCCCCCTTCAACGAATCCCCAAAGTGCCAAAGATTCATGAATACTCTTAGGCATAAGGCAAAATTCAGACATAATATCACAATTAGCATGAAGAGTTTTCTCACCGATTACAATTTTAATAGTAGGATCCCATAATGAAGGTTCGGAGTTCACTAAAACTTGATCAAGACGGTTACGAACATATCTATAATTTTCGTTCAAGCGAGATGCACTTGTCTCAAGAGTGTTTAATCTATTATAAATGCTAATAAGGGCTGAATCAAAGTTATTAGCTGAATCATGCGATGCAACCAACTTCTTTATGGAATTAAAAGCTTGATCCCCATTGCAATGAAGGAAATCTCCCCCCACTAAAGCATCCAAGGCATATCTATAGTGAATCATAAGACCAAAATAAAAGTTACTAAGAAGCAAACTTAGAGTCATTTGAGGTTCAGCTTTACGATAAGAATCAAAAATTCTGGACCAATCATCTTTAAAACTCTCCTCATCCCCTTGTTTAAAAGTGAAGACTAATTCCTCAGGTGAAGAAGTAACAGGTGCAGAACTAGACATGGTAACAAAAGTAAAATGCAAGTAACTAAGTAAAATGCAAGTAACTAATTTTTTTGTGTTTTTAATATGGAGATTGCAAACAAGATAGTAAGTAAAGTAAAGCTAGCAACTAATTTTTTTGTATTTTGATATAATGCAGCAAACAAAGTAGTAAATAAAATAAAGCAAGACAAAAACAAAGTAAAGAGATTGGATGTGGAGACTCCCCTTGCAGCGTGTCTTGATCTCCCCGGCAACGGCGCCAGAAAAAGAGCTTGATACACGTACAACACGCGTCCGTTGGGAACCCCAAGAGGAAGGTGTGATGCTTACAGCGGCAAGTTTTCCCTCAGTAAGAAACCAAGATTTATCGAACCAGTAGGAGCCAAGAAGCACGTTGAAGGTTGATGGTGGCGAGATGTAGTGCGGCGCAACACCAGGGATTCCGGCGCCAACGTGGAACCTGCACAACACAACCAAAGTAGTTTGCCCCAACGAAACAGTGAGGTTGTCAATCTCACCGGCTTGCTGTAACAAAGGATTAGATGTATAGTGTGGATGATGATTGTTTGCAGAAAACAGTAGAACAAGTATTGCAGTAGATTGTATTCGATTAAAAGAATGGACCGGGGTCCAGAGTTCACTAGAGGTGTCTCTCCCATAAGATAAATAGCATGTTGGGTGAACAAATTACAGTTGGGCAATTGACAAATAGAGAGGGCATGACAATGCACATACATGATATGATGAATATTGTGAGATTTAATTGGGCATTACGACAAAGTATATAGACCGCTATCCAGCATGCATCTATGCCTAAAAAGTCCACCTTCAGGTTATCATCCGAACCCCTTCCAGTATTAAGTTGAAAACAACAGACAATTGCATTAAGTATGGTGCGTAATGTAATCAATAACTACATCCTCAGACATAGCATCAATGTTTTATCCCTAGTGGCAACAACACATCCACAACCTTAGAACTTTCTGTCACTGTCCCAGATTTAATGGAGGCATGAACCCACTATCGAGCATAAATACTCCCTCTTGGAGTTAAGAGTAAAAACTTGTCCAGAGCCTCTACTAATAACGGAGAGCATGCAAGATCATAAACAACACAAGGTAATAGATTGATAATCAACATAGCATAGTATTCTCTCTCCATCGGATCCCAACAAACACAAAATATAGCATTACAGATAGATGATCTTGATCATGTTAGGCAGCTCACAAGATCCGACAATGATAGCACAATTAGGAGAAGACGACCATCTAGCTACTGCTATGGACCCATAGTCCAGGGGTGAACTACTCACTCATCACTCCGGAGGCGACCATGGCGGTGAAGAGTCCTCCGGGAGATGACTCCCCTCTCCGGCAGGGTGTCGGAGGCGATCTCCTGAATCCCCCGAGATGGGAGTGGCGGCGGCGGCGTCTCTGGAAGGTTTTCCGTATCGTGGCTCTCGGTACTGGGGGTTTCGCGACGAAGGCTATAAGTAGGCGGAGGAGATAGGTCAGGGGGCCACACGAGGGCCCCACACAGTAGGCCGGCGCGGCCAAGGGCTGGGCCGCGCCGCCCTAGTGTGTCGCCAGCTCGTGGCCCCACTTCGTATCATCTTCGGTCTTCTGGAAGCTTCGTGTGAAAATAGGCCCCTAGGCGTTGATTTCGTCCAATTCCGAGAATATTTCCTTACTAGGATTTCTGAAACCAAAAACAGCAGTAAAACAAAGAATCGGCTCTTCGGCATCTCGTTAATAGGTTGGTGCCGGAAAATGCATAAATATGACATAAAGTATGCATAAAACATGTAGATATCATCAATAATGTGGCATGGAACATAAGAAATTATCGATACGTCGGAGACGTATCATGTATCACTACTATCAAGATCTAACAGAAATAAGCCATTCTTTTCAGGTGCTCGACCATCAAAGATATTATTCATAAAAATAGAACAACCATTATTCTCAGACTTAAATGAATAACCGTCTTGCATTAAACAAGATCCAGATATAATGTTCATGCTCAACGCGGGTACAAAATAACAATTATTTAGGCTTAAAACTAATCCCGGAGGTAGATGTAGAGGAAGTGTGCCGACAGCGATCACATCGACTTTGGATCTGTTTCCAACGCGCATCGTCACTTCATCCTTCAGTAGTCTTCGTTTATTCTTTAGTTCCTGTTTCGAGTTACAAATATGAGCAACCGAACCAGTATCAAATACCCAGGTACAAGTACGAGAACCAGTGAGATTAACATCTATAACATGTATATCAGATATACCTTCTTTCTTCTTCTTGACAAGGCCGCTCTTCAGATCAGCCAGATACTTGGAGCAATTACGCTTCCAGTGTCCCTTCTCCTTGCAGTAATAGCACTCAGCATCAGGCTTAGGGCTGTTCTTAGGTTTCATAGGAGGCGTGGCAGCTTTCTTGCCACCCTTCTTGAATTTTCCCTTAGACTTGCCCTGTTTCTTGAAACTGGTGGTCTTGTTGACCATCAACACTTGGTGCTCTTTCTTGATCTCAATCTCAGCAGCTTTTAGCATGCCAAAGAGTTCAGGTAACTCTTTGTTCATGTTCTGCATGTTGTAGTTCATCACAAAGTTCTTGTAACTAGGTGGCAGTGATTGAAGGACACGATTAATCCCCAGTCTGTTAGGAATCACTATTCCCAAGTCACTGAGTTTCTTCGCATGCCCGGTCATAACGAGCATGTGCTCACTAACGGAGCTGCCTTCTTCCATCATGCAGCTGAAGAAGTGTTTCGATGCTTCATAGCATTCCACGGCCGCATGAGTTTCAAATATAGCTTTCAGCTCATTGACCAACTCATGAGGATCGTGGTGCTCAAAACGTTTTTGAAGATCGGCTTCCAGACTGCACATGATGGCACACTGAACTTGAGAGTACCGAGCTTTCCGAGTCGCGTAAACATTCTTTATTTCATCGGTTTCAGTTTCTGCAGGAGGGTCACCTAGCGGTGCATCAAGCACATATTGCAGGTTTCCACCAGCGAGGAAGATCCTCACATGACGGAACCAGTCGGTGAAGTTGCTACCGTTGCTCTTAAGCTTTTCTTTCTCTAGGAACTGGTTAAAATTGATTGGGGACGCCATATCTACAACATATATTTGCAATAGTTTAGACTAAGTTTATGACAAATTGAGTTCAAATTTTAATTCAACATAATAAAAAATCTAGGTGAACTCCCACTCAAAACAATATCCCTCGAATTGTCTTAGTGATCACACGAACCAAATCCACCACACCTAAGTCCGATCATCACGAGACAAGATGTAATTTCAATGGCGAACACTCAAAGTGTTCATCATATCAATCATATGATTCATGCTCTACCTTTCGGTATCACGTGTTCCGAGACCATGTCTGTACATGCTAGGCTCGTCAAGGCCACCTTAGTATCCGCATGTGCAAAACTGGCTTGCACCCGTTGTATGCACTTGTTGATTCTATCACACCCGATCATCACGAGATGCTTCGAAACGACAAGTCTTGGCAACGGTGCTACTAAGGATGAACACTTTACTATCTTGATATTTTAGTGAGAGGGATCATCTTATAATGCTACAGTCGCGATCTAAGCAAAATAAGATGCATAAAAGGATTAACATCACATGCAGTTCATATGTGATATGATATGGCCCTTTTGTCTTTGCGCCTTTGATCTTCATCTTCAAAGCACGGACATGATCTCCATCATCAACGGGCATGATCTCCATCATCGTCGGCGTAGCGTCAAGGTCCATGGCGCCGTCTTCATGGTTGTTCACCTCATGTAGCAACTATTACAACTACTTTGAAATACTACTCAACATGAAATTTAAAGACAACCATAAGGCTCCTGCCGGTTGCCACAATACAATAATGATCATCTCATACATATTCATCATCACATTATGGCCAGATCACATCACCAAACCCTGCAAAAACAAGTTAGACGTCTCTAATTTGGTTTGCATATTTTACGTGGTTTAGGGTTTTTGAGAGAGATCTAATCTACCTACGAACATGAACCACAATGGTGATACTAGTATTGTCAATAGAAGAGTAAATTGAATCTTCACTATAGTAGGAAAGACAGACACTCGCAAAGCCTCTTATGCAATACAAGTTGCATGTCGAATGAGGAACAAGTCTCATGAACGCGGTCATGTAAAGTTAGTCCGAGCCGCTTCATCCCACTATGCCACAAAGATGCAAAGTACTCAAACTAAAGACAACAAAAGCATCAACGCCCACAAAACCATTGTGTTCTACTCGTGCAACTATCTATGCATAGACACGGCTCTGATACCACTGTAGGGATTCGTTGCATAGAAAACAAAAAAAATCCTACCGCGAGAACGCAATCCAAGCCAAGATGCAATCTAGAAGACGGGAGCAACGAGGATATGATCGAGACTCACCCTTGAAGATTTCCAAAGCCTACAAGATGAGGCTCTTGTTGCTGCGGTAGATGATCACTTGCCGTTTGCAAAAGCGCGTAGAAGATCTTGATCACGGTGCCACAATCGGGCAGCACCTCCGTACTCGGTCACACGTTCGGTGTTGATGAAGACGACGTCCTTCTCCCCGTTCCAGCGGGCAGCGGAAGTAGTAGCTCCTCCTTGAATCCGGCAGCACGATGGCGTGGTGGCGGTGGCGATGGAGATCTCCGGCGGAGCTTCGCTAAGCGTGCGGGAGAGGTGGAGGAGAGAGGGGGCGGCTAGGGTTTGGGAGAGGGGGTGGCCGGCCACTATGGGGTGCGGCCAGCTTGAGGGCTTGTGGTGGCCGGCCCCCTCCCCTATGCCCCTCATTATATAGGTGGAACCCCAAGTGTTGGACTACAAGTCTTCGAATAAGACCCCAACCCAAAACCTTCCATGTAGTAGGGTAACCTACCCAAGGTGGGACTCCCACCTCAAGTGGGATTCCCACCCTTCCATGTGGGGGAGGGGGGGTGGCCGGCCCCCTTGGTGGAGTCCACCTTGGACTCCCCCACTAGGGTTGGCCGGCCATGGGAGGTGGAGTCCCTTCGGGACTCCGCCTTCCAAAGTGAATTCTTTCGGACTTTTCTAGAACCTTCTAGAACCTTCCATAAATTCACCGGATCATTTTCAAACTTATAAAATGACTTCCTATGTATGAATCTTATTCTCCGGACCATTCCGGAACTCCTCGTGATGTCCGGGATCCCATTCGAGACTTCGAACAATACTTCGAACTCCATTCCATATTCAAGTTCTACTATTACAACATCAAACCTTAAGTGTGTCACCCTACGGTTCGCGAACTATGTGGACATGGGTGAGAACTCTTTCCGACCAATAACCAATAGCGGGATCTGGAGATCCATAATGGCTCCCACATATTCAACGATGACTTAGTGATCGAATGAACCATTCACATACGATACCAATTTCCTTTGTCACGCGATATTTTACTTGTCCGAGGTTTGATCATCGGTATCACTCTATACCTTGTTCAACCTCGTCTCCTGACAAGTACTCTTTACTCGTACTGTGGTATGTGGTCTCTTATGAACTTATTCATATGCTTGCAAGACATTAGACGACATTCCACCGAGAGGGCCCAGAGTATATCTATCCATCATCGGGATGGACAAATCCCACTGTTGATCCATATGCCTCAACTCATACTTTCCGGATACTTAATCCCACCTTTATAACCACCCATTTACGCAGTGGCGTTTTATGTAATCAAAGTACCTTTCCGGTATAAGTGATTTATATGATCTCATGGTCGAAAGGACTAGGTAACTATGTATCGAAAGCTTATAGTAAATAACTTAATGACGTGATCTTATGCTACGCTTAAATGGGTGTGTCCATTACATCATTCATACAATGATATAACCTTGTTATTAATAACATCCAATGTTCATGATTATGAAACTAATCATTCATTAATCAACAAGCTAGTTAAGAGGCATACTAGGGACTCATTGTTGTTTACATATCACACATGTATCAATGTTTCGGTTAATACAATTATAGCATGGTATATAAACATTTATCATAAACACAAAGATATATAATAACCACTTTTATTATTGCCTCTTGGGCATATCTCCAACATATCGGCTTCCTCATTGCTTGATATACTGATGTGTGAGGCTTCACAGCCATCAAACGATCCTTCGAGATTGTTGTACATATCTCGGTATGCTATCATATTGTCGCTTACGACATCGCATTGATTCATGACTTGCTTGACTCCGAGGTTGGAGTCGCCGAAAATCTTGAGGCGAGTTGCACCGCATGCCTTGGCCATACGCATGTCGTGCAACAAGGCCTCGTATTCCGCTTCATTGTTAGATGCGTTTGCAAAGCTCATCCGTAAAACATATCGCATCTTATCCCCTTGCGGTGATATCAACATCACACCAGCTCCCGCGCCTTCAAAACATTTGGATCCATCGAAGTACATTGTCCAAGCACTCGATAAATCTAGTGGTCGTGTACTTTGGAGTTCCATCCATTTTGCCGCGAAGTTCGGTAGCACTTGTGATTTGATGGCCTTGCGCTTCTCGTATGTGATGTCCCAAGGGAAAAGTTCGGTCCCCAAAGGGAGACATCTGGATTATTTAGTATATTATTTGACAAAGGTGCCTCGAGGCCGAGCATAGATTAGTTGGGGTCATATGTGTAGAACTTGATGGTTATGATAACAAACTTCAAAATTCATATTTTTTAGCCATCTGCAAGCTCGAGGCCGAGCATAGATTAAGTTTTGTTTTTCTTCTTCTCTACATGGTGATAAGCAAACCCAAAAAAATGGACTAAACTTGCTGCATGATAGTTGAAGGTTAGTACAGACTGAAATCCTCGTAGAGACTACTGGAGAAGTTCAAGAAGCAATAAGAAGTTACAGAGAGAAGCATAAACTGTCCGGTGGAGACATTCATTAACCAACACACAAGAGAAGGTGGCGGAGACGGGCAATGACGAGGGGTGCACATACCTTCAACTGCCATTGGCGGCGAGGAACCATCACGACAAAGCGAAGTCGGGTGAAGAGCGAAGAAGGGGAGAAGGAAGAAACCTGCAGCTGAACATTCTTTAATCCCTTAACATTTTTTCGAATCTATCATGTTTTTTGAACTCATGAATATTTTCTTAACCTCGTGATTTTCTTCGTATCCATGATTTAAAAAAAAAATCCGTGAACATTTCCTATATTTAATGAACATTTTTTTGAACCCATGAAATATATTTTGAACCTCCTGAACATTTGATTAAACCTCGTGAACATTTTTTTCAAACTTTGTGATTTTTTGAATGTACTTTTTTTACCCCATGAACGTTTTTTGAATCCAAAAACATATTTTTAATTAAACTTGTGAATATTTTTGGAACCTAATATAAATTGAATAAAACAAAGTAAGAATACCAACACAAAAATAAAATATTTTTTCACATATATTATCGTTTTATATGAAAATACGAAATATAAATATATATGTAAAGAAATGGTTTGTGTATTTTAAAAATCCCTATGTGTTGGTTAAAATATTGAAAAATCACAAAAAGGTGGAAGTCTTTGAAAAAAAGGAGAATGGAAAATAAACAAAAAATAATGGATTTTAAACACAAATAAACAAAAATACCAAAAAAAGAAGAAGAAAACCTGAATGAGAAAATAGAGCCGAAGAAATGAGGAAAATAATTAGAATTACACCCTATGTCAGGATTATAAGGCTGGCATGTATCACTAATTTAACCAACGTAATACATGATATATATTTCAAAATATATATTATTAGAAAATTTAGATATCCTACTTTCTAACGATATAATTTTTATTTTGTCAAATTTATGTTATGTTAGTCAAATTTAGGACTTAGGTGTACGCGTCAAACTTATAAGCCCGAACAAAGGTAGTAGAAAAGAAAGAAAAATCCGGATATCTCCGCAATCAGTGGCTTTTTTGTGTTTTTGGAAAGGAAAGTGCTGAGCGTCCCCCGGGGATCTGATTTCCCAGCTGTCGGATCAACATCATATACGGTCAGATTTGCATGTAGAAAAAAAATATATCCGGCGACAAAAATAACATCCCGGCAGCAATTGTATGTAGCACAAAACGGTTCACCCATGAAACAAAAGAAAACGTCTAAGCTCGCCGGAGTCTCGCCGGAGACCTCATCGGAGACCCCGTAGCAAACATATTACGCAGATGTAGCAAAACCACAAATAAATTGTAGCAAATTTTTTTATTCATATGTTGTAAATCCTCTAAGACATCAACGTGGACCTCGGCTGCAGCCGACAATAACGCCATCTGAGGTGGCAGCAACTCCGTCCGTCTAGAACAGCAACACCAGAAGCCGCTAGTAGCAACACTCTATGCCTATGGTAGCAAAAAATCCACCCTCCGCTAGTAGAAATGCCGGACACCTTAAATAACAAAATTGGTCCGCAGGTAGCAACGCCGCAGGTCTACGGCAGCAAAACTCCTAACGGAAGCAGCGAGATGGAGGCGGTGATGTAGCATCGGCGGCGACCGCCTGTAGCATCGACGTCCTCGGCTGGTAGCACCGGTGGCAGCCACTAGTAGCATCCCAAATTGGGTTACACAGCAGCGTCGTCGACCGCTGGTAGCAACGGTGCCCACGACAGGCAGCACCTCCGCCGACGGGAGGCAGCAACGACGCCCTAAGTAGGCAGCATCTACGCCCACGACGCGCAGCAACGACGGCCATCGGAGGCGCAGCTTGACGTAGCGACGGAGCACACCTTGGGGGCGGACGAGGGCGCATAGGACGCATCGGTGGTCGTCGGGGTCGGAGGTAGTGGGTCCGGCCGAAACTCCGCGATGAGCTCGACTTCCCTTGATGGCATCGGCGCGACGAGCTCAAAAGCGGCGAGGTGGGCGAGCTCCTGGCGGCAGGTGGCGGCCATCTACCCCACCTCACCCTCCCGCTCGACCACTTCGCTCTGCGCCCGCCGTCGGCCTAGCCCGTCGTCGTCGCGCCGCCGGCCCAGCCCGTCATCGTCGCGCCGCCAAACCTCCTCCAACTCCCGCGAGGCAGAGATCCGTATGCTCGCTGTCGGCGTGCCGCAGTTCAATCGGCTCCGCGCCATGAGCCCCTCCCCGGCAGCGGAGGAGCCACCCGCGCTGGCGTCTGAGCTCGTGCTGGGAGGCTCCTTCGCTAGCCTTCTAATTCGGTCGCTCCATGGTGAAAAAGGTGAGAGAATGGGGAAAGCAACGAGTGGACAGGAAAGGGAAACGATAACGTGCGGTGTGGTGGGTCCCATGAACACGCGTCACGCACGGAAGGAGGAGGCTGCGGGCGTGCCATCCCCCGGAGGATTACAATCATTTCCTTTTGGAAATCGCTGATTGGTTGGTGTCGAAGCAGTTTTTTTGAATTAAACACATATATATTAAGCTAGCAAGCCGCCTCATTTAAAACCTTCCAATCCCCTTAGGTACCCTGGTAAGAAAAAGAGTGCCATATTCACGTAGTCACCTACATGTTATCCCGTTCAGGAAACAAAGAAGAGAAGCAACCCGAAATCGTTAAAAAAGGTCGACCTTCGCGAAGGTAAGACGACTCGCTCCGCACGCGACAAGTGGCGCGCTGTGGTGCCAGAAAATCCCTGGGAAGTGGTCTCTCTGCTCGTCACGTGTCGCAAGGGGAAGCAATGAGGGAGGAGAGAAGACAGGGGAGGCTGGGTTGTGTCAGGTTTTCCCTTTTTTTTCTAGATTCGTTTTTTTAAAAATGAAATATCTTGAGAACCGTAAGTCCAAATTACGAACTGTTTTCACTTTTGAGATCCTCGCGTCGAGATCTTTGAAACTAGATCCCATGTTGATAGGTTTGGAAATACTTTTTTTCGTACTTCCAATAGTAGTATGATTGTACTTATGGTGTGTACCTAACTGTACTCGTGTTTCAGCTGATAAGTACCTCTGTTTTTAGTGTGTTTGGTGCAGTTTTTCCCTTTACTCAATAACTGTACTTACTCGTGTAGGCTACTGTACCTCTGCTTTTGTATTAGTACTTCCTCGTGTGCACGACTGTACTTCCAGTACTCGCTCGTGTGCGCGACTGTACTCACTCGTGTGCGTGATCATCGCTTGTGTGCATGACGATCACACGATACGCTGATCGTATTGTACATGTACTTGCTCGTGTGTGCGACTGTACCTGGTCGTGTGCGCTAATATACCTGCTCATGTGCGTGACTGTACTTATACTCGCACGTGTGTTTAACTGTACTCGTGTATTGTACACAACTGTATTTATGTGTTGTACACAACTGTACTCGTGTATTCAAAATAAAAAAGCTACCTATCTACAGCTAGCATGCATGCATGCGATCGATAAGAGAGGTATGTAGCTAGTAATCGGACCTGTACTCGTCTCGCGCGTGTTGATTCTGTACTCGTACGGTTTTGCTCGCGTACGTCCTCGGTTACTCGCTCGCGCGTCGCGCATGCGCACGACAGCTGCTGGCGTACTCCCTCGTCGTACGCGCTTGGTTACTCGTTGACGTGTCGCGGTCGCGCGGGGTTGACGGCGTACTCGCTCGCGCGTCGCGCATGGCGCGCGTACTTCCTCGCGATGTTGCGCTCGCGCGGGTTAACTTTCGACATCGCTGGTGTATTGTGCGGGATTATGTTTCCCTTTGCGAAGGTTGGTGGTACCCGAAGCAGCCACGAAGGAAGAAGTGAAAGAAATGGGCCAGGCCCAGATGACACACGAGGGTGTCTAGTGCGGACAACTCGGGCCGCAAAAGACGGGAAAAGCCTATTTCCCGCCCAGCTGCGTGGCAGATAACGCCTGCCCGCGTGCGGGCCGTGACCCATGTGGTTCGGTTTTCTGTTCTTTTTTGTTTTTTCTTCAGTTCTTTTTATGGTTTAGTCGGTTTCTGTCGCTTTTGATTTTTTTATATTTTCAGTTTTAGTTTTTTTATTTTATTTTTTTTGTTTTTTCCTTTTCTTCTTTTTATCTTTTTCTGTTTTTAAATATATTATTCAAATTCGAGCAAATTTCAAATTTGAGCAACTTTCAAATTCGAGCAACCTTCAAATTGGATGAAATTTCAAATTTTTATTTGGTATTGAATTTTTGCCAGATTTCAATTATGCTAGGTGTCAAAAATTGTTTAAATTCGAAAAAGTTTATGCATCAATGTAGACACGGGGATTTGATCCCTAGTCTCTGACCGGGAGAGGAGGAGATGACATCGCTTCGATATCTGACAACATTTCGATATGGCTCAATTTGTTGTACTAAGACGAATGAAGATTTTATAGTACACGTTTTGTTTTATCGAACGAACTAAGAGCATCTCCACGCCCGCCAAATAGTCGTCGGCACCTCCGTATGAGGGATGCCGATACTGCATCTTCTATTTGGGGGAGCTGTTCCCACACCGGCGCCCCTAAATCGGCATCTCCGATAAATGTTTTGAATTAAAATCACAAATTAAAGCATAGAAAATCGAATAAAGAGAAGAAACATTCCATGTCACAAACTAATACATAATTGGGAACGTGGTTTACATGAAGATATAGTTTGGAACATGGTTTTTCCACAAACTAATACATAGTTTGAACCATAGTTGACACAAATATAAAATATTGCAAAAAAAACTAAACCTAACTAGGCCGATCATCGCAGGTTTCATGTGTTCGCTGCCAAGAAAGAACACTCGAGGGCACACCTAGTCACCCAAACTGGAAAATCCAGCTGGTGAGGGTGCCCCTGTTGGTTCTTTCGAGGAAGAACATCCAAAAACATGCGTGCCGATATTCTCTACGAAGAAACAACACTCAGTCATCGTCCTCCTCGGTGTTGTCGCCATGGTAGAGGCGGCGGCAACGCGTCTCGTTGAACACCTTGACGCTCATGTCCCTCTCGTCAAAGTAGGAGAACATGAGCAGAAGCCGACTTCGAGGCGGTGGTAGCGCGTGAACTTCTCCCAGCCGATGTGGAGGTACATCTTTCCACCCGCGTCGTAGATCACGTCCACGATCCACTGGCAGCAGCCGCAGGCAGCCTCCCACAGATGCAGCGAGCCCAGACGCTCGTCGCCGGCGATGAAGTCGGCGAAGGTGTCCGGCAGCCTCTGGATGGCGTGTGGGTCGCCCTTGAGGACGATGATGAACTCAAACAGCACGGGCTCCTCCTCGTCCTGCATGTCCGATGATGAAGACGACGACGTCGTAGGTGACAACGAGCGTGCAGCTCTGCCGCAGCCATGACCACGACCAGGGTCGCGACCTCGTCCTCGACCAGACATGGGTGTCGTCTCTTCAGATGGTGGCGGCTAGGGTTGGGGAGAGAGGCGTTAGGGTTTGTGAGGGACGACGAGAGGCGGCCCTTTTTATAGGCCGAAGGGAGGCGGGGGAGCAGTGGCGCCCATTAACGTCGGCACGAAGAGCAAGGCGCGCGCGACGTGACGGTTCGCTGCGCGTCTACGGAAACAACACCGCCGCTGCACCCCAATAACTCCCGTCTTGAGGTAGGCGGCGGTCAAGTTAAAATTGAATGAGCCGTTGACGCGTCGTCCCCGCCACTCCCTGCTGGCGTTGACTTTTGGGATGTGCGGCTGACAGGCGGCTCCCACACCCAAAAATTTCCGCCTCGCGAGGCGCCAGCACGCCCGATTCGTGCCGTTGGCGAAGGGGTCGGACGGGGTTGCCGACAATTCTATTGAGCTCGAAAAATAGGCGGCGTCGTTTGGGGCGCGCCGGTGCGAGCTCATTTTCGCTCCCGGCCCCCAAAACGCTATCGGGGCCGTCGGTGGAAATGCTCTAATGGGCCGATCGATCCGAGATCGGCTTCAGGCGGTGCACCGCTCCAGCGCGCTAACCATCGGTAAGAGCATCTCCACCGGCGGCCCCAAAATAGTCGCCAGCACTGGCGCCGGCGCTGGTGTATGGGGGCGACGGCAGTGCATCCTCCATTTGGGGACGCTGTTCCCACACCGGCGCCTCCCAAACGGCGCCCCTAATTTTTCTTTTCTTTTTACAATATTTTGAAACAACATATCAATCACATTTTATTCATATAATCACACAAATAGAATTAAATTATTCATACAATCAATCAAATAAATAGTACTTGAATTATTCATACAATCAATCAAACAAATAGTACTTAAATTATTCATACAAGTAAACAAACAAATATTACTTAAAATTATTCATACAGCCAAACAAATAGAAATAAAATGATTCATTGTTAGCGGCTCCTCTCCTCGCCCACAATTGCTCAGCTAGATCCGCATTCAGTTATGCATGGACATATGCATATCGAATTTCATTGTGCATATGAAGAAAAGTGGTAAATTCTTGGGGTACATGCTCTACCTCAGCGAGTGGCCCTTGATAATCGAATGGTTGATCATGTTGTGCATGACCACACAGACGTTCATTACCTCCCACATCTGAGACTCATACCAAGTGAGAGCAGGGTACCTGACAATGGCGAAACGTTGCTGAAGCACCCCAAAAGCACACTCAACATCCTTATGTGCTGCTTCCTGGCATGTTGCAAAATAAGCTTCCATCTCGTTTGCCGGAGAGGGAATTATCTTCACAAATGTATCATACGTCGGGTAGATACCATCAGCTAGATAGTACCCCTTGTCGTATGCGTGGTCGTTTATCTCAAAGTTCACGGCAGAAGCTTGTACCTTAGCTAGCCTGGCAAACACCGGAGAGCGCTGCAACACGTTAATATCATTGCTTCTTCCTGCCATGCCAAAAAATGCATGCCAAATCCAAAGCTCATGGTCAGCCACCGCCTCAAGAATGACACTAAACTCAGCAGTATGCCCCTTGTACATCCCCTGCCAAGCAAAAGGGCAATTTTTTCAATCCCAGTGCATACAGTCAATGCTTCCGAGCATCCCAGAAAACCCACTTGCTACATTCTTTTGCAGAATCCGACCTGTATCATCTTCTCTCTTGGTGCTCTCAAATAGTCTTTAGCAAACACCGCTATGACAGCTCGGAAAAACCTGTAGAGAGTCTTTGTACATGTCGACTCTGCCATCCGTAGGTAGTCATTGGTTGTATCTGGAGGAGCTCTGTATGCAAGACAACGCATTGCAGCAATGCAAGACCCACAAACTGTTATCACCGGAATTTGACCAAGTCAGAGGTGGGCCACGATCAAGATGGGCTTGAAGATTATATACGGAAGAAATACGTGGATCGGCCTTATATGCAAAGTTGGGCTAGATTGCCCATATATCTGTAATATAGTAGATCGTATCTTAGTTAGAGTTTTACCCGTGCACGGTTAGGTGCACGCCTAAATTAGAAAGTCCCCTGGACTATAAATATGTATCTAGGTTTTATGGAATAAACAACAACCAACGTTCAACCAACCAAATCAATCTCGGCGCATCGCCAACTCCTTCGTCTCGAGGGTTTCTACCGGTAAGCAACATGCTGCCTAGATCGCATCTTGCGATCTAGGCAGCACAAGCTCCACGTTGTTCATGCGTTGCTCGTACTGAAGCCTTTTTGATGGCGAGCAACGTAGTTATCATAGATGTGTTAGGGTTAGCATAGTTCTTCGTAATAACATGCTATCGTAGTGCAACCCTTGCATATCTAGCCGCCCTTACACCTATCTTAGGTGTAGGGGCGGCACCCCGCTTGATCATTATTTAGTAGATCCGATCCGTTACGGTTGCTCCTTGTTCATCAAGGATTAGTTTAAATATCTGCAATAGTTAGGCCTTACAAAGGGTTGGAGGATCCAGCGGCACGTAGGGTGTCGTTTGCTAGTCCTAGACAGGATGTTCCGGGGATCAACCTCGTGTTGGTTTTTAGGCCCTATCTAAGATCAGCTTACGATCACCGTGCGTGGCCGCGAGGCCCAATCGTGAGTAGGATGATCCGATTATGCGGTGAAAACCCTAAATCGTCGTAGATCTCATTAGCTTTATCTTGATCAAGCAGGACCACCATATATTCGTGCACCCCGTACGAATCATGGGTGGATCGGCTCCTTGAGCCGATTCACAGGATAACCTGAGAGCCGATCGAGGCTCGTATTTAATGTTTACGTGTATGCCATGCAGGAAACTAAGCGAGGCATCTCCATCACCTTGCTGACCAGGTATAGGTCAGGTGGCACGCCCTTGCATCAGCATCGGACGTGTGTACCAGAAGGCTTTGCGGGCCGTCGCTCGGAGGGACCTCAGCCAGCCGCAGCCCTAGGTTGTTCCCGGCTCTACGGTGTTGCCCGTCGCTGCCCGCCGGTGGGTTTTGGCAGCAACACATTCTGGCACGCCCGGTGGGACAAGCGTCTACATCAACCACATCGCCATCTACATCTGAGATGGCGGACGGCACGCCAGTCACGTACGAGGATCTGACCGACGAGCTCAAGAAGAAGTATGACGAGATCAAAGTCATCCTCGAAGCCGACCTCATCGGCTCTTTCCACAGAACCCGTTCACATGGCATCCGGTGGAAGGGGTTCTCGCCGGAAGGCGCGCTCGATGGAGTGGACCTATCCGTCCCGTCAGAAGAACGTACCAGGTCCCTGCGCCAGGAGATTAGCTGCATGGTGACCCACTCGCTGCATCGCCATTCTGAGAGCCTGGTGAATACTTTGGAGCATGTTGCTTTTCGGATGGTCCGGGAGGTCATGAAGCATCGGCACTTTCTATTAGTACCAGCCCTCAGGACCTACCAAGGAGAAGCGCCACTTCAGCCCCGTCCACCGTCGTCATTCGCATTGGCGGCACCAGAAGTGCCTAATCCACCGTCATGCGCCGCTGACACGGTTGAAGACACTTACCCCGGGAGGCGCCAGCCAAGATACTCGTTCAACATCAACATGGTAGAACTGGGGCACCTCCCTGATGAGGGTGGAGACGAGGGCAGCTGCTCTCATAACGAAGATAAGGAAGAAGCTGCTCCACGCGATCGGCCCCGACACTGCCAGAAGATCCTGGTGATGATCAAGATGGAAGCCGATTCTAGCGATCGGCCCGTATTATCCATACCACCTGCTCTCCCAGTATGTGGCATCGACCTCACAGGCGACGGAAAGCTAGGGTATGGGTTTACATCGGCTGATGAACTAGAGGAAGTCGATATCGGTCCTGGGGATAAGCCGCGACCGACTTTTATCAGCAAGAAGTTGGATCCACAGCTCAGGGGACAGATGATAGCTCTGTTGAAGGAATACCCAGATTGCTTTGCATGGGATTACACGGAGATGCCTGGGTTGGACAGGAGCATCATTGAACACCGGCTCCCCCTTAAGAAAGGATTTCGGCCGTTCCAACAACGAGCACGTCAGATGAGAGCCGAAATCCTGGAAGAAGTCAAGAAAGAGATTGAGAAGATGTTGGCCGCCGGGTTCATCAGGCCATGCAGGTATGTTGAGTGGATCTCCAGTATCGTTCCTGTAGAGAAGAAGGACGGCCGATGGCGTGTGGCCATCGATTTCAGAGATCTCAATAGAGCCACTCCAAAGGACGAATATCCGATGCCGGTGGCAGAGACGTTGATAAATGCCGCTGCTGGCCACAAGGTGTTGAGCTTCATGGATGGCAACGCCGGCTATAACCAGATCTTCATGGCTCCAGAAGATATACACAAGACCGCATTCAGAGTACCAGGAGCAGTAGGTTTGTTTGAATATGTGGTCATGACCTTTGGGTTGAAGAATGCTGGTGCAACGTACCAACGAGCCATGAATTACATATTTCATGATCTGATCGGTAAGTTGGTGGAAATCTATATCGACGACGTGGTAGTCAAGTCTGTCTCCATGCGGGGACACTTGGATGATTTACGGCGCGTCCTAGACCGAACTCGGAAATTCGGACTGAGAATGAATCCGAAGAAGTGTGCTTTTGGCGTGACGGCTGGTCAATTCCTAGGTTTTCTGGTTCATGAACGGGGAATCGAGATCGGCCTGAAAAGTCAGGAGGCGGTGCGTACCATGCAGCCGCCAACCACGAAGAAGGAGCTCCAACGACTCATCGGCAAGATCAATTTTGTCCGACGATTCATCTCTAATCTGTCAGGACGAATCGAGCCGTTCATGGCGCTGGTGAAGACTAAATCTGATGACGAGTTTCACTGGGGGGCAGAACAGCAACAGGCGTTCGATGAAATTAAGCGGTATCTGACGACGCCGCCTGTGCTAGTTCCGCCCCAGCAAGACAGGCCGTTCTACATCTACTTGTCAGTAGCTGACACATCCATCGCTTCGGTAGTGGTGCAACTCTACGAGGGCGTTGAAAAGGTCGTTTTCTACCTCAGCAGAAGGATGCTGGACGCGGAGACAAGATATCCTGAGGTCGAGAAACTTTGCCTCTGCCTGTTCTTTACCTGCACCAAGCTTCATCACATCCTTTTGACGGCAGAGATCATCGTCATATGCAAGTCAGACGTTGTCAAGCACATGTTGTCGGCCCCTGTTTTGAAAGGCCGACTTGGTAAGTGGATGTTTGCGTTGTCAGAATTCGATCTCCGGTATCAGCTAGCGAAAGCTGTCAAGGGACAAGCGTTGGCCGATCTTATCGCTGAACAGATCAGTACCAATATAGCAGCACTGTCTATACGTGCATGGGCTATGTTCTTCGATGGATCGGTTTGTGACGATGGTTGTGGCATCGGCATTCTGCTCGTGTCGCCTCGGGGGGCAGAATACTCCTTCTCCATCAGATTATCTACCCCTTGCACCAACAACGTAGCAGAATATGAGGCAATACGTAAGGGAATGGAGTTGCTACCGGAAGCCGGAGCGGTATGAGAGCTTTTTGGAGACTCAAAGTTGGTGATTAACCAGCTCACGGATGAATATAAGTGCGAAAGTGAATCGCTTTTCCCGTATTGGGTGGAATGCCGTGAGTTGATGACACAGTTTCGGTACATCAACTTTAATTGGGTCCCAAGATCCCAAAATGCCGAGGCCAACAATCTCGCGCAAATGGCGTCAGGCTATATAGATATATCTGACGGGTCGGAGGTTCAGGTACAATTCCTGGAACAGGATGATTGGAGAGCCGAAATCTTCAATTATTTAAAAGATTCGGCTCGGGGGGCACCTAAACGGATAAGGTACAAAGCCATGAAGTATGTCCTCATAGGAGACGATATGTTCTACAGGACGTTGGAAGGGTTACTACTTAAGTGCCTGGGGCCAACTGAGTCTAATCGGCTCTTACATGAGGTGCATGAAGGCGCCTGTGGAACTCATCAGTCGGCTCATAAGATGAAGTGGTTAATCAGGCGATCAGGGTTTTATTGGCCCACCATGCTTGAAGATTGCTTCAATTATTACAAGGGGTGCCAAGCGTGCCAGATGTTCGGGAAGATTCAGATGGTACCAAAGATCGGCGATGAACCCTATCATCAAACCTTGGCCGTTTCGGGGGTGGGGCATGGATATGATCGGCAAAATCCATCCGGCGTCGAGCAAAAAACATGAATGGATTCTGGTTATCACAGATTATTTCACCAAGTGGGTGGAAGCCGTCCCTATGAAAAAGGTGAAATCAGAAGATGTGATCAAATTTGTGAAAGAACACGTCATTCATAGGTTCGGGATTCCCCAAACTATCACGACCGATGGAGGTTCGGTCTTTGTTTCTAAAGAATTCAGGAAGTTCTGCGATGACATGGGGATTAAGCTGATCCGATCATCCCCGTACTATGCTCAAGCTAATGGGCAGGCTGAAGCGTCCAATCAGAGTCTAATCAAGCTGATCAAGAGGAAAATTGACGAGAACCCTAGGGATTGGCATGAGAAGTTGTCAGAAGCATTATAGGCCTACCGCATGTCGTGCCATGGAGCTATAAAGACTTCGCCATACCAGCTTGTCTATGGACAGGAAGCCGTATTGCCTTGGGAAATTACGGCTGGATCAAGACGTGTCACGTTTCAGAATGATCTGACGGCTGAAGAATATGCAGCCTTGATGAGCGACACTATTGAGGACGCAACAGAGCTTAGACTTTGGTCGTTGGAGAAGATTAAGGAGAACAAAGCCAGGGTGGCTCGTGCCTACAATAAAAAGGTTAGACCAAAGGAGTTCCAAGTTGGTGATCTAGTATGGGAAGCTGTGTTGCCGTTAGGAACCAGGGACAAGGCATATGGCAAATGGTCTCCTAATTGGCATGGTCCGTACAAAGTTGTCCAGGCCTTGAAGGGTAATGCATACATGTTGGAAGAGTTGGACGGCGAAAAGTTCCCAGTAGCCGTCAATGGTCAACACCTCAAGAAATATTTCCCAAGCATGTGGGATGACGGGCAGTAAGATGTGAGGGCCGATTTAAGATCGGCCAGTAAAAAAAAAAATAATAATCACAGCCGATGCGCAGGCATCGACTTGAGAAGACGTATGGAGATAACAGTAAACTAGCAAATTAACAGAATTGGTTCAGACCAGAAATCATGATGTGTGAGACGAGTTTCTTAGGGGTTGCTGAGGAGTTCATTCTGATGGTTTGAACGAGAATTAGGCCTATTAAGGCCTGTTGGACTGCGTGTTTAGGCAACAGCTTGGCCTCGGATCGCAATACGAGCCGATGTTCTGCTATCGGCTCTCTGTACGGCAGCCCCATTCGACAATCGGCAAGGTTGACAAGGAAGCGAAATTAATTGAGGGATTTTTCTTCATTAATAGGGGGATTCCTTACAAAGAAAGAGCCGATGGCTCAAGGGAGAAGAGGGCAAAAGCCAACTACTACTACTGATCCCTAATCTAGGGGCCGTCGCTGCCCTCGTCGTCGCTGCCCCCGGCGCAGCTGCTGAGAGGCTCCTCATCGGAGCTTCCGTAGCCTTCTACGGGAGCCTCATCTTCCTCGTTGTCGTCCTCGCTGTCGTCGTCCCACCAGGTGCGGAGGCGCTTCGCTGGTGGGTAACCTTCAAGGGAGTCGTCGTCGTTGTCGTCCTCCTCCGCCTCTTCCTCGGAAGAGGTGAAATCGTCCCAGGAGAAGCGGTCGTCCTCGCTCTCCGCTTCCTCTTCCCCTTCGACGAGGAACTGAAGGTCGCCCTCTCCGTCGGTCAGGGATTTGTCATCCTCAGACCAGATGGAGGAATCGTGTTCCTCCTTGTCCCACGTCGTCGGGGCGAGAATGTCGTGCGCCGCTAACGAGCCCCACTCCGACGTCGGCTCGCGGGAGGAGGAGGAGTCAGAAAAGACCGACGAGGCAGAGGAGGAAGAGGAAGACATGGCTATGGAGATTGGGGGGTTTTTTGGGTGCCGATGGCCAGAACAGAGCAAGATGATGAAGTGGCAAACTGCTCAGAGCGGTTAAATAAAGGGGCTATAGTAGAAATTCAATGCCACAGCAGTTTCCGAGGAGGCGGTGCCCAGAGACAACGGTCAAATCACGCGGAATAGTTGAGAAGACAGGGCATCATGATGAAGAATGCTGCGACGGTTCTGCTCTGCCATGACATGACCCGACGAAGAAAAAAAACGGAGTGATTTTGGAATTGATAATTCCAAAACCAGGGGGGCATGTGTTATCACCGGAATTTGACCAAGTCAGAGGTGGGCCACGATCAAGATGGGCTTGAAGATTATATACGGAAGAAATACGTGGATCGGCCTTATATGCAAAGTTGGGCTAGATTGCCCATATATCTGTAATATAGTAGATCGTATCTTAGTTAGAGTTTTACCCGTGCACGGTTAGGTGCACGCCTAAATTAGAAAGTCCCCTGGACTATAAATATGTATCTAGGTTTTATGGAATAAACAACAACCAACGTTCAACCAACCAAATCAATCTCGGCGCATCGCCAACTCCTTCGTCTCGAGGGTTTCTACCGGTAAGCAACATGCTGCCTAGCGATCTAGGCAGCACAAGCTCCACGTTGTTCATGCGTTGCTCGTACTGAAGCCTTTTTGATGGCGAGCAACGTAGTTATCATAGATGTGTTAGGGTTAGCATAGTTCTTCGTAATAACATGCTATCGTAGTGCAACCCTTGCATATCTAGCCGCCCTTACACCTATCTTAGGTGTAGGGGTGGCACCCCGCTTGATCATTATTTAGTAGATCCGACCCGTTACGGTTGCTCCTTGTTCATCAAGGATTAGTTTAAATATCTGCAATAGTTAGGCCTTACAAAGGGTTGGAGGATCCAGCGGCACGTAGGGTGTCGTTTGCTAGTCCTAGACAGGATGTTCCGGGGATCAACCTCGTGTTGGTTTTTAGGCCCTATCTAAGATCAGCTTACGATCACCGTGCGTGGCCGCGAGGCCCAATCGTGAGTAGGATGATCCGATTATGCGGTGAAAACCCTAAATCGTCGTAGATCTCATTAGCTTTATCTTGATCAAGCAGGACCACCATATATTCGTGCACCCCGTACGAAACATGGGTGGATCGGCTCCTTGAGCCGATTCACAGGATAACCTGAGAGCCGATCGAGGCTCGTATTTAATGTTTACGTGTATGCCATGCAGGAAACTAAGCGAGGCATCTCCATCACCTTCCTGACCAGGTATAGGTCAGGTGGCACGCCCTTGCATCAGCATCGGACGTGTGTACCAGAAGGCTTTGCGGGCCGTCGCTCGGAGGGACCTCGGCCAGCCGCAGCCCTAGGTTGTTCCCGGCTCTACGGTGTTGCCCGTCGCTGCCCGCCGGTGGGTTTTGGCAGCAACACAAACCTGTACAATCTTGCTTGGCCATGAAGTACTTGTCGTACTCCCTGACGCCGTGGACAATCTTCAAGAACAGCTCCTTGTTCATCCTAAACCAGCGCCAAAATTCCTTCGGCAAATGAGTCGCGTCGTTGTTGAAGTAGTCGGCGTCAAGCAACATTACGCCGGCTTGACGATGCCGATTGATGTTCCTCCTTTTGTCTGGTTTTGAGCCACCGCGCCGAGGCACGACGAAGAAAGGCTGGCGAACGCGCAACATGGTCGTCAAAATCAGCTGCTGCTGTTGCCGCCGAACAGCCTGAGCGTTCTGCTCCTTCGTGAACAGTTGCACCATCATCTCGTCGTCGTTGTCCATCGCGGCAATCGACCGAACACCTTGCGGGCAGGGCGGTTGTACCGCGGTGGCAGCAAGCTCTGTTCCAGGCGAAACAGCAGCCGCCGGTCGAGGTGGTGGCGGCCGTGTCGATGGACGGCGGTTCCTAAATAGGCGACGGTGTCTATTGCAAGCAGGGGGCGCGGCGCCGACGGCGATGGTGGCGATCTAGAGGGGTGGGAGTCGGCTCGAGCGTGGGTAGGAGGTGAAAAATCGGTGTGTCTGGCTGCCATGCGGAGCCCACGCTCGTTTTCAGACGTTCCGCGAGTCGCCGGCGCGCCCAATTCGCACCCTTCGCCAAGGAGCCGGCACGGGGTTACCGACGATTCTATTAGGCTCGAAAAATAGCCGGCGCCGTTTGAGACACACCGGTGCGAGCCCATTTTCAAAACGCTATCGAGACCGCTATCGGGACCGTTGGTGGAGATTATGCCGAATCTGTTTCCTATCTGGCCTAAAATTACTGCTTTTTTTTTAGTGAAGCCTAAAATTACTGCTCTTGTCTATTGGTCGAATTCAGCCTCGGGCCCAATAGGCCCGCTTGCTTAACCCTAACCCGCGCCCCTTTCTCCCTCACTCCCTCGTCTCTCTCCCGCACAGCTCAAAAAGAAGGAAAAAAAAAACTATCCCCCCCTCTCCTCTCTCCCCGAAATCGCCGCCTCTGCGCAGGCCAACTGCGGTCGCCGCCGGCACGTCCCTACGCCGCAGCTCACCACCTCGGCTCCGCTTCGCTTTCTCCTTTCACTTCCCCCCCCAGCCTTGCCTTCCCGTCGCCGCGCGAGCTCCCGCGGCTAGCACTAGCTGCCTCGCGACAGACAGAGAGCGGAGAAACCGGCGGCGGCGGTGGCGGTGGCGGCTACGATGAGAATCGAGGAGGTGCAGTCGACGTCGAAGAAGCAGCGCATCGCGACCCACACCCACATCAAGGGCCTCGGCCTCGACGTACCTACTCCATCTCGCCCGCTCCTCCACTCCCCCAGATGGGGAGGTTTTCCTAGGGTTTTACCCCCACGAGCGTTTCCAGAGTTTTTCTTCTCAGGGCTTTGGTTGGTTCTCTTCGCAGGCCAATGGGACGGCCATAGGGATGTCGGCGGGGTTCGTGGGGCAGGCGGCGGCGCGGGAGGCGTCTGGGCTGGTGGTCGACATGATCCGCCAGAAGAAGATGGCCGGACGCGCGCTGCTGCTGGCCGGCCCGCCTGCCACCGGCAAGACGGCGCTCGCTCTTGGCATCTCCCAGGAGCTCGGCAGCAAGGTCCGTGCCTCTAATTCCTCCTTTTCCTCCCACAATTTACCAATAGTGTTTTAGGTCATGTGCAGTAACTGTCAGATTTGGACTAGCTAGTGCAAATTTGGGTTAGGTCAGTGACTTACTAGAGTAGAGTGCTTAATCATTTTAGTCTCTTTTAAAGAGAAGTCCAGTTTTCTGCTTGTGAACAACAGCCTGTCTGATAAACAGGCTGCGCTGCATTTGCAAGGTCTTGTCTAGCTGAAGTAAGACAAGCAACCAATTTAGTTTACAGAGAACTTTGACCAATGAAGTACTCATACCACTTTTTTGTTGTTGTAGCTGAGATGCGGATAGAGTGTTGAATTTAATTTTTCGTTTTTATTTATTAAAATTGGTGTTATAAATTATCATTTTAGCTAGTAATATGTTGCTGTGTGTTCTTATGTCATTAAGAATTTCTTTTGAGTTATATATCCTGCGATGTTTTAGTATGCTAATTCTTTCCAGCCGATGTGAAATCTGTTTTTGCATAGAAAATATTTATGCTAAGATGCTGCAGTAAATTTGTTGGATTACCAGCATTTGCTAGTAAGTTATCAGACACTCTTTATTGCAGTTTATGGAAACGTGGATGCTGTGATTTGTACAGCTTCTTTTGCATTATGCTTGGTGATTTATATGAAATCAATCATGTCCGTAGTGAACCAGTTATTCAGTGCGCTACTTCTACTACCACTTCTATTTTTGTAAAAGCTCCAATGCTCTCTCGCCATTCCACAATGCAGGTCCCTTTCTGTCCTATGGTAGGATCAGAGGTGTACTCCTCAGAGGTCAAGAAAACTGAGGTGCTGATGGAAAATTTCCGTAGAGCTATAGGCTTGCGTATAAAGGAAAACAAAGAAGTTTATGAAGGAGAGGTAAGAGTGGCATATATGCTCCTTTAGGATTTTGAACATATATATTGTTCTTGAATTACTGTTTTACTTGCTAATAACATCTTCCCTGTCATCATTTCCTAATGGAACTATAATATTCTAGTGCTTGTTGCTAAATTATTTTTCTTGCCTTTCAGGTTACTGAGCTTTCCCCAGAAGAAGCTGAGAGTTCAACTGGTGGGTATGGAAAAAGTATTAGCCATGTAGTAATTGGCCTGAAGACTGTAAAAGGAACTAAGCAACTGAAGTTAGATCCTACAATTTATGATGCTTTAATAAAGGAAAAGGTTACTGTCATCTCCCTTTCCTCCCTTGCTCTGTGTCTCTGGAGCTAGACTGTTGGCTTGCATTTGCATTTGCATTCTTGCTTTGAATAACAGTGAGTGGATTGTTCGTTTAGTGTGTTTAGAATGTTGTCTTTGTGCAAGATTTAACCTGTGCCAACTTATGTTCAGTACTCAGTCATGTATAATCATATTTGTGCTGTTCAGTGTCAGATCTTTTTATTGTGTCATAACAAACCGTCGTGAAACTTATCTCAAATTGAGATATGATGCTTTTTATTTACTTTAGTGGCTTACTTTTCTCATTTCTGCTACTACTGTCTTTTGCATGAGCTGCTTGCGGTTTCATCATTTGCATATGGGATGCAGGTGGCAGTGGGTGATGTTATATACATTGAAGCCAATAGTGGTGCAGTGAAAAGAGTCGGTAGATGTGATTCTTTTGCTACAGAATATGATCTTGAAGCAGAGGAGTATGTCCCAATTCCTAAAGGGGAAGTCCACAAGAAAAAAGAAATTGTGCAGGTACAAATTTTATGCTAGTTCAGCCTTATGTTTTTTGCACATACACTTGTCCAGCCAGTTCTTCATTCTACTATCCATAAATTAGCGTCGTGATAAATAAGTTGAGATACACAGTATGTTTACGCATGATGCAAATTTAGGCTATGTAGTCTGAAGTATTAAAGGTGGAAGCATGGGGCATTTGTTAATATGAAGTATCTTATTATAGTGTCGCATTGCTGAAGCATGCTTAAATATGTAGTTTGCCTGCCAAGTAGCTGTAAGTTGCTGGCTCTGGTAAATGCCAGAAAATAGAAATGTAAAAGGTATTATCCCGATGGTAAAGATTGCATTAAAGACTTACTCCACATTTTTAATTGCGCCTTCCTGGATAAGTAGACATAAAGTTTCCAACCCAGGAAAACCAATTAAGTTAGAATCGTTCTTCCTGGATAAGATTTGTTGTTTCTGTGAAAAATAAGTTTGAATCGTCTTACGTACTTGTCTGACAAATCACAAAAGACAATTGGGTTCAACTTGGATTGTTAATAATTTTTTCTAGTACTCCCTCCGAACCAAATTAATTGACTGCGCGAATTAATCTGGACCAGAGGGAGTAGCATAGAAAGAGAATCTGTTCTTTTGACTTCACACAGAAGCATCCTTCTTGTTTTCAAGTTAATTATAATTGATCTGAAGAGAGGAAATAATTTTCTGCATAGGATGTTACACTTCATGACCTTGACGCTGCAAATGCCCAACCACAAGGAGGACAAGATATTTTGTCCCTTATGGGTCAGATGATGAAGGCACGGAAGACTGAAATCACTGAGAAGCTACGCCAAGAGATTAATAAGGTCTCAAAATTCTTATCATGCAACATTTACTTCTTTTAGATGTGATCAAATATTGGTAGGCCTATTAACATTGCATTTTTTCTATTGTATGGTGATAGGTCGTTAACAGATATATTGATGAAGGTATTGCAGAGCTTGTGCCCGGTGTGCTTTTCATTGATGAGGTATTATCTTATAGTCTCATGATTGAAAATGTACTCTTTACCGTATGCTTTTTTGGATTTCTGAAAATATGAACGAAGCTTAGGCTTGTTAATTTTTTTAGTTTTTCTTATTATTGCCAAACAGATAAGTTACCACCTTGTGGACCAGCAATTAGTCTGATGAACTAATTGACTTTGATGCTACTAATTGGTTGAGATCTGATTCCATTAACAACAAGAACTTTATTTACAGGTCCACATGCTGGATATTGAATGCTTCTCTTATCTTAATCGTGCTTTGGAGAGCTCATTATCGCCAATCGTAATACTTGCTACAAACAGAGGAATATGTACTGTAAGGTAAGAAATCTGATGTACCAGTTGAATCGCTCCATGCTTAACTGCATACTGTCTTTTATCTACTATTTTGCCATCATACATCTTTGATTTTGCAACTCTTTGCTTGTATTCAGAGGAACGGATATGACAAGTCCACATGGTATCCCAGTTGACCTTCTAGATAGGTTGGTTATTGTACGGACAGAGACATATGGTCCTATCGAGATGATCCAGGTTCTTATTCCGTGTCTTATTATGTGTTAGGCTTTCACGTCTAGAAATAGATTTGATGTTTGTTCATTATGCTTGCAGATATTGGCTATTAGAGCACAAGTGGAGGAGATTGACATTGATGAAGATAGCCTTGCATTTTTGGGAGAGGTTGGGCAGCAGACATCTTTGAGGTATGATTCTTGTCCGGAGTATGTCCACATTTGCATCTCATGTGAAGATTTCAAATGTGGCATTAAATAAAATTTACCTGGACTGTTGGTTTACAGCATTTTGTTGAGTATTCGAAGTTAGCAGAGTTCTCATGCTGTTATTGCTGTCTTCTATCCCACCCTTCGTGTCCTACTGTGTGAATTTTAAGATGTCTGTATGTCTAGTGTAAGCATTAATATCACAGGGTTGGCTGGGCCACTCTGTTATTGGTAGTATTCGTCATAATAGATCTTGAATCTCTCTGCAGACATGCTATTCAGTTGCTATCACCTGCTAGCGTAGTTGCAAAGGCTAATGGGAGAGAGAAGATCTCCAAGGTATGTGCTTAATTTCCGTAAGATGTTATATTCCTAGCTTGATTTTAATCATACAAGTTCATATTCTGAACTCATAAACCTCTGTCAGGCTGATCTTGAAGAAGTTGGTGGTCTGTACTTGGACGCGAAGTCATCTGCCCGTTTGCTTCAGGAGCAGCAAGAAAGATACATCACCTAAATTACTACTGCACAACAATGTCGAAGAATTCTCAGCTGTCGGCTCAGGTCAGGGGACTCTCTTCCCTTTCGTGGACTTCTTCAGGAGCACATTTTTTTCCTAGCAGCTGGACTCGGCGTGTACTTCCGGACTATGTAGGAATTATTGTGTATCTTTCCTCATGCTAATTAATGGCCAGATCAGATTTCCTCTTTGATGATCGTTCACCTTAGATGTATCAGATCGTGATTCCTTTGTGAAAGAACTAGTGACCTTCTGCAGGGGCATAGATTTTTCTCGGTTGTCCGTGATTTAGTTGTGACATTTCGGGATGCTGACATAACTTTTCAATCGCGCATTCAAATCATTAGCATGAGGGGCGTATTACTGCACGCTAATGGGTGATGTATCAATTTTACCGTATTGCTATCTAACGAGCCTTTTAAACCGAATACGAATAATTGGTGGGCTGACTTACCAGACCAGCCCATGTAGCACTCCCCCCTAGGCCACGGTTGGGGCTTCCTTATTGCCCGACATAGAATGTAAACAGAACGCAACTCAGCCCGCCAAAAACTCACTCGCATCGGCAAATCACTGGTCACCCCCCAAAAAAGGCAAATCCCTAGTCTACATCCTGAGAAGACAGCCAAGGACTTGGCATTTCGTTTGATCCTCAGTCACCGGTCGAGACAAAGTTACAAAACTGGGCCGTGCGGTATGCGTGCAGATTAAACAAAAGTGTGTGGATTCGCTCCAGAATCCTCCATGATGTAGCACAAAGCCCTCATGTAGTCATGTTGCTGGTCCTGTGATAAAGCTTTCAGTGAACTTCTCCATCACTAGGGAGGGAGTGAAGCTTATCTCTGTCAGAATTTTGCTGCTCAGCTCACGGAATATGCCGGTTAGCAAAGAAAGCCCCAATGGTCGCTGGCAGATGCCTGGATGGAGACCACCGGGTTCATTTTCAGTCAGTGAATATAATTAACCCCTTTATGTTCTGTCAGTGAAGAGAATTAACCTCCTTTTGATCCGGTAATGGAGAGTGAGCCTCTTGCTTGCAGTTTATTCCTCCCTCCTGTGCCGATCACACTCTTCTTATTCCACACGCAGCAACGATTCTGATCCATGTAAGGTGCTGCCTTACATGGAAAACTATATACTTACACGACTGTGCTCCAACAGTCAGTCCAACTTGCCACGTACAGCCCCGGCCGGGTCGGTTTCACTTTCTTACTCGCGCTCCCTAACCACTAAACTGGACGATCCTATCTTCCTACGAGGCAGCAAGCGAATCTACGGCAAATCATGATACGCTCCCCGGTTCCTGGCCACAAAACAAAGTTCTGACAAGTGTTAATCCAAGTGGAACACATGATACGGTTTCTCCCAATCAAGGCTAATTCTTTGAGGATGACAAAGAAACATGTGCCGAGAAGTCGAGATCGACGGCGCGTCTTCTTCGCACGGGTCGAGATCATCACCAGGGAACGAACGAATTCCATGACAGCAAAGAACAAGTCGAAACTATCACCAATCCACATGGTTTCGGACGAAAGCAGCCCACATATGCATGGCGAGGGCGAAGGTAGCCATGTAGGCGAGCACCTTTTCCTCTCCCTCTCAGTCCCCTTTGGCCGAGCGCGATGCGGAGAATCCTTCCCCGCTACTAGCTGTCGCTATTCGCGAGTGTGTTGTCCATTTCACATGCATGTAAGTGGATGGAGGAACCATTACTTTTTCTTGTAGGCAGCCGAGCAAAGAAACTGGGTGATGCCGAGTGCTGGCCAGTATGTTTCCTCTGTGTTTAATGTGAGCCGTGCAACGACCTCAGTGTCTATAGTTTTATGTCGCGGGAAAGAGTAAAGGTAAAAAAAAAGAGCACCAGGAATGTTTTCTTCGTCAGGTTGAGATAAGATCGCATCTCCGGCCCGGTGGAATTAATATGAGCTGAGCGCTCGAGAACATCTGCTTGGAAAGACATTGACATCAGTAGAATTTGTTGCCGATGCTTCTTTTGGATAAACAAACATAACCGCAAAGCAGATGATGGCGTATGTTCGGCGTATGTGTTCTCAACAATTTTCGCAAGTATATTTCCCCTTCTAGATTAAGTATTCAGACCGATTTGCCAAAGCAGAGATGATGCTATGCGACTTCCAGATGGAGTATATCATAGTTGTATTATGCAGGCACAGACCTAATATATGTGTACATGCAGGCGCAAAAGATAGTTCTTCCTGGAATAACAAGACGCGAGCAGTATATATATTAGTGGTAAAACTAAAGTGAGCTTTGCCAAGGAGAGGGAAAGTATTAGGTTCTTCCTTTTTCCACGTCGTGATGCACCACGATTGCGCTAATTTCTCACTAAACAATCTCAAGCTCTTGTCGTTGCTAGGCTATAGTGCCCTTTGCCTTTCCCCTGACTACATTATTCATCTTGCCAACATAGCCAATCGGAGCGGGTCCTTTGAGATTCTCCAGTACGTCATTTGCTAGTCTAATACACAGTACTACTTTACAGTTGCGATTAGGTCAACATCCATCACTCTTAATTAAGTCCAGTTCGTTGCTTCCTTTATTTCCATTAGCAAAATCATGTCCTAAGAGAGCAGATAAGAGCAAAGCCAGTACCTTAATTCTTACGCAATCGTGTCCATTCGCCACGCGTGCGTCTCTTTCGCACTCACTTTGTTTATGCAGTTGACTTAGGGAGTTAAGGGCTTTTTTGCATGGCTTAAATATCTGTCTCATCCTCTTGTTTCTTTTTCACAAATTTTTAGTATTTTCCCTAGTTCCAAAATAAATGTCGTTGCTTTGTCAAGGTACGGACATATCTAAAACGGAGGTAGCATGTTGTAGGCCGTCCAAGACACTAGTACTACTAGCCAGACAAATGCATCTGAGACCAAAGTTGAAACAACTCAATATAAGAGCATCCCCACTCGCCTCCCCGATGAGGCCCCCGATCGACGTTTTTTCCATCCGAACGGCGTAATTCGGTCCAGTCGCGCCCCCGGTTCCTCGTTTTTGTCCGGATTTCTATACTTCCATCTCAACAAATTCTTTTTTTTCCACAGGGAGTCGTGATGTCTTTCTACGGAATCGCGGGCCTATTCATTAGCTCCTACTTGTGGTGTACTATTTTGTGGAATGTAGGTAGTGGTTATGACCGATTCGATAGAAAAGAGGGAATAGTGTGCATTTTTTGTTGGGGATTCCCTGGAATAAAACGTCGCGTCTTCCTTCAATTCCTTATGCGGGATATCCAATCAATTAGAATTCAGGTTAAAGAGGGTCTTTCTCCTCGTCGTATCCTTTATATGGAAATCCGGGGCCAGGGGGTCATTCCCTTGACTCGTACTGATGAGAAGTTTTTTACTCCACGAGAAATGGAACAAAAAGCTGCCGAATTGGCCTATTTCTTGCGCGTACCTATTGAAGTATTTTGAGTACCCATTTTTTTTTGAACTGAATTGAATGAAGAATAATTGGAAGAAGAAAAGTTTTCTCAACATAGAGAGGAAGTCCCCTCGAAATTGGATTTGTTATTGTAAGGGTATTTTTAAGTATTTATCTAAAGAAAGAAACAAATGAGGATAAGAGAAAATTGTTTTTAATTTATTTTAATTTATTTTGTCCAAGTGAGATATATTCCATACTATTCTTCCATTTTCATCCGAAAGGTCTTTTTTTTATTCTATTTCACTATTTCACTCCATCTAGATCTAAGAAAGAACCCAATGAAATTCCACTAATATACAAAAAAGAAGAGAAGAATAGATACAGGGTATAAAACCTTGCTATAGAGTTTTTGCTTCAAAGAAAAAGACATATCATATGGAGTCAGGGAATGAAATAGAGTCAGCGAATGAAGCGGGTTCATTAACAACTCAATTTACGGATCAAGTAAACCACCGCCTCTCAGGCCTCCCCGACGGGTTCTACCATAGAGGCCAACGATAGACAATAACTCCCCCCCGAACACAGCTTACAACTTTCATCGTACTGTGCTCTCCAAAGAGCAACTCTTCCCCTAAATCCATCCGGAGAGCCCACGCCAACCCGGGTCCCCCGAGGCGCGCTCGGGGACTCCGGACGAGTGAAAAGCGGGGAAGGGTCCGCTCTGTCGGCGACTGGACACACGAACCCCACTCAAAATCTCTCCCACCCCTCGTATCTCTGTCGCCGCCGTCACCACCCCGCCGGCTTGTTGCCCAGATTCCGCCGCCCCTCCTCCCCCACCTGCCTATATTCCGCCGTCTTTCGACGACGGCCTATCTGGCTGCTCCTCCGCCGGCCTGTTTTTCGACGACGGCCTACTCCTCGTCGTTTGCGGCTCGGGTTCCCTCGACCACACCCGTCAGGTGTTCGTCCATTTGCCTCGCCGGCCATGGACTCGGACGAAGAGGAGGAGCAGATGTTCGTCGAGCTTATGCAAGAAGAGATGGCAGTCGCCGCCGAAGACGAGGAGCACATGCTGATCCTCGGTTGCTTATCAAGCCTGTACGCCGGAGTGGCAACTGGTCGACGTGGTGGGTCGGCACCAGGTCGCCGGAAGTGCAAGCCGAGACAGCGAATGGAGGGCTACTGCATGTTGTACACCGACTACTTCGCCGACAATCCATTGCACGGTGAGACTGTTTTCAGGCGTCGTTTCAGGATGAGCAGAAAGCTATTTCTGCAAATTGTGTATGCCATCCGAGACTTCGACCCCTACTTCAGATGCAAAGCGGATTGCACTGGCTTGGTTGGATTTTCGTCACTGCAGAAGTGCACAGTGGCTATAAGGATGCTGGCTTATGGAGCTCCCGGTGATGGTGCAGATGACTATCTTCGGATGACGGAGTCCACCGCTCTTGATTGTTTCTACCGGTTCTGCAGGGCCGTCATAGTAGTGTTCGGGGACTTTTACTTGAGAACACCCACTGTCGAAGACACTCAGAGGATCCTTGCAACAAATGAAGCTAGGGGTTTTCCAGCGATGCTTGGAAGCATTGACTGCATGCATTGGAAATAGAAGAACTGTCTGTTTGCAGGGAATGTACAAGGGTCACAAAAACGGCTGCACTGTGATACTTGAAGCAGTGGCTACCCATAATCTCTGGATTTGGCACTCTTTCTTTGGTATGCCTGGATCCAACAATGACATCAACGTCCTAAACTGCTCCCCGATCTTTTCCAAGCTTGTTGAGGGTCATGCCCCCCCGGTGAACTATGTGATCAATGGTCGGCACTATAACAAAGGATACTACCTTGCAGACGGTATCTATCCAAAGTGGTCAACATTTGTGAAGACTATATCGAAACCTAGCACCCCCAAACTTTGCGAGTTTGTCAAGAAACAAGAAGCTTGCCGAAAAGACGTCGAGCGTGCATTTGGTGTCCTCCAGCAGAGATTTGCTGTCGTCCGGTTCCTCGCTATGACTTGGTCCAAAGATCAGATGTGGGAGGTGATGAATTGTTGTGTGTGCTTACACAATATGATTATTGAAAATGAGCGAAAACATCCGGTTCCTCTGGCTGAGCAGCAAGCACCATATGAGAGAGAGGGTCCTCTTGCACAGC
The DNA here is from genome assembly GCF_019359855.2 of Lolium perenne. NCBI lineage: Eukaryota > Viridiplantae > Streptophyta > Magnoliopsida > Poales > Poaceae > Lolium > Lolium perenne. The sequence continues at coordinate 89,250,755 of NC_067247.2, forward strand.
CTAATCACCAGGTGGCTCCATCATGGGCCGCCTTCATTGCTATGCGTCAGGAGATTCGAGACTCTACAATGCATCAGCAGCTGCAAGATGATCTGGTGGAGCACATATGGACGCTCCGAGGCAACGCCAACGCCGACGCCAACTAGTCTGTCATAATTTGTTTCAGAAATTGTGAAATTGTGTGCTTCATTTGTTTCAGCACTTGTTAAACATTGTACTGATTATCGCCGAATTTGTTTCAGCAATTTTCGGACTCTTGCTCGCCGAACTTGTTAAATTTTATGTCGAATTAGTTTGAAATATGTCAAATGGTCGAGGTTGGGGGTTCCTGCCGGGGGGACGGCTGGAACTTCGGCGCTCCCCAGGCCAAATTTTCGTTCAATCCGGACGAAAATTTCGCCGGATTTGGGCGTGGGGAGCGCCAACGAGTGAGGATGCTCTAACACTTCCACTCAAACTCACACTGCCATACATGGAGAATAAACTTTGACCTCATAATGAGTGACTTGTGTATGTAGGGAAGAGCTTTTGCATAGCTAAAATCATTCTTTCCTCACGCATTGTGTATGTAGTAGGCCGTCCATAGAGGCATAGACACTACACCTAGCTAGACAGACAAATGCATCTGAGACCAAAGCTGTAAGAGCTCAAGAACACCTCCACTCAACACACACTGCTATACATGGAGAATAAACTTTGACCTCGTGATGAGTGGCATGTACTTTCGGGCAAAAACATATTTAAGCACTGAGTCGACGAATATGCATGGTCAGCCGATAGCTGCATGTCTTTGGACCGTCAGCTAGGTTGGTGTGACTGTGAGTGTGAGTGATCATGCGGGGCGGCAATTAACTATCACTAACCTATGACATCAGATAACTTAATCCGTCCACGCTAGATTCTGTCCGGAGAGCGAACATTGATGATGTCCATACACTCGTCGATTTCATTACAGTTCCAACCGTTTTGTGGAGTATATAAATAACACTCAGCAGAATAGCACCCTACGCTCCGGAGGACAAGGTGTTTTGACACCCAGGAGCTAAATGAGTTTTAAACTCATTTCAAAATGTTAAAAATTCTGATAAAATGTTACGCGCACATCTTGATGTTCTATGTGCTCACAAATTTGTTTCACAAAAAACGATATTTTTTGTGTGTAAAAAAGATAAAATTTGGTGCTTAAAAAAGCTCTTCACGAGACATTTCTTTATATATTTTTTTGACGCAAAAAATATATGTTTCCTGCGGAACTGAGTGCGTGCACATAGATTGTCGAGATATGTACACATGAAATTTATATTCGAATTTTTTAACATCTTAAAATATTTTTCAGTGGCAGGAGCATATGCACCATGACCAAAATCTGGAGGAGAACTTTTTTAATAATAATAATAGAAAGAGCAAATTGCGTAAACTAGCAACTCTTGGGGCGAAAGTTGCACAAACCAGTGACCAATTTGTTTTTGCACAAACCAATGACTCTAGAAGTAATTTGCTGCAAAGACCTCTAATGACCAGTTAACAATATATCTGATATTAAGTAGTTATTAGAGCTCTTTGAAACAAATTACTCATAAATGCACTGGTTTCTGCAAACAAATTAGAGTCACTGATTTGTGCAACTTCTACCCCAAGAGTTGCTGATCTGTGTAATTTCCTCTAATAGAAAAGAACACTAGGAGTTCTAGCTTACATGTCTTTATACCACGGGGAGGCCTCTGCACAAAGTCGTAGCAAACGCCATGTCGTACCTAAATTAAAGATTCCATACAGAAGAGGATTCAGGGGAACCGTTAGAATTGGCAGTTGCAGATGAGCGGTAGACTCCTTTGCCTCGTCGCACGGAAATGGAAAAGCATGAGCGGTGGAATAAGATGGATATATGAAAAAGGAGACATGACCGTGTGCTCGTTTCTTTTTACCTGGTTCGTTAAAAGGCTCGCGCTGGCCAACAGAAACTAGACACATTGGCACAGGCCACTTCGATGTTCGATCCGTTCCATGTGCTGAGCATATTGGAGTCCAACAAAACCTCTTTTCAGGACCCAGCAATCTGACCATACACATAGGCGGCACAGCACGAGGCTAGAAAAGCGCAGCCGAACATTGCGAGAACGGGAAGGGCATCGCGTCGTGGCGCAGCGGCATCGCGACAGCGCGCTCACGCGATCATGGCTAGCTCTAGCTGTATTCGCATCGATTGCTACCGGTACGGGAGGACGATCGACGACGTCGTTTCAGCTCGGATGCGCATCGGTTCGCTACGGGCGCCCACCAACATGCAGCAGATCTTCCGTATACGGTCCGTGATCTGTGTGTACGCGCTTACCGACATTGATTCCTCCGTCGTCGGTCGAACTTTTCCATCGCCTTTTCCTTCTTTCTATCGTGAGCGGTCGGTGCTGAGGCCTTCTTCCCCGGCGGAGTGATCGTCTCGATCGGGAATGATTTGGTTCGTGCGCGGCGCGCTGCGTCTTTCGCTTGTCTATGAAGGAGGAAATGTGATGTGAAAGCACAGGAGCAGGTATACGTTCGCCCGCTGCAAGCCGTCCGTTGATCAGTGTCGAGGAAACCATGTCCCCTGGCAGGTAGAGTTCGGAGGTGAGCGGAGCAAGCTGCAAAACGGTAATAATCTCAGGGATTTTGTGCGCCATTAGTGATTAGAATTGAACTGCGTTTAATCCCTTGCTAAGGATTTATAAATTACCCATATTTCAATTGAGGATTCCAAAATATAATGAAAATCCAGTGTTTTGCATTGCTAGTTAGGTTTGAGACTAGTTTCACTTAGATTGAAATGAGTAACATATACGGAATCTAGTGTTGTGCCTGACAATGTTCTTGTTGGAGATATTGTTTTAAGAGTGGGGACTATCTTCAGGGTGAAAACTTAAGACCTTTGGTCGGATGACGATGGCGCTAGTGCACCATTCCCTTCTTGGAGGCGCCGCTTTTGGAGAGTCTGTACTTCAGGTGTTGTCACGGTGGTGGTTGTATTGCTATTGCTAGGTCTAGAATGCTGTAGCGGGACTTTTGTTTCTTAGTTTTATTTACTCTTTTTTGGATGTGTGCATCCGTACTGCCATTATGGTGGGGCGTTGTTGCAGAGGCTGGGTGTAATTGGTATCTTTTGATATTAATATATTCCCTTTATCTAAAAAATACGGAATTCCCCTAAATATTGCTCATTATGTTGAGATATGGCGCACCTTCAACATCCTAGTTAATTACCACACCCAAGGGGGAAGCTCTTCGTAGAAATGTAAGTAGATCAGTATTAAGGTACCCTTACCCTCTTTATCTAATAACTAGTAACTATTTAAAATTTATGATGTCATTGAAAACATTAATTCATTCTGTTGAATGAAAGATTATCCTAATATTGGCCCACTTACATATCATATTAATTCATTCTCTGGTAGGGAAAATGTAGTTAAATTGGAGTAAAATGCGGGCAAAACTACAAGTACAAGAAAATCATTTTTTTTCCTTAAAGAACAACCATTCACTTTTCGACACAACTAGATGGTAATTGTATAATTCTCTCTAAGTAGTCTAAAATAATGATGATAATAATAAAACAATGGTCAATAACCATAAAGTGTAGTAGCTATAGTAGTCAACATGTGTTCTTTAAACCCCACAACACCCTCCCGCCGCCTCCCCCAACCCTAGCCCATCACACTCCTCCTCCCGCCGCCGCTACCGGTGGCGCCGCCAGGCAAAGCCCCGGTGGCGTGGCGGCGGCGGGGGACCCTCTCCGGCTGCGCCGGGCAGCGGCTTGGCCTGGTTTTCGTCTAGGTTCTCTGGAGACGTCGTCGTGATGGTGGAGGCGGCGTCGCGTCGGAATAAGAGGGCTGGAGCTCGACCCCCATCTCGGCAAGGACACTTGTGGCGGCACCGACGAGCTGCTGGCCAGTTATCCTCCCAGATATGTGGATCTGGGGAGGGTGGTCTCCCTGGCTTCGGTCGATCGTTGACCCCGCCGCGGGGTTTGTGGAGTCTGTTTGGGAGTCGGAGGAGTGTTGTTATTGTTGTCTTCCCCTTGGCCGGCCGTGGTGGCGAGGGAGAGGAAGATGATGGCACCACCGTCCTACTTTTTAGGGTCATGTGTGCTCTTCTGGTGGTCTGTGGATGCAGCGTCTTGCAGCTCCCTGCGGCCGGCCTTGGTGGCGAGGGCTGGAGGTGACTCGATGTGTCGACGCCTGAACCTGCCAGATGGTGGAGCGTTCTACTGGTGGCCTGGGTCTACTGCTCGGGGATCTTCATCTGGAGGTACCGTTGGCTCTTCCCCATCTCCTGCCTACCCGATGGTATGGAAAAGATTATTAGCTCTCACCCTCCGGGGTGGGCACTCCTTCGGTGTTCAAAGCCTAGTGTGGCGATGGTGGCAGCGGTGATTCGATAGTGTTCGAAGATGCGCTGCCTCTGGCTCCGGTCTCTGTATTTGTTTGGTGACGATGAGGACGATGGACTTGATTGTGGTCTGGAAGTATGGTGTGAGGTCATTCTTGCAAAAGTATGGGATCATATTGTATTTTCCTTAATTTTTGGAGTCGTTTGTAATCGGTTTCGCCAATAAATTCCATCACTTATTATCTCAAAACATGTGTTCTTTAGAAATTATTCCAATTTGAATCACCTATTTGTCATGAATTGGAAAACTGCATCACATTCAATAATTTGAAAGAATTTGCATCATATTTTGGATAAATTTGTGTTTACACCAAAAAACAATTTATGGGGATCTTACATTGGGGACCTACCTTTTTTACCCTTATGTGGGGAGATGTGCTTGCAACACCATGTTCCAACTCGGAAGCATATTTGATCTTTTCAATTACATTCCTACTACATGTATGAGTGGGATCAACCAACAAGGATCATTTGAAACAGTAGCTCGCCTCTCTATGTCCAATCCGATGAGCTCCCTACCCGATTTGGGTTAGCCAGGTCCATCTGCCACGTCAGAAGGGTCCTTGTAGACAGTGGTGAATCTAGGATGTGACCGGAGGGCGGGCTCAAATGTTAAAACACTAGGTTAAACCGATGTGAACATAGAAAAATATGACCCATTCTTTCAGATAATTAAGATCCATGCATGAATTGATAACATAGAAACAAGAAAAGAAAACCATGAAACAACGAGATACAAAGCAAAATTAACACTCGGTTGTAAAATCATGCGCCAAACATCAAGTAATTGGCACATCGATATTTGCGAAGTAAGTGATGTATGGTGATCAGCATTCAAAATATAATACACTAACTTAATATAGGATAATCATTTCCTTACACATAAACGATTGGAAAAAATTGCTTTTTGAAGATCTTCATTACATTAGCATCATCTATACTTCTGAATATCTCCAACTTGATAATTCATCGATTTCTTACTTAAATTACTCAATTGTACTTTATAGGACACTGTATTAGCTTCTGAAATGTCTTAGTTTGCCCACTCTAGCGATTGGGCGGTAATTTGGCAGGTGGTCCCGCATGCCGTGAAACCGAGGTGGTCATGCGGATAGTGAAAATCACATGATAGCTTGTTTGCCCGCTGTTCTTCCTCTCTGCAGCAAAATTAAAACTTCTATCCGTACCTAAATGTATTAAGCATGTATACTTGATAAATTTGCGGTAAAATTGGAGGGCAGGTTTTAGCCTAACAAAGCCTACCTCATTAATCCGCCACTGCTTGTCGTAGAGTATGACTTTAGGTTGGCTCTAGGAATATATGGGAGCAACGATTTTCATGTGAGCCTGCTATGTGAATCCATGCCGTCATATTAGGAACATTTTTTCAATAAATTGCAATAGCAAACTAAATGTAAAATGTAGTGCCAAATAGCCAATTTATTAGAGAACCAACATATAGTTAGATACTACGTAGATAAAAGGGTGGTAGTACCCAGCCCATCCATCAGGGAACATACCCATGTACTACATCTTGTGTCTTATTAAGGTCTCTTTTACCGAGATGTCGTGTTTCTCTCAATAGCTAGTCCGATGTAATGACTTCATATATCTTAAAGCTCTGTAACTATGGTCTTCATTGAACGCTTTGTGTATGTAAATATGGTAGTGATGTGGTTACATGGGACATGATCAAGTCCATGTTCAAATACAAATATATTTCTGATTTCTCTATCCCATTCTATCGGTTCGGACCTTTGATTGAGATGCTAGTTCACCAGTTCTATAATCCACATTGTACATAATGTTTCCGCAAGAACTATAAAATCCATGGCGCAATCTGCCGGCTGCCGACTCATGATTCCAGACAAATGATTGGATGGTGTATATTCACTGAACATACTACTACCTATTTAGGGACATGCGTATATGTTCCGTGCAATTTGTCCATCGGACACTGTGCTCCGGTGCAGGTCGTCCAGCCTCCATGCTCCGTCTGATTGGCCCTTGATTGGTTCAGCCTCCTATCCCCGAAACCGGCGGGCGGCCAGCCAGTCCGTAACCACCGTACAGATCACAGCCTGGTTGCAGAACCAGCGCCGCAAGTTGCCAATATAGCAGCTGACGGAAATTCACTAGGATATCAGGTGAAGACGACGTCTTCAGTCACCTAATCAGTACACAAGTTGGGCATTTGGTACCTTGTTCACTCGAATAATTCAGTATATGAGGTCCATTTCTTTTGGTCGAGAAGATGCCTATTCTATCATTGGATTCTTCGGCCATAAAGCAGCGAGATGCATGACAGAAAACAAAAACATTGCTCGTTTGGTCTCAATTGGGGAAGGAATCAACAAATTTATTTGTGATTTTAAGGATCAATCTGTTTGGCTGCCACAAAATTTGTATCGGATTTCAATTGAAAACTTTGTGGATTCCATCCCATTCCTTACCTTAATTCCTCTTGGTACCTATCATTTATGTGGATTTGCCAAATAAAATGATAGCACCAATTTCATTTTGTTTCATTTCCACCAAATGAAATGAAATGAGGGGTGCCACTTGTCCTCTTTCCAAGAGTAAATTTGTTTTCCACTCTGGATTGCATGAACCTTGATGATATGTACCTGAGTACGCTCGTTGTTGCAAGCTCTCTCCACGAGATAGGCAAGGGCATGCGTTTAGGCATGAGTGGCAAACAAGTGTCATGTGTGTCTAACTGTTCCGCAGGATCGATCGATTGCTAAGAGCTTGTTTGGCAACCATCATTTCATTTTATTTGGAAAAATGTTTAAATGACAGGGTACCGGAAGGAACTGAAGTTAGATATGGAATGAAAACCATAAAATTCTCAATAGAATTCCGTAACCGATACCGCCACAGCTAAACAAATTTTTATTTGAATCATATGAGTTGTTTTTTTTTCTATTTCGGCCCGAAATGATGTGAGCCAAACGAGGTGTTATAGCCGAATGCCGAAGGGGCAGGGCACACGCAGGTACGTTGTCTCACACTCTCAATCTTCTGACGGATATATACAACAAGTAGGCAGCACGAGCTCATCATTGCATATGCATGAAAATGGCAAGCACATCAACGCAAAACTGGATCGGCACACAAGCTTTAGCCAACAATCTGTTAATTCATTGAACAATTCTTTACTGAAATCACACTGGAAATCATACAGCACGAGCAGTGCTCGAGGTCACGTCCGAATTAGGCAGCCGCTGCATGATCGGGGCCAAACACCGACCCGACCGATCGATCGGGAAAAAGATAGCAACACATGGCATGTGTCACAAAAAAGCCCGGCATGCAGCAGCCACGGTGACCATGGACTAATAAGGTTATTAATCGACTAGCTAACCGGGAATAGTAGGCGGCGAATGAAGCACCGCGCGTGCTCGATTAATTTAAGCCTAGCAACCGAACTATCGCACTAGCAGCAGTGCAATGTTGGATTTTTTTTGTGTGCTTTTTCTTCGTCTTTGCTGTGGTTGATCGCACGTGCGGTTTTCATGTGGCAATGCAGTACGGCTCGAGGATGAAGAGTGGGTTCTGCCGCAGCTGCCGGCACCGGCGCACGCTCTGCAGCAGGTCGTGCTTGTCGCCCCGCCGCGAGGTGAAGAGGAGGAGATGCTGCTGCTTGTTGTCGGTGGTCGCCAAGGCCGACGGGTGCTGCCCGCCGCACCCTTCGTCCTCGTCGTCGTCGTCGCAGGGAGTGGGAGGGGCGCCGGTCTCGGTCGACGCCACCGCCACCGCGGCAGCGAGCGTCGTCGTGGACGAGGGCACCCGGCGCAGCGTTGGCTTTGGCGCCGCATCGTCGCGGGCGGACGGCTCGGGGAGCGGCGCGTCCGCGTGCTGCCCGCGGGGCTGGTCGAAAGTGAAGGGCGTGCTGCCCACGAACTTGTTGATGACGAGCGTCGACCGGTGCACCTTGGCGGCGGCGGGCGCCTGGGGCTGCGAGCTGACCTTCACCTCCACGACGGTTCCCCTGTCCACCACCTCCACCTCCTCCTCGTCCTCGTCGTCCTCCTCCATTTCCATGGCCACCTCCTGCTCCTGCTCGCACTTGTCCTCCACGATCGGGAAGTAGGACGATGCCTCGGTCGCCCCGGTGCTGCTGTTGCTTGCAGCACCCTGCCCGCGGGCAGAGCACTCGATGAAGGAGAGGCAGAGGCGGCCGTCCTGGCGGTTCGCCTGGAGGTACCCACGCGGCCTCACGACCACCGCCTCCATGACGAGGCGCCCGTCTTGGCGGCTCGAGCACATCTTCAGGCACGGCCCGTCGCGGCTCGACATGGACGGCAGCGGCGGCGGGAAAGAGCGGGGCGGCGACCGCCTCACGCCCGAGCGGTGGTAGTTCACTGCCACGAGGTCGTCCTTCACTTCAGCCTGCTCGTCCGAGTAGGCCGCACTGTGCTGCCAGAAAGACTCCTCTGCTTCGACGGGTGCCGTCGGCAGAGGCGAACCGAAGAGGCTAAACATGTCGACGGCGTCCAGCGAGGCCGTGAAGTCGCCAGAGCCGGTCTCGCAGCCGAGGCTCTCGGTGCAGATCTCGAGGCTCTTCTGGCTCATCGACCGGCGCACGCGCGGACTGACGTATGGCTTGGAGACCACCTTCTTGGCGGCGGCCACCTTGTCATCCACGCCGGCGGCCTGGATGGCATTCCAGATGTCCACCTGAGCAGGCCGGTCGTCGGCCACCACCACCTCCGGTTTGTACAGCTCGGCGGGGCGCAGCCAGGCAGGCGCCTGGAACGCCGCCGGGACACGGCACACGGCCACCGACATCTTCGACTTGTGGAGGAAGATGCGAAGTTGCTCCCTGTGAAGGAGCTGCTGATTTAGCTAGTGTAGTACGTCTTGCTGCTGCTCTGCAATCTAGATCACTTGTGGCTCTTGCTGCTACACAAGAAGCTGCTCTGTTGTTGGCACGGATGGTTTGGGTGGTGAGCTCGGACTCGGAGGGCTATTTGTAGGCAGGGGGGAAGGAGAGAAACTGGATGGCATTGGCCGTCCAAGGCCAAAGGAGAGGGCCCCAAGCTCCCCCGGCCCCACCACTTGCCTCCGCCACCATGCTCTGTTTTCCTTTGCCTTTTCGCTATTTATACTTTGGCATTTCTTATTGCTGGTTCACGCGAACGCTTCGATCACCATGAACTAACATGTATGATGGTAACTTAGTTGCTTACCATAGTCCATAGATATAGGAAGGTGTAGATGTATTTCGATAAAGAGTTAGGTGTAGGTAAGAACAAGTAAGATCTAACCAAGATAGAAGGCCACGAGGATCACAACTAGATGTGCATGTGCGGAATCTCGATGAAGCGCGATTGGCGAGGCAGTGAAGTCTCCAATCCTATCCACGATCGTCAAAGTGTTGAACGTACAACACCTCTGTCGGTATCCACACGTAGGAGGATGAGCACCGACGATAAACTGCTAGGCCTGATTTGGCAGTTGAACTAGAGTGGCGCTCTAGGATTCCCAACACATGGGAATAGTTTAACCATGCACTTTGGGCAGCCGCTGCCCCACACGATATATAGATAGTAAATGTGAGTTTCATAACACTTGCAACCCACTTACTGAAACCCTAATCTGGTCACCGCGACTCTAAGTCGCTGACCACTCCATGTCCGGCTCGAGTCCAACCCAACCGACTCAATTATTAGTAGGATATGTGTGACGACATAGGCTCATGGCGACTTGGACATGATTCGATTCTGACTTGCAATCGATCGATCGGTAGCGACTCCTAGCAGAACATGCCAACTCCAAATATCATAGTCAGGAAGACAAACTTTTCCAATGTGACTTTCATCCAAGTCCCTTTTGCTTCACGGCATACCTTATCATGCTATGGGCGAGTTATTGTCATTCCTTTAGTAGCTCGACTCTCTTCTCGATCTGTGATATGTGATTCATTCGACTAACTTTTAGTCAGCCTCCTCGGTTAACACCAAACTGAGTCGTGTATGGTCATGATTCCGAATCATATCATCCGAGAGGTCCTAGAAAATATCTCTCTAAGTTGGAGGGGGGAAATCCCATATTTTTTATTCACGCCATGCAATTTGATTCTCAGTCGACCTGAACTCCGCCTTTATAAATGCCTTGTCACAAAACAACATTTACCATAACCAAATTCAGCCAATCCACAACTCGGATCCTGCAATCACCTCATGTCTAAGGATTCTATTGATTGAGACATACAGTTGATGACTTGCTCGTTGTGTCTCAATATGGTTTAGTACCACTCGCTCAACACTTCAGCCGAGTCCGTGTGAGTCAGATTAACATCACCATGCCCATGAGAGGTGGAACCGAGTCATCTGCTGACTTGCACATTAGTCTAAGTCGTGTATCTAGCACAACCATGATGACTGAGGACAATCTAGTATAAACAACACAAATGTTATGGCACTTACATGTTACAATAGCAACAATAGTACACAAGTAGCCCTTTTAGCTCTTGAGATCGAGGTAGTTCTTTAAATAAACATAAACTTCATTTTGTTTCATATACAAACTTCCTTTTGTTTAATTTGAAAATTTAGGAAGATACTCAATGAACTTTTTTTATTAGATCATATTTCATATGTTATGTACACGCAAGAAATACATGCGGCAAGAAAAATCAACTTCCTCTTGCCATTTTGGAGACACAATTATGCAAGTATGTATATGTATCCATAGGAAAAACAGTTTTTTTTTAAACTTCTAACAACATTTTATATTTTCTAAAATCCCGAACTCACTTGAGCTCAATAACAAAAACACCGCACTCTATCCCTACAATAATAATACTATTATTGATGCTTCTTCTACTACTACTCCTCCTACTGTTACTACTGCTACTGTTGTTACTACTACTAGGGCTACTACTACTTCTACTGCAGCTAGGACAATCGAGTTCTCATAACCGTGTCCTGAAGAATTTAAAACCTTGTGACTTTGTGTACATGTTAATATGTTTTTATATTCGAATGGGATGAAATCCAAACAAAGATAAACATGTGTGCTCTGGAAAATTGATTCATTTTATATATTCCACGAAATTTTTATCTAAGATTATTGCATTATTTACTATGGACCAGTTTTTTTCGATAAAGGGAATATATTAATATCGAGAGATACCAATTACACCCAGCCTCTGCAACAACGCACCACCCTAATGGCACTACGGATGCACACAGCCAAAAAAAGGAAAAGAAAATTAAGAAACAAAAGTCCCGCTATAGTATCACCGACCTAACAACAGCAATACAACCACCACCATGACAACACCTGAATTGCAGACTCTCCAAAAAACGACGCCTCCAAGAAGGGAACAGTGCTCCAACACCGCCGTCGCCCGATCAAAGATCTTAGGTTTTCACCCTGAAGATAGTCCCCACTCTCAAAACAATGCCTCCACTAAGGTCACCGCTGTGCACAACCAGTTAAGGCGGACCTTGGGTTTTCACCCTGAAAGGTAGGACTCTGCGCTTCACATGTATTGTCGCCCCCATTTTCATACCGTTGCTGTGAAGCCCGGACACCAAGCAAGCCCCTCAACAGCGCGGAGACTTGAACCTCCCTTAGCTAGTCCTCCCCTCCGGCCTTCATGAAATTCTCTTCTTCCGACTTTCATCATGGATCCATAGTCACTTGATGTCAACACAGAAAAAGAGCTTCGCGCCGCTCCCTCCAGAACCAAACGGTCGGAATAAACGCATGGGTGCGCACGACCGAATACCTCCGATCCAGCAAACTCCAGGCAAAGCACTGTTACATTCGCCGGCGGAGCCTTCCGGAACTCAACCCTCCGGCCAGATCACGAGTCTAGGCCTCCGGTAGGTCCTCCTCTTCACGCAAGAGAGGCCATAGGACCGCCGCCTTTATTCAGGCCGGACCCCCACGTCGGCGACCATCCCGGGCTGGCCAACCCAACCCTCCACCGGTGACACCATCGCCGGCTTCCATGCACATCCGTCTCACCGCCGGATGGCGATGATAGATCAAAAATCCACCACCACCAACCGCAGGCCGACCCTCTCCGGCGAAGAAGAGGCCACCTCCTCCGTCAAACCCAAGGCTGCTGCCCCGGGTGCCCTCGTGTCGCGGAAGATGCCCGAGATCGCCTCCACGCACCAACAAGAGGCGGGGGGTGGATGGCATGGCGCAGACCGAGGGTCTGGCCGCCGCCCACCACCAACCCCTGCCGGAGTACTGCGGGAAGCCGACGAGAAGAGGGAGACCACAGCGCCGCCCATCCCACCCGCGCTGACCGGTCCGCCAGGGGACAGCCGACGGGAGGAGGGCCGCCGCTGCCGTCGCCCGTCCCACGCGCGTCTTCTCCGCCAAGCATCGAGGAGGTGGGGATCCGGCCGCCGATCTCCACGCGGCGACGAGGAAGGGCCCCCGCCGCCGCCACGCCCCGAGGGACTTTTCCCCCGCCGGCGCTACCGGTTAAAAACATAATCTCATACTCATTCGATTTTGAATCTTATAAGAATCGTAGCTTTTTTCTATTGCTTATGTTGAAAAGACTCATATTTTGTGTGAACTAACGGAAACCACAATCTCAAATACATTATGTGTATTTCATTCCTTTGTACTCCAAATGCAAAAGACGATAGCAATTACCAATCCTATCTTATTTCATTTTCTCCCATTGGATTTTAAGTAGTCCTCGATATACACATTTGGTTTTTATTTTTCTACTTCATTAGTACAACAAGTACTAATAGTACGATGATATAAAATATGTTAGTAAATCTGGTAGTAATATTCTAAAGACAAGGAGCTCATTTACCTTTGTGTATATTATCCATTGAAGTTCAAACGTCTATCAGAAGTAAATTTAAAATCACATCTATACATAAATCATACTAGGTAGTAGTATGGACTGATAGTTCAGTGCAATACAAAGTGAATAAAAAATATTAGATAGTCTATAACAAGACAATTTATCTTAGTTTGTTGTTTATATTTAGTTTTGCTATAGAAATACTGCCAAACATATACTTACTACGTAATTCGGCTGGGCTGTCACTGGAAATTGGGAAACATAGTATCATCAACTCTAGCTCAACCATGACTCCAGGCTGTACTGGTAGAAGGTCAATTGGGTTGGAGTGTACAGCCTGTAACCTATAGGGGTAGAATATAAACTTTTTCGTGATGAGAAAATGAATTGTTTACATGCACACTCCTTTGGAATTGGAATATTCCCAATTCACTATTTGTGTTTTATTTTATCATCAACCTTTCTCTTGTTCTTACATAGTGTTTTAGGGAAAATTTACACTGAGAGATTCCATTTTTGTTTCCTTGTATGTTCTGGTTGCATCTTCATACAAGAATGGAATTTTTCGTTCGTCATTGTCGGTACCCGAAATGACAATCACCCAAATTGACGACAAGTCGTTACTGGAGTGGCCAAATAGTCGATGAACATAATTATACCCCCTTTTGGTTCCTGTCTTATGTGTTCTTCACTAGCAGGAGTAATATTTATATTCATAGACATTTTCTTTTACGTCATCCATCTTGCATACTAAGTGGAGTCGAGATGCCATTCCTAGGCTATGGCATAGTTTTGTCGGATAGAGCATGCCTAGTCATATCTCGTCAATGTTTTGTTTCTTCATTTTTTAGTAATTTTCTGATTGAAATGAAGCAAAGATATATTAGTTGAGAAACACGGACAAAGCTCAATTTTTTTGGAGAGCAACATTTTGGCTCTCGGGTGCCTATGCTTTGTTTATTTAAAATATATTTAATCGTACCTCAAAATGTTAAAATATTATAAAAATATGTCGCGTCGAGATCTTCAGAACCTATGTGTGCACCAAGTTGTTTTACAAAAAAATTGACTTTTTATATGGTGCTAAATAAGGACAAATTTTGGTGCCAAATAAGGGTTTTCACGGGGTATTTTTTGTTTTTTACATAGAGCACAATTTTTTTAAATCTTTTCCCAAAACTTTACGACCAAACATAAAATGGGGATATGTAAATGTGATATTTTTTTCATATTTTTCGCGTTTTAAAATGTGTTTTCTAAGTAAATGGAGCATATGCACCTGAGATGAATTTCTGATATTTTTAGCTTTACTTCTCTTGTTTTACTACTCCCACCAATCCATATTAAACACACATTTTAGTTCTACGTACATCCATAATACTGACATTTAATATGAATCGGAAGGAGTAGTACTATTTATATTGTGGAGAAGTATCATAGCGGACACGACTGATTTAGCCCATCACACATGGTTTAACCAACTGTCTCTATGCAAGGATGGGTGATGGTGCTCCAGGTACGGTGATACGTCTCAAACGTATCTATAATTTCTTATGTTCCATGCTACTTTATTGATGATACTCACATGTTTTATACACACTTTATGTCATATTTATGCATTTTCCGGCACTAACCTATTGACAAGATGCCGAAGAGCCAGTTGCTGTTTTCTGCTGTTTTTGGTTTCAGAAATCCTACAAAGGAAATATTCTCGGAATTGGACGAAATCAACGCCCAGGGTTTTATTTTTCCACGAAGCTTCCAGAAGACCGAAAGGATTACGAAGTGGGGCGACGAGGCGCCGCCACGCCAGGGCCGCGCGGCCAAGGGTGGGGCTGCGCCGCCCTGTTGTGTGGGCCCCTCGTGACGCCCCTAAACCTACCCTTCCGCCTATAAGAAGCCTTCGTCGAGAAAACCCCAGTACCGAGAGCCACGATACGGAAAACCTTTCAGAGACGCCGCCACCGCCAATTCCATCTCGGGGGATTCAGGAGATCGCCTCCGGCACCCTGCCGGAGAGGGGAATCATCTCCCGGAGGACTCTTCATCGCCATGATCACCTCCGGATTGATGTGTGAGTAGTTCACCCCTGGACTATGGGTCCATAGCAGTAGCTAGATGGTCGTCTTCTCCTCATTCTGCTATCATTGTTGGATCTTGTGAGCTGCCTAACATGATCAAGATCATCTATTTGTAATGCTACATGTTGCGTTTGTTGGGATCCGATGAATATGGAATACTATGTTATGTTGATTATCAATCTATCATCTATGTGTTGTTTATGATCTTGCATGCTCTCCGTTGCTAGTAGAGGCTCTGGCCAAGTGGATACTTGTAACTCCAAGAGGGAGTATTTATGCTCGATAGTGGGTTCATGCCTCCATTAAATCTGGGACAGTGACAGAAAGTTCTAAGGTTGTGGATGTGCTGTTGCCACTAGGGATAAAACATCAATGCTTTGTCTAAGGATATTTGTGTTGATTACATTACGCACCATACTTAATACAATTGTCTGTTGTTTGCAACTTAATACTGGAAGGGGTGCGGATGCTAACCTGAAGGTGGACTTTTTAGGCATAGATGCATGCTGGATAGCGGTCTATGTACTTTGTCGTAATGCCCAATTGAATTTCACACTACTCATCATGATATGTATGTGCATTGTCATGCCCTCCTTATTTGTCAATTGTCCAACTGTAATTTGTTCACCCAACATGCTATTTCTTATCGGAGAGACACCACTAGTGAACTATGGACCCCGGTCCATTCTTTTACATCGAATACAATCTACTGCAATACTTGTTCTTACTGTTCTTTGCAAACATCATCTTCCATACTATACATCTAATCCTTTGTTACAGCAAGCCGGTGAGATTGACAACCTCACTGTTAAGTTGGGGCAAAGTATTTGGATTGTGTTGTGAAGGTTCCACGTTGGCGTCGGAATCCCTGGTGTTGCGCTGCACTACACTCCGCCACCAACAACCTTCTTGGCTCCTCCTGGTTCGATAACCTTGGTTTCTTACTGAGGGAAAACTCACCGTTGTACGCATCACACCTTCCTCTTGGGGTTCCCAACGGACGCGTGCTGTACCGTCACAAGCATACGGCGCCAGACAATCTTGGTAACGGTTGTGGAAGCGGTTAGGAAACCCCAAGAGGAAGGTGCGATGAGCACAACAACACGTTTTCCCTCAGTAAGAAATCAAGGTTTAATTGACCAGTAGGAGAAAAGCATGACTTCTGAAGGTGTTGCATGCTGACTATTAGCAGGGCGCACTACCAGCGTCAGCAACAACGTGAAACCTACACACAACACAATCGCAATACTTTACCCCAACTCACAGTGAGGTTGTCATTCTCACTGGTTTTGCTGGTAACAAAGTGTTAACCGTATGGTGTGGAAGGAGATGTTTGCAGTGAATGAAAATATAATAGTGCTTGCAGAAAGTAAACAGAACATGATGGTTGTATCAGAGTAAAGGAAAAAAAGGACCGGGTCCACAGTTCACTAGTGGTGTCTCTCCATAAAGATAAATAGATGTTGTATGAACAAATTACAGCTGGGAAATTGACAGAATAAAATCTATACATAGCAAGACAACTTTTATGGGATTCGTTTGGGCATTACAACATAATACATAAACCGTAATCCAACTGCGTCTATGACTAATAATCCACCTTCCGGTTAGCGTCCGCACCCCTTTCAGTATTAAGTTGCAAGCAACAGATAATCACATTAAGCTATGTGTGTAAAGTAAACAATAAAATTACCCTTGGATAAAACATTATTGTTTCTCCCTACTAGCAACAACACATCCACAATCTTAGAAGTTATTGTCACTCTCCCAGATTACTAGAGGCATGAACCCATGATACGTCTACAACGTATCGATAATTTCTTATGTTCCATGCTTGTTTTATGACAATACCTACATGTTTTATTCATACTTTATGTCATATTTATGCATTTTCCGGCACTAACCTATTAACGAGATGCCGAAGAGCCAGTTGCTGTTTTCTGCTGTTTTTGGTTTCAGAAATCCTAGTAAGGAAATATTCTCGGAATTGGACGAAATCAATGCCCAGGATCTTATTTTTCCACGAAGCTTCCAGAACACCGGGGGAGATACGAAGTGGGGCACGAGGCGCCCACACAACAGGGCGGCGCGGCCCAGGTGCTGGCCGCGCGGCCCTAGCGTGTGGGGCCCTCGTGGCGCCCCCTGACCTACCCTTCCGCCTACTTAAGCCTTCGTCGAGAATAACTCCAGTACAAAGAGCCACGATACGGAAAACCTTCCAGAGACGCCGCCGCCGCCAATCCCATCTCGGGGGATTCAGGAGATCGCCTCCGGCACCCTGCCGGAGAGGGGAATCATCTCCCGGAGGACTCTTCACCGCCATGGTCACCTCCGGAGTGATGTGTGAGTAGTTCACCCCTGGACTATGGGTCCATAGCAGTAGCTAGATGGTCGTCTTCTCCTAATTGTGCTATCATTGTTGGATCTTGTGAGCTGCCTAACATGATCAAGATCATCTATCTGTAATGCTACATGTTGCGTTTGTTGGGATCCGATGAATAGTGAATGCTATGTTATGTTGATTATCAATCTATCATCTATGTGTTGTTTATGATCTTGCATGCTCTCCGTTGCTAGTAGAGGCTCTGGCCAAGTTTTTACTTGTAACTCCAAGAGGGAGTATTTATGCTCGATAGTGGGTTCATGCCTCCATTAAATCTGGGACAGTGACAGAAAGTTCTAAGGTTGTGGATGTGATGTTGCCACTAGGGATAAAACATCAATGCTATGTCTAAGGATGTATTTATTGATTACATTACACACCATACTTAATGCAGTTGTCTGTTGTTTGCAACTTAATACTGGAAGGGGTTCGGATGATAACCTGAAGGTGGACTTTTTAGGCATAGATGCATGCTGGATAGCGGTCTATGTACTTTGTCGTAATGCCCAATTAAATCTCACACTACTCATGATAACATGTATGTGCATTGTCATGCCATCTTTATTTGTCAATTGCCCAACTGTAATTTGTTCACCCAACATGCTTATTCTTATCGGAGAGACACCACTAGTGAACTGTGGACCCCGGTCCATTCTTTACATCGAATACAATCTACTGCAATACTCGTTCTACTATTCTCTGCAAACATCATTATCCACACTATACATCTAATCCTTTGTTACAGCAAGCCGATGAGATTGACAACCTCACTGTTACGTTGGGGCAAAGTACTTTGGTTGTGTTGTGCAGGTTCCACATTTGCGCCGGAATCCCTGGTGTTGCGCCGCACTACACTCCGCCGCCATCAACCTTCAACGTGCTTCTTGGCTCCTACTGGTTCGATAAACCTTGGTTTCTTACTGAGGGAAACTTGCCGCTGTACGCATCACACCTTCCTCTTGGGGTTCCCAATGGACGCGTGCTGTACGCGTAACTGATGGCGTGTAACTCACACGTTCGTTGGGAACCCCAAGAGGAAGGTATGATGCGCACAGCAGCAAGTTTTCCCTCAGAAAGAAACCAAGGTTTATCGAACCAGGAGGAGCCAAGAAGCACGTTGAAGGTTGATGGCGGCGGGATGTAGTGCGGCGCAACACCAGGGATTCCGCGCGAACGTGGAACCCGCACAACACAACCAAAGTACTTTGCCCCAACGAAACAGATGAGGTTGTCAATCTCACCGGCTTGGCTGTAACAAAGGATTAACCGTATTGTGTGGAAGATGATTGTTTACGTAAAACAGTAGAACAGTATTAAAAGAGATTGTATTTCAAGATAGAGAATTGGACCGGGGTCCACAGTTCACTAGAGGTGTCTCTCCCATAAGATAAACAGCATGTTGGGTGAACAAATTACAGTTGGGCAATTGACAAATAAAGAGGGCATGACCATGCACATACATATTATGATGAGTATAGTGAGATTTAATTGGGCATTACGACAAAGTACATAGACCGCCATCCAAAGATGCATCTATGCCTAAAAAGTCCACCTTCAAAGTTATCATCCGAACCCCTCCATTAAGTTGCTAACAACAGACAATTGCATTAAGTATTGCGCGTACTGTAACTAGGACCTACATCCTTGAACACAGCCCTCAGATGTTATCCCTAGGGGCAACAGCCCATCCACACCCTTCGAACTTTCTCACATCGTCCCAGATATCAATGGAGGCATGAACCCACTATCGAGCATAAATACTCCCTCTTGGAGTTACAAGCATCTACTTGGCCAGAGCATCTACTAGTAACGGAGAGCATGCAAGATCATAAACAACACATAGACATAACTTTGATAATCAACATAACAAGTATTCTCTATTCATCGGATCCCAACAAACGCAACATATAGAATTACAGATAGATGATCTTGATCATGTTAGGCAGCTCACAAGATCCGACAATGAAGCACAATGGGGAGAAGACAACCATCTAGCTACTGCTATGGACCCATAGTCCAGGGGTAGACTACTCACACATCACTCTGGAGGCGACCATGGCGGCGTAGAGTCCTCCGGAGATGATTCCCTCTCCGGCAGGTGCCGGAGGCGATCTCTGGATCCCCCGAGATGGGATCGGCGGCGGCGGCGTCTCCGGAAGGTTTTCCGTATCGTGGCTCTCGTGACCGGGGGTTTCGCGACGGAGGCTTTAAGTAGGCGGAAGGGCAGGTCAGAGGCGGCACGAGGGCCCCACACCACAGGCCGCGCGGCCAAGGGGGGCCGCGCCGCCTAGGGTGTGGCCACCTCGTGGCCCCACTTCGTCTCCTCTTCGGACTTCGGAAGCTTCGTGGCAAAATAGGACCCCGGGCGTTGATTTCGTCCAATTCCGAGAATATTTCGTTACTAGGATTTCTGAAACCAAAAACAGCAGAAAACAAAGAATCGGCACTTCGGCATCTTGTTAATAGGTTAGTTCCGTAAAATGCACGAATATGACATAAAGTGTGCATAAAACATGTAGATAACATCAATAATGTGGCATGGAACATAAGAAATTATCGATACGTCGGAGACGTATCAGCATCCCCAAGCTTAGTTCTGCTCGTCCCGAGCAGGTAAAACGATAACACGTATAATTTCCGGAGTGACATGCCATCATAACCTTGATCATACTATTTGTAAAGCATATGTAGTGAATGCAGCGATCAAAACAATGTATATGACATGAGTAAACAAGTGAATCATAAAGCAAAGACTTTTAATGAATAGCACTTCAAGACAAGCATCAATAAGTCTTGCATAAGAGTTAACTCATAAAGCAATAATTCAAAGTAAAGGTATTGAAGCAACACAAAGGAAGATTAAGTTTCAGCGGTTGCTTTCAACTTGTAACATGTATATCTCATGGATATTGTCAACATAGAGTAATATAATAAGTGCAATAAGCAAATATGTAGGAATCAATGCACAGTTCACACAAGTGTTTGCTTCTTCAGGTGGAGAGAAATAGGTGAACTGACTCAACATTGAAAGTAAAAGAATGGTCCTCCATAGAGGAAAAGCATCGATTGCTATATTTGTGCTAGAGCTTTGATTTTGAAAACATGAAACAATTTTGTCAACGGTAGTAATAAAGCATATGTATCATGTAAATTATATCTTACAAGTTGCAAGCCTCATGCATAGTGTACTAATAGTGCCCGCACCTTGTCCTAATTAGCTTGGACTACCGGATCATCGCAATGCACATGTTTTAACCAAGTGTCACAAAGGGGTACCTCTATGCCACTTTGTACAAAGGTCTAAGGAGAAAGCTCGCATTGGATTTCTCGCTATTGATTATTCTCAACTTGGACATCCATACCGGGACAACATAGACAACAGATAATGGACTCCTCTTTTATGCATAAGCATGTAACAACAATTAATAATTTTCTCATATGAGATTGAGGATATATGTCCAAAACTGAAACTTCCACCATGGATCATGGCTTTAGTTAGCGGCCCAATGTTCTTCTCTAACAATATGCATGCTTAACCATAAGGTGGTAGATCTCTCTTACTTCAGACAAGACAAACATGCATAGCAACTCACATGAAATTCAACAAAGAGTAGTTGATGGCGTCCCCAGTGAACATGGTTATCGCACAACAAGCAACTTAATAAGAGATAAAGTGCATAAGTACATATTCAATACCACAATAGTTTTTAAGCTATTTGTCCCATGAGCTATATATTGCAAAGGTGAATGATGGAATTTTAAAGGTAGCACTCAAGCAATTTACTTTGGAATGGCGGAAAATACCATGTAGTAGGTAGGTATGGTGGACACAAATGGCATAGTGGTTGGCTCAAGTATTTTGGATGCATGAGAAGTATTCCCTCTCGATACAAGGTTTAGGCTAGCAAGGCTTATTTGAAACAAACACAAGGATGAACCGGTGCAGCAAAACTCACATAAAAGACATATTGAAAATATTATAAGACTCTATACCGTCTTCCTTATTGTTCAAACTCAATACTAGATATTATCTAGACCTTAGAGAAACCAAATATGCAAGCCAAATTTTAGCATGCTCTATGTATTTCTTCATTAATGGGTGCAAAGCATATGATGCAAGAGCTTAAACATGAGCACAACAATTGCCAAGTATCACATTACCCAAGACATTTATAGCAATTACTACATGTATCATTTTCCAATTCCAACCATATAACAATTTAACGAAGGAGAAACTTCGCCATGAATACTATGAGTAGAAACTAAGGACATACTTGTCCATATGCTACAGCGGAGCGTGTCTCTCTCCCATAAAGTGAATGCTAGGATCCATTTTATTCAAACAAAACAAAAAACAAAAACAAACCGACGCTCCAAGCAAAGCACATAAGATATGATGGAATAAAAATATAGTTTCAGGGGAGGAACCTGATAATGTTGTCGATAGACGCTTGAGTCTTCTTAGTATATGCAGGGGTGAACCACCGGGGCATCCCCAAGCTTAGAGCTTTCACTCTCCTTGATCATGTTGCATCATACTCCTCTCTTGATCCTTGAAAACTTCCTCCACACCAAACTTAGAACAACTCATTAGAGGGTTAGCGACAACAAAAATTAACATATTCAGAGGTGACACAATCATTCTTAACACTTCTGGACATTGCATAAAGCTACTGGACATTAGTGGATCAAAGAAATTCATCCAACATAGCAAAAGAGGCAATGCGAAATAAAAGGCAGAATCTGTCAAAACAGAACAGTTCGTATTGACGAATTTTATCGAGGCACCAGACTTGCTCAAATGAAAATCCTCAAATTGAATGAAAGTTGCGTACATATCTGAGGATCACTCACGTAAATTAGCATAATTTTCTGAGTTACCTACAGGGAAAACAGCCCAGATTCGTGACAGCAAAGAAATCTGTTTCTGCGCAGTAATCCAAATCTAGTATGAACTTTTCTATCAACGACTTTACTTGGCACAACAAAACACTAAACTAAGATAAGGAGAGGTTGCTACAGTAGTAAACAACTTCCAAGACACAAAATAAAAACAAAGTACTGTAGGTAAAAACATGGGTTGTCTCCCACAAGCGCTTTTCTTTAACGCCTTTCAGCTAGGCGCAGAAAGTGTGTATCAAGTATTATCGAATGATGGGGTTTCTACAGCGGGGTGTGGATTTTTCTCAACTATGCATAGTATATTAGATACATAAGTTTTAGAATCTCCCTTTTCATTAATCTTAGGCGTGCTACTCTCATCAAACAAATTTTCAGGAACAAGCCAAGCATAGTTATTTTCTAGTGCATCATTCATAGCTAAGAGTTTACATGGTATTGGTGCTTTGATCTCCCCTCCATCATTAATATTATTAGTGTACTTTATTCTATCCATATCCATCTTTTCAAGGAGACTAACAAAATTGGTATAAGAACCAAGCATATTAAATTTAGCAAAGACCTTTCTAGCCTCTCTTGCTATACCACCAAATTCTCTAAGAAGGGTTTCTAAAACAAAATCTTTCTTTTCCCCTTCTTCCATATCACCAAGTGTGAGAAACATGTGTTGGATTATAGGATTGGGATTAACAAATTTAGTTTCCAACATGCGAACTAAAGCAGCAGCAGCAATTTCATAGGTAGGGGCAAGGTCTACCAAGTGTCTATCCTCAAAATCGTCAACGGTACTGACATGGTTGAAAAATTCCTCTATATTATTTCTCCCAATTATAGACCCACGTCCTACCGGTATATCTTTCGTGGTAAAATTAAAAGGGAACATGATGAATAATAAGTAAAGTAAATGCAAGTAACTAATTTTTTTTGTGTTTTTGATATAGCAAACAAGATAGCAAATAAAGTAAAACTAGCAACTAATTTTTTTGTATTTTGATTTAGTGCAGCAAACAAAGTAGTAAATAAAACTAAGCAAGACAAAAACAAAGTAAAGAGATTGAGAAGTGGAGACTCCCCTTGCAGCGTGTCTTGATCTCCCCGGCAACGGCGCCAGAAAAAGAGCTTGATGGCGTGTAACTCACACGTTCGTTGGGAACCCCAAGAGGAAGGTATGATGCGCACAGCAGCAAGTTTTCCCTCAGAAAGAAACCAAGGTTTATCGAACCAGGAGGAGCCAAGAAGCACGTTGAAGGTTGATGGCGGCGGGATGTAGTGCGGCACAACACCAGGGATTCCGGCGCCAACGTGGAACCTGCACAACACAACCAAAGTACTTTGCCCCAACGAAAGCTGAGGTTGTCAATCTCACCGGCTTGCTGTAACAAAGGATTAACCGTATTGTGTGGAAGATGATTGTTTGCAGAAAACAGTAGAACAGTATTGCAGTAGATTGTATTTCAGTATAGAGAATTGGACCGGGGTCCACAGTTCACTAGAGGTGTCTCTCCCATAAGATAAACAACATGTTGGGTGAACAAATTACAGTTGGGCAATTGACAAATAAAGAGGGCATGACCATGCACATACATATTATGATGAGTATAGTGAGATTTAATTGGGCATTACGACAAAGTACATAGACCGCCATCCAGCATGCATCTATGCCTAAAAAGTCCACCTTCAGGTTATCATCCGAACCCTCCGGTATTAAGTTGCTAACAACAGACAATTGCATTAAGTATTGCGCGTAATGTAACTAGTAACTACATCCTTGAACATAGCACTAATGTTTTATCCCTAGTGGCAACAAAGCACATCCACAACCTTAGAACTTTCTGTCACACTGTCATGAGATATCAATGGAGGCATGAACCCACTATCGAGCATAAATACTCCCTCTTGGAGTTACAAGCATCTACTTGGCCAGAGCATCTACTAGTAACGGAGAGCATGCAAGATCATAAACAACACATAGACATAACTTTGATAATCAACATAACAAGTATTCTCTATTCATCGGATCCCAACAAATGCAACATATAGAATTACAGATAGATGATCTTGATCATGTTAGGCAGCTCACAAGATCCGACAATGAAGCACAATGGGGAGAAGACAACCATCTAGCTACTGCTATGGACCCATAGTCCAGGGGTAGACTACTCACACATCACTCCGGAGGTGACCATGGTGGCGTAGAGTCCTCCGGGAGATGATTCCCCTCTCCGGCAGGGTGCCGGAGGCGATCTCCTGGATCCCCCGAGATGGGATCGGCGGCGGCGGCGTCTCTGGAAGGTTTTCCGTATCGTGGCTCTCAGATCGGGGGTTTCGCGACGGAGGCTTTAAGTAGGCGGAAGGGCAGGTCAGGAGGCGGCACGAGGGCCCCACACCACAGGGCCGCGCGGCCAAGGGGGGGCGCGCCGCCCTAGGGTGTGGCCACCTCGTGGCCCCACTTCGTCTCCTCTTCGGACTTCTGGAAGCTTCGTGGCAAAATAGGACCCTGGGCGTTGATTTCGTCCAATTCCGAGAATATTTCGTTACTAGGATTTCTGAAACCAAAAGCAAGCAGAAACAAAGAATCGGCACTTCGGCATCTTGTTAATAGGTTAGTTCCAGAAAATGCACGAATATGACATAAAGTGTGCATAAAACATGTAGATAACATCAATAATGTGGCATGGAACATAAGAAATTATCGATACGTCGGAGACGTATCAGTAACAAGCGATCAAGATTTCTGGCGCCGTTGTCGGGGACCTGAAGAAAAGTTACACCACAGAGATCTCTAACTCCCACGTCAACTTTGCGCCAGCATCAAGATTTCTGGCGCCGTTGCCGGGGAGATCAAGACACGCTGCAAGGGGAGTCTCCACTTCCAATCTCTTTACTTTGTTTTTGTCTTGCTTTATTTTATTCACTTCTTTGTTTGCTGCATTATATCAAAATACAAAAAAGTTAGTTGCTAGCCTTACTTTATTTACTGTCTTGTTTGCAATCTCTATATTAAAAACACAAAAAAAATTAGTTACTAGCATTTACTTTATTTGCTTTTTGTTTATTCCATCATGTTTCCTCCTAAGTTTATTCTTAAAGATGTACCGGTAGGCCGAGGGTCTATCCTTGGGAAAGATAATATAGAGGATTTTTTCACTCGCATTAGTACGGTTGAAGATTTTGAAGATAGACACTTGGTAGAACTTGCTCCTACCTATGAAATTGCTGTTGCTTCTTTAGTACACACGTTAGAAGCTAGATTTGTTAATCTCAATCCCGTGATTCAACATATGTTTCTTACACTCAGTGATATGGAAGAAGGAGAAAAGAAATATTTTGTATTAGAAACCCTTCTTAAAGAATTTGGAGGTATAGCAAGAGAAGCTAGAAAAGTCTTTACTAAATATAATATGCTTGGCTCTTATACCAACTTCACTAGTATCCTTGAAAAGATGGAAAAAGATAGACAAAAGTACACTAATCAAGTTAATTATGAGGGGGATATTAAAACATCAATACCTTGCAAGCTCTTAGGGATGTGCGAGGCACTAGAAAATAACTATGCTTGGCTTGTCCTTGAAAATTTGTTTGATGAGAATAGCAAGCCTAAGACTAATGAAAAGGGAGCCTCTGAAACTTACATAGATAAGATACAATGCATAGTTGAGAAAACTCCAAACCCCGCTGTTGATGCTTCGTCTCTTGATAATACTTGATACACACTTTCTGCGCCTAGCTGAAAGGCGTTAAAGAAAAGCGCTTATGGGAGACAACCCATGATTTTACTGCAGCACTTTTGTTTTATATTTGAGTCTTGGAAGTTGTTACTACTGTAGCAACCTCTCCTTATCTTAATTTTGCTGCATTGTTGTGCCAAGTAAAGTCTTTGATAGTAAGGTTCATACTAGATTTGGATTACTGCGCAGAAACAGATTTCTTGCTGTTACGAATTTGGATTGAATTCTCTGTAGGTAATTCAGAAAATTCTGCCAATTTACATGAGTGATCCTCAGATATGTACGCAACTTTCATTAAATTTGAGCATTTTCATCTGAGCAAGTCTGGTGCCTCTTAAAAATTCGTCTTTACGGACTGTTCTATTTTGACAGATTCTGCCTTTTATTTCACATTGCCTGTTTTGCTATACTTGATGGATTTCTTTGTTCCATTAACTTTCAGTAGCTATGTGCAATGTCCAGAAGTGTTAAGAATGATTATGTCACCTCTGAACATGTGAATTTTGATTATGCACTAACCCTCTAATGAGTTGTTTTGAGTTTGGTGTGGAGGAAGTTTTCAAGGATCAAGAGAGGAGGATGATACAATATGATCAAGGAGAGTGAAAGCTCTAAGCTTGGGGATGCCCCGGTGGTTCATCCCTGCATATTTCAAGAAGACTCAAGCATCTAAGCTTGGGGATGCCCAAGGCATCCCCTTCTTCATCGACAACATTATCAGGTTCCTCTAGTGAAACTATATTTTTATTCCATCACATCTTATGTGCTTTACTTGAAGCGTCTGTATGTTTTTGTTTTGTTTTGTTTGAATAAAGTTGGATCCTAGCATTCATTGTGTGCGAGAGAGACACGCTCCGCTGTTGCATATGGACAAATATGTCCTTAGGCTTTACTCATAATATTCATGGCGAAGGTTGAACTGCTTCGTTAATTGTTATATGGTTGGAAACGGGAAATGCTACATGTGGTAATTGGTATAATGTCTTGAATAATTTGATACTTGGCAATTGTTGTGCTCATAAGGATCATGTTTAAGCTCTTGCATCATATACTTTGCACCTATTAGTGAAGAAATACATAGAGCTTGTTGAAATTTGGTTTGCATGATTGGTCTCTCTAAGGTCTAGATATTTTCTAGTAAGGGTTTGAACAACAAGGAAGACAGTGTAGAGTCTTATAATGCTTGCAATATGTTTTTCTGTGATTTTTGCTGTACCGGTTCATACTTGTGTTTGCTTCAAATAACCTTGCTAGCCTAAGCCTTGTATTGAGAGGGATTACTTCTCGTGCATCCAAATCCTTGAGCCAAATACTATGCCACTTGTGTCCACCATACCTACCTACTACATGGTATTTCTCTGCCATTCCAAAGTAAATTGCTTGAGTGCTACCTTTAAATTTCTATTCTTTATCTTTGCAATATATAGCTCATGGGACAAATAGCCTAAAAACTATTGTGGTATTGAATATGTACTTATGTATCTTATTTCTTATTAAGTTGCTTGTTGTGCGATAACCATGTTCCTGGGACGCCATCAACTATCTTTGTTGAATATCATGTGAGTTGCTATGCATGTTCGTCTTGTCTGAAGTAAGGGCGATTTACCATGAGTTGAATGGTTTGAGCATGCATATTGTTAGAGAAGAACATTGGGCCGCTAACTAAAGCCATGATCCATGGTGGAAGTTTCAGTTTTGGACAACAATCCTCAATCTCTTATGAGAATATTATTTGTTGTTGAATGCTTAAACATTAAAGAGGAGTCCATTATATGTTGTCTATGTTGTCCCGGTATGGATGTCTAAGTTGAAAATAATCAAAAGCGAGAAATCCAATGCGAGCTTTCTCCTTAGACCTTTGTACAGGTGGCATGGAGGTACCCCTTTGTGATACTTGGTTAAAACATATGTATTGCGGTGATAATCCAGGTAATCCGAGCTAATTAGGACAAGGTGTGGGCATTATTGGTAATCTATGCATGAGGCTTGCAACTTGTAGGATATAATTTACATAACACATATGCTTTATTACTACCGTTGACAAAATTGTTTCTTATTTTCAAAATAAAAGATGTAGCACAAATATAGCAATCGATGCTTCCCTCGTCGAAGGGCCACTCTTCTACTTTTATGTTGAGTCAGTTTACCTATTTCCTCCCATCTCAAGAAGCAAACACTTGTGTTAACTGTGCATTGATTCTTACATACTTGCATATTTGCATTCATCATATTACTTTATGTTGACAACTATCCATGAGATATATATGTTACAAGTTGAAAGCGACCGCTGAAACTTAATCTTCCTTTGTGTTGCTTCAATACCTTTACTATGAATTTATTGCTTTATGAGTTAACTCTTATGCAAGACTTATTGATGCTTGTCTTGAAAGTACTATTCATGAAAAGTCTTTGCTATATGATTCAGTTGTTTAACCATTGTCTTTACCATTTCTTTGGATCGCTGCATTCATTACATGTGCTTACAATAGTATTGATCAAGATTATGATAGCATGCCACTTCAGAAATTATCTTTGTTATCGTTTACCTACTCGGGACGAGTAGGAACTAAGCTTGGGGATGCTGATACGTCTTTAACGTATCGATAATTTCTTATGTTTCATGCTTGTTTTATGATAATACCTACATGTTTTATACATACTTTATGTCATATTTATGCATTTTCCGGCACTAACCTATTAACGAGATGCCGAAGAGCCAGTTGCTGTTTTCTGCTGTTTTTGGTTTCAGAAATCCTAGTAAGGAAATATTCTCGGAATTGGACGAAATCAACGCCCAGGATCTTATTTTTCCACGAAGCTTCCAGAACACCGGGGGAGATACGAAGTGGGGCGACGAGGCGCCCACACAACAGGGCGGCGCGGCCCAGGTGCTGGCCGCGCGGCCCTAGCGTGTGGGGCCCTCGTGGCGCCCCCTGACCTACCCTTCCGCCTACTTAAGCCTTCGTCGAGAATAACTCCGCATGCGAGAGCCACGATACGTAAAACCTTCCCGGAGACGCCGCCACCGCCAATCCCATCTCGGGGGATTCAGGAGATCGCCTCCGGCACCCTGCCGGAGAGGGGAATCATCTCCCGGAGGACTCTTCACCGCCATGGTCGCCTCCGGAGTGATGTGTGAGTAGTTCACCCCTGGACTATGGGTCCATAGCAGTAGCTAGATGGTCGTCTTATCCTAATTGTGCTATCATTGTTGGATCTTGTGAGCTGCCTAACATGATCAAGATCATCTATCTGTAATGCTACATGTTGCATTTGTTGGGATCCGATGAATAGTGAATGCTATGTTATGTTGATTATCAATCTATCATCTATGTGTTGTTTATGATCTTGCATGCTCTCCGTTGCTAGTAGAGGCTCTGGCCAAGTTTTTTACTTGTAACTCCAAGAGGGAGTATTTATGCTCGATAGTGGGTTCATGCCTCCATTAAATGCAGGACGTGTGAGAAAGTTCTAAGGTTGTGGATGTGCTGTTGCCACTAGGGATAAAACATCAATGCTATATCTAAGGATGTATTTATTGATTACATTACGCACCATACTTAATGCAGTTGTCTGTTGTTTGCAACTTAATACTGGAAGGGGTTCGGATGATAACCTGAAGGTGGACTTTTTAGGCATAGATGCATGCTGGATAGCGGTCTATGTACTTTGTCGTAATGCCCAATTAAATCTCACACTACTCATGATAACATGTATGTGCATTGTCATGCCATCTTTATTTCTCAATTGCCCAACTGTAATTTGTTCACCCAACATGCTTATTCTTATCGGAGAGACACCACTAGTGAACTGTGGACCCCGGTCCATTCTTTACATCGAATACAATCTACTGCAATACTCGTTCTAATGTTCTCTGCAAACATCATCATCCACACTATACATCTAATCCTTTCTTACAGTAAGCCGGTGAGATTGACAACCTCACTGTTATGTTGGGGCAAAGTACTTTGGTTGTGTTGTGCAGGTTCCACGTTTGCGCCGGAATCCCTGGTGTTGCGCCGCACTACACTCCGCCGCCATCAACCTTCAACGTGCTTCTTGGCTCCTACTGGTTCGATAAACCTTGGTTTCTTACTGAGGAAAACTTGCCGCTGTACGCATCACACCTTCCTCTTGGGGTTCCCAACGGACGCGTACTGTACGCGTAACAAGCGATCAACCCACTATCGAGCATAAATACTCCCTCTTGGAGTCACAAACATCTACTTGGCCAGAGCATCTACTAGCAACAAAGAGCATGCAAGATCATAAATAACATGACATCAATCTCAACCATAGTATTCAATATGCATCGGGTCCCAGCAAACACAACATGTAGCATTACATAAAGATAATCTTGATCACGATAGGCAGCTCACAAGATGAACATGAGGCACAAATTGGAGAAGACAACCATCTAGCTACTGCAATGGACCCATAGTCCAGGGATGAACTACTCACGCATCACTTCGTAGGCGGGCATGGCGATGTAGAAGCCTCCAGTGATGATCTCCCCCTCCGGCAGGGTGCCGGGAAGAGCTTCAGAATCCTCCCGAGATGGGCTCTGCAATGGCGGCCGCGATGGAACTTTTCGTGGATGGAGTCGCTGGTATTCAGGGTTTTCGCAAGATCGTGAATAAATAGGCGAATGAGATAGCTCGGTGGGGTGTCGGGGTGGCCCACACCACCTCTACGCGCGACCAGGGCTGGGCCGCGCCTAGGCGTGGTCTGGCCGCCCTACTGCACCTCTTCGACCCCCCTTCAGACTTCGTCTTTGTTACGGTGAAATATTGACTTCGGCTTTTGTTTCATCCAA
Source organism: Lolium perenne (assembly GCF_019359855.2). Classification (NCBI taxonomy): domain Eukaryota; kingdom Viridiplantae; phylum Streptophyta; class Magnoliopsida; order Poales; family Poaceae; genus Lolium; species Lolium perenne. Next base: position 89,281,878 of record NC_067247.2, read on the forward strand.
TTCCGAGAATATTTTCTGTACAACTTTTCTGAGACCAAAAATAGCAGAAAACAGGGAACTGGCACTGTGGCATCTTATCAATAGATTAGTGCCGAAAAATGTATAAAAGTGTAACGAAGTGCAAGTAAAACATAGTACAATTGGTGTAAAACAAGAATGGAGCATCAAAAATTATAGATACGTTTGCAACGTATCAATGAGCGATGAGCCTCTATAGCACAACAACTAAATAAGCCGTGTGCGACGGGGTCTCTTTTCGAACAGTTTACTTTATATAAATTGTTTGTGATACCCAGGTCCATGAAAACGATCAATGTTAACCAGCCATATGTGTTGAACTCGGGTGACACATGATTTGTTTCAACGAACCGTATACTTTCTGCATGCATCGTCCATGTTTTATCCATGAAACAACAAGCAAGACCTAACTGTACCCAATAACACAAAACTCAGCACTACATGCAAAATGCAAATATATTAGAAAACTAATTCTATTTGATTGCACATTCCATAAACCACATGCATATATTTATTTTGACATAGATTCAATTTCTAGCTCCACAATGAGAGAGTGGTAGAAATAATTCTTGGTTACGTCGTGTCTCCATGACATGTCAGTAATGCTGGCAATGATGCACCTCCAGCCTGGCTCTGCCTGCCACCTTCCACTTATTGTGCCATTTGCACCTATGGTAGGAAACCCGTATGCGTGCATTCTCGCTATACATGGCTGATACGTCTCAAACGTATCTATAATTTCTTATGTTACATGCTACTTTATTGATGGTACTCACATGTTTTATACACACTTAATGTCATATTTATGTATTTTCCGGCACTAACCTATTGACAAGATGACGAAGAGCCAGTTGCTGTTTTCTGCTGTTTTTGGTTTCAGAAATCCTACAAAGGAAATATTCTCGAAATTGGACGAAATCAACGCCCAGGGCTTATTTTTCCACGAAGCTTCCAGAAGACCGAAGGAGATACGAAGTGGCGCCATGAGGTGGCGCCACACTAAGGCGGCACGGCCAAGGAGGGGCCCGCGCCGCCCTGTTGTGTGGGCCCCTCGTGACGCCCCTAAACCTACCCTTTCGCCTACTTAAAGCCTTCGTCGCAAATACCCCAGTACCGAGAGCCACGATACGGAAAACCTTCCAGAGACGCCGCCGCCGCCAATCCCATCTCGAGGGATTTAGGAGATCGCCTCCGGCACCCTGCCGGAGAGGGGAATCATCTCCCGGAGGACTCTTTATCGCCATGATCGCCTCCGGATTGATGTGTGAGTAGTTCACCCCTGGACTATGGGTCCATAGCAGTAGCTAGATGGTCGTCTTCTCCTCATGTGCTATCATTGTTGGATCTTGTGAGCTGCCTAACGTGATCAAGATCATCTATCTGTAATGCTACATGTTGCGTTTGTTGGGATCCGATGAATATGGAATACTATGTTATGTTGATTATCAATCTATCATATATGTGTTGTTTAAGATCTTGCATGCTCTCCGTTTCTAGTAGAGGCTCTGGCCAAGTTGATACTTGTAACTCCAAGAGGGAGTATTTATGCTCGATAGTGGGTTCATGCCTCCATTTAATCTGGGACAGTGACAGAAAGTTCTAAGGTTTTGGATGTGCTGTTGCCACTAGGGATAAAACATTAATGCTTTGTCTAAGGATATTTGTGTTGATTACATTACGCACCATACTTAATGCAATTGTCTGTTGTTTGCAACTTAATACTGGAAGGGGTGCGGATGCTAACCCGAAGGTGGACTTTTTAGGCATATATGCATGCTGGATAGCGGTCTATGTACTTTGTCGTAATGCCCAATTGAATTTCACACTACTCATCATGATATGTATGTGCATTGTCATGCCCTCTTTATTTGTCAGTTGTCCAACTGTAATTTGTTCACCCAACATGATTTATCTTATTGGAGAGACACCACAAGTGAATTGTGGACCCGAGTCCATTCTTTTACATCGAATACAATCTACTGCAATACTTGTTCTTACTGTTCTTCGCAAACATCATCTTCCACACTATACATCTAATCCTTTGTTACAGCAAGCCGGTGAGATTGACAACCTCACTGTTACGTTGGGGCAAAGTACTTTGATTGTGTTGTGCAGGTTCCACGTTGGCGCCGGAATCTCTGGTGTTGCGCAGCACTACACTCCGCCACCAACGACCTTCACGTGCTCCTTGACTCCTACTGGTTCGATAACCTTGGTTTCTTACTGAGGGAAAAACTTGCCGTTGCACGCATCATACCTTCCTCTTGGGGTTCCCAACGGGCGCATGCTATACGCGTACAAGCAACGTTTTTTCTAGCGCCGTTGCCGGGGAGATCAAGACACGCTGCAAGGGGAGTATCCCACTTCCAATCTCTTTACTTTGTTTTTGTCTTGCTTTACTTTACTTTATTTACTGCTTTGTTTGCTTACTTATAAAAAAAACACAAAAAAATTAGTTACTTGCATTACTTTATTTACTGTCTTGTTTGCGTTCTCTATATTAAAAACACAAAAAAATTAGTTACTTGCATTTACTTTATTTTATTTCATCATGTTTCCTTCTAAGTTTACTCTGAAAGATATACCGGTAGGACGAGGGTCTATTATTGGAAGAGATAATATAGAAGAATTTTTCACCCATGTTAGTATGGATGAAGATTTTGAAGATATACCCTTGGTAAAAGCTGTCCCTACTTATGAAAGGGCTTCTGCTTGTTTAGTACACATGTTGGAAACTAGATTTGTTAATCTCAATCCCATAATACAACATATGTTTCTTACACTTTCTGATATGGAGATGGGAGACAAGAGAGATTTTGCTTTAAAAGTCCTTCTTAGAGAATTTGAAGATATAGCTAAAGAAGCTAGAAAAGTTTTTATTAAGCATAAGAGGCTTGGTTTGTTCACTGATTTTAAAAGAACACTTGAAAAGATGGACATGGATAGAATAAGGTACACTAATAATGTTAATGATGGTGGGGAGATTAAAGTACCGATAGCTAGTAAGCTCCTAGGAATGCATGAAGCTCTAGAAAATAACTATGCTTGGCTTGTTCCTGAAAATTTGTTTGATGAGAATAGCAAGCCTAAAAGTAATGAAAAAGGAGCCTCTGAAACTTGCATAGATAAGATATAATGCATAGTTGAGAAAACTCCGAACCCCTCCGTTGATGCATCATCTCTTGATAATACTTGATTCACACTTTCTGCGCCTAGCTGAAAGGCGTTAAAGAAAAGCGCTTATGGGAGACAACCCATGATTTTACTTCTGCACTTTTGTTTTATATTTGAGTCTTGGAAGTTGTTACTACTGTAGCAACCTCTCCTTATCTTTATTTTATTGCATTTTTGTGCCAAGTAAAGTCTTTGATAGTAAGGTTCATACTAGATTTGGATTACTGCGCAGAAACAGATTTCTTGCTGTCACGAATTTGAGTAGTATTCTCTGTAGGTAACTCAAAAAAATCTTCCAATTTACGTGAGTGATCCTCAGATATGTACGCAACTTTCATTCAATTTGAGCATTTTCATCTGAGCAAGTTAAGTGCCCCAGAAAAATTCGTCTTTACGGACTGTTCTGTTTTGACAGATTCTGCTTTTTATTTCGCATTGCCTGTTTTGCTATGTTTGATGGATTTCTTTGTTCCATTAACTTTCAGTAGCTTTGTGCAATGTCCAGAAGTGTTAAGAATGATTATGTCACCTCTGAACATGTGAATTTTTGATTATGCACTAACCCTCTAATGAGTTTGTTTTGAGTTTGGTGTGGAGGAAGTTTTCAAGGATCAAGAGAGGAGGATGATACAATATGATCAAGGAGAGTGAAAGCTCTAAGCTTGGGGATGCCCTCGTGGTTCATCCCTGCATATTTCAAAAAGACTCAAGCATCTAAGCTTGGGGATGCCCAAGGCATCCCTTTCTTCATCGACAACATTATCAGGTCACCTCTAGTGAAACTATATTTTTATTCCGTCACATCTTATGTGCTTTACTTGGAGCGTCTGTTTGTTCTTGTTTTTGTTTTGTTTGAATAAAATTGGATCCTAGCATTCATTGTGTGGGAGAGAGACACGCTCCGCTGTTGCATATGAACGCATATGTTCTTATCTTTATTCTTAATGTTCATGGCGAAGGTTGAAACTGCTTCGTTAATTGTTATATGGTTGGAAACAGAAAATGCTACATGTGGTAATTGGTATAATGTCTTGAATAATTTGATACTTGGCAATTGTTGTGCTCATATAGATCATGTTTAAGCTCTTGCATCATGTACTTTGCACCCATTAATGAAGAAATACCGTAGAGCTTGTTGACATTTGGTTTGCATGATTGGTCTCTCTAAAGTCTAGATATTTTCTGGTGAGGGTTTGAACAACAAGGAAGACAGTGTAGAGTCTTATAATGCTTGCAATATGTTCTTATGTAAGTTTTGCTGTACCGGTTCATACTTATGTTTGCTTCAAATAACCTTGCTAGCCTAAGCCTTGTACTGAGAGGGAATACTTCTCGTGCATCCAAATCCTTGAGCCAAAAACTATGCCATTTGTGTCCACCATACCTACCTACTACATGGTATTTCTGCCATTCCAAGTAAATATTTCATGTGCTACCTTTAAACAATTCAAAATTTATTATCTCTTATTTGTGTCAATGTTTTATAGCTCATGAGGAAGTATGTGGTGTTTATCTTTCAATCTTGTTGGGCAACTTTCACCAATGGACTAGTGGCTTCATCAGCTTATCCAATAATTTTGCAAAAAGAGCTGGCAATGGGGTTCCCAGCCCAAATTAATTAACCTTAATAGACACTCCTCCATGGTATGTGATTGATGGAAGGCACCCGAGGATTCGTTAGCCATGGCTTGAGAAAGAAAAGGTAGGGAGGAGTGTCATCTCTAAATAAAACTAAAATAAAAAGACACTCCTTCATGGTATGTGATTGTTGGAAGGCACCCGAGGATTCGGTTAGCCATGGTTTGTGAAAGCAAAGGTTGGAAGGAGTGTCACCCAAAAATAAAAATAATCATGGGAGCCGCTCTTCGAAAGTCTGTCTGGCAAGGGGGTTAGAGTACCCACTACCATTCGTTGACAACAACAAACACCTCTCAAAACTTTACTTTTATGCTCTCTTTATGATTTCAAAACTTGAAAAGTTCTAGCACATGATTTATCCCTGCTTCCCTCTGCGAAGGGCCTTTCTTTTACTTTTATGTTGAGTCCTACTTCTTTCCATCTTAAGAAGCAAACACTTGTGTTAACTGTGCATTGATTCTTACATACTTGCTTATTTGCATTCATCATATTACTTTATGTTGACAATTATCCATGAGATAAACATGTTGAAGTTGAAAGCAACCGCTGAAACTTATATCTTCCTTTGTGTTGCTTCAAAACTTTCTACTAAGAATCTATTGATTTATGAGTTAACTCTTATGCAAAACTTATTGATGCTTGTCTTGAAAGTACTATTCATGAAAAGTCTTTGCTATATGATTCAGTTGTTTACTCATTGTCTTTACCATTGCTTCGAATCGCTGCATTCATTACATATGCTTACAATGGTATTGATCAAGATTATGATAGCATGTCAATTCAAAAATTATCTTTGTTATCGTTTACCTTCTCGAGGACGAGTAGAAACTAAGCTTGGGGATGCTTGATACGTCTCAAATGTATCTATAATTTCTTATGTTCCATGCTACTTTATTGATGATACTCACATGTTTTATACACACTTTATGTCATATTTATGCATTTTCCGGCACTAACCTATTGACAAGATGCCGAAGAGCTAGTTGCTGTTTTCTGCTGTTTTTGGTTTCAGAAATCCTACAAAGGAAATATTCTCGGAATTGGACGAAATCAAAGCCCAGGGGCTTATTTTTCCACGAAGCTTCCAGAAGACCGAAGGAGATACGAAGTGGGGCCATGAGGTGGCGCCACACTAAGGCGGCGCGGCCAAGGAGGGGCCCGCGCCGCCCTGTTGTGTGGGCCCCTCGTGACGCCCCTAAACCTACCCTTCCGCCTACTTAAAGCCTTCGTCGCGAATACCCCAGTACCGAGAGCCACGATACGGAAAACCTTCCAGAGACGCCGCCGCCGCCAATCCCATCTCTGGGGATTCAGGAGATCGCCTCTGGCACCCTGCCGGAGAGGGGAATCATCTCCCGGAGGACTCTTCATCGCCATGATCGCCTCCGGATTGATGTGTGAGTAGTTCACCCCTGGACTATGGGTCCATAGCAGTAGCTAGATGGTCGTCTTCTCCTCATGTGCTATCATTGTTGGATCTTGTGAGCTGCCTAACATGATCAAGATCATCTATCTGTAATGCTACATGTTGCGTTTGTTGGGATCCGATGAATATGGAATACTATGTTATGTTGATTATCAATCTATCATATATGTGTTGTTTAAGATCTTGCATGCTCTCCGTTTCTAGTAGAGGCTCTGGCCAAGTTGATACTTGTAACTCCAAGAGGGAGTATTTATGCTCGATAGTGGGTTCATGCCTCCATTTAATCTGGGACAGTGACAGAAAGTTCTAAGGTTGTGGATGTGCTGTTGCCACTAGGGATACAAAATCAATGCTTTGTCTAAGGATATTTGTGTTGATTACATTACACACCATACTTAATGCAATTGTCTGTTGTTTGCAACTTAATACTGGAAGGGGTGCGGATGCTAACCCGAAGGTGGACTTTTTAGGCATAGATGCATGCTGGATAGCGGTCTATGTACTTTGTCGTAATGCCCAATTGAATTTCACACTACTCATCATGATATGTATGTGCATTGTCATGCCCTCTTTATTTTTCAATTGCCCAACTGTAATTTGTTCACCCAACATGCTTTATCTTATTGGAGAGACACCACTAGTGAACTGTGGACCCGGGTCCATTCTTTTACATCGAATACAATCTACTGCAATACTTGTTCTTACTGTTCTTCGCAAACATCATCTTCCATACTATACATCTAATCCTTTGTTACAGCAAGCCGGTGAGATTGACAACCTCACTGTTACGTTGGGGCAAAGTACTTTGATTGTGTTGTGTGATACGTCTCCGACGTATCGATAATTTCTTATGTTCCATGCTTGTTTTATGACAATACCTATATGTTTTGTTCACACTTTATGATGATTTGATGTGTTTTTCGGAACTAACCTATTGACGAGATGCCGAAGTGCCAGTTCCTGTTTTCTGCTGTTTTTGGTTTCAGAAATCCTAGTAAGAAAATATTCTCGGAATTGGACGAAATCAACGCCCAGCATCTTAGAATTGCACGAAGCTTCCAGAACACCCGAGAGGGACCAGAGGAGGGCCACAGGGGGCCCACACATGTGGCTGGCGCGGCCCAGGCCTTGGCCGCGCCGCCCTATTGTGTGGCGGCTCCGTACCCCCTCCGACTCCGCCTCTTCGCCTATTTAAAGGTCCCTGACCTAAATCTTCGATACGAAAAAGCCACGGTACGAGAAACCTTCCAGAGCTGCCGCCATCGCGAAGCCAAGATCTGGGGGACAGGACTCTCTGTTCCGGCACGCCGCCGGGACGGGGAAGTGCCCTCGGAAGGCTTCTCCATCGACACCGCTGCCATCTCCACCGTCATCTTCATCACCGCTGCTGTCTCCCATGAGGAGGGAGTAGTTCTCCATCAAGGCTAAGGGCTGTACCGGTAGCTATGTGGTTAATCTCTCTCCTATGTACTTCAATACAATAATCTCATGAGCTGCCTTACATGATTGAGATTCATATGATGATGCTTGTAATCTAGATGTCATTATGCTAGTCAAGTGAATTTTACTTATGTGATCTCCGGAGACTCCTTGTCCCACGTGTGTAAAGGTGACAGTGTGTGCACCGTGTGGGTCTCTTAGGCTATATTTCACAGAATACTTATTCACTGTTATGAATGGCATAGTGAAGTGCTTATTTATATCTCTTTATGATTGCAATGTGTTTTGTATCACAATTTATCTGTGTGCTACTCTAGTGATGTTATTAAAGTAGTTTATTACTCCTACATGGTGTAATGGTGACAGTGTGTGCATCGTGTTAGTACTTGGCGTAGGCTATGATTGTGATCTCTTGTAGATTATGAAGTTAACTATTGCTATGATGGTATTGATGTGATCTATGCCTCCTTTCGTAGCGTGAAGGTGACAGTGTGCATGCTATGTTAGTACTTGGTTTGGTTATGTTGATCTGTCGTGCACTCTAAGGTTATTTAAATATGAACATTGAATATTGTGGAGCTTGTTAACTCCGGCATTGAGGGTTCGTGTAATCCTACACAGTTAGTGGTGTTCATCATCCAACAAGAGAGTGTAGAGTCTAGCATCTATCTATTTATTCTGTTATGTGATCAATGTTGAGAGTGTCCACTAGTGAAAGTATGATCCCTAGGCCTTGTTTCCAATACTGCTATCGCTGCTTGTTTACTGTTTTACTGCGTTTCTACTGCCTGCAATATTACCACCATCAACTACACGCCAGCAAGCACTTTTCTGGCGCTGTTGCTACTGCTCATACTTATTCATACCACCTGTATTTCACTATCTCTTCGCCGAACTAGTGCACCTATTAGGTGTGTTGGGGACACAAGAGACTTCTTGCTTTGTGGTTGCAGGGTTGCATGAGAGGGATATCTTTGACCTCTTCCTCCCTGAGATCGATAAACCTTGGGTGATCCACTTAAGGGAAACTTGCTGCTGTTCTACAAACCTCTGCTCTTGGAGGCCCAACACTGTCTACAAGAATAGAAGCACCCGTAGACATCAAGCACTTTTCTGGCGCCGTTGCCGGGGAGGAAAGGTAAAAGGCACTCATACTCCGGTTCTAGGTAACAGTACTTTTCTGGCGCCATTGTGTGTGTGCTCGAAGCTATTTCCTTTAGATCCTGCAATTGCATCTTTTTGTTTCTTGTTTACACTAGTAAGGCATAATGGACAACAATGAGCTTCTTATTCTATTTCCTGAGTTAAGACATGGATGGTTTGATCAGAAAATTAAAAAACCCATGGAACATATTAGCATGAACACATTGAACACCATTGTTGCTAATGATATGGAAAATTCTAAGCTTGGGGAAGCTGGTTTTGATGAGCATGATCTTTTTAGTCCCCCAAGCATGGAGGAGAAAATTTATTTTGATGATACTTTGCCTCCTATTTATGATGATTATAATGATAGTAGTATTTTGGTACCACCTGTTATGGAGGATACATTTGATTATGATTACAATATGCCTCCTATATTTGATGATGAGAATAATAATGATAGCTACTTTGTTGAATTTGCTCCCACTATTACTAATAAAATTGACTATGCTTATGTGGAGAGTAATAATTTTATGCATGAGACTCATGATAAGAATGCTTTATGTGATAGTTATATTGTTGAGTTTGCTCATGATGCTACTGAAAGTTATTATGAGAGAGGAAAATATGGTTGTAGAAATTTTCATGTTACTAAAACACCTCTCTATATGCTAAAAATCTTGAAGATGAGCTTGTCTAGTTTTCCTATGCTTGTCACTTTGCTCTTCATGAATTTATTTGTGTACAAGATTCCTTTTCATAGGAAGCATGTTAGACTTAAATGTGTTTTGAATTTGCTTCTTGATGCTCTCTTTTGCTTCAACTCTCATCTTTATGAGTGCATCATTAAAACTGCTGAGCCCATCTTAATGGCTATAAAGAAAGAACTTCTTGGGAGATAACCCATGTGTTTATTTTGCTACAGTACTTTTGTTTTATATTTGTGTATTGGAAGTTGTTACTACTGTAGCAACCTCTCCTTATATTATTTTATTGCATTGTTGTGCCAAGTAAAGTCTTTGATAGAAAGGTTCATACTAGATTTGGATTACTGCGCAGAAACAGATTTCTTTGCTGTCACGAATCTGGGCCAAATTCTCTGTAGGTAACTCAGAAAATTATGCCAATTTACGTGAGTGATCCTCAGATATGTACACAACTTTCATTAAATTTGAGCATTTTCATTTGAGCAAGTCTGGTGCCTCAATAAAATTCGTCTTTACGGACTGTTCTGTTTTGACAGATTCTGCCTTTTATTTCGCATTGCCTCTTTTGCTATGTGGGATGAATTTCTTTGTTCCATTAACTTTCAGTAGCTTTGTGCAATGTCCAGAAGTGTTAAGAATGATTATGTCACCTCTGAACATGTGAATTTCGATTGTGCACTAACCCCCTAATGAGTTGTTTTGAGTTTGGTGTGGAGGAAGTTTTCAAGGATCAAGAGAGGGAGATGATACAATATGATCAAGGAGAGTGAAAGCTCTAAGCTTGGGGATGCCCCGGTGGTTCACCCCTGCATATTTCAAGAAGACTCAAGCGTCTAAGCTTGGGGATGCCCAAGGCATCCCCTTCTTCATCGACAACATTATCAGGTTCCTTCTCTTGAAACTATATTTTTATTCGGTCACATCTTATGTACTTTACGTGGAGCGTCTGTTTGTTTTTGTTTTTGTTTTTGCTTTAATAAATGCTTGTGTGGGAGAGAGACACGCTCCGCTGGTTCATATGAACACATGTGTTCTTAGCTTTTAATTTTCTTGGCGAAGGTTAAAACTGCTTCGTTAATTGTTATATGGTTGGAAACGGGAAATGCTACATGTGGTAATTGGTATAATGTCTTGAATAATGTGATACTTGGCAATTGTTGTGCTCATGTTTAAGCTCTTGCATCATATACTTTGCACCTATTAATGAAGAAATACATAGAGCTTGCTAAAATTTGGTTTGCATGATTGGTCTCTCTAAGGTCTAGATATTTTCTAGTAAGGGTCGAACAACAAGGAAGACGGTGTAGACTCTTATATTTTCTCGGAATTAGACGAAATCAACGCCCAGCATCTTAGAATTGCACGAAGCTTCCAGAACACCCGAGAGGGACCGGAGGAGGGCCACAGGGGGCCCACACATGTGGCTGGCGCGGCCCAGGCCTTGGCCGCGCCGCCCTATTGTGTGGCGGCTCCGTACCCCCTCCGACTCCGCCTCTTTGCCTATTTAAAGGTCCCTGACCTAAATCTTCGATACGAAAAAGCCACGGTACGAGAAACCTTCCAGAGCCGCCGCCATCGCGAAGCCAAGATCTGGGGGACAGGACTCTCTGTTCCGGCACGCCGCCGGGATGGGGAAGTGCCCCCGGAAGGCTTCTCCATCGACACCGCTGCCATCTCCACCGCCATCTTCATCACCGCTGTTGTCTCCCATGAGGAGGGAGTAGTTCTCCATCAAGGCTAAGGGCTGTACCGGTAGCTATGTGGTTAATCTCTATCCTATGTACTTCAATACAATAATCTCATGAGCTGCCTTACATGATTGAGATTCATATGATGATGCTTGTAATCTAGATGTCATTATGCTAGTCAAGTGAATTTTACTTATGTGATCTCCGGAGACTCCTTGTCCCACGTGTGTAAAGGTGACAGTGTGTGCACCGTGTGGGTCTCTTAGGCTATATTTCACAGAATACTTATTCACTGTTATGAATGGCATAGTGAAGTGCTTATTTATATCTCTTTATGATTGCAATGTGTTTTGTATCACAATTTATCTGTGTGCTACTCTAGTGATGTTATTAAAGTAGTTTATTCCTCCTGCACGGTGTAATGGTGACAGTGTGTGCATCGTGTTAGTACTTGGCGTAGGCTATGATTGTGATCTCTTGTAGATTATGAAGTTAACTATTGCTATGATGGTATTGATGTGATCTATGCCTCCTTTCGTAGCGTGAAGGTGACAGTGTGCATGCTATGTTAGTACTTGGTTTGGTTATGTTGATCTGTCGTGCACTCTAAGGTTATTTAAATATGAACATTGAATATTGTGGAGCTTGTTAACTCCGGCATTGAGGGTTCGTGTAATCCTACACAGTTAGTGGTGTTCATCATCCAACAAGAGAGTGTAGAGTCTAGCATCTATCTATTTATTCTGTTATGTGATCAATGTTGAGAGTGTCCACTAGTGAAAGTATGATCCCTAGGCCTTGTTTCCAATACTGCTATCGCTGCTTGTTTACTGTTTTACTGCGTTTCTACTGCCTGCAATATTACCACCATCAACTACACGCCAGCAAGCACTTTTCTGGCGCTGTTGCTACTGCTCATACTTATTCATACCACCTGTATTTCACTATCTCTTCGCCGAACTAGTGCACCTATTAGGTGTGTTGGGGACACAAGAGACTTCTTGCTTTGTGGTTGCAGGGTTGCATGAGAGGGATATCTTTGACCTCTTCCTCCCTGAGATCGATAAACCTTGGGTGATCCACTTAAGGGAAACTTGCTGCTGTTCTACAAACCTCTGCTCTTGGAGGCCCAACACTGTCTACAAGAATAGTAGCACCCGTAGACATCATTGTGCAGGTTCCACGTTGGCGCCGGAATCCCTGGTGTTGCGCCGCACTACACTCCGCCACCAACGACCTTCACGTGCTCCTTGACTCCTACTGGTTCGATAACCTTGGTTTCTTACCGAGGGAAAAACTTGACGCTGCACGCATCATACCTTCCTCTTGGGGTTCCCAACGGGCGCGTGTTGTACGCGTACAAGCAATGGCCACGTGTCGGGCCGGGCCGGGTCATGAAAAATCCCAATGAAGAAAAGTTAGGCATGAGCTTGGCCCTGCCGAAATCCCGAAAACCCATCGGGACAATGGACTGCGGGCCAGCCGCTTCATTAAATGCACTTTTCAGTCTTCCTAGGCCCGACCCGGTCATCAGGCCAACATTTTTAAGCCTAGGCCCTTCAGGCCGGGTCTCGGGCTGGGCTATCCATGGCTAGGCATGATTCTCGCTGACCCTAATCTGGAAGTAGTTCTCCACTTCACTAGATGCATGGTTGTAAGGGTACATTGCCCCTAAGTGTGTTTTTGGTAATTAATTAGAATCTTCTATGGACTAATATTTTCATTGTGTTCAGATGAAGGAATGTTCCATAGATATTGCTTGTAGTCCATGTGTTGTATTCAAATGTGGATGCCATTAATATAAATAAATAAATATATCTTTGGTATTGGCATCAACAACATCTATTTGAAAAGAAGAATATTATATTATTAAGATCTTGAGAGTGTGATTTGAAGATAAGAATTCAAGATATGGCTCTAAGTCGGTGTCATAATAGTCTCATGAGTTGAGCTATGGTTGACAAAGGTTTAGAACATGCAATCGAATGAAGAGTTCCTTACCTTATTCTGATACATAATGAAGAGATACAAGGTTGATCAAAACTATGAGTGAAGATTGAATTCAATTTGGTCAACACATGAATCATAAAGATTGTACCACTTTGAGTCATGTGATCTTGTGGTATGGACGTTTGGTAAGCCTTATCAATTAATTATGCTTCATGAGCTAACCCACTATATATGTGCATTTGTGTTGTCTATATGGGTTAGGTATCTTACCATGGACATGCATCAAGAATATGATCCCATATAGCCCATATGAGGATGGCATCAAGTATGGATGTCATCAAGGTTGAGAAGGGAAAGTTCAAGATGAGCATATTGAGAAGAACATGCTTGAAACTTGTCGTCCATTTTGTGATAATGAATTTGTGAAGATGTGCTTCAAATGAATCTTTCCCATAGTGCGGTATGGGGGAGCAATCATGAGTCTTCATGAAACAACACTGATCAAGTGGGCATTCCGGCTTAAATGAAGCATGGAGCATCATCATCAAGATCAAGCGGGATACACAAGGCAAAGGTATGGCGTTGCTAGATTGTCCCTTTACCGGTCACAAGTTGGTTGTTGGGAGACCGGGTTATAGGATAGATAGCTACACTATCAGGAGGGGTTTTCAGTTGGGTAACTTGATCGCATCATCTTAGGGAGCTCAATCATTTGCATGCTATGCATTCCTATTCTTGTTGATTCTTGGTTTTCTTCGTGTGAGATTCTTGAATTTGTTTCTAGCTTTTCAACAATCTCAAATTTATCGACATCTTCTATTGCGTTTTCGAGATTGGACGTCTTTTTCCATTTTTTTGACGTTGAGAGCATCCTCTCTAAAATCATGTAAAATCTTTTCGTGAGGAGTATTAATATTTCCTGAAGTGAGACCGCACAGGCCCGAGACTTGTCCTTATATATCTAAATAAGATGTTAGGGTTGTGTTTACTAGGCCCTAATGGGACCAAATTTGCACACGACATACATATAAAACACTATGTGTGTTGTTAAAAATATATATTCAAACATTACCGTATGTGTGCACAGTTTACTTGCAATATAAATCTTGAATAACGTTTTGATAATGTATTTGGGTTCACCGGAAAGGCACCAATCAAACATAGCTGTTATTTCTTTTTACAAAAGACCGTTAATAATATTTGAGCATCGGTCAAAAGGGTTGCAATCAGACATGGTTGTCCTTCCTATTACCCACCACCCCATCGCCACAACCAGTCGCTCCCTCAGCTAAGCATCGCCTACAAAAAAAGGAGATCAATACTCGGCCGCTACCTTCATTGGGACGTGCACAAGCTTCGCCTATGACCCCTCAGGCAACGAGAACGCAAAGGAGGGAGTGTGGGTCTAGTGGTGGGTGTTGACATGTACAAGTAGATTGCCTAGCCCTTTCCATCACTTCGGACTTTTGGTTCAAGTGGCTAGTGCATGAAGCTTAACAGTGGGGACCCTAGGGTTCCTCTGGGCAAAACTTGGGCCGGGCCAGGTTTCGGGCTAGGCCCGAAAAATCCCAAACCTGACCCGTCCCTACTGTTGGGCCTATAAATCGAGCCTAAACCGGCCCGACCTGAGAAACCTAGCCCAAACCTTACCTAAATTGCGAAAACTACAAACCCAAGCTCATCCCTGCCCAACGTTCGGGCTTAAAAACCAGGGCCGAGTCCAACCCAAAGTGCAAGTCCGGTCCGGGATTTTCGGGCCAGGCTAGGTTGGGTGGTCGGGCCGGGTTACCCATGCCTAAGTTCCTCCATGTCACCAAAAGAGGGTCCCGGGTACCTACACATGATACCACCCTCAATCTAGTGAGGATTAGTCACAGACCCAAAAATAACCTTGGAACAACAGAGGCTAAACATGGTACTGATTGGACTGATTGGAGTACCTGAACGAGCACCGGTGTACTGATTGGAGTACCTGAACGAGCACCGGTGTGCTGATTGGCCGATGGTATACGATGTTTGTCTGGCCGGAGAAGGTTAGTATCGACGGCTGGGCCTCGTCACCGCTGTAGCGGCCTTTCCTGTGAAAAGACCGGTCACTCGCACAGATCGGGCCCTGCGACCTTTCAACGGCGAGCCACCTGGCCGAACGACGTGCGAAATGCTCTTTACCACGGCGCGGCGCGCGTCCGGCCGTCCGATCGGCCGGCGAGCACCATCAGGACGGGCCATGGAGGGAAGCACAAACCGAGCAAGGAGAAAAGCGTCGGATTCGGTGGGTTTCAGTGCGGGATCGGTCGACGGGCACCGCCTCCGGCACGGGAATCTGCGCGCGCGACGAGATCGGATGCCGTCCCGCGCGCGGTGGCGGTGAGGGCGAAAGGCGCAGCGCACCGTGCCTCCCGGAGAAAAGAAAAGAGGAGGAATTCGTATCTGTGGCCCGGCGCGCCCGCCGGCGGCGCTGTCCGGCCGCGCGACCGTCCACTGACATTTCTTTGATCCCGAAACGGAAATGGTTCTTCTACCTAAGCGTACCATACCGCGGTTTGTTAATTGTTTGCTGGTGGTCGATCGTTAATCTAAGATTGACGAGACACCTCCAGTATTTTGCTTATTATTATCCGTGCCTTGGATTTGACGTGATTTTGGAGTGGGGAAATTGCTCGGGTGAGAGCTGAGGTAGTGCTGCTTTCGTAGTGTGTTTGTCGTACATGTGCTATGCTTTTTGTGTGGAAAAATATATAGCTCGGAAAGGAAATGAAAGTAACGCCCATGCTTCCTTTTGGTGGATCCCCGTTCCTTTTTCCCGTCTCTTGTTTTGACGCTAAGCATCCCAAATATCGAGAAATAAGTAAAACATAAGAAGAGCATGGCCTCGGGAATATTGGAAAATTAACTTTTACGAGTCAGATACGAAATTAAACTAAAAATAATTTCATCCAAATTTAGCTATATATTACAAAGTTGAATGAATACTGCTAAAATTTAACTAAAACCTAGTCTACTAGCCGTCCTTTGGGGCGTGCGACGCCCAGCCTCGCCATGGTTTTCCCCTTTGCTTGCACGCCTGCTCCCGTATCTGTCTATTCGCCCTTGCTTCGTGCATCGGGTGGTGCAGCATCGTCACAGGCGTCGCGGAGCTTCGTTGCGCGTTGGGCCTTGAACGCCACTCGCCACCTGTGGGACGCTGCGTTCTGTACGAGTCGCACTATTTCTCGGACGTCTGCCTCGGTCTGGCGTTGAGCATTGAAACAACCTCTACTGCTCGGCGCCATGAGCAGGTGACGAACCTCCTCCATGGGCGCCCGCTTGCGCGAGATCTCGATGACACGCTCGAAGATGGCGACGTAGGTCTCCTTGAGCACTTGATCTTGAATTCTCCGGCCCGCACCGTGTTGAAGGATGCTAGGATCGCCGCCTGCTCTCGCCCCCCCCCCCCCCCCCCCCCACAAACTCCTCCTCCGCGGCCCACTCAGCCTCCGCGTCCGCTACGAACGCATGGTCCCAGTCATCAAACTCCGAGTCGCTAGAATTGTCGTTGAAAGTGAATTCCGCCTGCTCGAGCTCAGGTTACGGCAGGGGCATTCGGTAGTTGCATCCTAGCAAGGAGTAGGTGGTGGCAAGCAGGCGCGGCATTGTGAAGGGTGCAGAGGGGAGTGTGGCAAATGTGTGGATGTGAGTGCGGTGGAGGTGAGCCGAGAGGGTGCTAAGTAGGAAGATAGGACCGATATGCGCATTTATATCGGCGGTATGCTAGATGTCTCTGTCTAGGGAACCGTCGCTTTCATTAAAAATGGCGACCCACCTCGGATAGTATCTAACGTGTCTCATTAAAGCGTGAGCCGTTGTTTGTGCCACTAACAAGACACCCCCACCCTTCAAATATGACGTGACACAACACGCTCATCCAGTGCCCTGGGCGTAGGGGTTTGCATAGAGTTGATGACGCTTGTATTGGATTTTAAAATATGCAGACACATTATTAGATGCTCTGGTGTAAATTTAAAATATGATCGAGGCCCCAATATGACTAGACTACTGGGATCGCTATTGGGACGACCGGTCGAGATGGTCTAAGGGCATCTCCAACGCGGGTACGCAAAAGGTAAAACGGATACCGCGTGCGTCCGTTTGGGTAAAAACGCGTCCCAATGCGCAGACCCAAATGCAAAACGGACTGCCCGTGAGGTCCGGCACGACCCAAAGCCGGCTTAAATTTGGGAGGCTTTTGCGTCCTCCCGGACGACTTCGAGCGGCTCTGGACATCCGTTTATATCCGCCCGACCCCACATCTTCTCTCTCCTCTGTTTGCTTTCTCCCATGGAGATGGCCGAAATAGCCCCCGGATTTTGACCGGCCTGACCAACTGCCGCCGTTGCACACGTCGGCCGCACCCCGGCGCCGACTCCTCACTTTTTTTCATCCATGCCGGAAGTTGCTGCTTCCAAAAAGAGCTCCGACGACAAACCTCGTCGACGGCGCGGGCACGGGCGCCGGCCGCGCGAGCCATGGGCGTGGGCGGAGCTCGCCGCGAGCACGGCGAGGGAACGGACGCCGGCCACGCGAGCCACGCCGCCGTGGGCGGAGCTCGCCGCGATGGAGTGCGGGCACGGACGGGGACGGCGGGGCGCCGCCGGCCGCGTCGGCCACGCGCGGGTACGGCGGGGCGCCGCCGGCCGCCGGCCACGCGCGGGCACGGGCGGGCGCCGCCGGCCGCCGGCCACGCGCGGGCACGGGTGAGGCACGGGCGGCGCGCCGCGCGGGCACGGGCGGGGCGGGGCGGACGAGCGGCGAGGGCCGGACACGGCCGTGCGCACCACGGCGGCGGGCGGAGCGCCGTCCCGCCACGGGCGGGCGAGGCGGCGAGCGGGCACGGCCGGGGCGGCGCCGGTCACGTCCATCACGGGCGTGGCAGAGCTGGCCGTCGCTCCACGGGCGGGCGGACGGGCATGGCCGGGCGGGGGCGGCGGGCACGGCCGGCGGGGCCGGAGCCGGCCGTGCGCGCCACGGGCGGGGAGAGCCGGCCGCATCTCGCCACGACGGCGCCGCGAGACGCGCCACGCCACGAGCACGGCCTCCTCCTGCTCGCCATGGCCTCCTCCAGCCAGCCATGGCCGCCTCCGGCTGCTGCCCGCGCGCCTGCCATGGCCTCCTCCGGCTCGACCGCGTCGAGAAACGTTGTTGCGCCGGTGGAACTAGTACAAGGAGAGAGAGATGATTGTTTTATTTTTGGGTCTTGAGCTGCGTTGGGGATTACTAGCCGAGACCAATGTCCGTAGACCATCCGCGCGCATCCGCGTGTCCGCGCGGCGACCCAAACGACCCAAAACGGACGTCCGTTTGGGTCGCGCGGTTGGAGATGCCCTAAGCATACAAGAAGAGTACGACTAGTTCATGATCAGTATTCCTTGGTGGTAAATGCAGTAGAAGCTATGGTGACCAAGGACAAGCCCGCGAAGAACCAAAATGCATCGGCCGCTGAACGGACATTTGTGCTAACCATAATAAATTTTAGTATCCAAAATACCCATCAAGCCACCACTGAGCAATCCTGACCTAAACGGACATTTGAGCCAATCAGGATATTTTTTTGTGACTGAAATGTGTCGGGCCGCTGTAGATTACGGCTTAACTGTAAGTGCGTGCAAGTCTTTTTTTTTTGTGCGTGGAAAACTGCGTGCAAATTGCTAAGGTTGCAAGGTGCGCTTGGAAGTTTCAAAAAAAAAAAGGTGCACTTGGGCAGACAGACACGCTGCGGAATTATTGCGATACGTTCTCTCCGGCCAGCGTGCTACGCAATCGCCCGCCATGTTTCCCCACTTTAGATCGATGAGCGACAGAGATATCTGGAGAGGGATTGTGGGTGTACCACGGGGTACGCCAGGACCGTCGGATCAGGGTCGGGCGCCACCGGCCGTCGCGAACGGGGGAAAGCTTTGCGCCAACCTGCGCGGCCATTGCACGAGAGATTTCTCTGCCCGGCCAGCGCCTTCCTTAACGAAGGTACGTAATCAAATCTGCCGTGATCTATCCTAAAGCCGGGGTGGTCCGTGGTCCTGGGCTGCATAATTCCAGGGAAGTCCATGCATGCACCGGGACCGACCCAAGGTGGCCAATGCACAGGAGAACCTTTCCCTGTGACGTCGACGGAGCCCTCTTGCGGAAGAGCATCTGGAATAGCACTAGGAAATTCCCGTCGACGTAGGATACACGAGTTTGATTTTTTTTTTACAAAGCACAGTACAAACGCAGAACGCTCACAAATACGTACACACACAAAGCCAATGAATTGCCAGTTCTCTCCTCGCCCTCCTCAGCCGTCCTGACGTCAACTACCAACCGGAACGGTTTTTTTCAGCGTGAGTACGTAGTCTCATCATTCGGACGGAAAATCTTGAAGGAGGAGAAGAGCTGCGCGCGTGATCCTTGTGTTGGAAAATCAGTGTGTGACATGACTTGCGTTTGACGGTCCTCACTTAGTGCGACACATCTTTGACATGGTAATCATGGTGTACGCTAGATCACGATCATAGAAAATCAAAGCAGGTAGTTGATGTTTTCTCTTTTCCAAAAGCTCCATCAAATCAGTTTGGACTTACGGTTAGGACGGTGAAACAGTTGGCACGACACCAACGGAAGGAACAAGCGGTTCTACGCATGTTTTTCTTTTCCCTTGCGCCTACTAGGGAAACACTAGGATCCGTCCAGACAGCAGCGGCATCGTTGTTCCATCCCTTCATGAAGGTATTGTTTGGGACGCCGCGTTTTGAAGCGCTAGGAGCTTGGTGGGAAATTTCCGGAGGGCGCTGTGGGAGACATTTTTGTTTTCGTCAATTCGACCTTTTTGACATTAGTTTTTTTTTGGCGTGCTTGTGTTGATGCCTTAGCAATTGTACTGTGGTGTTGCTATATTAATATAGTGGGGTGAAAGCCAATTTCGAGGAAGCGTAAGAAAATTTAGGTTATAGTTTATCCACATGCATCTTCTCATATATGTTTGCGACTAACTCTTGCCATAATCTAGTGTCCTCCGTCGTGTCTAAACTCTAGGGAAATCGAAATCGTTTCGCCTCGTCCTCGTCTCCTAGGTGTGTGGTGGCGACCCTACTCCCCCAACTCCAATCTCCACCGGCCATGGCGGTTGCCCCTCAACGGTAGGAGGGAGGAGGACCTCGTTTCTCCGTTCTGGTCTAATTTTTAGGGTTAGGGTTTCTCTGCTACGGGTGCGCCGTTATGGTGGTGAGAGTGGCGACCGAGCGAATAAATATGTCTCAACTCTACTCCCATACCGATGCCAACCTTCACAGTGGCATCTCGGAGTCGATGACATAATGTGTTTGTCGATCCTTCAGATCGGTGGCTTGCTCTTCTCGCCTTTCTTCTGATCTGGCGAGATCCGTTCCTCGGCATGTCGTTGGCGTTCGTTGTTATTCATGGTGGCGCTGCGGCCGGGGCAAGGTTGATCCTCTAGAGCAAGTATGTTGTTCTGGAGGTGGTGGATTTGTCGTTATTTTTCGACTTCGTTGATGGGATGCGGCGAACCTAGCTTGGTTCAAGGTAGCATGGGGAAGTTCCCCGGTTAACATGCCACAGTAACATGTGCCTCGCTGTTTACAATGGGCCCGTTCATCGACTCACAAAGCTTCGTTACCGAAAATACTTTTTTAGATCTGGCAATGCAGTGGAGGCTTGATGTTTTTTCCAACGTGCATCTAGGCGGCGGCCACTACGGAGAATGCAGGTAACCAGAGAAATAGGACACTCCAGGAAAATGCAAAATTTGTGGGTCATATTTTCAAGAAGACTGACAAAGTGTATTGAGTGGCGTCAGTGCAACAGAGACATTTAGCTAGATACGAAGAACCTGCTGGTCTACGTACAGTAATTCTCAACTGGCCGAGTAAATAAGTGTTAGTTCCTGTGCTGGTATATATTCGGATAGGTTCGGTGATATCACAAATTAGGTACCGCAGGCAGAAAGACAGCACACACCATTCGCGCTTACAAAACCGAAAGTTGGAAATGAGTGAAGACGTCATGGAATATAAGTAACTTTAACAGTAATTTGGTCTCAGCTGACCCCTCTTTGGATGAACAGCTGCCTGAAAGCAAATTGATTGCGTGTATATATCCACTGAATCCAGCTTTAGGGGGCACTCTTTAGCTGTATGACGATCTAGCCTCTGTTCGAAGCATGCATGATCGGAAAGGTTGGTGTTAATTAACCAGTTTTCCTTGGCAGTTTCCGTTGATCGGCTTTTCACTGGCGCAATAGGGAGATGATCGAAGCAGAGAGGCCTACGAGAGCTTTTGTAGAAATGGACAGCCGATTTAACAAACCTAATTTAACAAGCAACCACACTCTTTTTCGTGTGCCAATGTGGTCTCGAGTCTCGACCTTGCTTTGTTGCCTGATTGCTCATAATTGTCTTGCTTTGTTTGGGCCATGCATGCAGTCTAGTGGTGAACACACGATTGCTACTTGGGACGTTGACGTTATTAAATCAGTGATGCTTTTGAGCTCGTCATGTTTAGCCGAAAAACGACGGCTCGGCAAGCGCTAGGGTTTAGACCGGCCATGGATGAGTTTCATCAAAGATATACGTGTTCATAGTTTGTAGCTTCACCCTACGTATTGCTATCCGAGTAGCTGAAAATGAACGGAAACACATGGACATGGTCGGTCGACACTTGTCCTAAATGAGAAATATCACGTGTTTTGTTTGAGGTAGTAGTAGACTTGGACCTGACTCGATCGTTTGTTTACCGTACGATCGATTCTCCTGTAGATGCTAGTACATGGGTAGAATTTGTGATAATGATTTGGCTGCCAAGCAGGTACACAACATGTTTTAGTGGGGCGCTGGCCCTGGGCTACCTGCAATCGTACCGGTACGAAGGATCGCGTGATCGACCGACATCACAGGCTCGATCGTGACAAGCCACGGCACTCATGATCCCCCGTGAACCTACATCCGCTGCCACTATATATATCCGCCGCACGTGGCAGTGGCTGTGTCGTACGATCGAGCACGAATCTCCATGCGGCCACGGCTAAGCTACCTGCAGCTAAAGAAAGAAAGAAAACCGATCAATCAGGCAAAGTGCTGGAGGACCTAGCTAGTTGGATGATCTCAGCAAGCACAATAGGCACCGTGTGAGCCCATGGCGGCCACATGCATCGGGATTCAGATAGATCGGCTGCAGATTTGCACTTTGCAGCGTACTGTGTTAAGCTAGCGGTAGGATCTATGGTTTGGATTCTCAAATTGTTCTATCTTACAATGAATTCATCACGAGCATCATCATCCAGGATTAAAATTACAAACCGTAGCCTAAAGCTACAGAACTAGGTCAGCTCGAAGCCGCTAACTATTCGCGGCTATTTCAGGTCGTCGCCGTGGATACTTGTAGTCGACCAATCCTCTTGCGCCAGCTCACATTGAGGCCCACGTCTTGAAAGAGTAGCGTGTACTCTCCTTGTGGGCTCAGCTCTCCTGTAATCCCATTACACCTATGCTAGTGCGATACTCCTTCCGTTTCCTTTTAATTAACTTAAATTTTATATTAAATCTGAGTTAATTAAAAGGATTTGGGGCAAATATTTATGTAATGTAGCGTCCACGATTTAAAATTTATTCTTTTGCATACGTGTAGTTGCTGTCATTCGCGTGTGTCGTTTTAGCCACCGATCCGATCGACTGGTTCGCAAAGTGCATGTGGCGCAAGGCCGCCATCCTTTCAAACCTGCATTATAGATATGTTTGGTAGCTCGCATGCATGCTCCTAAGCCAAACCATGTAGGAATTAAAAAAAAAGGTGATTGGATGCTGGAGCGAGTTTGTGTTGTGACCAACACGGGGTTTAAAGCACTTGCGGGCTAGGTATGGTAGGTACGCCTGAATCGATAGTTTTTCCACCAAGAACGCCGTGCATGCGGGAGCTCTGATACGTCTCCAACGTATCGATAATTTCTTATATTTCATGCCACATTATTGATGTTATCTACATGTTTTATGCACACTTTATGTCATATTCGTGCATTTTCTGTAACTAACCTATTAACAAGATGCCGAAGTGTCGATTCTTGTTTTCTGTTTTTGGTTTCAGAAATCCTAGTAACGAAATATTCTCGGAATTGGACGAAATCAACGCCCAGGGTCCTATTTTGCCACGAAGCTTCCAGAAGTCCGAAGAGGAGATGAAGAGGGGCCACGAGGGGGCCACACCCTAGGGCGGCGCGGCCCCCCCCCCCTTGGCCGCGCGGCCCTGTGGTGTGGGGCCCTCGTGCCGCCTCTTGACCTGCCCTTCCGCCTACAAATAGCCTCCGTCGTGAAACCCCCAGTACCGAGAGCCACGATACGGAAAACCTTCCAGAGACGCCGCCAACGCCGATCCCATCTCGGGGGATCCAGGAGATCGCCTCCGGCACCCCGCCGGAGAGGGGATTCATCTCCCGGAGGACTCTACACCGCCATGGTCGCCTCCGGAGTGATGTGTGAGTAGTCTACCCCTGGACTATGGGTCCATAGCAGTAGCTAGATGGTTGTCTTCTCCCCATTGTGCTATCATTGTCGGATCTTGTGAGCTGCCTAACATGATCAAGATCATCTATCTGTAATTCTATATGTTGCGTTTGTTGGGATCCGATGAATAGAGAATACTTGTTATGTTGATTATCAAAGCTATGTCTATGTGTTGTTTATGATCTTGCATGCTCTCCGTTATTAGTAGATGCTCTGGCCAAGTTGATGCTAGTAACTCCAAGAGGGAGTATTTATGCTCGATAGTGGGTTCATGTCTCCGTGAATCTGGAGGAGTGACAAGAACCACTAAGGTTACGGATGTGATGTTGCCACTAGGGATAAAACATTGGTGCTATGTTCAAGGATGTAATCACTAATTACATTACGCGCAATACTTAATGCAATTGTCTGTTGTTAGCAACTTAATACTGGAGGGGGTTCGGATGATAACCTGAAGGTGGACTTTTTAGGCATAGATGCATGCTGGATGGCGGTCTATGTACTTTGTCGTAATGCCCAATTAAATCTCACTATACTCATCATAATATGTATGTGCATGGTCATGCCCTCTTTATTTGTCAATTGCCCAACTGTAATTTGTTCACCCAACATGCTGTTTATCTTATGGGAGAGACACCTCTAGTGAACTGTGGACCCCGGTCCAATTCTCTTTACTGAAATACAATCTACTGCAATACTGTTCTATTGTTTTCTGCAAACAATCATCTTCCACACAATACGGTTAATCCTTTGTTACAGCAAGCCGGTGAGATTGACAACCTCACTGTTTCGTTGGGGCAAAGTACTTTGGTTGTGTTGTGCAGGTTCCACGTTGGCGCCGGAATCCCTGGTGTTGCGCCGCACTACATCCCGCCGCCATCAACCTTCAACGTGCTTCTTGGCTCCTCCTAGTTCGATAAACCTTGGTTTCTTTCTGAGGGAAAACTTGCTACTGTGCGCATCATACCTTCCTCTTGGGGTTCCCAACGAACGTGTGAGTTACACGCCATTAAGCTCTTTTTCTGGCGCCATTGCCGGGGAGATCAAGACACGCTGCAAGGGGAGTCTCCACTTCTCAATCTCTTTACTTTGTTTTTGTCTTGCTTAGTTTTATTTACTACTTTGTTTGCTGCACTAAATCAAAATACAAAAAAAATAGTTGCTAGTTTTACTTTATTTGCTATCTTGTTTGCTATATCAAAAACACAAAAAAATTAGTTACTTGCATTTACTTTATCTAGTTTGCTTTATTTACTGTTGCTAAAATGGCCAACCCTGAAAATAGTAAGTTGTGTGACTTCACAACCACAAATAATAATGATTTCTTATGCACACCTATTGCTCCACCTGCTACTACAGCAGAATTCTTTGAAATTAAACCTGCTTTACTGAATCTTGTTATGCGAGAGCAATTTTCTGGTGTTAGTTCTGATGATGCTGCTGCCCATCTTAATAATTTTGTTGAACTATGTGAAATGCAAAAGTATAAAGATGTAGATGGTGACATTATAAAATTAAAATTGTTCCCTTTCTCATTAAGAGGAAGAGCTAAAGATTGGTTGCTATCTCTGCCTAAGAATAGTATTGATTCATGGACTAAATGCAAGGATGCTTTCATTGGTAGATATTATCCCCCTGCTAAAATTATATCTTTGAGGAGTAGCATAATGAATTTTAAACAATTAGATACTGAACATGTTGCTCAAGCATGGGAAAGAATGAAATCTTTGGTTAAAAATTGCCCAACCCATGGACTGACTACTTGGATGATCATCCAAACCTTCTATGCAGGACTAAATTTTTCTTCACGGAATTTATTGGATTCAGCTGCTGGAGGTACCTTTATGTCCATCACTCTTGGTGAAGCAACAAAGCTTCTTGATAATATGATGATCAACTACTCTGAATGGCACACGGAAAGAGCTCCACAAGGTAAGAAGGTAAATTCTATCGAAGAAACCTCTTCCTTGAGTGATAAGATTGATGCTATTATGTCTATGCTTGTGAATGATAGGACTAATATTGATCCTAATAATGTTCCGTTAGCTTCATTGGTTGCACAAGAAGAACATGTTGATGTGAACTTCATTAAAAATAATAACTTCAACAACAATGCTTACCGGAACAATTCTAGTAACAACTATAGGCCATATCCTTATAATAGTGGCAACGGCTATGGTAATTCTTATGGGAATTCTTACAACAATAATAGGAGTTCACCCCCTGGACTTGAAGCCATGCTTAAAGAATTTATTAGTACACAAACTGCTTTTAACAAATCTGTTGAAGAAAAGCTTGGGAAAATTGATATACTTGCTTCTAAAGTCGATAGTCTTGCTGCTGATGTTGATCTTTTGAAATCAAAAGTTTTGCCTAATGAAAATCATCATAATAAAATTGTTACTACAGCAAATGCCATCCAAGTTAGAATTAATGAGAATATAAGATTAATGGCTGAACTGCGTGCTAGGTGGGATAGAGAAGAAAATGAAAAACTAGCTAAAGAGAAGAATGTAGCTAAAGTTTGGACTATTACCACCACTTGTAATGCTAATGCTACACATGTTGCTGCACCTCCTACT
Source organism: Lolium perenne (assembly GCF_019359855.2). NCBI lineage: Eukaryota > Viridiplantae > Streptophyta > Magnoliopsida > Poales > Poaceae > Lolium > Lolium perenne. Next base: position 89,308,167 of record NC_067247.2, read on the forward strand.
AATAATAATAAAAGAATTGGTGTTAGCAATGTTTCCACCTCTAATGCAAAGCGCGAGAAACTGCCTGAAACTGCTAAAACTGCTGAAACTGCCTGCGATGAAGCTGCTGAAATTTTTTCCAACATTGGGGATGATGATCCCATTGCTTTAGATTATAATGGTTTGAATTTTGATGATTGCCACATCTCTGAAGTTATAAAGTTCTTACAAAAACTTGCTAAAAGTCCTAATGCTAGTGCTATAAATTTGGCTTTCACACAACATATTACAAATGCTCTCATAAAAGCTAGAGAAGAGAAACTAGAGCGCGAAGCCTCTATTCCTAGAAAGCTAGAGGATGGTTGGGAGCCCATCATTAAGATGAAGGTTAAAGATTTTGATTGTAATGCTTTATGTGATCTTGGTGCAAGTATTTCTGTTATGCCTAAGAAAATTTATAATATGCTTGACTTGCCACCGCTGAAAAATTGTTATTTGGATGTTAATCTTGCTGATCATTCTACAAAGAAACCTTTGGGTAAAGTTGATAATGTTCGCATTACCATTAACAATAACCTTGTCCCCGTTGATTTTGTTGTCTTGGATATTGAATGCAATGCATCTTGTCCCATTATATTGGGAAGACCTTTTCTTCGAACCGTTGGTGCTCTCATTGATATGAAGGAAGGTAATATAAAATATCAATTTCCTCTCAAGAAAGGTATGGAACACTTCCCTAGAAAGAGAATGAAGTTACCTTTTGATTCTATTATTAGAACAAATTATGATGTTGACACTTCGTCTCTTGATAATACTTGATACACACTTTCTGCGCCTAGCTGAAAGGCGTTAAAGAAAAGCGCTTATGGGAGACAACCCATGTTTTTACCTACAGTACTTTGTTTTTATTTTGTGTCTTAGAAGTTGTTTACTACTGTAGCAACCTCTCCTTATCTCAGTTTTGTGTTTTGTTGTGTAAAGAATACTTATAAGCCTTAACAACTGAGTTGTCAATTCAGATGCACCTGGAAAAGCACTAGTAACAGGGGTGATGTAAAAGTAGCAGTAATATGAGAGCAGTAGTAACAAGAATACAAAGAAATAAAGAATAGCAATATGAGAGCAATGGCACAGGAAAATAGTTGATACTACTTCCAATGACATGTAGAACAAGTATATGATGATGAAATATGGACCGGGGTTCCCAGCGATCTACACTAGTGGTAACTCTCCAATAAGTGACAAGTGTTGGGTGAACAAATTACAGTTGGGCAATTGATAGGAATCAAAGCATTAAGAAAGAATATCAAGATTATTAATTATGTAGGCATGTTTTCCGTATATAGTCGTACGTGCTCGCAATGAGAAACTTGCACAACATCTTTTGTCCTACCAGTAGGTGGCAAATGGGCCTCAAGGGAAACTACTGGATATTAAGGTACTCCTTTTAATAGAGTACCGGAGCAAAGCATTAACACACCGTGAAAACATGTGATCCTCACATCACTACCATCCCCTCCGGTTGTCCCGATTCTTGCCACTTCGGGGCCATTGGTTCCGGACAGTGACATGTGCATACAACTTGTAGATACAATCTAAGCAATAAGTATAGAGCTCAAATCTAAGATCATGCCACTCGGGCCCTAGTGACAAGCATTAAGCATAACAAGATTGCAGCAACAATAACTTCACAAACTTTATAGATAGACTAATCATAATGTATCATCCATCGGATCCCAACAAACACAACACCGATTACATCAGATGAATCTCAATCATGTAAGGCAGCTCATGAGACCATTGTATTGAAGTACATGGAGGAGAGAATACCGACATAGCTACTGCTAGAACCCGTAGTCCATGGGGGAACTACTCACGGAGCATGGCGGAGGCGGTGGCGTTGATGGAGATGGCTTCCGGGGGCACTTCCCCGTCCCGGCAGGGTGCCGGGACAGAGTTCTGTCCCCCGAATTGGAGTTTCGCGACGGTGGCGGCGCCCCTGGAGTCTTTCTGGAGTTTCGTCCATTGGTACTGCGTTTTTAGGTCGAAAGGGATTTTATAGGCGAAGAGGCGGCGCAGGGGGGCACCTGGGGGCTTGATACGTCTCCGACGTATCGATAATTTCTTATGTTCCATGCCACATTATTGATGTTATCTACATGTTTTATGCACACTTTATGTCATATTCGTGCATTTTCTGGAACTAACCTATTAACAAGATGCCGAAGTGCCAGTTCACATTTTTTCTGCTGTTTTTGGTTTCAGAAATCCTAGTAACGAAATATTCTCGGAATCGGACGAAATCAACGCCTGTGTTCCTATTTTGCCCGGAAGCATCCAGAACACCCGAGAGCCACCAGGGAGGGGGCACAGGCCCACCAAACCACATGGCGGCGCGGCCAGGGGGGCCCGCGCCACCCTATGGTGTGGGCACCCCTTCGACCCTCCTGCGCCGCCTCTTCGCCTATTTAAAGCCCCTGGATCGAAAACCCTGAACCAATTGACGAAACTCCAGAAAGACTCCAGGGGCGCCGCCGCCATCGCGAAACTCCAGTTCGGGGGACAGAACTCTGTTTCGGCACCCTGCCGGGACGGGGAATTGCCCCCGGAGCCATCTCCACCGCCGTCTTCACCGCCATCTTCACCGCCATCGCTGCCTCCATGATGAGGAGGGAGTAATCCACCCCCGAGGCTGAGGGCTCCGCTGTAGCTATGTGGTTCATCTCTCTCCCATGTACCTCAATACAATAATCTCATGAGCTGCTTTACATGATTGAGATTCATATGAGTTTTGTATCACTACTATCTATGTGCTACTCTAGCAATGTTATTAAAGTAGTTTTATTCCTCCTGCACGTGTGTAAAGGTGACAGTGTGTGCACCGTGTTAGTACTTGGTTTATGCTATGATCATGATCTCTTGTAGATTGCGAAGTTAACTATTGCTATGATAATATTGATGTGATCTATTCCTCCTACATATGCATGAAGGTGACAGTGTGCATGCTATGCTAGTACTTGGTTTAGTCTGTTGATCTATCTTACACTATAAGGTTACTTAAACATGAGCATTATTGTGGAGCTTGTTAACTCCGGCATTGAGGGTTCGTGTAATCCTACGCAATGTGTTCATCATCCAACAAAAGTGTAGAGTATGCATTTATCTATTCTGTTATGTGATCAATGTTGAGAGTGTCCATTAGTGAAAGTGTAATCCCTAGGCCTTGTTCCTAAATACTGCTATCGCTGCTTGTTTATCGTTTTCTGCGTTACTACTGCTGCAATACTACCACCATCAACTACACGCCAGCAAGCTATTTTCTGGCACCGTTGCTACTGCTCATACTTATTCATACCACCTGTATTTCACTATCTCTTCGCCGAACTAGTGCACCTATTAGGTGTGTTGGGGACACAAGAGACTTCTTGCTTTGTGGTTGCAGGGTTGCATGAGAGGGATATCTTTGACCTCTTCCTCCCTGAGTTCGATAAACCTTGGGTGATCCACTTAAGGGAAAACTTGCTGCTGTTCTACAAACCTCTGCTCTTGGAGGCCCAACACTGTCTACAGGAAAAGGAGTGGGAAGTAGACATCAAGCTATTTTCTGGCGCCGTTGCCAGGGAGGAAAGGTAAAAGGTACTCACACTCCGGATCTCGGCTACTAAGCTATTTCTCGGCGCCGTAAGTACTCAAAGCTATTTCCTTTAGATCCTGCAATTGCATCTTTTTGTTTCTTGTTTACACTAGTTTGGCATAATGGACAAGAATGAGCTTCTATTTCTATTTCCTGATTTAAAACATGGATTGTTTGATGCGAAAATTAAAAAACCTATGGAATCTTATTTGCATGCTGGTAGTAATATTAGTATGAACGCTTTGAACACCATTGTTGATAATAATATAGAAAGTTCTAAGCTTGGGGAAGCTGGTTTTCATGATCTTTTTAGTCCCCCAAGCATTGAGGAGAAAATTTTCTTTGATGATACTTTGCCTCCTATTTATGATGATTATAATGATAGTGGTCTTTTGGTACCACCTACTATGGAGAGTAAATTTTGTTGTGATTATACTATGCCTCCAACACTTGATGAGAATAATAATGATAGCTACTTTGTTGAATTTGCTCCCACTACAACTAATAAAATTGATTATGCCTATGTGGAGAGTAATAATTTTATGCATGAGACTCATGATAAGAATATTTCATTTGATAGTTATATTGTTGAGTTTGCTCATGATGCTACTGAAAGTTATTATGAGAGAGGAAAATATGGTTGTAGAAATTTTCATGTTACTAAAACACCTCTATATGTGCTGAAATTTTTGAAGCTACACTTGTTTTATCTTCCTATGCTTGTTACCTTGCTCTTCATGAACTTGTTTATTTACAAGATTCCTATGCTTAGGAAGCATGTTAGACTTAAATGTGTTTTGAATTTGCCTCTTGATGCTCTCTTTTGCTTCAAATACTATTTCTTGCGAGTGCATCATTAAAACTGCTGAGCCCATCTTAATGGCTATAAAGAAAGAACTTCTTGGGAGATAACCCATATGTTATTTTGCTACAGTACTTTGTTTTATATTTGTGTCTTGGAAGTTGTTTACTACTGTAGCAACCTCTCCTTATCTTAGTTTTGTGTTTTGTTGTGCCAAGTGAAGCCTCTAATCGAAGGTTGATACTAGATTTGGATTTCTGCACAGAAACAGATTTCTATCTGTCATGAATCTGGGATTTTCTCTCTGTATAAAAATCAGAAAAATATGCCAATTTACGTGCGTGTTCCTCAGATATGTACACAACTTTCATTAGTTTTGAGTTTTCTGATCTGAGCAACGGAAGTATTTATTAGAAATTCGTCTTTACGGACTGTTCTGTTTTGACAGATTCTGCCTTTTATTTCGCATTGCTTCTTTTGCTATGTGGGATGGATTTCTTTGTTCCATTAAACTCCAGTAGCTTTGAGCAATGTCCAGAAGTGTTAAGAATGATTGTGTCACCTCTGAACATGTGAGTTTTTGATTATGTACTAACCCCTCTAATGAAGTTTATGAGAAGTTTGGTGTGAAGGAAGTTTTCAAGGGTCAAGAGAGGAGGATGATATACTATGATCAAGGAGAGTGAAAGTTCTAAGCTTGGGGATGCCCCGGTGGTTCACCCCTGCATATTCTAAGAAGACTCAAGCGTCTAAGCTTGGGGATGCCCAAGGCATCCCCTTCTTCACCGACAAATTATCAGGTTCCTTCTCTTGAAACTATATTTTTATTCAGTCACATCTTATGTACTTTACTTGGAGCGTCTGTTTGTTTTTGTTTTTGTTTGTGTTTGAATAAATTGGATTACATCATGCTTGTGTGGGAGAGAGACGCGCTCCGCTGTTGCATATGAACACATGTGTTCTTAGCTTTTAGTATTCATGGCGAAGGTTCTTCTTCGTTAAATTGTTATATGGTTGGAATTGGAAAATGATACATGTAGTAATTTGCTATAATGTCTTGGGTAATGTGATACTTGGCAATTGTTGTGCTCATGTTTAAGCTCTTGCATCATATGCTTTGCACCCATTAATGAAGAAATACATAGAGCATGCTAAAATTTGGTTTCTTTAAGGTCTAGATAATTTCTAGTATTGAGTTTGAACAACAAGGAAGACGGTGTAGAGTCTTATAATGTTTACAATATGTCTCTTATGTAAGTTTTGATGTACTAGTTCATACTTGTGTTTGTTTCAAATAACCTTGCTAGCCTAAACCTTGTATCGAGAGGGAATACTTCTCATGCATCCAAATCCTTGAGCCAAACAACACTATGCCATTTGTGTCCACCATACCTACCTACTACATGGTATTTCCTGCCATTCCAAAGTAAATTGCTTGAGTGCTACCTTTAAACAATTCAAAATTTATCACCTCTGATTTGTGTCAATGTTTTATAGCTCATGAGGAAGTATGTGGTGTTTATCTTTCAATCTTGTTGGGCAACTTTCACTAATGGACTAGTGGCTTCATCCGCTTATCCAATAATTTTGCAAAAAGAGCTGGCAATGGGATTCCCAGTCCCAAATTAATTAACAAAAATAGACACTCCTCCATGGTATGTGATTGTTGGACGGCACCCGAAGGATTCGGTTAGCCATGGCTTGTGTAAGCAAAGGTTAGGAGGAGTGTCATCATAATAAAACTAAAATAAAAAGGCACTCCTTCATGGTATGAGATTGTTGGCAGGCACCCGAGGATTCGGTTAGCCATGGTTTGTGAAAGAAAGGTTGGAAGGAGTGCCACCCAAAATAAAATAAAATGGGAGCCGCTCTTTGAAGGTTTGTCTGGCAAGGGGGTTAGAGTACCCGCTACCATTCGTTGACAACAACATACACCTCTCAAAACTTTATTTTTATGCTCTCTTTATGTTTTCAAAATAAAAGCTCTAGCACAAATATAGCAATCAATGCTTTCCTCTATGGAGGACCATTCTTTTACTTTTATTGTTGAGTCAGTTCACCTATATCTCTCTACCTCAAGAAGCAAACATTTGTGTGAACTGTGCATTGATTCTTACATACTTGCTTATTGCATTTGTTATATTGCTTTGCATTGACAACTATCCATAAGATATACATGTTACAAGTTGAAAGCAACCGCTGAAACTTGATCTTCCATTGTGTTGCTTCAATGCCTTTACTTTGAATTGTTGCTTTATGAGTTAACTCTTATGCAAGACTTATTGATGCTTGTCTTGAAGTGCTATTCATGAAAAGTCTTTGCTTTATGATTCAGTTGTTTACTCATGTCATTACCATTGTCTTGGATTGCTGCATTCATTACATATGCTTACAATAGTATGATCAAGTTTATGATGGCATGTCACTCCAGAAATTATCTTTGTTATCGTTTTACCTGCTCGGGACGAGCAGAACTAAGCTTGGGGATGCTGATACGTCTCCGACGTATCGATAATTTCTTATGTTCCATGCCACATTATTGATGTTATCTACATGTTTTATGCACACTTTATGTCATATTCGTGCATTTTCTGGAACTAACCTATTAACAAGATGCCGAAGTGCCAGTTCCTGTTTTCTGCTATTTTTGGTTTCAGAAATCCTAGTAACGAAATATTCTCGGAATCGGACGAAATCAACGCCCAGGTTCCTATTTTGCCCGGAAGCATCCAGAACACCCGAGAGCCACCAGGGAGGGGGCACAGGCCCACCAAACCACATGGCGGCGCGGCCAGGGGGGGGCGCGCCACCCTATGGTGTGGGCACCCCTTCGACCCTCCTGCGCCGCCTCTTCGCCTATTTAAAGCCCCTGGATCGAAAACCCTGAACCAATTGACGAAACTCCGTAAAGACTCAGGGCGCCGCCGCCATCGCGAAACTCCAATTCGGGGGACAGAACTCTGTTTCGGCACCCTGCCGGGACGAGGAATTGCCCCCGAAGCCATCTCCACCGCCGTCTTCACCGCCATCTTCACCGCCATCGCTGCCTCCATGATGAGGAGGGAGTAATCCACCCCCGAGGCTGAGGGCTCCGCTGTAGCTATGTGGTTCATCTCTCTCCCATGTACCTCAATACAATAATCTCATGAGCTGCTTTACATGATTGAGATTCATATGAGTTTTGTATCACTACTATCTATGTGCTACTCTAGCAATGTTATTAAAGTAGTTTTATTCCTCCTGCACGTGTGTAAAGGTGACAGTGTGTGCACCGTGTTAGTACTTGGTTTATGCTATGATCATGATCTCTTGTAGATTGCGAAGTTAACTATTGCTATGATAATATTGATGTGATCTATTCCTCCTACATATGCATGAAGGTGACAGTGTGCATGCTATGCTAGTACTTGGTTTAGTCTGTTGATCTATCTTACACTATAAGGTTACTTAAACATGAGCATTATTGTGGAGCTTGTTAACTCCGGCATTGAGGGTTCATGTAATCCTACGCAATGTGTTCATCATCCAACAAAAGTGTAGAGTATGCATTTATCTATTCTGTTATGTGATCAATGTTGAGAGTGTCCATTAGTGAAAGTGTAATCCCTAGGCCTTGTTCCTAAATACTGCTATCGCTGCTTGTTTACTTGTTTCTGCGTTACTACTGCTGCAATACTACCACCATCAACTACACGCCAGCAAGCTATTTTCTGGCACCGTTGCTACTGCTCATACTTATTCATACCACCTGTATTTCACTATCTCTTCGCCGAACTAGTGCACCTATTAGGTGTGTTGGGGACACAAGAGACTTCTTGCTTTGTGGTTGCAGGGTTGCATGAGAGGGATATCTTTGACCTCTTCCTCCCTGAGTTCGATAAACCTTGGGTGATCCACTTAAGGGAAAACTTGCTGCTGTTCTACAAACCTCTGCTCTTGGAGGCCCAACACTGTCTACAGGAAAAGGAGTGGGAAGTAGACATCAAGCTATTTTCTGGCGCCGTTGCTGTGGAGGAAAGGTAAAAGGTACTCACACTCCGGATCTCGGCTACTAAGCTATTTCTCGGCCGTAAGTACTCAAAGCTATTTCCTTTAGATCCTGCAATTGCATCTTTTTGTTTCTTGTTTACACTAGTTTGGCATAATGGACAAGAATGAGCTTCTATTTCTATTTCCTGATTTAAAACATGGATTGTTTGATGCGAAAATTAAAAAACCTATGGAATCTTATTTGCATGCTGGTAGTAATATTAGTATGAACGCTTTGAACACCATTGTTGATAATAATATAGAAAGTTCTAAGCTTGGGGAAGCTGGTTTTCATGATCTTTTTAGTCCCCCAAGCATTGAGGAGAAAATTTTCTTTGATGATACTTTGCCTCCTATTTATGATGATTATAATGATAGTGGTCTTTTGGTACCACCTACTATGGAGAGTAAATTTTGTTGTGATTATACTATGCCTCCAACACTTGATGAGAATAATAATGATAGCTACTTTGTTGAATTTGCTCCCACTACAACTAATAAAATTGATTATGCCTATGTGGAGAGTAATAATTTTATGCATGAGACTCATGATAAGAATATTTCATTTGATAGTTATATTGTTGAGTTTGCTCATGATGCTACTGAAAGTTATTATGAGAGAGGAAAATATGGTTGTAGAAATTTTCATGTTACTAAAACACCTCTATATGTGCTGAAATTTTTGAAGCTACACTTGTTTTATCTTCCTATGCTTGTTACCTTGCTCTTCATGAACTTGTTTATTTACAAGATTCCTATGCTTAGGAAGCATGTTAGACTTAAATGTGTTTTGAATTTGCCTCTTGATGCTCTCTTTTGCTTCAAATACTATTTCTTGCGAGTGCATCATTAAAACTGCTGAGCCCATCTTAATGGCTATAAAGAAAGAACTTCTTGGGAGATAACCCATATGTTATTTTGCTACAGTACTTTGTTTTATATTTGTGTCTTGGAAGTTGTTTACTACTGTAGCAACCTCTCCTTATCTTAGTTTTGTGTTTTGTTGTGCCAAGTGAAGCCTCTAATCGAAGGTTGATACTAGATTTGGATTTCTGCACAGAAACAGATTTCTATCTGTCATGAATCTGGGATTTTCTCTCTGTATAAAAATCAGAAAAATATGCCAATTTACGTGTGTGTTCCTCAGATATGTACACAACTTTCATTAGTTTTGAGTTTTCTGATCTGAGTAACGGAAGTATTTATTAGAAATTCGTCTTTACGGACTGTTCTGTTTTGACAGATTCTGCCTTTTATTTCGCATTGCTTCTTTTGCTATGTGGGATGGATTTCTTTGTTCCATTAAACTCCAGTAGCTTTGAGCAATGTCCAGAAGTGTTAAGAATGATTGTGTCACCTCTGAACATGTGGGTTTTTGATTATGTACTAACCCCTCTAATGAAGTTTATGAGAAGTTTGGTGTGAAGGAAGTTTTCAAGGGTCAAGAGAGGAGGATGATATACTATGATCAAGGAGAGTGAAAGTTCTAAGCTTGGGGATGCCCCGGTGGTTCACCCCTGCATATTCTAAGAAGACTCAAGCATCTAAGCTTGGGGATGCCCAAGGCATCCCCTTCTTCACCGACAAATTATCAGGTTCCTTCTCTTGAAACTATATTTTTATTCAGTCACATCTTATGTACTTTACTCGGAGCGTCTGTTTGTTTTTGTTTTTGTTTGTGTTTGAATAAATTGGATTACATCATGCTTGTGTGGGAGAGAGACGCGCTCCGCTGTTGCATATGAACACATGTGTTCTTAGCTTTTAGTATTCATGGCGAAGGTTCTTCTTCGTTAAATTGTTATATGGTTGGAATTGGAAAATGATACATGTAGTAATTTGCTATAATGTCTTGGGTAATGTGATACTTGGCAATTGTTGTGCTCATGTTTAAGCTCTTGCATCATATGCTTTGCACCCATTAATGAAGAAATACATAGAGCATGCTAAAATTTGGTTTCTTTAAGGTCTAGATAATTTCTAGTATTGAGTTTGAACAACAAGGAAGACGGTGTAGAGTCTTATAATGTTTACAATATGTCTCTTATGTAAGTTTTGCTGTACTAGTTCATACTTGTGTTTGTTTCAAATAACCTTGCTAGCCTAAACCTTGTATCGAGAGGGAATACTTCTCATGCATCCAAATCCTTGAGCCAAACAACACTATGCCATTTGTGTCCACCATACCTACCTACTACATGGTATTTCCTGCCATTCCAAAGTAAATTGCTTGAGTGCTACCTTTAAACAATTCAAAATTTATCACCTCTGATTTGTGTCAATGTTTTATAGCTCATGAGGAAGTATGTGGTGTTTATCTTTCAATCTTGTTGGGCAACTTTCACTAATGGACTAGTGGCTTCATCCGCTTATCCAATAATTTTGCAAAAAGAGCTGGCAATGGGATTCCCAGTCCCAAATTAATTAACAAAAATAGACACTCCTCCATGGTATGTGATTGTTGGACGGCACCCGAAGGATTCGGTTAGCCATGGCTTGTGTAAGCAAAGGTTAGGAGGAGTGTCATCATAATAAAACTAAAATAAAAAGGCACTCCTTCATGGTATGAGATTGTTGGCAGGCACCCGAGGATTCGGTTAGCCATGGTTTGTGAAAGAAAGGTTGGAAGGAGTGCCACCCAAAATAAAATAAAATGGGAGCCGCTCTTTGAAGGTTTGTCTGGCAAGGGGGTTAGAGTACCCGCTACCATTCGTTGACAACAACATACACCTCTCAAAACTTTATTTTTATGCTCTCTTTATGTTTTCAAAATAAAAGCTCTAGCACAAATATAGCAATCAATGCTTTCCACTATGGAGGACCATTCTTTTACTTTTATTGTTGAGTCAGTTCACCTATATCTCTCTACCTCAAGAAGCAAACATTTGTGTGAACTGTGCATTGATTCTTACATACTTGCTTATTGCATTTGTTATATTGCTTTGCATTGACAACTATCCATAAGATATACATGTTACAAGTTGAAAGCAACCGCTGAAACTTGATCTTCCATTGTGTTGCTTCAATGCCTTTACTTTGAATTATTGCTTTATGAGTTAACTCTTATGCAAGACTTATTGATGCTTGTCTTGAAGTGCTATTCATGAAAAGTCTTTGCTTTATGATTCAGTTGTTTACTCATGTCATTACCATTGTCTTGGATTGCTGCATTCATTACATATGCTTACAATAGTATGATCAAGTTTATGATGGCATGTCACTCCAGAAATTATCTTTGTTATCGTTTTACCTGCTCGGGACGAGCAGAACTAAGCTTGGGGATGCTGATACGTCTCCGACGTATCGATAATTTCTTATGTTCCATGCCACATTATTGATGTTATCTACATGTTTTATGCACACTTTATGTCATATTCGTGCATTTTCTGGAACTAACCTATTAACAAGATGCCGAAGTGCCGCCTCGTTTTCTGCTATTTTTGGTTTCAGAAATCCTAGTAACGAAATATTCTCGGAATCGGACGAAATCAACGCCCAGGTTCCTATTTTGCCCGGAAGCATCCAGAACACCCGAGAGCCACCAGGGAGGGGGCACAGGCCCACCAAACCACATGGCGGCGCGGCCAGGGGGGGCCGCGCCACCCTATGGTGTGGGCACCCCTTCGACCCTCCTGCGCCGCCTCTTCGCCTATTTAAAGCCCCTGGATCGAAAACCCTGAACCAATTGACGAAACTCCAGAAAGACTCCAGGGGCGCCGCCGCCATCGCGAAACTCCAATTCGGGGGACAGAACTCTGTTTCGGCACCCTGCCGGGACGAGGAATTGCCCCCGGAGCCATCTCCACCGCCGTCTTCACCGCCATCTTCACCGCCATCGCTGCCTCCATGATGAGGAGGGAGTAATCCACCCCCGAGGCTGAGGGCTCCGCTGTAGCTATGTGGTTCATCTCTCTCCCATGTACCTCAATACAATAATCTCATGAGCTGCTTTACATGATTGAGATTCATATGAGTTTTGTATCACTACTATCTATGTGCTACTCTAGCAATGTTATTAAAGTAGTTTTATTCCTCCTGCACGTGTGTAAAGGTGACAGTGTGTGCACCGTGTTAGTACTTGGTTTATGCTATGATCATGATCTCTTGTAGATTGCGAAGTTAACTATTGCTATGATAATATTGATGTGATCTATTCCTCCTACATATGCATGAAGGTGACAGTGTGCATGCTATGCTAGTACTTGGTTTAGTCTGTTGATCTATCTTACACTATAAGGTTACTTAAACATGAGCATTATTGTGGAGCTTGTTAACTCCGGCATTGAGGGTTCGTGTAATCCTACGCAATGTGTTCATCATCCAACAAAAGTGTAGAGTATGCATTTATCTATTCTGTTATGTGATCAATGTTGAGAGTGTCCATTAGTGAAAGTGTAATCCCTAGGCCTTGTTCCTAAATACTGCTATCGCTGCTTGTTTACTGTTTTACTGCGTTACTACTGCTGCAATACTACCACCATCAACTACACGCCAGCAAGCTATTTTCTGGCACCGTTGCTACTGCTCATACTTATTCATACCACCTGTATTTCACTATCTCTTCGCCGAACTAGTGCACCTATTAGGTGTGTTGGGGACACAAGAGACTTCTTGCTTTGTGGTTGCAGGGTTGCATGAGAGGGATATCTTTGACCTCTTCCTCCCTGAGTTCGATAAACCTTGGGTGATCCACTTAAGGGAAAACTTGCTGCTGTTCTACAAACCTCTACTCTTGGAGGCCCAACACTGTCTACAGGAAAAGGAGGGGGAAGTAGACATCAGGGCTCCACACCCTAGGCCGGCGCGGCCAGGGTCTGGCCCGCGCCGCCTTGTGGTGTGGTGGCCCCCTGGCCCCTCTCCGACTCTTTTTCGGTGTTCTGGAGCCTTCCGGGAAAAATAGGAGGTTTGGCGTTGATTTCGTCCAATTCCGAGAATATTGCCCGAACAGCCTTTCTGGAACCAAAAACAGCAGAAAACAGGAAATGGCACTGTGGCATCTTGTTAATAGGTTAGTTCCGGAAAATGCATGAAATCATCATAAAGTGCAAGCAAAACATGTAAGTATTGTCATAAAACAAGCATGGAACGACATAAATTATGGATACGTCGGGGACGTATCAGCATCCCCAAGCTTAGTTCCTGCTCGTCCCGAGCAGGTAAACGATAAAAAGAATAATTTCTGTAGTGACATGCTACTTACATAACCTTGATCATACTATTACAAAGCACATGAAATGAATGAAGTGACTCAAGGCAATGATCTATAGTTGCTAACAAATAGATAACATATAGCAAAACTTTTCGTGAATAGTACTTTCAAGACAAGCATCAAAAGATTGCACAAGAGTTAACTCATAAAGCAATAGATTCAAAGTAAAGGCATCGAAGCAACACAAAGGAAGATATAAGTTTCAGCGGTTGCTTTCAACTTTCAACATGCATATCTCATGGATAATTGTCAACACAAAGTAATATGATGAATGCAAATATGCAAGTATGTAAGAATCAATGCACAGTTGACACAAGTGTTTGCTTCTAAGATGGAAAGAAGTAGGTAAACTGACTCAACATAAAGTAAAAGAATGACCCTTCTACGAGGGAAGCATCGATTGCTATATTTGTGCTAGAGCTTTGGTTTTGAAAACATAAAGAGAGCATAAAAGTAAAATTTTGAGAGGTGTTTGTTGTTGTCAACGAATGGTAGCGGGTACTCTAACCCCCTTGCCAGACAAACCTTCAAAGAGCGGCTCCCATGAATTATTTTTATTTTTGGGTGGCACTCCTTCCAACCTTTCTTTCACAAACCATGGCTAACCGAATCCTCGGGTGCCTGCCAACAATCTCATACCATGAAGGAGTGCCCTTTTTATTTTAGTTTTATTATGATGACACTCCTCCCCACCTTTGCTTTCTCAAGCCATGGCTAACCGAATCCTTCGGGTGCCGTCCAACAATCACATACCATGGAGGAGTGTCTATTTTTGTTAATTAATTTGGGACTGGGAATCCCATTGCCAGCTCTTTTTGCAAAATTATTGGATAAGCGGATGAAGCCACTAGTTCATTGGTGAAAGTTGCCCAACAAGATTGAAAGATAAACACCACATACTTCCTCATGAGCTATAAAACATTAACACAAATTGAGAAGCATTTTGAATTGTTTAAAAGGTAGCACTCAAGCAATTTACTTTGGAATGGCAGGAAATACCACATAGTAGGTACGTATGGTGGACACAAATGGCATAGTGGTTGGCTCAAGGATTTTGGATGCATGAGAAGTATTCCCTCTCAGTACAAGGCTTAGGCTAGCAAGGTTGTTTGAAGCAAACACAAGTATGAACCGGTACAGCAAAACTTACATAAGAACATATCGCAAGCATTATAATACTCTACACTGTCTTCCTTGTTGCTCAAACACTTTTACCAGAAAATATCTAGACCTTAAGAGAGATCAATTATGCAAACCAATTTTAACAAGCTTTACGGTAGTTCTCCACTAATAGGTTTACACTACATGCAAAAACTTATGATCTACTTGAGAGCTCAAAACAATTGCCAAGTGTCAAATTATCCAAGACATATGAGGCATTTTCCTTTTCCAACCAAATAAGTATTGTAGCTTCCAACTTTTATCATTGAACATTAAAGGTAAAACGAAGAACAAGTGTTCATATGAAAAAGCGGAGCGTGTCCCTCTCCCAAACAAGGATTGCTAGGATCTGAATTTATTCAAACAAAAACAAAACGAAAATAAACACACGGACGCTTCAAGTAAAGCACATAAGATGTGACTGAATAAAAATATAGTTTCAGGGGAAGAACCTGATAAGTTGATGAAGAAGGGGATGCCTTGGGCATCCCCAAGCTTAGACGCTTGAGTCTTCTAGAAATATGCAGGGATGAACCACGGGGGCATCCCCAAGCTTAGACTTTTCACTCTTCTTGATCATATATCATCCTCCTCTCTTGACCCTTAAAAACTTCCTTCACACCAAACTTCTCATAAACTTCATTAGAGGGGTTAGTACTCAAAAAAATTTGAATCCACCTTGGTCCTGTAGTGGCACATTGCAAGAACTCAATAAAACATTAGCTACAGCTCTCTATGTCTAGAAAAGCTCGCTTAAAGTCCACAAGAGACAATGCAAAAAACAGAGACAGAATCTGCCAAAACAGAACAGCCAGTAAAGACGAATTTTAATAAAATACTTCCGTTGCTCAAATCAGAAAACTCAAAACTAATGAAAGTTGCGTACATATCTGAGGAATACGCACGTAAATTGGCATAATTTTCTGAGTTTCCTACAGAGAATTAGACCCAGATTCGTGACAGATAGAAATCTGTTTCTGCGCAGAAATCCAAATCTAGTATCAACCTTCGATTAGAGGCTTCACTTGGCACAACAAAACACAAAACTAAGATAAGGAGAGGTTGCTACAGTAGTAAACAACTTCCAAGACACAAATATAAAACAAAGTACTGTAGCAAAATAACACATGGGTTATCTCCCAAGAAGTTGCTTTCTTTATAGCCATTAAGATGGGCTCAGCAGTTTTGATGATGCACTCGCAAGAAATAGTATTTGAAGCAAAAGAGAGCATCAAGAGGCAAATCCAAAACAAATTTAAGCCTAACATGCTTCCTATGCAAAGGAATCTTGTACACAAATAAATTAATGAAGAACAAAGTGACAAGCATAAGAAGATAAAACAAGAATAACTTCGAGATTTTAAACATATAGAGAGGTGTTTTAGTACCATGCAAATTTCTACAACCATATTTTCCTCTCTCATAATAATTTTCAGCAGCTTCATGAACAAACTCAACAATATAGCTATCACATGCAGCATACTTTTCATGATTTCCAAACACATAATTTTTATCAAGTTCAAGAATAGTGGAATTAAAACTTTCAAACTTACTTTTATTAATAATATAACAAGGTAGTTGATCAATCTCAAGAGATATGGGACTCATAGAATAAGTCAAGAACTCTCCAATCCCATTTTCATTAGTAGTACAATTAATATTATCTAGTAACATAGGACCATCATCTAGAGCTTTATCATAAACATTTGCTACGCAAAATTCTTTAGTACCATGCATTTCGATATCAGGCACAAACAAAGCATTATCATAAGATTTATCAAAGTAGCATGGATTATCATAAATAACAGTAGCATAATTATTCTCACAGGTATTACTCATAGGTACTATTTCAAGAGAATCCACAGGAACATAACATTCAACCTCTTTCGGTAAGCATGGAGGACAATCAAATAGTGTAAGAGATAAAGAGTTACTCTCATTAGAAGGTTGGCATGGGTAGCTAATCCATTCTTCCTCCTTTTGTTCGTCGCTCTCCTCTTCTTTTTCATCCAATGAGCATTCAAGTTCATCAATTTCCTCCTCTTTTTCATCCAATGAGCTTTGAGGTTCATCAGTTTCTTCTTCCACCGGTTCCTGCAAATTGTGAGTGCATTCTTGTGCATTAATGTGTCTCTCTTTATAATCAAGGATATAAGGATTCCTACTGTAGCATTCTATGCAAGAATTAAGGATAGTAGAGACATAATCTTTAAGGTCCTTACAAATAGCACAAGTTTCATAATTATCAACCATGAAGGATTCTATCTCGGAGGCTCCCATAAATAAGACAAATTGTTCTACTTCTTCGAACCCATAATGAATATAGCAATTCCGATTATAGTTCTTAATTAAAAATTCCTCACTAGAGCCACATTGAAATTTAAAATGCTTATCCTGTTGAGAGCAACAGTTTATATCATGGCGTCTAAACAAGATTCTAGCCATTGTATTCAATTTTTCTATCATAGTACTCATTATTTTACCAGTTCTTGATTCTCTATAATTATTATAACATTCTATAAGCTCCAAGTAGGTTGTAGGTTCTCCCATAACAGCAGTTTTTAATTTTTTGGTTTTTCAAATTTTTATGGATTTTTGGGTATATGAGACAAATAAAACAAGACAAAAATAAACTAAGCAAAAGTAAACTACGCAAAATAATACTAGACAGAAATAAACTAAGCACAAATAAACTAGACAAAAGTAAACTAAGCAAAACAAAATAAAATAAAACAGAGAGAGAGGTAGAGTGTACTCCCCAGGTGAACTTATGAGTAGAGCTATGCCTCCCCGGCAACGGCGCCAGAAAATAGTCTTGATGACCCACAAGTATAGGGGATCGCAACAGTCTTCGAGGGAAGTAAAACCCAAATTTATTGATTCGACACAAGGGGAGGTAAAGAATACTTATAAGCCTTAACAACTGAGTTGTCAATTCAGCCGCACTGAAAAGCACTAGTAACAGGGGTGATGTAAAAGTAGCAGTAATATGAGAGCAGTAGTAACAGTAACACAGCAGCAGTAATAGCAATATGAGAGCAATGGCACAGGAAAATAGTTGATACTACTTCCAATGACATGTAGAACAAGTATATGATGATGAAATATGGACCGGGGTTCCCAGCGATCTACACTAGTGGTAACTCTCCAATAAGTGACAAGTGTTGGGTGAACAAATTACAGTTGGGCAATTGATAGGAATCAAAGCATTAAGAAAGAATATCAAGATTATTAATTATGTAGGCATGTTTTCCGTATATAGTCGTACGTGCTCGCAATGAGAAACTTGCACAACATCTTTTGTCCTACCAAATTGGCAGCCGGGCCTCAAGGGAAACTACTGGATATTAAGGTACTCCTTTTAATAGAGTACCGGAGCAAAGCATTAACACACCGTGAAAACATGTGATCCTCACATCACTACCATCCCCTCCGGTTGTCCCGATTCTTGCCACTTCGGGGCCATTGGTTCCGGACAGTGACATGTGCATACAACTTGTAGATACAATCTAAGCAATAAGTATAGAGCTCAAATCTAAGATCATGCCACTCGGGCCCTAGTGACAAGCATTAAGCATAACAAGATTGCAGCAACAATAACTTCACAAACTTTATAGATAGACTAATCATAATGTATCATCCATCGGATCCCAACAAACACAACACCGATTACATCAGATGAATCTCAATCATGTAAGGCAGCTCATGAGACCATTGTATTGAAGTACATGGAGGAGAGAATACCGACATAGCTACTGCTAGAACCCGTAGTCCATGGGGGAACTACTCACGGAGCATGGCGGAGGCGGTGGCGTTGATGGAGATGGCTTCCGGGGGCACTTCCCCGTCCCGGCAGGGTGCCGGGACAGAGTTCTGTCCCCCGAATTGGAGTTTCGCGACGGTGGCGGCGCCCCTGGAGTCTTTCTGGAGTTTCGTCCATTGGTACTGCGTTTTTAGGTCGAAAGGGATTTTATAGGCGAAGAGGCGGCGCAGGGGGGCACCTGGGGGCTCCACACCCTAGGCCGGCGCGGCCAGGGTCTGGCCCGCGCCGCCTTGTGGTGTGGTGGCCCCCTGGCCCCTCTCCGACTCTTTTTCGGTGTTCTGGAGCCTTCCGGGAAAAATAGGAGGTTTGGCGTTGATTTCGTCCAATTCCGAGAATATTGCCCGAACAGCCTTTCTGGAACCAAAAACAGCAGAAAACAGGAACTGGCACTGTGGCATCTTGTTAATAGGTTAGTTCCGGAAAATGCATGAAATCATCATAAAGTGCAAGCAAAACATGTAAGTATTGTCATAAAACAAGCATGGAACGACAGAAATTATGGATACGTCGGGGACGTATCATTGTGCCAAGTAAAGTCGTTGATAGAAAAGTTCATACTAGATTTGGATTACTGCGCAGAAACAGATTTCTTTGCTGTCACGAATCTGGGCAAAATTCTCTGTAGGTAACTCAGAAAATTATGCCAATTTACGTGAGTGATCCTCAGATATGTACTCAACTTTCATTCAATTTGAGCATTTTCATTTGAGCAAGTCTGGTGCCTCGATAAAATTCGTCAATACGAACTGTTCTGTTTTGACAGATTCTGCCTTTTATTTCGCATTGCCTCTTTTGCTATGTTGGAAGAATTTCTTTGATCCATTAATGTCCAGTAGCTTTATGCAATGTCCAGAAGTGTTAAGAATGATTGTGTCACCTCTGAACATGTTAATTTTTATTGTCGCTAACCCTCTAATGAGTTGTTCTAAGTTTGGTGTGGAGGAAGTTTTCAAGGATCAAGAGAGGAGTATGATGCAACATGATCAAGGAGAGTGAAAGCTCTAAGCTTGGGGATGCCCCGGTGGTTCACCCCTGCATATATCAAGAAGACTCAAGCGTCTAAGCTTGGGGATGCCCAAGGCATCCCCTTCTTCATCGACAACATTATCCGGTTCCTCCCCTGAAACTATATTTTTATTCCATCACATCTTATGTGCTTTGCTTGGAGCGTCGGTTTGTTTTTGTTTTTTGTTTTGTTTGAATAAAATGGATCCTAGCATTCACTTTATGGGAGAGAGACACGCTCCGCTGTAGCATATGGACAAGTATGTCCTTAGTTTCTACTCATAGTATTCATGGCGAAGTTTCTCCTTCGTTAAATTGTTATATGGTTGGAATTGGAAAATGATATATGTAGTAATTTGCTATAATGTCTTGGGTAATGTGATACTTGGCAATTGTTGTGCTCATGTTTAAGCTCTTGCATCATATGCTTTGCACCCATTAATGAAGAAATACATAGAGCATGCTAAAATTTGGTTTGCATATTTGGTCTCTCTAAGGTCTAGATAATTTCTAGTATTGAGTTTGAACAACAAGGAAGACGGTGTAGAGTCTTATAATGTTTTCAATATGTCTTTTATGTGAGTTTTGCTGCACCGGTTCATCCTTGTGTTTGTTTCAAATAAGCCTTGCTAGCCTAAACCTTGTATCGAGAGGGAATACTTCTCATGCATCCAAAATACTTGAGCCAACCACTATGCCATTTGTGTCCACCATACCTACCTACTACATGGTATTTTCTGCCATTCCAAAGTAAATTGCTTGAGTGCTACCTTTAAAATTCCATCATTCACCTTTGCAATATATAGCTCATGGGACAAATAGCTTAAAAACTATTGTGGTATTGAATATGTAATTATGCACTTTATCTCTTATTAAGTTGCTTGTTGTGCGATAACCATGTTCACTGGGGACGCCATCAACTATTCATTGTTGAATTTCATGTGAGTTGCTATGCATGTTCGTCTTGTCTGAAGTAAGAGCGATCTACCACCCTATTGTTAAGCATGCATATTGTTAGAGAAGAACATTGGGCCGCTAACTAAAGCCATGATCCATGGTGGAAGTTTCAGTTTTGGACATATATCCTCAATCTCAAATGAGAAAATTATTAATTGTTGTTACATGCTTATGCATAAAAGAGGAGTCCATTATCCGTTGTCTATGTTGTCCCGGTATGGATGTCTAAGTTGAAGAATAATCAATAGCGAGAAATCCAATGCGAGCTTTCTCCTTAGACCTTTGTACAGGCGGCATAGAGGTACCCCTTTGTGACACTTGGTTAAAACATGTGCATTGTGATGATCCGGTAGTCCAAGCTAATTAGGACAAGGTGCGGGCACTATTAGTATACTATGCATGAGGCTTGCAACTTGTAAGATATAATTTACATGATACATATGCTTTATTACTACCGTTGACAAAATTGTTTCATGTTTTCAAAATCAAAGCTCTAGCACAAATATAGCAATCGATGCTTTTCCTCTATAGAGGACAATTCTTTTACTTTCAATGTTGAGTCAGTTCACCTATTTCTCTCCACCTCAAGAAGCAAACACTTGTGTGAACTGTGCATTGATTCCTACATACTTGCTTATTGCACTTATTATATTACTCTATGTTGACAATATCCATGAGATATACATGTTATGAGTTGAAAGCAACCGCTGAAACTTAATCTTCTTTTGTGTTGCTTCAATGCCTTTACTTTGAATTATTGCTTTATGAGTTAACTCTTATGCAAGACTTATTGATGCTTGTCTTGAAGTGCTATTCATGAAAAGTCTTTGCTATATGATTCACTTGTTTACTCATGTCATATACATTGTTTTGATCGCTGCATTCACTGCATATGCTTTACAAATAGTATGATCAAGATTATGATGGCATGTCACTCCGTAAAATTATCTTTGTTATCGTTTTACCTCGCTTCGGGACGAGCGTAACTAAGCTTGGGGATGCTGATACGTCTCCAACGTATCGATAATTTCTTATGTTCCATGCCACATTATTGATGTTATCTACATGTTTTATGCACACTTTATGTCATATTCGTGCATTTTCTGGAACTAACCTATTAACAAGATGCCGAAGTGCCGATTCTTGTTGTCATTGCTTTTGGTTTCAGAAATCCTAGTAACGAAATATTCTCGGAATTGGACGAAATCAACGCCCAGGGTCCTATTTTGTCACGAAGCTTCCAGAAGTCCGAAGAGGAGACGAAGAGGGGCCACGAGGGGGCCACACCCTAGGGCGGCGCGGCCCCCCCCTTGGCCGCGCGGCCCTGTGGTGTGGGGCCCTCGTGCCGCCTCTTGACCTGCCCTTCCGCCTACAAATAGCCTCCGTCGCGAAACCCCCAGTACCGAGAGCCACGATACGGAAAACCTTCCAGAGACGCCGCCAACGCCGATCCCATCTCGGGGGATCCAGAAGATCGCCTCCGGCACCCTGCCGGAGAGGGGATTCATCTCCCGGAGGACTCTACACCGCCATGGTCGCCTCCGGAGTGATGTATGAGTAGTCTACCCCTGGACTATGGGTCCATAGCAGTAGCTAGATGGTTGTCTTCTCCCCATTGTGCTATCATTGTCGGATCTTGTGAGCTGCCTAACATGATCAAGATCATCTATCTGTAATTCTATATGTTGCGTTTGTTGGGATCCGATGAATAGAGAATACTTGTTATGTTGATTATCAAAGCTATGTCTATGTGTTGTTTATGATCTTGCATGCTCTCCGTTATTAGTAGATGCTCTGGCCAAGTTGATGCTAGTAACTCCAAGAGGGAGTATTTATGCTCGATAGTGGGTTCATGTCTCCGTGAATCTGGAGGAGTGACAAGAACCACTAAGGTTACGGATGTGCTGTTGCCACTAGGGATAAAACATTGGTGCTATGTTCAAGGATGTAGTCACTAATTACATTACGCGCAATACTTAATGCAATTGTCTGTTGTTAGCAACTTAATACTGGAGGGGGTTCGGATGATAACCTGAAGGTGGACTTTTTAGGCATAGATGCATGCTGGATGGCGGTCTATGTACTTTGTCGTAATGCCCAATTAAATCTCACTATACTCATCATAATATGTATGTGCATGGTCATGCCCTCTTTATTTGTCAATTGCCCAACTGTAATTTGTTCACCCAACATGCTGTTTATCTTATGGGAGAGACACCTCTAGTGAACTGTGGACCCCGGTCCAATTCTCTTTACTGAAATACAATCTACTGCAATACTGTTCTACTGTTTTCTGCAAACAATCATCTTCCACACAATACGGTTAATCCTTTGTTACAGCAAGCCGGTGAGATTGACAACCTCACTGTTTCGTTGGGGCAAAGTACTTTGGTTGTGTTGTGCAGGTTCCACGTTGGCACCGGAATCCCTGGTGTTGCGCCGCACTACATCCCGCCGCCATCAACCTTCAACGTGCTTCTTGGCTCCTCCTGGTTCGATAAACCTTGGTTTCTTTCTGAGGGAAAACTTGCTGCTGTGCGCATCATACCTTCCTCTTGGGGTTCCCAACGAACGTGTGAGTTACACGCCATCAAGCTCTGCGTGAGATGGCGGGAGAAAGCAAAATTCCGACGGCGTTGAGCGGCAAAGTAGGGGGTCACCTCCTCCACTATCCCCCACCAAAAATCTCCATTCCCCCCATTCAATAACGGCGGCAACAGGGACGCTGATCCACCCCTCCGTTTGATTTTTTGTACTCCCGCAACGTACCCTCGTCGTCTCCTGGAGTTCGAGCTCGTCTTCTTGGTCTCCGGCACCGGATCCGCGTCGCCGTGTAAAGCAAAGGCGGCGGATGTTCTTCTTCTTCTTATTCTTCTCCGACTACGGCTCATGTCCAACGTCTACCATGAAGGAGGTAAACCACACTCTCCTACTGTAGTGTCTGCCCCACTTTTGATCGATTTAGGTAGAAGTACATACCGTCCAATTTGTTGTTGCTCATGTTTGATCCCTTTGATTAGGTCAACCAGAACGATCGCATTCGTCATGCATCAAAACTCATCGTCGTTGTCATTCAGGCATGGATCGTGCTGCTATAGAGAGTTTTCTTGTGTGATGCCTTTCCTCGTCTCACCTATGGTCATATGTTACTATGAGATCAGGGCAGGATAACAAATCTGAATTACATCTACAGCTGCAATGATGTCGAGTCTATGCAAAAGCTTCGAATGAGAAGAGCCCTTTCGATGCACTGTTGATAACGTTCGGAGAGAGAGGACTACTCCAAGATGCCATCAACACCTAGGTGGAAGAGAAATTTTCCATGTTTATTCTTGTAATGGGTCATAACCAGAGGTTTAGAGTGTCCATAGCATATTCACAAGATCATTGGAGATTGTTTCTCGCTACTTCAAGAAGGTATTGTTTGTAGCTGAAGAGCTTAGAGGAGAAATAATCAAGCCACCGTTGGATAGCACACCTTCCAAGATAAAGAACAACTGCAAATTTTGGCCACATTTCAGGGTGTGGCACTAATATGTACTTTCATTTCATCAAACGAGTACTATGGTCAGAAACATGACTCTCTGTCCTAGCTTGACCGGATTGTAATTGTGCTATCGACGGTGTTGATGCTATAGCTATGGTGTCGAAAGAACATTCTTCAACATTCATGGTAACGAAGCACTACCCTAGCCAGAAATGATGTGAATTTTGAGCTGAAGTTCACATAAGTGCTAGCTGGTTGGGAAATATCTCTCGTCATGATGCAAGCTTTCTTGATGACGTCTTATCTAGTTTTGCTGGGATGAAAATCCCCGGTGGCAAGTTTATAAACAGAAGGCACAATGTGCCCGACCTTAAATTAATAAAGCCCGTACGGCCAGGTTTGTTACAAGATGTAGAGAACCAGCTTACAAGCAACACAGACAACAGCAAAACAAAGGATAAACACAAGGAAAGCAGCTGGAGTCCTCGATGCCCTTCAAACGAGAGCGAAGCACCAGGGGGCGTCGAAGAGAGTGCTCGAAGAAGAAGCGTCGTCAACAGAGTGGCCGTCCATGCCTGCACCAGGAGGAGCAAGCCATCGCCTGAGCGTTCTCTTCCATGACCGGAGAGGGACTCCTGCCCCCTCGCCCCGGCTCGAAGGGCGCCGCACCGCCGTCATTGGAAAAGCTCCCCTGAGCAGAGAACCGTCCAGGAACCAGACTGCCAATTGGACAAGACAGAGACGAGCTACACAATGCACCGAGCTCGCCTTGAGACGCCATTGCCGCCCGCCAAGGATCCACTGACGCCGAACCGAAGCCACAGGTCTGATCGTTGAAGAAGAAGTTGCAGAGGACTAGGAGCGCACGAAGGTACACCGCGAGCCACACTGCCGCCGCAGCCACCACCAGTCAACACAAAGCCACACCCACCGCCCCATCGAACCCAAGGCGGCGCCTTCAAGAAGGTCACGATGCTACCAGCGCCGCCGCCGCCCCAACAAAGTTGGGTTTTCACCCGGGAGACGGAGGGGGAGGGGGAGGGGAGGAGAGGAAGGACGGTACCTCAAGAAGGATACACGACGCCCCCAGGCGTCGTCACCGTCGGACCAGCGAGGCGGACCAGGGATTTCTCCCTCTCTCACAACCCAAGAACCAGCACCTAACCCGGCCAGAGATCCGGCGAATGAGGGTCGCCATGGACAGAACCGGAGATGCAGGGTGGACCTCGGACGAAGTGGGGATGACGGCCTTCAGATCTGGCGCCGGCGTTCGCGAAACCGCCGCCACGCCACGACCAGCGCCCGACAACACCTCGCCGTCCGCACGGCCGAGGGTGCTGGGCCGCATCCACGCACACTGCTCGCCGCCAAGCCAGTGGCGCCTCACCCTGAGGCCGCCGCCTCAGCGTCCCGTAGAAGCTGCGTCATCGCAGCCGTCGCCCGCGAGGAAGGCGACCGCGCCGCCGAGCTCGCCGCCTCGACCTCGAGGAATCGCCTCGGCGCGGCGCGCCGGCCCGCCGCGCGAGGAGCCATCGATCCCTCGTTGTGGATCTCCGCCGCCCGAGGGAGAGGCCCCGCACCACCTCCACACGAGCCAGATCCTGGGGCCCGCCACCGCCGGCACCGCCCGGGCTTTGCCCGGCGGCTGACGCCGGCGGCGGCGGGGGGGGGGGAGCGGGGAGGAGGGGGGTTAGGGTTTGGAAAATCGCCCGTCCGTCGCCCGTGGGGAGCGACAGGACGGGATGAATAACTCCGGCGTCACACACACCTGGTGGCAAGTTCTATCTAGGAGATGTTAGATATGTATGCCGACCTGGAATCCTACCACCATTTAGTAAAAAACAACGTACCATCTCGACGGGATCCTTGACAAGAAACCATTCCACACTTACGAGGCCCAGGTCAAGTTGGTTCTTGCCTTCTACATTATTCACAAATCCTATATAACTAAGAAGTTCATCCCCACTACCTATTTCTCTAAACATGCAAGCTATCCACATCATTAGGTGGCCCTGCACTACAAACCTGCCACCTCAGCTAGCCTTAATTTCCACCCCACAAAACTTGCCATGTCACAAAAAAAATTACAGGCAACCATTTTATTCAGTTCATCGTTCCTTTCAGCTTCCAAAAAAATACCCGTACTAACCAGCACGTACGCCCAGTTTCTCATCCCAAATGGAGGCTTGCCTAGACAATTAATACGTAGTTTCGTGCAGCTTTCCGAAAAATCCTGCACGACCAGTTCATCTGTCCGACCCTTCGTCTCCAAGATGAAACAAGCATAAAAGCCATACGCGAGGAGGATCTCTTCCTCTCCCCCGTACCTGAGTTAGAGGCTGCAACAAAAAGTGACTCGATCTAGGATTGTAGGTATATCCCCAATCAGATCTCCTCTTCCATTTTCTTTGCAGGATTGCACTGTTTTTGCACAGATCTTATTTGGTATTCTATCTCTGGAAAATATATCTCCGCTGACCGTATAATCTCAGAAATCGGAACTATCCTGCAATTTTGAGTTGCGAGGAAACATTTTATGTGCTTATATTGTCAGGTATCTACCACCAATCAACAGAGGAATACCAAGACGTACGTTTGAAAGCTAATTGTTTATTAATATCTACCTGCACTGCACGGTTTATATCATGAAATTTCGTTTGGCGCGACCACAGCTGAGAACGGAACAGTATGATGTATCTATTCAATTGCTCAAACTTCCTTCATTTGATAGCAGGAGCAGACAGTCAAACGACAGAATTATGCAATTATTGTTGATAATTCTTTCTTTTGATTACATACTTCCTGTTGACTCAATTATTCACTTTCAAAGATTTTTTTATTAACTGACAAATATCCCATTTGATATGATATAAGTGGTATAAAGATAGTATTACCAAGATCCAAAATAAACGAACTTGCATTCTCAGGGATGTACATTTTTTCGTAAGCTCTTCGTCTTCCTACTATTTGGTTTCATAGAAAGGAGTCATTGGCATCTCGCTCTCGAATTTCGCATGCATTCAATGTTAAGCAAGATCTCAAGAACTTGCAAGATGTTATTTGTGAGCTGATTAGTGTGTCCCAGTATTGAAGCATCGCATGACTTCAATTCCTCATCGCCAAGTCTTGCTTCCCGGAGCCCGGTGGTGGGCTGGTGGCTAGAAGCCTAGAACCCAGAATTACCTAGAATAGTAGCATGCAAAACAAATGGCTGACACAATCATTACTTATTCAGTTTAGCATTTTTTTCAGTGAATATGTAGCGGCTAATTAAATTTGAACAGTGAATATGTAGAGTGAACCTAAATTTATAACAATGTTTCCCGCAGCAATCGCGCGGGGTATCATCTAGTGGATCTTATCTTCGAGGGAAGATGTCTACTTCACGGAAAATCTGCCTGGACATCCTACCAAACGCGCGCCCGGGATTTCCGAAGATCCTCGTACGCATGAGCACAGTGGGCCTGTGCCCCGCGCACCGGAGCAGTAGCGGACCTACTACACCAACTACTCGGTGACGAAACCTGTTGAGCATAATGCAAGCCGTACAGCAGAGGCAGCGCCCCCACCACCACATCGGTCGACTGATCGATCTAACGCGCGCCAAGAAGAGAGGATCATCGGCGGATACGCATGGCGTTTTCATGCATGCACCTTTGCCTTGGCAACATTGCGCTCTGGTCTTTTCCCTGTACGCGGTGATCTCCCTTTGAGAGGCGATCGTTCTGTTGGCTGGTTTGGACACTGGCGATGAGCTCGGGCCAGGCAAAAGTCGATGGATGTGATGGATGGAAGGAGGCGACCTGCTCGCTCGCATGGGGTTGGGCCGGGGCGCGTAATAATGCAGCGCCTTTGCGCGGTGACACGCGCACTAGCTACACCAGCCGTGCGGGCGGGGCCGGCCTCCCGGCCAAGTTGCTGCCTGCGTGTGTCGAGCACTTGGCATTTGGCGACCGACGCCGGCCGGCGTCGTGCATGCTTAGTGCCTAAGCAAGCAGACGAGGGCGTACGTCAGGTGCTAATCCGGCTAGCTAGCCCTGGATTCGGAGAGTGTGCATCACATGTACGTACGGGGAGTGTGTGTGACCGTTTGTGCGTGTGGTGGAGCGTGCTTTCATTTGGTACGGATGGGGACGTTGCTGTCTCATGGCATCCTAGGTGGCATGCATAGGAGTTCATCGGGGCCGGCCGGGTGCTGTTGTACACCAAATGATGCAAGAGTATGTGGATTTTTTTTGGTTGTGGACGTACCGTGCATGTCAGCCATTTTCTCAGGCCTTGCAACATCATCATATGTAGGTGCATGCGTGAGGGACACGTGCATGAGAAGAGAGAAACAGAGTAAAAGTGCTTCTCAAGGGAAAAAAACAGATAAGATAAAGCAAAGCTCAACATTTATGTTGAACTTAGGGGGGGGGGGGGGGGGGCGGTTATTTACTGAAGGCTTTACTTGTTAGTTTCTTAATACTATATGGATAAATGGACGAGGTGCTTTTGTACTCATTTCTGAACATAGTTTAAATTGCCAAAATTCTAAACAAAAAATTGACACGTACATCTCAACATTATATGTGCTCATAAAATCGTTTCATGGAAAATTGATGTTCTTTGGGTCGTGTGCAAAAAAGACAAAATTTGGTGCTTAAAAAATGTTTTTCACAAGACATTTCTTTATCTTTTTTCACACAGGACACAAGACATATACTATTGACATATACGCGCCAAAAGAAAATCTTGATTTTTTAATATTTTGAAATATTTTCTCGGATACCAGAAGCATATGCTCCCAACTTCAAAAATGGTTTTCCGTGAATAAATGAATTGCAATGTTCAAAATATTAATTTTTCCAGAATATCTAGCCCTCGTCCCTCTTCTATTGAAAGCTAAGCTACAAAAAAAATACGTTCAAGATACTTACAAAGCTGATTCGTAGCCAGTTGGAACTTGGAAGACACTTTTTTTTTTTACATGAAGACACCTAGCTAAACCGTAGACACCAAGTAGCGTTCGGACAAACCGGAAACCAAAAAAATAGGCGTCCGGTTAAGTTTTTGTTTGTTTGAGGGAAGCTGCTCGGTTTAGTTGGGCTAGGTCAGTTTCAACTGCGTATCAAGAAACGTACTCGCCACAAGGCCCACAAGCATGGCCCAAGAGAGCTCCTAGTCCACGCTCTTAGCTGGTTCTTCAAAACCACTAAAAGAAAAACTGGTTCTCAAAAAAAAAAAAAAAACTGGTTGTCTTGCTTTCTAAGTTGTTTTAGGTCACCACATATGCATGAGTCTTATGTCTGTTTTTACTGTTTTCTGAGTAGCTGTTGTTTAAAACTTTGAGATGTTTCCGTCTAAGACCCCCATGTAGTGGTGGGCTGGATCCATACAAAAAACTGATATGGTGTTATTGTTTCATTTTCAATGAAAATGGAGTTGGGGAGCGCTTACTGTTTATCTAAAAAAAAATCCCTACGGACCTTATAATATGCGGCAAATTCACTATATTGGGATGAGCATGGAGCCATGTGCCTCTCCTCCCGCCATGGCCAAGCGGCGGAACATTGGAATGAGTTGGAGCGGCGCCGACCCTAGACCCAAGTCGTGACCAACATGGTGAACCCCGCAGCTTCCGCCCATCAAGCAGTCCCCAAGACCGAGACCATGGAGGATAGGTCACGCACAGACGAAGCCATGGAGGATTTGTCATTGGCGATGCCATGGAGGAGTGTCCGGGCATGTACGAGGCCATACACACGTTGCTTGAAATGAACATCATCGTCAAGCCGAAGCCTGCGGGGTATGGTGAGTCTGTTTCCATCGAATGAGATGACCTCGATGCATATGCATATTAGTTGTGAGGAGATGTCCAACTGACGTCATCACCGCCGCCCCAATTAACATGACCCTAGCGGCGACCAAGAGTAGTTGGACACCATGGCTGCCTCCGTCATCGTCCCTGATGATTTTACGAAGATTATCCATAGTTTGCTTGAGCTAAACTTAAGTCTAGTTTAAGCTTTAGTAGAACTTAGTAAGTTGGAGATCAAAATTTAGTTAATTTTGGCCGATGTTTAATCTAGTTAATTTTGGCCGCTTTTAGAACTTTGTGATATTCTATAACGTGTATTATGCTAAATAGGACACACTTTTGAGTTATGTTGTGTGTGTGTGCGCGCACACATATATGTCCTTTTAACATAAAGAATGAGTAATGAAAATAAAGTAACATCGGATAGTTTTTATAAAAAATCACATTGGTGATGTCAAAAATAACATTGTATTTGTACATTGTTTCTAGATACCCTAGTTCCATGAAAGGGTTGCGGCATTGATTTGAATAGGCGAGCTCAAGCCAAAGACAAAAGAAAAATCACATATCTAGCATGCCAAAGCGGAGCCTTCCACATAAGGAGCTTACCTGTGGTGATCGTCCTATTTCCTGATTGCAAGGACAACTTCGACAAGCACTGATAGTTTTGCAAGTAGAAAAAGTCAAATAATTGTCCTGGGATGGTGTTCTACTATGTTTTCAGACTGGTTATTATCAAATGTGTGTCCTGTTTTACGTTTAATTGTATTGTTCCATTTGTTTTTGATGGCATAATAAAAATTATGACGAGATACAAACATATCAGATAATCTGCACATTAATGCACTCATAATGTATTTTATGTACAGCATGCATCTACACGTCTCTATGGAGGTTTCTCTCATGGCCCATTAGATATTAATGAAAGTGACAAACTAACATTTTTGTAGAACTATACAATGCACTCTTGTAAAATACCATCATTTATTCTTCAACTCGAAGCAACACTCCGGGCGCGGCATGCCACCGTGCCGGTCTCTGCCATTGGTAGTAGATTATTATAACATGTATGCCACCTAGACGAAAAAGATAATTCACGCCGTCTAGAACCAAATCATACGAGATGATGTAATCATCCTAAATCATCTACTAGTTTCTATCACGTTCGACCGCTCCAGCGATCGGGGGTGTCCCTATTCGCCGCTCTAACAGTATCTCTAGTCGTGTCCCCCAAACAATATCGGATTTAGCGTTTTGAGGGGGGAGGGGGGGCGCTGTTGTGGGTATACTTCATGGGTGTACCATCGACAGTGCCTAGATTCGGCAAGCCCGGGTAGCCCACAGATGGTGATGAGGCATGTGGCCCATCGGGCGGCCCAGTTGTTGTTGATCCTGACGGAAGAAGTCCGGCCCAGACAGAGGGAGCCGGATCCGACCGACCTTGAGGAGGAACCCGGATCCATGAAGGCCCAATAGGAAACCCGGATCCGGTACGACATAGATGGGAAGGCGGATCCTTAACGTGCACGGCAAGATATTGTACCGTAGTTAGGCAACATGTATCCGGCTAGGACTCTCCGTGTAAACCCTAGATCCGTGCGCCTTTATAAGCCGGATCCCGGGAGCCCTAGAGACACAACCACAACTCATTGTAACATCGCGAAAGCGCCCAGATAATTCCATACAAGCAGTAGTAGGCCCTGTCATCGTGCAGGTGTTCCGAAGCTGGGTAAATCGCGTATCACCGTCCCGTGTGCACTCCGCCCTATGGCCCCTACTTCTTCTCCCCCTCGTGAGGATCCCTCCTCCGAGGTACCGTCGATTAGGCAACGACAGTTGGCGCCCACCGTGGGGCCTGCGGCGTCTGGAGGCCGGAACCGGGAGGGTTCCGTCATGGGAAGCTACGACGACACCATCGCTGT
Organism: Lolium perenne; assembly: GCF_019359855.2. Lineage (NCBI taxonomy): Eukaryota > Viridiplantae > Streptophyta > Magnoliopsida > Poales > Poaceae > Lolium > Lolium perenne. Next base: position 89,339,975 of record NC_067247.2, read on the forward strand.
GGGGCGCGTCCTCTACGCCGGAAATCTGCCGTTCGTCCCTCCGGATGAGTGCTGGATTCCGGCTAAGACAAACCCCGTCAAGCTCTCCATCGTCCCAGTTGGCGGCATACACATCTTCATCGGGGAAACCGTCGATTCCGACGGAAACCCACTGGTAAGTAACGCAGACGCGACCGCCGCCGAGCTGGACGTAGTCGCGAAGATCCGATCTGAGATGCAGGAGCTTCCCAAGGAAGATTCTGCCTCGGATCTGGAAATTTCAAACCCCACCCAATCCGCCCCTGAGCAGGAAATAACGGTGGAAGACCAATGCAGATCCGCCTGGGTCTCCCAGGTGTTAGAAAAGCAGAGGTGCCACTTCGTACACTTCTTGGCCCATACCGCCGGAACCGCCCCTCAAGAAGACGGAGCTGGTCCCGAGCAGGTCGAGGCACCGGAAAACGACGCTGCTCCGGATCAGGCCGAACCTGTCGGAGAGAGCGGAACTCCGGCCGAAGAGTCGATTTTGGGCAATCTAAGCCCAATTTCCGGGGATACCCCCTCCATGGATACTGAAGAGTTCAACCGCAAGCTAGGGGAGTACGGTTTCGGTGATCAGCCTGAAGTTGAATCCTCCCAGCCTAAGCAGGTACTTGCGACTGTGGCGGCACTGGGAGAACCTGGATCAGAAGACGCAAACACCCAATCCGACCCTCAGCCATCCCGTCAAGGATCTCCAATGTCGCGGGAGCGACCCCGTAAGGATTCCTCCTCCGAGGACCTCCTGTCGCCTAAAGAGATCGTTGCACAAGCAGGCATGGATGCAGTTTATCGCTCGGATATTCTTAACAAACCCATCACTCCCGAAGACGTAGAAGCACTAGAAGCTAAGAGACTGGAGATGCTGGCCACAGCCAAGAAGTTCAAGGACACCGCAGCCGCAATGCTTGAGGAAAGGAAGCACGCCGCAGTTTTTGTGGAAGACTTCATCCAGCGCGAGCAGGAGGTAGACGAAGGACTGGCAAAGGTCAAGGAACTCCGAAAGCATTGGGAGGACAAGATCGTTGAAGCTCATCATGAGGTCGAAAGGGTTCGGAGAGAGTTGATAGCTCCCCGCAAGATCACCTTCGCAACGCCAACTGAGCAGCAGCCGTTCGCAACTCCAAAGGACAATATGACGAAGGCTGCAGAGATCTTGAAGAAAAAGAACGAGGAAATCGACATCGACTACGTTCGCACGCTCGTCGCTTCAGCAATGAGGCAGCAGAGCAAGGCAAACACTTCGCGCAAACTGGAATCTAACCCAGAGCATTGCGTCTCCACCGCGCAGAAGGACGCCTACGACAACCGCCATCGAGATGACGAGTCGCGAACCGGATCCTCGGAACGCAGAAGGAAAGCCAGAGAACACCCAAATCCAATCCCCGTTCCATCAAGGACACCTCCCTCAGACCCAAGAAAGGGAAAGGATGCAATGTACTCTGGAAGGGACAAGTACCGCAACCCCTCTCCTCCGCCCAACGGTTACCCGCGTCCCCCTCGCCGCCGTAGTCCAGCCGGAAACACCAGGCCCCATGGGCATGGTGGAATCGTCATCCGCGACAACGTGCTGCCCTCAAGAAACAGGAACAGGGAGCGCACGCCGGAACCCCGCCGGAGCCAGCACAACGATCGTGAGCCCGAGCCTAGGAGGAGTCGGAATGAAGACCGCGACCCGGAGCCTCGCCGGAGCCGGAACGACCATGGCAGCCAGCGCCAAGGCGAAGGCAACCACAGGAGTCGGAGCCAGCATCGGGAGGGCCGAGGAGAATCTGAAGGCGGAAGCAAGAAGTCGGATCGGCCCCCTCGCAGGTCTCCCTCACCACCACCTAGCGGTGGCGGCGGAGGTGGAGGCGGAGGTGGCGGCCGGAGATCTCGCTCTCGCTCACAATCTCCTCGCCACGGCTCGCGTGACGCGCGGGAACGCCTCAACGAATACAGAACTGACTACATCGGACCGAAGTGCTTCGGCAGGATGATTCGAGAGGAACCAAAGCCAAGGATGAACCTCAAGCTACCCGGAAACCTGAAGCACTATGATGGCACCGAAAGGCCGGATACCTGGATAGAGGATTACTACAATGCAGTAACCTTTGCCGGAGGAACCCCTAATATCGCCTGCCGCATGCTTCAGCTGTACCTTGTAGGTCCAGCCCGGATCTGTGATACGTCCAATTTGCATCACTATTTTATATCATAATTTGCTGTTATTCATTGATATATTTCATATTGGGACACAAAACTTATGTTATTTCATCTATTTTGCATGTTTCATCATTATTGGAGGATCAAACACCGGAGCCAGGATTCTGCTGGAAAAAGCACCGTCAGAACGCAATATTTCGGAAGATCAACTCTGGAAGGAAATTATACCAAAAATCCTATTTTTCAAGATGACGAAGGAAGCCAGAAGGGGGAGCCAGGAGCAGCCAGGGTGGGCCCACACCCTAGGGCGGCGCGGCCCAAGCCCTGGCCACGCCGGCCTGTGGTCTGGGGGGCCCACGACCCTTTTCGCCTCCTTTTCTTCGCCAAACCCTTCGTCCCGAAGACCTAAGCCACAGAGGGTACCTCGCGAAGAGTTCTGACCGCCTCTGCGGGCGGAGAACACCAGAGAGAAAAGAGCTCTCCGGCGGGCAGGAATCCGCTGGGGAAATTCCCTCCGGGAGGGGGAAATCGACGCCATCGTCACCGTCATCGAGCTGGACATCATCGCCATCACCATCATCATCATCTCCACCATCATCACCGCCGTCATCACCGCTGGACATCGTCACCGCCGTAGCAATTTGGGTTTGATCTTGATTGTTTGATAGGGGAAACTCTCCCGGTATCGATTCCTACTTGTTGTTGATGCTATTGAGTGAAACCATTGAACCAAGTTTATGTTCAGATTGTTATTCATCATCATATCACCTCTGATCATGTTCCATATGATGTCTCGTGAGTAGTTCGTTTAGTTCTTGAGGACATGGGTGAAGTCTAAATGTTAGTAGTGAACTATGGTTGAGTAATATTCAATGGTGTGATATTTAAGTTGTGGTGTTATTCTTCTAGTGGTGTCATGTGAACGTCGACTACATGACACTTCACCATTTATGGGCCTAGGGGAATGCATCTTGTATTCGTTTGCTAATTGCGGGGTTGCCGGAGTGACGTAAACCTAAACCCCGTTGGTATATCGATGCGGGAGGGATCGCAGGATCTCAGAGTTTAAGGCTGTGGTTAGATTTATTCTTAATTACTTTCTTGTAGTTGCGGATGCTTGCAAGGGGTATAATCACAAGTATGTATTAGTCCTAGGAAGGGCGGTACATTAGCATAGGTTCACCCACACAACACTTATCACAACAATGAAGATTATTTAGCCGTATGTAGCGAAAGCACTAGACTAAAATCCCGTGTGTCCTCGAGAACGCTTGGTCATTATAAGTAAACAAACCGGCTTGTCCTTCGTGCTAAAAAGGATTGGGCCACTCGCTGCAATTATTACTCTCGCACTTTACATACTCGTACTTTATTCAACTGTTACATCAAAACCCCCTGAATACTTGTCTGTGAGCATTTACAGTGAATCCTTCATCGAAACTGCTTGTCAACACCTTCTGCTCCTCGTTGGGATCGACATTCTTACTTATCGAAGATACTACGATACACCCCCTATACTTGTGGGTCATCAAGACTATTTTCTGGCGCCGTTGCCGGGGAGTGAAGCGCTATTGGTAAGTGGAATTGGTAAGGAAAACCTTTACTGTTGTGCTGATTTTATTTCTTCGCTGCTATAAGTCATTATGGAGAGATCTTCTCTTCATTTTCTATTTGGGAAATCTACTACTACTGCAACGGTAGTGGATGAAGCGCCAGGTGAGGAAGGGATACCATATAAAATACCTATGAAAATTATTGAACGTGTTATGGATAACCGCTATGAAGGGGATGGAACTGTCCATCCTGGTGATCATTTACTGTTTTTGCATGAATTATGCGGGTTATTCAAATGTGCAGGTATTGCTATGGATGAAGTGAGGAAGAAACTATTCTCTTTATCGCTGTCCCAGAAGGCGGCGCATTGGTATAAATTACTTGGATAATGGGGATTCTCTTGAATGGAATGATATTGTGCCCGGTTTTATTCTAAGTTCTATCCTCCAAGTGAAATTCATAAGGATCGGAATCGCATATATAATTTTTGGCCTCATGATGGAGAGAGTATTGCCCAAGCTTGGGGGAGATTGAAGTCTTTAATGCTCAAATGCCCCATTCATGAGCTTCCTGGTAATGTTATTATTGATAATTTCTACACAAGACTTTCTTTTCAAGATAAGACCTTGCTGGATACTTCTTGTTTTGGATCATTTACACGCAACAAGGAAGAGTTTAAAAGGGACCTTCTTGATCGAATCCAAGAAAATACTGAAGGTTGGGAGAACGACAAGGATAGAGAATCAGGTATAATTTATGATTATAAATGCATTGAAGCTTTTATGGATCTTTTGATAAATTTCGTAATATGAGTGCTACATATGGTCTTGATTCTCAAGTTGCTGTAAATCTTTATAAAGCTTTTGCCTCTCATTATGAATTGCCAAAGAAGAATTTTGATAAGTATCATGAACCGTATAAAGATAAAATTGATTCATCTATTAATAAATGTGTAGTGGTTGAAACTGCTGATAATGTTATTCCTGAAGCTTATATTGAAAAAACTCCTTTCCCTGCCAAAATGAAAGAGTACTCTGTTATAAATAGTGCGGTTCATAAAAGTGAAAAGAAACCCGTAGAACACGAAGAACAAATAAAAATTGAACCTGTTTGTTGCAATAGTTAAAGATCTTGTGACCGAAAATGTGGAGGATGGTCATATTATTTTCTCGTGAAGATGCTTCTAATATTGTTTCACATCCTAATAAACCCAAACAAGCTAGTGTTCCTATGATGTCTGTTAGAATTGGTGATCATTGCTATTATGGATTATGTGATATTGGTGCAAGTGTTAGTGCTATTCTGTATGAGCTTTACACGGAGATTATGCACGAAATTGATTCTTGTGAACTTGAAGATATTGATGTGGTTATTCAGCTGGCTAATAGAGAAACTATTTCTCCAATTGGTATTGTTCGAGATGTGGAAGTTTTATGCGGTAAGATTAAATATCCTGCTGACTTTTTGGTACTTGGTTCTCATTGCTAGTGATTATTGTCCTATTATTTTTGGTAGACCTTTTCTAAATACTTGTGGAGCTATTATAGATTGCAAGAAAGAGAAAATTTTGACTAAATTTGCTGGTGAATCTTATGAGTTTAACTTCTCTAAATTTACTAAAACTCCTTATAAAGCTGATTTGCCTAGTAATGATATTAAAATGGAGCAATGTGCATCTATTGTTCTTGTTCCTAATAATCCTTTGCAGCAACATTTAGAGGATAGCGAGAGCGAAATTTTTAGGAAAGAAAGAGATGAGCTTGAGGAAATTTTTCTTCGCCAACCCATTCTCAAGCATGATTTACCGGTGGAAGATTTGGGTACAACACCGCCACCAAAGGAAGATCCTGTTTTTGATTTAAAGCCTTTACCTGATAATCTTAAATATGCTCATATTGATGATAAGAAAATATATCCTGTTATTATTAGTTCTAAGCTTTCGTGAGATTGAGGAAGAAAGGTTATTGGAAATATTGAAGAAGCATCGAGGCGCTATTGGTTACACTCTTGATGATTTGAAGGGGATTTCTCCTTCTATTTGCCAACATGCTATTAATATGGAAGATGATGCAAAGCCTGTTGTTGAACCTCAGCATTGCCTAATTCCAAAGATGAAGGAAGTGGTAAGGAATGAGGTATTACGGCTCCTTGAAGCTGGTATTATATATCCTATTGCTGATAGTAGATGGGTTAGTCCTGTGCACTGCGTTCCCAAGAAAGGAGGTATGACTGTTGTGCCTAATGATAATGATGAGCTCATTCCTCAAAGAGTAGTTGTAGGGTATAGAATGTGCATTGATTTTCGAAAAGTTAATAAGGTTACTAAGAAAGATCATTACCCTTTACCATTTATTGATCAAATGCTAGAAAGATTGTCTAAAAATACTCATTTTTGCTTTCTTGATGGTTATTCTGGGTTTTCACAAATTGCTGTTAAAGCTAAAGATCAAGAGAAAACCACCTTTACTTGTCCTTATGGAACTTATGCTTATAGACGCATGCCTTTTGGTTTATGTAATGCTCCTGCTACTTTTCAAAGATGCATGTCTGCTATTTTTCATGGTTTTTGTGAAAGTATTGTAGAGGTATTCATGGATGATTTTTCCGTCTATGGAAATTCTTTTGATAGCTGCTTGCGAAATCTTGATAAAGTTTTGCAGAGATGTGAAGAAACTAACCTTGTTCTTAATTGGGAGAAATACCACTTTATGGTTAATGAAGGAATTGTATTGGGACATAAAATTTCTGAGAGAGGTATTGAAGTTGATAGAGCTAAAGTTGAAGCAATTGAGAAGATGCCCTATCCGAGGGACGTTAAAGGTATTCGTAGTGTTCTTGGTCATGCTGGGTTTTATAGGAGATTTATTAAAGATTTCTCCAAGATTTCAAAACCTCTTACTAATCTTCTTCAAAAAGATGTACCATTTGTTTTTGATGATGATTGTAAGGAAGCTTTTGAAACTCTTAAGAAAGCCTTAACAAGCTGCTCCTATAGTTGAACCTCTGATTGGAACTTACCCTTTGAAATTATGTGTGATGCTAGTGATTTTGCTGTAGGCGCTGTTCTTGGACAGCGGGTAGATAAAAAACTGAATGTTATTCATTATGCTAGTAAAACTCTTGATGCTACTCAGAGAAATTATGCTACAACTGAAAAAGAATTATTAGTTGTAGTCTTTGCTTGTGATAAATTCAGATCTTATATTGTTGATTCAAAAGTTACCATTCATACTGATCATGCTGCAATTAGATACCTAATGACAAAGAAAGATGCTAAGCCTAGGCTTATTAGATGGGTGCTTCTTTTGCAAGAATTTGATCTACATATTGTAGACAGGAAAGGTGCTGATAATCCTGTTGCTGACAATTTGTCTAGATTGGAAAATATTGCTTATGATCCTGTTCCTGTTAATGATAGTTTTCCAAATGAACAATTGGCCGTAATAAAGGTGAGCTCGCGAGACAGTCCTTGGTATGCTGATTATGCTAACTTTATTGTTTCCAAGTACTTGCCTCCAACCTTTTCAGCTCAGCAAAGGAGGAAATTCTTTTATGATTTGAGGCATTATTTCTGGGATGACCCACACTTATATAAAGAAGGAGTGGATGGTATTATGCGAAGATGTGTTCCCGAATATGAACAACAGGAGATATTGAGTAAATGTCATGGTAGTGCTTATGGAGGACATCACGCCGGAGAAAGAACCGCGCAAAAGGTTCTACAATCAGGTTTTTATTGGCCAACTCTCTTCAAGGATGCGAGAAAGTTTATTTTATCTTGTGATGAATGCCAAAGGGTTGGTAATATCTCCAGACGCAATGAAATGCCTATGAATTATACTCTTGTTATTGAACCGTTTGATTGTTGGGGATTTGACTTCATGGGACCTTTTCCGTCTTCGAAGGTAACACTCATATACTCGTTCTCGTTGATTATGTTACTAAATGGGTGGAAGCTATACCTACAAAAAGTGCTGATGGTGAGACCTCTTTAAGAATGCTCTTAGAAATTATTTTTCCTAGATTTGGAGTACCTAGATATATTATGACCGATGGAGGTTCTCACTTTATTCATGGAGGTTTTAGAAAAACTCTTGCTAGGTATGGTATTAATCATAGAATTGCTTCGCTTATCATCCTCAAACTAGTGGTCAAGTAGAATTATCAAATAGAGAGATTAAATCTATCTTGCAAAAGACTCGTTAATAAAACCAGAAAGAATTGGGCTAGTAAATTGAAGGATGCACTTTGGGCTTATAGAACTGCTTATAAAAATCCCATGGGAATGTCACCTTATAAAATGGTTTATGGGAAAGCTTGTCATTTACCTTTAGAACTAGAGCATAAAGCTTATTGGGCTGTTAGAGAATTAAATAAAGATCCTAAACTTGCCGGTGATAAGAGATTGTTGCAATTGAGTTCTCTAGATGAATGGAGAAGTGAAGCTTATGAAAATGCTAAACTCTTTAAAGAGAAAGTTAAAAAATGGCATGATAGGAGGATTATCAAAAGAGAATTTAATATTGGGGATAAAGTCCTATTGTATCGGTCTCGTCTCGTATTCTTTGCGGGAAATTACTCTCGAAATGGGAAGGACCATATGTTGTCGAGGAGGTGTATCGTTCAGGAGCAATCAAAATTAGCTCTCTCCAAGGCAATGCTACGCAAGTGGTGAATGGACAAAGACTCAAGCATTATATCTCGGGTGATTCTTATAATGTTGATGTTGATATTATTCAAGTGGAAACACCGGAGGATTTCATCAAAGGGCAAATTGACAATCCGCCAGAACTCGACTTTGAATAGGTAATGATCGGTAATGAAAAGTACGCAATTTACTTTCCGAACTATATTTTTGCTGTTTTTGGAAAATATGAGAAATTACGAGTTCGAAACGGAGTGGAAAGGACGCACGAGGGCGCGGCACCATAGGCCGGCGCGGCCAAGCCTGGGCCCGCGCCGCCCTATGGTTTGGCCGTCCCGTCGCCTCTTTCCGACTCTGGTTCGATCTGGTACTTTCCTTATGTCGTGAAAAATTTTGCTATATAATCCCCCGGACCCCTGGAGGTCCGTATATCGTGTTTTCGACGTGTTTTGTTTCGAGCTGTTTCTGCCAGGATCTGTTTTCAGTCTAGAAGCACCATGGTTTCCAAGAACAAGGGCAAGGAGTTTCCGGATGAAGATGATCGAGATCTTGGGTGGAAAGAGGAAGACAAGGACGTCAAGAAAGAAGATGAAGAAGAGGAGGAGGAAGACTCGCACGCACACCCGCGTGCTACCATCGCAAGCATCAAGGTGGTGGACAACCCTTTTAGTGCAAACAAGAGCGCAAGAATTCGCACTGGAGGAGCAGTCCCACGTCACTACCTAGCTCCGAAAACATCTCCATCAGGCACTCATCACCCCTTCCACAATCTAATTTTCAATAATCAAATTGAAGGGACTCCCAAGGCGGCATTGCCTAGCCAGTGGGATATAGATCGCTCTAACACTGCAGGAGAGAAGGAGCCTGAGGCTGAAGAGTGGGGAAATAACTCCAGGAGCTGGGACTCGCCATCAGATAGACTCTTTAACCGCGTCGAGCACAACTCAGAGATGATTCGCAATCTCATACACAGGATTGACGAGCTTCAGGAGCTTATTGAGAAGCTTGTCAGGAATTCATCACCACCATCGCCAAAGGAGTAATTCATCATCGGTATTGGCATCCCCTTGGTTTGTTCCAAGCTTGGGGGAGTGCCGCGGTATCACATTATCACTACCTTTTACTTTTATTGTCAAGTAGTGTCATATCATGAGTAGGGAAGTTATCGTATAAGATGGGTTGCAGTTGGAAGTGTCTCTCCTTTAGTTGGTTATCTATGTATCCCTTGGTGTGAGTTATCGTTATGAAATATTAATGAGAAGTCCTATCATTTACATATTGCACATCTTATTTTAGTTTGCAATCTCTATGATTCATCTTGTTGTTAGTATTGGTATCACTTTGGGAGCATTGAATAAATCTATTTGGTTTTGGCAAACTTAGCATTGGTCAATAGCAACAACACTTTGAGGTTTAAATAGAAAAGAGAAATACATGTAGTTGTTTCATTGTCTTTCTTGTTAGCTCATAGCTTATTATTCTGAAGTTAAAATTGTTTGTGCTTATAAGGAAGATGCATGATTGTTTCTACCATATGTATATTTGTTTGTTTCCCTCGGCTCTTATGCTTGCTAATTAACCTTGCTAGCCAAAGACATCGAGAGGGAATACTTCTCGTGCATCCAAACCTTAACCCAAACCTATGCCATTTGTGTCCACCATACCTACCTACTACATGGTATTTTCTGCCATTCCAAGTAAATACTTCATGTGCTACCTTTAAACAATTCAAAACTTAGTATCTCTTATTTGTGTTAATGTTTCATAGCTCATGAGGAAGTATGTGGTGTTTTATCTTTCAATCTTGTTGGGCAACTTCCACCAATGGACTAGTGGCTTCATCCGCTTATCCAATAATTTTGCAAAAAGAGTGGCAATGGGATTCCCAGTCCCAAATTAATCCAACTAAATAGACACTCCTCCATGCTATGTGATTGATGGACGGCACCCGAAGGATTCGGTTAGCCATGGCTTGTGTAAGCAAAGGTTGGGGGAGTGTCATCATCATAATAAAACAAAGTAAAAAGGCACTCCTTCATGGTATGAGATTGTTGGCAGGCACCCGAGGATTCGGTTAGCCATGGTTTGTGAAAGAAAGGTTGGAAGGAGTGCCACACAAAATGAAAATAATATGGGAGCCGCTCTTAGGAGGTTGTCTGGCAAGGGGGTTAGAGTACCCGCTACCAGTCGTTGACAACAACAAACACCTCTCAAAATGTTACTTTTATTATCTTTATATGATTGCAAAACTGAAAAAGCTCTAGCACATGATTTAATCCCTGCTTCCCTCTGCGAAGGGCCTGTCTTTTACTTTATGTTGAGTCAGTAAACCTATTTCTCTCCATCTCAAGCAAGCATTTGAGTAGTTGTGATCAAACCATTATATTGTGATTTGCTACATCATGTCTTTTATTCTTCCTTGTTTAGTACGAGTTTTATCTGAATGAATATAGCTTTGCAAGTTATCAATGATCATGAGAAGACCATTATGATTGAGTATGCAAGTTGTGCCTTATAAACTTTAACATGAGAGCGCTGCTCAATGAGATAAATATAATCGTTAATTGTTCTCTGACCAAGAACGAAGTTTGCCATCACCAATCATGATTTCTCATGCACCTTTACTTGTGATTACCTTATACTTGTTTCAATATGAGTTATAAGAGGTTGTCTACTATAATGTCCTGTGTGAATGAATATGATGCTTCTTGTCCGTATTTTATTTATCGACTCTTCACTCCATAAACATGTGGTCATGTCTATCGAGCTCAGTTTCGCTTGGGGACAAGCGAAGTCTAAGCTTGGGGGGGTTGATACGTCCAATTTGCATCACTATTTTATATCATAATTTGCTGTTATTCATTGATATATTTCATATTGGGACACAAAACTTATGTTATTTCATCTATTTTGCATGTTTCATCATTATTGGAGGATCGAACACCGGAGCCAGGATTCTGCTGGAAAAAGCACCGTCAGAACGCAATATTTCGGAAGATCAACTACGGAAGGAAATTATACCAAAAATCCTATTTTTCAAGATGACGAAGGAAGCCGAAGGGGGAGCCGGGCGCGGCCGGGGTGGGCGGACACCCTGGGGCGGCGCGGCCCAAGCCGTGGCCGCGCCGGCCCGTGGTGCAGGGGGCCCACGACCCTTTTCGCCTCCTTTTCTTCGCCAAACCCTTCGTCCCGAAGACCTAAGCCACAGAGGGTACCTCGCGAAGAGTTACAGCCGCCTCTGCGGGGGCGGAGAACACCAGAGAGAAAAGAGCTCTCCGGCGGGCAGGAATCCGCTGGGGAAATTCCCTCCGGGAGGGGGAAATCGACGCCATCGTCACCGTCATCGAGCTGGACATCATCGCCATCACCATCATCATCATCTCCACCATCATCACCGCCGTCATCACCGCTGGACACCGTCACCGCCGTAGCAATTTGGGTTTGATCTTGATTGTTTGATAGGGGAAACTCTCCCGGTATCGATTCCTACTTGTTGTTGATGCTATTGAGTGAAACCATTGAACCAAGTTTATGTTCAGATTGTTATTCATCATCATATCACCTCTGATCATGTTCCATATGATGTCTCGTGAGTAGTTCGTTTAGTTCTTGAGGACATGGGTGAAGTCTAAATGTTAGTAGTGAACTATGGTTGAGTAATATTCAATGGTGTGATATTTAAGTTGTGGTGTTATTCTTCTAGTGGTGTCATGTGAACGTCGACTACATGACACTTCACCATTTATGGGCCTAGGGGAATGCATCTTGTATTCGTTTGCTAATTGCGGGGTTGCCGGAGTGACAGAAACCTAAACCCCCGTTGGTATATCGATGCAGGAGGGATCGCAGGATCTCAGAGTTTAAGGCTGTGGTTAGATTTATTCTTAATTACTTTCTTGTAGTTGCGGATGCTTGCAAGGGGTATAATCACAAGTATGTATTAGTCCTAGGAAGGGCGGTACATTAGCATAGGTTCACCCACACAACACTTATCACAACAATGAAGATTATTTAGCCGTATGTAGCGAAAGCACTAGACTAAAATCCCGTGTGTCCTCGAGAACGCTTGGTCATTATAAGTAAACAAACCGGCTTGTCCTTTGTGCTAAAAAGGATTGGGCCACTCGCTGCAATTATTACTCTCGCACTTTACATACTCGTACTTTATTCAACTGTTACATCAAAACCCCCTGAATACTTGTCTGTGAGCATTTACAGTGAATCCTTCATCGAAACTGCTTGTCAACACCTTCTGCTCCTCGTTGGGATCGACATTCTTACTTATCGAAGATACTACGATACACCCCCTATACTTGTGGGTCATCAATCTGGCTCAGCGATCTCGAGAAGAACTCAATCTTTTGCTGGTTTGACCTGAAGACTGCATTCGAAAAACACTTCAGGGGCACCTACAAAAGACCTGCCACAGCAAGCGACTTACAAGCATGTATCCAGAAGAAGGGAGAATCCTCAAGACACTTCCTCACACGATGGTTGGCATGCAGGAACGAGTGCAAAAATGTCGATCACACCACTGCCATGTACGCCTTCATTGGTGGACTGCAGAGAGGAGGATTGCTGAGACACAAGCTCACTTGTTTGGCTAATGCAAATAAACTGACTTTGGATGACATGATATCCATTGCCAGTGATCATACTGCCGCCGATGATGATGCAGGCGGAGATCTCGCAGCTACAGCAGTTCCCCTACACCAACAAAAGAAGAACCGTGATAACGGCAACAGCAGCAGCCACAAGCGCAAAAACCCTGATGACTAGAAGAGTGGCGGATCCGAGATGGTCGCCATGGCGTTCCAACGCGGAGGTCCAGGAGGCGGAAGAGGACGCGGCCGTGGAGGCGGAGCCGGCAGGGGCCAGCAGCATGGCACTGAGGTCACAGCTGCCGGATCCCGCGCCCCGCAAACTTATGAGGAGTACAGAGACATGCCCTGCCTGGCCCACCAGGATCCGGTTACGGGGAAGTCCACTCACACCAACCGCAACTGCAAGTGGGTCAATGATTTGAAGAACGACCCGGAGGCAGGATACAAGCGAGCCCGGAAGCACCGCCCACGCGGCAAAGGAGGCAAGGGCAAGAACAAGGACAAAGAGGAGGACAGTTCCGAGGCGATGGACGAGGATGAAAACTCGACGGATCCCAAGGCAGGGTCCGCAGGCAAATCCAACCCATTCGAGAAAAAGAGTGTGGGCGCGTACCACACCTTCCTCGGAACCCCAACAGTCCGCGCTACCAAGTCAGCTATCCGGATCCTAAACGCCACAGTTCCGGCTGTGCTGCAGTATGTCAGGTGGTCGGAAGTCCCGTGCACATTTAATAGGGAGGATCACCCTACTATTGTGCCAAAAGAGTGCTACGCCTTGGTTGTAAGTCCCCGCATAGACGGGTATGACTTCTCCAAGTGCCTCATGGATGGCGGAGCCAGCTTGAACATCATGTACCTGGAGACTCTAGAGCGGATGAACCTTACCAAGGAACAGCTCAAACACAGCAACACTGAGTTTCATGGCATGGTTCCGGGTAAAAAGGCGAATTCCCTCGGCAGCATCACACTTCCCGTGGCCTTCGGCGATGTTCACAATTTCCGCGAAGAGAAGATCACGTTTGAAGTTGTGCGCTTCAAGAGCTCCTACCACGTCATCTTCGGCAGGCCCACCTACCACAAGTTTCACGCAAGAGCGTGCTACATCTACAACAAGCTCAAGATTCCGGGTCCTAATGGTATGATTACCGTATCCGGAGACTACAAAAAGGCTCATGAGTGCGAGTTGGGCGAAGCCGCCTTCGCAGAGTCTGTGATATCTGGAGAAGAGCTGAAAGGCTACAGAGCCGCGGTGGATCCGACTGAAATGCAGACCACCAAGAAGCAGATCTCCGAGCACAAAAACTCCTTCAAGGCCGCGATAGAGACCAAGAAAGTCAACTTCAAGGAAGGCGACGATTCCAAGCAGGTCTCAGTCGGAGCCAACATGGACCCCAAATAGGAAGACGCGCTCGTCGAGTTCCTCCGCGCTAACATGGATATCTTCGCGTGGCAGCCTTCTGACATGTCCGGAGTACCAAGGGAACTCGCCGAGCACTACCTTAACATAAACCCGGGGGCTAAACCGGTGAAGCAAGCTATGCGACGCTTTGGAGACAAGAAGCGTCGCGCCATAGGAATGGAGTTAGCAAAGTTACTAGAGGCAGGTTTTGTAATAGAAGTTATCCACACTGATTGGATCGCAAATCCCGTCCTTGTACCCAAAAAGAATTCTGAAATACTAAGAATGTGCATCGATTACTCTGGCTTGAACAAACATTGCCCGAAAGATCTGTTTCCCCTGCCGCGCATTGACCAAGTCATTGATTCGACGGCAGGGGCGGAACTTCTGTGTTTTCTTGATGCGTATTCCGGGTATCACCAGATCCGGATGAAGGAGTCCGACCAAAAGGCGACCTCATTCATCACCCCATTTGGCACTTACTGCTATGTTGCTATGCCTTTTGGCTTGAAAAATGCAGGTGCCACCTACCAACGTATGATGCAGCGGTGCTTGAAGGACCAGATTGGCCGGAACATACACGCCTACGTCGACGACATCGCGGTCATGACTCGGAAAGGATCCGACTTGATCAGCGACCTTACAGAAACCTTTGAGAATCTCCGTCGGTACAAGATGATGTTGAATCCGCTAAAGTGCGTCTTTGGCGTACCAGCTGGAAAACTCCTTGGCTTCATTGTCTCTAATAGGGGCATTGAAGTTAACCCGGAGAAAATCAAGGCAATCCTGTGCATCAAAAGGCCAACTTGTCTCAAAGATGTGCAACGACTAACTGGTTGTGTCGCAGCAATCAGCAGGTTTGTTAGCCGTCTTGGCGAGAAGGCACTACCCCTGTACAAGCTATTGAAGAAAACAGACAAATTTGTCTGGGATGAGGCAGCAGATGCAGCACTTCAAGGGTTGAAGGAAATACTCACCTCCCCACCTATCCTAGCAGCTCCAGGAGAGTCAGAGCCTATGCTCCTTTACCTGGCAGCCACCAACAGAGTCATCAGCCTCGTCATCGTGGTGGAGCGACAGGAAGAAGGTCATGAGTATGGAGTCCAAAGGCCAGTCTACTATATTAGCGAAGTCCTTCGGAATCCAAACAACGCTACCCCCACTTTCAAAAGCTAGCCTATGGAGTATTCTTAGGTAGCAGGAAGCTAAGACACTACTTCCAGGAGCATCCAGTAACAGTTGTGAGCAAAGCTCCGCTGTCAACGATTCTCAACAACGCTGACACAACAGGATGCACCGCAAAATGGGGCATTGAATTATCCGCCTTCGACATCAACTACAAAGCCAGGACCACGGTCAAATCCCAGGTCTTGGCAGATTTCGTCGCAAATTGGACGGAAGCTCCGGATGCAAATTTGGAGCTGGAACCAGAGACATGGGTTATGCACTTCGATGGATCCAAGCAGCATCAAGGCTCAGGAGCCGGAGTCACCCTGAAGTCCCCTACCGGAGAAGAACTGCAGTACGTTCTGCAGATCCACTTCGAAGCTACAAACAATATGGCGGAATACGAGGCTCTACTACACGGATTGCGTATTGCCAAGGAGATAGGGATCAAGCACATCATATGTTGCGGAGATTCAGACCTGGTGGCACAGCAAGTAGCCGGAACCTGGAACGCCAGAAACTCCGTCATGGCGGCTTACAGAGACGAAGTTGACGAGATCGCCAAACATTTCCTCGGATACGAAGTCAAGTACGTCAGGCGAGACGATAACGCAGCGGCAGATATGCTATCCAAGCTCGGATCCGGCAGGAAGCCAATTCCGCCTGGTATTTTCCTGGAGCATCTACGGATACCCTCGGTGAAGGGCGCTAACCCGGAAAACCCAGAGGTGGCAGTGTCTCCGGCCAAATAAGTGATGGCTGTCATTCCGGCTTGGACACAGCCTTTCCTGGACTACCTCATTGATCAGAAGTTGCCGGAGGACGAGGTCCTCGCACGACAGATCATCAGACGAGCAAGATCCTACACAATTGTTGATGGACAACTCTACAAACGAAGCGCAACAGGGGTATTTCTCAAATGCGTCTCTAATCAAGATGGCATTGAAATTCTCAGAGAGATCCATGCAGGGGATTGCGGGCATCATGCCGCCCCCAGGTCACTCGTTGCAAAAGCTTTTCGGCTAGGTTTTTATTGGCTCACAGCTAAAGAAGATGCTAACAAGATAGTTAAGACCTGCCGAGGTTGTCAGTACTACGCTACTCAACCAAACGCTCCAGCCCAAGAGCTGAAGACCATACCTATCACCTGGCCGTTTGCGGTCTGGGGGCTCGATATGGTTGGTAAGTTAAAAAGATCATCTCCTGGTGGTTTTGAATACCTTTTGGTCGTTGTTGACAAGTTCAGCAAGTGGATTGAGGCAAAGCCAGTGAGAAAAGCTGACGGTGCTACGGCACTAAAATTTGTCTGCAGCCTCGTGATGAGATTCGGCATCACTCACAGTATAATCACAGATAACGGCACAAACTTCGCTTAGGGAAAATTGAAGGATTATTGTGAGACAGTAGGGATTCGACTGGACCTTGCATCTGTGGCTCATCCACAATTCAATGGCCAAGTTGAAAGGGCTAACGGTCTCATATTATCAAGAATTAAGCCACGCCTTGAAGAACCGCTGCGTCGAGCAGCTGGAGCTTGGGCAGACGAGTTGGAAGCTGTTTTGTGGAGTTTACGAACCACCCCTAACAGGTCAACAGGATTTACCCCTTTCTTCCTGGTATACGGATCCGAAGCCGTGCTTCCCTCCGACATCATCCACGATTCACCGCGAGTTTCCGCCTATAATGAAGAAACAGCTGACGAGGCCAGACAGCTATCTGTGGACCTGATCGAAGAGGCTCGGAATTTAGCTGATCAGCGCTCCGCCATCTACCAGCAGAAGCTCCGACGCTATCACAGTCGTCGAGTTCGGAACCGCTCTTTCATGGCTGGAGACCTGGTCCTCCGCCTTCGGCAGGTGAAAGACCATAAGCTGCAATCTCCGTGGGAAGGACCCTTCGTCGTTAGCAAAGTGCTTCATAACGGGTCATACTACCTTGTTGATTTCCGGGAGCTGAAGGACAGACCTGCTAATTGGCACCGGAAACGCAAGCGTGGGGATCCGGATGACATCTACGACGAGACAGATCGTCCTTGGAACAGTGCATAGCTACGTCCTTTCTACACTTAGCATAATTTTTCCGAGTTGCAAACTCTGTAATAGTTATACATGATCAATGAAATAAAGCTTGTGGTTCACTCTCTGAGTCTTTTACCTCCTTTACTTGTTCATTTTTAGATCGTGTATGTTTTCCGACTAAAACCGCAGAGCTGGATATTTCCGCCTAGGCGTGTATAAAAGTTGTGATTTTTCAAAAATCGTCCGTTAGGACGTAAGCTTAAGTTTTCTGATTGAATTGTTTTTTGTTGCGAACTCGTGGATTCCTAGTAGCGATTTCCGGCACCTATGCTTGGGGGCTTGTTTCCGCGGTTATTGACGGATTGCCATTGGGCTTCGTCGCCGCTGGCGAGTGTTTCCGGCTAAGGTCTTCCGGCTCGCGGAAGGTCAAGCGGGCAAGCCGGAAAACAATGAAGTCAGCACTTGCTTTCCGACACAAAACGAAACATGCACATAATATTAAAGGATAGCAGGATAAGTGTTTCCGCCCCATGCATAGTCGTTTTCGTTCCTAGCTACTTAAGAATTTAAGTTATATTACAAACCCACTCCGGGGCCAAAATGATGCAACATTATTTCATTGTTTAAACAGGAACTCTACTCGGAGTCCTCCTCTTCAGATTCTTGGTAGGCGGAGCCATCGCCATCACTATCGCCGGAGCCAGCCTCGGAGTCATCGTCGGAGCCTTCTCCGGAACGCTCGATGCTTGACCCGGAGCCTTCTGCGTAGTACTCCGGCTACTCTGCATCGGAAAACCCCTTGGACAGATCGTATTTGTGATACCAGAACGAGTGGTTCACTCGCCTAACAAACAGCTGCTCATACCATTTGGTTTCCGAGAGGATGGCGCCCATGTCGGAACCCTCTGGGGTTCCGCGCGTAACATCCGCAAAGCTGAGTGAAGGGAAGTGATCCTTGCAGGTGGCCAAGACTAGGGAGGCGACTCCGCGAGCGGAAGACTCCTGCCAATCCTTGATAAATTCCGGCACTTGCTCCATTAGCTTGGTCATCGTGTCGATCACTGAAGTTTTGGCCCTCTTCAAAGATAGGGACTTAGCGATTCCGCGACAGGCTGCAAATAGAGAGTCGATGGAAATCCGCGCTTCGTCATATGCCTCCGTCCTCTTGAGGTTTGACTCTTTCATCCACTCGAAGCCAAGGCTCGCTGTGGAAGAATGGGGTTCAGTTCCCTCGCGGAGAAGAATAGCATATGAAGTAGTCGGAGTAACAACAAGGAAAAAGCGCTTACGGAAGATGAGCTTGTCAATGGCCTCCGCCTCCGCTTCTTGAACTTTGTTTTTGGCCACTAAGGAAGTCACCCGACTTTGGCTCTTCTTCAGTTTATCATTCAGTTCCGCCATGTCGCGGGCATGCTTCTCGGAAAGCTCCTTCCTCGCCTCATTCTCCTTGCCGGAGGATTCTTTGATGAAGGCCTTGAGGGATTCGTTTTCCGCTTCGAGCACCTTGACTTTAGCGGACAGATCGTCGAACGCGGAGTGCTTGGCAGTCTTTTCTGTAGGCGGAAAGTTTGGGGGACTTCGCTGCTCAGCCGTGTCCCCCAAACGAGGCCCCCAAACTTGTTTTTACATTAAAATATTTTTTTTGCATTTTCATTTTAATAGAGAGGGTGAGCATTACATAAACTAATACATAATTGGCATAATTAGGAAAAAATATTTACATCTACAATATCGAATTGACATATTAAGAAAATATACTTTATGGTGAATCTATTGATAATGATTTAGTATTGTAAATATTCATATTTTTGTGTATAATTAAAAACTTGGTCAAATTTTAAAATATTGACTTTTGACTAATCCTCAGATGCCTTACCTTTTGGGATGGAGGGAATACATAATTATAACATTGCAAAATGAGAAAACATTGCAGATTTTGTATGTTCGCTGACAAAAAGAACACTCTCAGGCACACTCAGTCACCCAAACTGGAAAATCTAGCTGGCAATGATAGCCATGTTGGTCCAATGCAGAGAGAACATACAAAACCTTCGTGGCCATTTTTGTTGTGAAGAAAGAACACTCGGCGTGTTCAATCATCGTCATCTTCATCGTTGCCGTGGTAGTGCCAGCGGCAGGACGTGTTGTCGAACACCTTGCCCATCTCCTCGTCCTCTTGGTAGGAGAATGTCAGTACGCATCTGGCTTGGAGGTCGTGGACGCACGTGAACTTCTCCCACCCGGTGTGGAGGTACATCTTGCCGCACCCATCGAAGAGCACGTCCACCGGCCACTGGAAGAAGCCGCAACCAGCCTCTCGCAGCTGCAACGCGGCCGACTCGTTGCCAGCGACAAACTCGGCGAACTTGTTCGGCAGCCTCTGGATGCCGAGTGGGTCGCCAATGAGGACGACGATGGACTCAAACTCCCACTCTCCCTCGGAAGACAACAATGGCGCAGGCGACGACGACCGTGTAGACCTTGCTGCTCCAGCACGGTCGCCGCGGGTGCGGCCACGGCCATGACTCAACCTCAACCTCGGCCTCTACCAGCCATGGAATGGTCCTTGACTCTTGAGATGGTGGCGGCTAGGGTTGAAAAGAGAGGCGCTAGGTTTGTGTGTGAGGGATGATGCAAGGGCGCGACGCGGCGGGTCGCTATGTCTCCGTGAAACTATGACTGAGAATGAAAATATGTCCGATGCGCCCCAAAAACTTTTGGGGGACATTTTAGAAGAGAGACATGCTCTAAGCTGAGCTTCCATTTGGCTCCGCATACATTGTGGAATCAATGGGCTCGACCCGCCGTGGCGCCGTGGGTATTCAAGATGTGTGTCGCATTCCCGCGTGCGCTTTCGAGTCCAGATTATTTACTCGATAGTTGCACTAGTATATCATTTGAAAGTCTCATTGTTCTTTTCGCCTGCTCCAAAAAAGCTTTTTCTTTCTAAGAAACAGTTTTCAAACAGTTTAGGGAGTTTTATTTTCTGTTTGTTTTTTATTTTGACCCAATATCTGAGCAATTTTTGAAAATCAAACAGTTTCCAAATTAAACTTATTTTAAATGAACATTTTTGAAATACAAACATTTCATAAAATATGAGAAATTTCCAATAAATCAAATATTTTTAAACACAATCATTTCCCAACGTCGAGCATTTTTCACGCGAACATTTTTTATAATCTGCGCAATTTCCGGAAATCAAACAATTTTCAAAATTGAACATTTTTTAAACCAGAATGTTTTCCTAATCGAACATTTTTCAAATCTGAACATTTTCAGAAAACACAAAATTAAACATTTTGTAAAATGAGCATTTTTAAAATTCAATATTTTCAAAATATGAACATTTTTGGAAATTCAACTTTTATGATTAACTTTTTGGACTGAAGATTTTTTCAAATGAACTTTTTTTTTTGAGAAACACAGTACAAACGCAGACGCTCACATACACGCGTATACACTCACCCCTATGAACGCACACACGCACAGCCTACCCTATGAGCACCTCCAGAAGACTGAGCCGGCGGATTGGATCTTAAAATTGACGAAGTCACCACAGGCGCCTCGCTGTCGACGGGAACATCGCCTCCCACTGAAAGAATATTCCGTCTTTATGAGACACACATATGTCAAATCTGGGGTTTGAACTCTGGTGGGCAGGGGATACAACCAACCTCCTAACCACCCAAGCTCAGGTTGGTTCTCAAATGAACATTTTTTGTAATGTGAAAAAAAATGTAAAAAGGAAAAATAAACAAAAACATGAAATGAAAAGAATGAAGGTAAAAAGGGAAGAAAAAGGAAAGAAGGAAACCAAACGAGAAAATGAACGGATAATCCAAATTATACTGAAAAACTCTCATTAAACTTTAGAGCTCAAAAAAGCGAAAAACCACAGAAAACCGGGTCAGAGAGGGAATCCTCACCCAGAAAACCACTCGTACGCACGAACGAAACAACCAGAATCCCGGTTAAATGGGTCTAGCGCAACAACGACTGGCTTTAGGCGGGAGCAATCGTAGAGATCGCAGCGAGCAGAGGATAGGAATCGCGAGCGATCAGCCGCATTTAATGTGTGTCGTGTACTACCTCCGTTTCAAGGAATAAGGCGCCCTCGTTTTACGAGATTTTTGTTTGACCAAGAATTACTTCAAATAGATAAAGATTATTTGTATGAAATTAATATCATTAAAAAGTATTTTTCAATACGAATCCAACGATACTAATTACATATAATATAATCAAGATTTTGTTGCTCAATTTTTATGGTCAAAGTTCGTCTTGGGATGCGCGTGCGCCTTATTTCTTGAAACGGATGTAGTATCGTAGTAGCTGACTCCTTCCTTAGGTGGGCCGGTCCATGTAGCTTTCTTCCTAGAAACCTCCGTCAGCTTCTAGACTGGGTTTTTTTTTCTAGTTTTATTCTGTTACTTTTTCCGTTTCTTTCTTTCACTTTAATTATTATTTAAAATTATGACCATATTTTAATTTTATGTCTCACATCCATGAACTTTTGTAAAATGCGCGAGCATCTTTTCAAATCTGGAATATTTTTTATCCACGAATATTTTTCCAAATCTATGAACATTTCTTACATCCGTGACAATTTCTAAAAACTCTCAAACATATTTCAAATCGGTGATTAGTTTTTAATCCACGAACGTTTTTGCAAATCTATGAACATTTCTTAAATTCGTGACCATTTTTCAAATTATTGAATATCTTTTCAAATCCATGGATATGTTCAAATTCAGGAACATTTTTTCAAATCGGTGAAGTTTCTTAAATCCATAAACATTTTTTGAAATTCATGAACATTTTCAAAGTTGTGAAATTTTTTTAATTTTTGGACATTTTCAAATTCAGGACAATATGTAAAAATTAGTGGAAATCTTTTTTAAAAATTGATGAATATTTTATAATTGTAATATTTTTCTAATTGTTGAAAAAAAAATTTGATTTGTGACATTTATTAGATTCATGAACATTACTTTGAAGCAATGAACATTTTTCTGCACATTGCGTTTTTCTTTAAAAAAAACTTGAACTTTTAAACTGCACGAACTTTTTTCAAGCATTTGCACGTATGTTTCAACCTATGTTTTATTCCTACACAATTTCTCCTAATAAGGAAAAGCAAATCTCGGCAAAAATACGATTAATTAGGATGCGTCTTTGACGTTTTTTTTTTTTTTTTGAGAGAGATGGCGTGAAGCGTGAAATATATAAATAGGAGCTACCGTCCATCAGCGCGGCGGTGGCCTCATTAGGCCCAAAATAAGCCCATACGCAATGATTTCCCAGGCTGGTTTGCTGAATGGTAGTCCTGTCCTTATAGCCCATACGATCAGCAGACCGATGGCTACCTTCGCTTTTCTTATCTAAACAACAATGTTTTTTTTTTCTACGGGGATCTGAACAACAATGGGTTACCACTGCTAGTTTGTGTTCATCTGTAATTTCCACTGTTCGAATGCAGTAGGCTATTTTGTTCGCATGCACCACGTACTTATTGACAGAAGCGAAGCTGAATCCGACCGACACTGAGTGTTGACGATTGGACCTAGGCCGAGAAAGACGCATCTTTATCTTAGTCGTAGATTCGGCTGATTCTGACGAAAAGTGTTTTTAGCACATTAATATTCGAAACATATATTAAACATTTATCCTGTAGCTCAAAATACAATGCAACTTTTATCGAAACTTTTCACGAGTATTCGAAACATATATATGTATTCATGGAATAAATGTAATAATTTTTTAAAATATAGATACATAATTTTTTAAACATTTAAAAAATTGAGAGCACTGGTGATCATGTGCACCAAATGCTCACTCTGGAAGCAAATTTGGTGCACATGAGCACCAGTGCTCTCAGTTTTTAAAATATTTTAAAACTGAATTTCTGCATTTCAAAAATCATCACATTTATTTCATGAATACATACACATATTCTGAATATTCATGCAAAGTTTCCGTAGAAATTGCATTGTATTTTGAGCTACAAAAAAAACAAATTTGTGGCTACGTATAGAGGTATATATTTGTCAGAAATTTATCTTTTTTGTATAGCTTAAAATATAACATATTTTTCTTCAAAATTTCTATCGTACCTTCAGAATGTTTATATGTATGTGGGTATTTAATTTTATATTTTTTCAAATCAAAAAAAATATGATTTTTAAAAATCAGGAGTAATGTGCCAAATACACTTTTCGCTTAGACTACTAGATTGTCTTCTTCAGTGAACAACGCACAAGGACACAAGGGTAAACGGTAGTATTACTAGTAAGCATTTCTCCCATAGGTTGCTCGAAGTTTGACAGATTCTGACAATACTCCACAGTCCAAAAACCAACGTCGCAGGGCAGAACGGGATCTGCTAATCCATCGCGCCATGTCCTGTTAGCCATCCAAGCTCTCCCAAGCAGCTAATAACTCGCTCTCTGTCGATCGATCAAGCACGCGGCCGGCGGGTCAGACCTCGAGAGATTACATCCAAGAGATTCACAAAGCCTTCTTCCACCACATGCCGAGATCAAGTCAAGATAATGGCGCCAGCGGCGCATGCGCCTAGCCGTACCGAAGCGCGACGAACCGGAACCCATGCATATCTCGGCGAAGTGACACTACCGGAACCGGAAGAGACGGGCGCCTAATCGAACTCGGAGCGAGGCTCGAGAGGATAATCATATGGCCATGATAATGACACCGCATCATGCTCATATAGAGTATATTGGTGCTTCCAGCGATGGCGATTTGCACAAAGATAACCCAAAATTAAAGAAAAGCACAGACTGATCCTCCGGCGAAACTATTTCACCAATCTAACCCTTTTGTGTGGCGCCCCTCTCATCGGTGCCACACTCCCAGCCGACGTGGCGCCCTCAACGCTGAGCTGGTCTGCCGATCCGACGTGGCAGCATGTGTGGCGCCCCTCCCAACGGCACCACACATGCCAACTTATATCAACTTTTGGGTCGAAAACATCCAGGGGCTCCGGACGTCTGGGACTTAGCCGTTTTGGCGAGCCTCTACGTGTGGCGCCGATGCCACGGGCGCCACACATCCACTTAAGTGTGGCGCCCGCGCCCGCCCCCAGCCCGACCCAGTCAGTTCTCTTTCTTCCTCTCTGTTTCTCCTCCCCAACCGCCGCCGCCGCCCGCCTCCCCTTCGCCCCCCCCCCCCCCCACCACCACCAAATCGACCAAGGATTCGTCAGATCTATCCGGCCAACTCCTTCCTCCTCCATTCCTCAAGGTATTCCCCTTCGATTCCCTCCGATTCATCCACTAGTGTTGGTGGATTTGGTAGATTTGGATATGAACCCTAGACATGGAAATTTATGTTGGTGGATTTGGATATGAAGCATTGATATGGAAATTAATGTTGGTGGAATCTACATTGTAGTATATGTGTTTGAACCAAAGATTTGTTGGAACCCTAGATATGAAATTTTACATGTATGTGAAATCCTATGTATGTATGTGTTGAAATGTTGGTTGTGTTTGAACCATAGATTTGTATGCATGTGTTTGAACCATAGATTTGTTGGAACCATAGATTGTATGCATGTGTTTGAACCATAGATGTTAAATTTTGCTACATTGTATGCATTGTATCCAAAGATGTTTGAAATGGCTATGTATGTGTTGAAATGGGTATGTAAGTGTTGAATGTGTATGTGTAGGAACCCTAGATATGTATGTATCCTAGATTTGTGGAGGAACCCTAGGCATCAAATTTCATGAATGTGTATGTGTAGGAATAACTCATATGGTGTTCTATCCCTAGATATGAATGTATATGTATGTATTTGATGGCTTATTTGGATATATTCTCATGTATGTGTTGCTCATAATATGTTGTATTTGTGTAAACATGTAGGATGGTGTGGCTCCTGGATGAAGAGTACGACAGGGAGCACCGGGCTGTTCATATGACGGAGAGGACAACGGATCTTCACCCTTTGAAGATTCGTTACCATGGCACAGTGGATATACCGTATGACGAGAGGTACACGGAGTTCATCCAGCCTACCGGTCTTCTGCCGTTCATATCCCTTGTAAGCCGTGGGGGGCCGAACATGAAACCCTCGGCACTCACCGCCCTTGTCGACCGGTGGAGGCCGGAGACTCACACCTTCCACTTGAGGGCCGGCGAGATGGCCCCTACTCTCCACGATATTTCCATGATCCTTGGACTACCTATTCAGGGCGAGCCACTGTGTATGAACACAGCTTCTGATGGGTGGCGCCAGCAGATGGAGGCGCTTATTGGCAGGGCTCCTCCGCTGCCAGCACAACCAAAGGAGAGAGCTCCCGCCGGCGCGTCTTTCTCTTGGATCAGGACTAACTTTGGAGTATGCCCGGAAGGGGCCAACGAGGACACTCTGAGGACGTACACCAACGTGTACTTATGGTACATGATTTCGAGGACTCTCTTTCCTGACAGTGGGGGGAAGCTGGCCCATTGGTGTTGGTTGAAGGCGCTTACGGTGTTGGAGCACCGGTGGAGTTGGGGAACAGCGGCACTTGCCTACCTCTACCGGCAGGTGATGATTTGTTCTATGTACTATTTTCCTATAATAGTGTGCTAGACAAAGTACTAACCAAATATCTTATGTGCGCAGTTGGACGAAGCTTGTCGCAGGACTGGGAGCAGGACTGGGAGCGGCGGTATTGGTGGATGCATGCTCATACTTTCCGTATGGAGTTGGGACCGCCTATCAGTTGGGCGTCCCAGGGTACTCAACGAGAGGCCATGGCCTCATCACCATGAGAACCTTGATCGGGAGCTGATGACCCACAAGTATAGGGGGTGTATCGTAGTATTTTCGATAAGTAAGAATGTCGATCCCAACGAGGAGCAGAAGGTGTTGACAAGTAGTTTCGATGAAGGATTCACTGTAAATGCTCACAGACAAGTATTCAGGGGGTTTTGATGTAACAGTTGAATAAAGTACGAGTATGTAAAGTGCGAGAGTAACAATTGCAGCGAGTGGCCCAATCCTTTTTAGCACAAAGGACAAGCCGGTTTGTTTACTTATAATTACCAAACGTTCTCGAGGACACACGGGATTTTAGTCTAGTGCTTTCGCTACATACGGCTAAATAATCTTCATTGTTATGATAAGTGTTGTGTGGGTGAACCTATGCTAATGCACCGCCCTTCCTAGGACTAATACATACTTGTGATTATACCCCTTGCAAGCATCCGCAACTACAAGAAAGTAATTAAGAATAAATCTAACCACAGCCTTAAACTCTGAGATCCTGCGATCCCTCCTGCATCGATATACCAACGGGGGTTTAGGTTTCTGTCACTCCGGCAACCCCGCAATTAGCAAACGAATACAAGATGCATTCCCCTAGGCCCATAAATGGTGAAGTGTCATGTAGTCGACGTTCACATGACACCACTAGAAGAATAACACCACAACTTAAATATCACACCATTGAATATTACTCAACCATAGTTCACTACTAACATTTAGACTTCACCCATGTCCTCAAGAACTAAACGAACTACTCACGAGACATCATATGGAACATGATCAGAGGTGATATGATGATGAATAACAATCTGAACATAAACTTGGTTCAATGGTTTCACTCAATAGCATCAACAACAAGTAGAGATCGATACCGGGAGAGTTTCCCCTATCAAACAACAAGTCAAGATCAAACCCAAATTGCTATGGCGGTGACGGTGTCCAGCGGTGATGACGGCGGTGATGATGGTGGAGATGATGATGATGGTGATGGCGATGATGTCCAGCTCGATGACGGTGACGATGGCGTCGATTTCCCCCTCCCGGAGGAATTTCCCCGGATTCCCGCCCGCCGGAGAGCTCTTTTCTCTCTAGTGTTCTCCGCCCCGCAGAGGCGGTCAGAACTCCTTGCGTGGTACCCTGTGTGGATTTGGTTTGCGGGACGAAGGATTTCGCGAAGAAAAGGAGGCGAAAGGGGTCGTGGGCCCCCCAAACCACATGGCGGCGCGGCCAGGGCATGGGCCGCGCCGCCCTAGGGTGTGGGCCCACCCTGGGTCCTCCTGGCCCCTCCTTCTAGCTTCCTTCGTCATCTTGAAAAATAGGATTTTTGGTATAATTTCCTCCCACAGTTGATCTTCCGAAATATTGCGTTCTGACGGTGCTTTTTCCAGCAGAATCCTGGCTCCGGTGCTTGACCCTCCAATAATGATGAAACATGCAAAATAGATGAAATAACATAAGTATTGTGTCCCAATATGAAATATATCAATGAATAACAGCAAATTATGATATAAAATAGTGATGCAAATTGGACGTATCAACTCCCCCCAAGCTTAGACTTCGCTTGTCCCCAAGCGAAACTGAGCTCGATAGACATGACCACATGTTTATGGAGTGAAGAGTCGATAAATAAAATACGGACAAGAAGCATCATATTCATTCACACAGGACATTATAGTAAACAACCTCTTATAACTCATCTTGAAACAAGTATAAGGTAATCACAAGTAAAGGTGCATAAGAAATCATAATTGGTAATGGCAAACTTCGTTCTTGGTCAGAGAACAATTAACAGATTATATTTATCTCATTGAGCAGCGCTCTTATGTTAAAGTTTATAAGGCACAACTTGCATACTCAATCATAATGGTCTTCTCATGATCATTGATAACTTGCAAAGCTATATTCATTCAGATAAAACTTGTACTAAACAAGGAAGAATAAAAGACATGATGTAGCAAATCACAATATAATGGTTTGATCACAACTACTCAAATGCTTGCTTGAGATGGAGGGAAATAGGTTTACTGACTCAACATAAAGTAAAAGACAGGCCCTTCGCAGAGGGAAGCAGGGATTAAATCATGTGCTAGAGCTTTTTTTAGTTTTGCAATCATATAAAGATAATAAAAGTAACATTTTGAGAGGTGTTTGTTGTTGTCAACGACTGGTAGTGGGTACTCTAACCCCCTTGCCAGACAACCTCCTAAGAGCGGCTCCCATATTATTTTCATTTTGTGTGGCACTCCTTCCAACCTTTCTTTCACAAACCATGGCTAACCGAATCCTCGGGTGCCTGCCAACAATCTCATACCATGAAGGAGTGCCTTTTTATTTGAGTTTTATTATGATGATGACACTCCCCCCAACCTTTGCTTACACAAGCCATGGCTAACCGAATCCTTCGGGTGCCGTCCATCAATCACATACCATGGAGGAGTGTCTATTTAGTTTAATTAATTTGGGACTGGGAATCCCATTGCCAGCTCTTTTTGCAAAATTATTGGATAAGCGGATGAAGCCACTAGTCCATTGGTGGAAGTTGCCCAACAAGATTGAAAGATAAAACACCACATACTTCCTCATGAGCTATGAAACATTAACACAAATAAGAGATACTAAGTTTTGAATTGTTTAAGGTAGCACATGAAGTATTTACTTGGAATGGCAGAAAATACCATGTAATAGGTAGGTATGGTGGACACAAATGGCATAGGTTTGGGTTAAGGTTTGGATGCACGAGAAGTATTCCCTCTCAGTACAAGTCTTTGGCTAGCAAGGTTAATTAGCAAGCATAAGAGTCGAGGGAAACAAACAAATATACATATGATAGAAACAATCATGCATCTTCCTTGTAAGCACAAACAATTTTAACTTCAGAATAATAAGCTATGAGCTAACAAGAAAGACAATGAAACAACTACATGTATTTATCTTTTCTATTTAAACCTCAAAGTGTTGTTGCTATTGACCAATGCTAAGTTTGCCAAAACCAAATAGATTTATTCAATGCTCCCAAAGTGATACCAATACTAACAACAAGGTGAATCATATAATAGAGATTGCAAACTAGAATAAGATGTGCAATATGTAAATGATAAGACTTCTCATTAATATTCCATAACGATAACTCACACCAAGGGATACATAGATAACCAACTAAAGGAGAGATACTTCCAAATGCAACCCATCTTATATGATAACTTCCCTACTCATGATATGACACTACTTGATAATAAAAATAAAAGGTAGTGATAATGTGATACCACGGCACTCCCCCAAGCTTGGAACAAACCAAGGGGATGCCAATACCGATGATGAATTACTCCCTTGGTGATGGTGGTGATGAATTCCTGACAAGCTTCTCAATAAGCTCCTGAAGCTCGTCAATCCTGTATATGAGATTGCGAATCATCTCTGAATTGTGCTCGACGCGGTTAAAGAGTCTGTCTGACGGCGAGTCCCAGGTCTTGGAGTTATTTCCCCACTCTTCAGCCTCAGGCTCCTTCTCTCCTGCAGTGTTAGAGCGATCTATATCCCACTGGCTAGGCAATGCTGCCTTGGGAGTCCCTTCAATTTGATTACTGAAAATTAGATTGTGGAAGGGGTGATGAGTGCCTGATGGAGATGTTTTCGAAGCTAGGTAATGACGTGGAACCCCTCCTCCAGTGCGAATTCTTGCGCTC
Source organism: Lolium perenne (assembly GCF_019359855.2). Lineage (NCBI taxonomy): Eukaryota > Viridiplantae > Streptophyta > Magnoliopsida > Poales > Poaceae > Lolium > Lolium perenne. The sequence goes on from NC_067247.2 coordinate 89,369,987, forward strand.
TTGTTTGCACTAAAAGGGTTGTCCACCACCTTGATGCTTGCGATAGTAGCACGCGGGTGTGCGCGCGAATCTTCCTCCACCTCTTCTTCATCCTCTTCCTTGACGTCCTTGACTTCCTCTTTCCTCCCAAGATCTCGATCATCTTCATCCGGAAACTCCTTGCCCTTGTTCTTGGAAACCATGGTGCTTCTAAACTGAAAACAGATCCTGGCAGAAACAGCTCGAAACAAAACACGTCGAAAACACGATATACGGACCTCCAGAGGTCCGGGGGATTATATAGCAAAAAATTTCTCGACAAACGGAAAGTACCAGATCGAACCAGAGTCGGAAAGGGGCGACGAGGCGGCCAAACCATAGGCCGGCGCGGGCCCAGGTCAGGCCGCGCCGCCCTATGGTGGCACCCCCTCGTGCGTCCTTTCCACTCCGTTTCGAACTCGTAATTTTTCATATTTTCCAAAAACAGCAAAAATATAGTTCGGAAAGTAAATTGCGTACTTTTCGTTACCAGTACTGTTACCTATTCAAAGTCGAGTTATGGCGGACTGTCAATTTGCCCTTTGATGAAAACTTCCGGTGTTTCCACTTGAATAATATCAACATCAACATTATAGGAATCACCTGAGATATAATGCTTGAGTCTTTGTCCATTCACCACTTGCGTAGCATTGCCTTGGAGAGAGCTAATTTTGATTGCTCCTGAACGATACACCTCCTCGACAACATATGGTCCTTCCCATTTCGAGAGTAATTTCCCTGCAAAGAATCTGAGACGAGACCGATACAATAGGACTTTATCCCCAATATTAAATTCTCTTTTGATAATCCTCCTATCATGCCATTTTTTAACTTTCTCTTTAAAGAGTTTAGCATTTTCATAAGCTTCACTTCTCCATTCATCTAGAGAACTCAATTGCAACAACCTCTTATCACCGGCAAGTTTAGGATCTTTATTTAATTCTCTAACAGCCCAATAAGCTTTGTGCTCTAGTTCTAAAGGTAAATGACAAGCTTTCCCATAAACCATTTTATAAGGTGACATTCCCATAGGATTTTTATAAGCAGTTCTATAAGCCCATAGTGCATCCTTCAATTTACTAGCCCAATTCTTTCTAGTTTTATTAACAGTCTTTCCCAAAATAGATTTAATCTCTCTATTTGATAATTCTACTTGACCACTAGTTTGAGGATGATAAGCGGAAGCAATTCTATGATTAATACCATACTTAGCAAGAGTTTTTCTAAAACCTCCATGAATAAAATGAGAACCTTCATCAGTCATAATATATCTAGGCACTCCAAATCTAGGAAAAATAATATCTAAAAGCATTCTTAAAGAGGTCTCACCATCAGCACTTTTTGTAGGTATAGCTTCCACCCATTTAGTAACATAATCAACAGCAACAAGTATATGAGTGTTACCTTCCGAAGACGGAAAAGGTCCCATGAAGTCAAATCCCCAACAATCAAACGGTTCAATAACAAGAGTATAATTCATGGGCATTTCATTGCGTCTGGAGATATTACCAACCCTTTGGCATTCATCACAAGATAAAATAAACTTTCTCGCATCCTTGAAGAGAGTTGGCCAATAAAAACCTGATTGTAGAACCTTTTGCGCGGTTCTTTCTCCGCGTGATGTCCTCCATAAGCACTACCATGACATTTACTCAATATCTCCTGTTGTTCATATTCGGGAACACATCTTCGCATAATACCATCCACTCCTTCTTTATATAAGTGTGGGTCATCCCAGAAATAATGCCTCAAGTCATAAAATAATTTCCTCCTTTGCTGAGCTGAAAAGGTTGGAGGCAAGTACTTGGAAACAATAAAGTTAGCATAATCAGCATACCAAGGACCTCGTCTCGCGAGCTCACCTTTATTACAGCCAATTGTTCATTTGGAAAACTATCATTAACAGAACAGGATCATAAGCAATATTTTCCAATCTAGACAAATTATCAGCAACAGGATTATCAGCACCTTTCCTATCTACAATATGTAAATCAAATTCTTGCAAAAGAAGTACCCATCTAATAAGCCTCGGCTTAGCATCTTTCTTTGTCATTAGGTATCTAATTGCAGCATGATCAGTATGAATAGTAACTTTTGAATCAACAATATAAGATCTAAATTTATCACAAGCAAAGACTACAGCTAATAATTCTTTTTCAGTTGTAGCATAATTTCTTTGAGCAGCATCAAGAGTTTTACTAGCATAATGAATAACATTCAGCTTTTTATCTACTCGCTGTCCAAGAACAGCGCCTACAAAGAAAATCACTAGCATCACACATAATTTCAAATGGTAAGTTCCAATCAGGAGGTTCAACTATAGGAGCAGTTGTTAAGGCTTTCTTAAGAGTTTCAAAAGCTTCCTTACAATCATCATCAAAAACAAATGGTACATCTTTTTGAAGAAGATTAGTAAGAGGTTTTGAAATCTTGGAGAAATCTTTAATAAATCTCCTATAAAACCCAGCATGACCAAGAACACTACGAATACCTTTAACGTCCCTCGGATAGGGCATCTTCTCAATTGCTTCAACTTTAGCTCTATCAACTTCAATACCTCTCTCAGAAATTTTATGTCCCAATACAATTCCTTCATTAACCATAAAGTGGCATTTCTCCCAATTAAGAACAAGGTTAGTTTCTTCACATCTCTGCAAAACTTTATCAAGGTTTCGCAAGCAACTATCAAAAGAGTTCTCATAGACGGAAAAATCATCCATGAATACCTCTACAATACTTTCACAAAAACCATGAAAAATAGCAGACATGCATCTTTGAAAAGTAGCAGGAGCATTACATAAACCAAAAGGCATGCGTCTATAAGCATAAGTTCCATAGGGACAAGTAAAAGTGGTTTTCTCTTGATCTTTAGCTTTAACGACAATTTGTGAAAACCAGAATAACCATCAAGAAAACAAAAATGAGTATTTTTAGACAATCTTTCTAGCATTTGATCAATAAATGGTAAAGGGTAATGATCTTTCTTAGTAACTTTATTAACTTTTCGAAAATCAATGCACATTCTATACCCTACAACTACTCTTTGAGGGATGAGCTCATCATTATCATTAGGCACAACTGTCATACCTCCTTTCTTAGGAACGCAATGCACAGGACTAACCCATCTACTATCAGCAATAGGATATATAATACCAGCTTCAAGAAGTCTTAATACCTCATTCCTTACCACTTCCTTCATCTTCGGAATTAGACGACGCTGATGTTCAACAACAGGCTTTGCATCATCTTCCATATTAATAGCATGTTGGCAAATAGAAGGAGAAATCCCTTTCAAATCATCAAGAGTGTAGCCAATAGCGCCTCGGTGCTTCTTCAATATTTCCAATAACCTTTCTTCTTCAATCTCTGAAAGCTTAGAACTAATAATAACAGGATATATTTTCTTATCATCAATATGAGCATATTTAAGATTATCAGGCAAAGGCTTTAAATCAAAAACAGGATCTTCCTTTGGTGGCGGTGTTGTACCCAAATCTTCCACAGGTAAATCATGCTTGAGAATAGGTTGGCGAAGAAAAATTTCCTCAAGCTCATCTCTTTCTTTCCTAAAAACTTCACTCTCGCTATCCTCCAAATGTTGCTGCAAAGGATTGTTAGGAACAAGAACAATAGATGCACACTGCTCCATTTTAAAATCATTACTAGGCAAATCAGCTTTATAAGGAGTTTTAGTAAATTTAGAGAAGTTAAACTCATAAGATTCACCAGCAAATTTAGTCAAAATTTTCTCTTTCTTGCAATCTATAATAGCTCCACAAGTATTTAGAAAAGGTCTACCAAAAATAATAGGACAATAATCACTAGCAGCAGAACCAAGTACCAAAAAGTCAGCAGGATATTTAATCTTACCGCATAATACTTCCACATCTCGAACAATAAGAATTGGAGAAATAGTTTCTCTATTAGCCAGCTGAATAACCACATCAATATCTTCAAGTTCACAAGAATCAATTTCGTGCATAATCTCCGTGTAAAGCTCATACGGAATAGCACTAACACTTGCACCAATATCACATAATCCATAATAGCAATGATCACCAATTCTAACAGATAGCATAGGAACACTAGCTTGTTTGGGTTTATTAGGATGTGAAACAATATTAGAAGCATCTTCACAGAAAATAATATGACCATCCTCCACATTTTCAGTCACAAGATCTTTAACTATTGCAACAGCAGGTTCAACTTTTATTTGTTCTTCAGGTTCTACATGTTTCTTTTCACTTTTATGAACCGCACTATTTATAACAGAGTACTCCTTCATTTTAGCAGGGAAAGGAGTTTTTTCAATATAAGCTTCAGGAATAACATGATCAGCAGTTTCAACTACAACGCATTTATTAATAGATGAATCAATTTTATCTTTATACGGTTCATAATACTTATCAAAATTCTTCTTTGGCAATTCATAATGAGAGGCAAAAGCTTTATAAAGATTTACAGCAACTTGAGAATCAAGACCATATGTAGCACTCATATTACGAAATTTATCAGTATCCATAAAAGCTTCAATGCATTTATAATCATAAATTATACCTGATTCTCTATCCTTGTCGTTCTCCCAACCTTCAGTATTTTCTTGGATCCGATCAAGAAGGTCCCTTTTAAACTCTTCTTTGTTGCGTGTAAATGATCCAGAACAAGAAGTATCCAAAGCAAGGTCTTGTCTTGAAAAGAAAGTCTTGCATAGAAATTATCAATAATAACATTACCAGGAAGCTCATGAATGGGGCATTTGAGCATTAAAGACTTCAATCTCCCCCAAGCTTGGGCAATACTCTCTCCATCATGAGGCAAAAAATTATATATGCGATTCCGATCCTTGTGAATTTCACTTGGAGGATAGAACTTAGAATAAAACCGGGGCACAATATCATTCCATTCAAGAGAATCCCCATTATCCAGCAATTTATACCAATGCACCGCCTTACCGGACAGCGATAAAGAGAATAGTTTCTTCCTCACTTCATCCATAGCAATACCTGCACATTTGAATAACCCGCATAATTCATGCAAAAACAGTAAATGATCACCGGGATGGACAGTTCCATCCCCTTCATAGCGGTTATCCATAACACGTTCAATAATTTTCATAGGTATTTTATATGGTATCACTTCCTCACCTGGCGCCTCATCTACTACCGTTGCAGTAGTAGTAGATTTCCCAAATAGAAATTGAAGAGAAGATCTCTCCATAATGACTTATAGCAGCAGGCAGAAATAAAATCAGCACAACAAGAAGGTTTTCCTTACCAATTCCACTTACCAATAGCGCTTCACTCCCGGCAACGGCGCTTTAAAATAGTCTTGATGACCCACAAGTATAGGGTGTATCGTAGTATTTTCGATAAGTAAGAATGTCGATCCCAACGAGGAGCAGAAGGTGTTGACAAGTAGTTTCGATGAAGGATTCACTGTAAATGCTCACAGACAAGTATTCAGGGGGTTTTGATGTAACAGTTGAATAAAGTACGAGTATGTAAAGTGCGAGAGTAACAATTGCAGCGAGTGGCCCAATCCTTTTTAGCACAAAGGACAAGCCGGTTTGTTTACTTATAATTACCAAACGTTCTCGAGGACACACGGGATTTTAGTCTAGTGCTTTCGCTACATACGGCTAAATAATCTTCATTGTTATGATAAGTGTTGTGTGGGTGAACCTATGCTAATGCACCGCCCTTCCTAGGACTAATACATACTTGTGATTATACCCCTTGCAAGCATCCGCAACTACAAGAAAGTAATTAAGAATAAATCTAACCACAGCCTTAAACTCTGAGATCCTGCGATCCCCCCTGCATCGATATACCAACGGGGGTTTAGGTTTCTGTCACTCCGGCAACCCCGCAATTAGCAAACGAATACAAGATGCATTTCCCTAGGCCCATAAATGGTGAAGTGTCATGTAGTCGACGTTCACATGACACCACTAGAAGAATAACACCACAACTTAAATATCACACCATTGAATATTACTCAACCATAGTTCACTACTAACATTTAGACTTCACCCATGTCCTCAAGAACTAAACGAACTACTCACGAGACATCATATGGAACATGATCAGAGGTGATATGATGATGAATAACAATCTGAACATAAACTTGGTTCAATGGTTTCACTCAATAGCATCAACAACAAGTAGAGATCGATACCGGGAGAGTTTCCCCTATCAAACAATCAAGATCAAACCCAAATTGCTACGGCGGTGACGGTGTCCAGCGGTGATGACGGCGGTGATGATGGTGGAGATGATGATGATGGTGATGGCGATGATGTCCAGCTCGATGACGGTGACGATGGCGTCGATTTCCCCCTCCCGGAGGGAATTTCCCCGGCGGATTCCTGCCCGCCGGAGAGCTCTTTTCTCTCTGGTGTTCTCCGCCCCGCAGAGGCGGCTGTAACTCCTTGCGAGGTACCCTCTGTGGCTTAGGTTTTCGGGATGAAGGATTTCGCGAAGAAAAGGAGGCGAAAGGGGTCGTGGGCCCCCCAAACCACATGGCGGCGCGGCCAGGGCATGGGCCGCGCCGCCCTAGGGTGTGGGCCCACCCTGGGTCCTCCTGGCCCCTCCTTCTAGCTTCCTTCGTCATCTTGAAAAATAGGATTTTTGGTATAATTTCCTCCCACAGTTGATCTTCCGAAATATTGCGTTCTGACGGTGCTTTTTCCAGCAGAATCCTGGCTCCGGTGCTTGACCCTCCAATAATGATGAAACATGCAAAATAGATGAAATAACATAAGTATTGTGTCCCAATATGAAATATATCAATGAATAACAGCAAATTATGATATAAAATAGTGATGCAAATTGGACGTATCAGGAGCCCACTTGGGCATACCTTTGGGACAATGTCTCGGAGATGACGAGCGATCCAATGGTCATGTACAGGCAGTACACTGCGGAGTTGGACACTCTTACCGCTGAGCAGGTAACCGATCACTCTTTTGCAATCCTAGTTTTCATTGATTCTACTGGCATGTTCTAAATTCTGAAATATTTGTATGCTGCAGGTGGAATGGGAGCCATATGGTAGCTACTACCATATTGGCGCCGGGATGACTGACCTCAACCACAAGTGCACGGAGGAGGCGCGGTTCTCGCGTATGCGCTGCCCACTGATACGTCTCCGACGTATCGATAATTTCTTATGTTCCATGCCACATTATTGATGATATCTACATGTTTTATGCACACTTTATGTCATATTCGTGCATTTTCTGGAACTAACCTATTAACAAGATGCCGAAGTGCCGATTCTTTGTTTCTGCATTTTGGTTTCAGAAATCCTAGTAAGGAAATATTCTCGGAATTGGACGAAATCAACGCCCAGGGTCCTATTTTGCCACGAAGCTTCCAGAAGACCGAAGAGGAGACGAAGTGGGGCCACGAGGTGGCGACACCATAGGGCGGCGCGGCCCAAGCCCTGGCCGCGCCGACCTATAGTGTGGGCCCCTCGTGACGCCCCTTGACCTGCCCTTCCGCCTACAAATAGCCTTCGTCGCGAAACCCCCAGTACCGAGAGCCACGATACGGAAAACCTTCCAGAGACGCCGCCGCCAATCCCATCTCGGGGGATTCAGGAGATCACCTCCGGCACCCTGCCGGAGAGGGGAATCATCTCCCGGAGGACTCTACGCCGCCATGGTCGCCTCCGGAGTGATGTGTGAGTAGTCTACCCCTGGACCATGGGTCCATAGCAGTAGCTAGATGGTTGTCTTCTCCCCATTGTGCTTAATTGTCGGGTCTTGTGAGCTGCCGAACATGATCAAGATCATCTATCTGTAATTCTATATGTTGCGTATGTTGGGATCCGATGAATAGAGAATACTATGTTATGTTGATTATCAATTCATGTCTATGTGTTGTTTATGATCTTGCATGCTCTCCGTTATTAGTAGATGCTCTGGCCAAGTTGATGCTAGTAACTCCAAGAGGGAGTATTTATGCTCGATAGTGGGTTCATGTCTCCGTGAATCTGGGGGAGTGAGAGAAACCTCTAAGATTATGGATGTGCTGTTGCCACTAGGGATAAAACATTGGTGCTATGTTCGAGGATGTAGTTACTGATTACATTACGCGCAATACTTAATGCAATTGTCTGTTGTTAGCAACTTAATACTGAAGGGGGTTCGGATGATAACCTGAAGGTGGACTTTTTAGACATAGATGCATGCTGGATAGCGGTCTATGTACTTTGTCGTAATGCCCAATTAAATCTCACAATACTCATCATAATATGTATGTGCATGGTCATGCCCTCTTTATTTGTCAATTGCCCAACTGTAATTTGTTCACCCAACATGTTGTTTATCTTATGGGAGAGACACCTCTAGTGAACTGTGGACCCCGGTCCAATTCTCTTTACTGAAATACAATCTACTGCAATATTGTTCTACTGTTTTCTGCAAACAATCATCATCCACACTATACATCTAATCCTTTGTTACAGCAAGCCGGTGAGATTGACAACCTCGCTGTTTCGTTGGGGCAAAGTACTTGGTTTGTGTTGTGCAGGTTCCACGTTGGCACCGGAATCCCTGGTGTTGCGCCGCACTACATCTCGCCGCCATCAACCTTCAACGTGCTTCTTGGCTCCTACTGGTTCGATAAACCTTGGTTTCATACTGAGGAAAAACTTGCCGCTGTACGCATCACACCTTCCTCTTGGGGTTCCCAACGGACGCGTACTGTACGCGTATCACCCACTCATATGCATGTGGCTTGTTGAACACCACCAGCCGCAAAGAGTGATGAGACAGTTTGGGCTGTATCAGGAGTGCCCACCAGTGTGGCAAGATACGGACAAGGCGCTTCATAGGTAAACTTCTGGAATCATGCGATGGAAGATTCTTGATAGAAGAGGTACAAACTAACTTCTTGATTCTTGCAGGCTTGATAGGCAGCGGCAGAGGAAGATCACAAATTGGCCAGTCCATCATAGCGGCCACGTCGCAGCGTTCCAACACTGTTTGGAAGCAGCACGGAATGCTGGCCCTGAGGAGATTGTGCCTCACGACTTCGCCGCTTTCAACAACTACCTCGAGTGGTTCCATGAGAACACGCGTATCGAGTTAGTGAAGCACGCGTATGCTGAGGAGATCTTGGACGACCCCATCCAGTTCGATGAGGTTGCGCAAAGCCAACACGACACCTTTGCTCGCAGAGGGAGATCGACTTCTATTGCTTTCGAGCTGAACTTCGTGGTAATGGATTCTCTCACTAACTAGTACAGCATCTAGATTGCCATGTGCTCGCTTCAATTGTGTATGCTATGTTTGTCACAGCGGGAGGAGATCCAAAAAACAGCTCACGAGTGCGAGATTATGTGGGAGCAGAGCCATAGAGATGAAAAGCATGTCGGACCGTTGCGGCATTTCATTAAGGTATGATCACCAACTTTGAATGTACGCTATTATGTTGTGGTGGCTTTGTAACCACGAGTTCCATGACGCGGAACACTACATGAAAGATGTGGCGGTTAGCCAGCTTGCTAGGTTGCCGCGAAGGCGAAATCGCTACATCTTCCTCTTCAGAAGAGCGGGAAGTATGGACTATTTTGTTGCTGTCAAACATGTTCTTACTAATTTCAACTTTTGTAATCTCATGTGTTCATGTTTGTGAAGATTCTTGAAGACGAGCTAATTCTGAGTCAAAGCATACCTCCAAAGCATACCTCCAAGCAAGCCCCACGATCAGCTTACCAGTTGAAGCCAAGGGGCAAGGCTCCAAACCGGTACACTCCGGAAGATCATGTCAACCGAGGAAAGAAGGTTGTCAATGAGAAGGATGAGGGGCCGCCGCGGAGATCATCTTTGTCGAGGATGAGGAACGACGAGCCGTTCTCTTCAGAGGAGGAGGAGCAGGAGGAGGAGCAGGAGCAGCAGCAACAAGAGCCACGGCAGCGGACGAAGAGGATGGTCGTCCGAAAGCAGCCCGCGAGGACGGCACGTCGAGGACGACACTAGGATGTGCTACGTGTTGTTGTGAACTCTTCATAAGTATCGAGTTGTGAACCCTATGTCATTTCGAACAATGTCTGTAATGGTACTTGTTGTTTGAATTTACTTGCTACGATGTAGACTACATCTTCTGAGATTGCTACTTGTTGTGTATGTTCTGAGATTGCTACTTGTTCTGAGATTGCTACTTGTTGTTGTTGTTTGAAAACTGTTGGAGTTTGGTAGCATTTTTCATTGGTTTAACACAAGTCAATGTGTGGCGCCAGTGGCGCCACACTGCACTGTGTGGCGCCCGCGGCATCGGCGCCACACATGCCAACTTATATCAACTTCTGGGTCGAAAACATCCAGGGGCTCCAGACGATAAATCCTTAGCCGTTTTGGCGAGCCTCTTTGTGTGGCGCCCGTGGCATCGGCGCCACACATGCTAGTGTGGCGCCCGTGGCATCAGCGCCACACATAGAGCCTCGCAAAACGGCTAAGTCTCAGACGAATTGTCTCACAGTATGTTTTGGGCAATTATAAGTGCATGTGTGGCGTCGTTGGGAGGGGCGCCACACATGCTGCCACGTCGGATCGGCAGACCAGCTCAGCGTCGATGAAAGGCGCGCCACACAAAAGGGTTAGATTGATGAAATAGTTTCACCGGAGGATCAGTCTGTGCTTTTTTTTTTAACTTTTGGGTTATTTTTGTGCAAATCGTCTCCGGCGATCGGTCGACAGCGGTTCCTAGGCAGACCTCAGTATGTGAAAAGCAGGCAATGAGTTCACTGCAAGGATCGTCGATTCAACCCGATGCTTGACTTGCGTCCTCGATCATAGACGAGATCTGCAGATGTAAGCGCGGGGATCCATATTGATGGGACTGTAGTTGCAATTCTTAGTTGGGCCGTTTGATTTAGCAATCGACAGGCCCGACTTGGGGTTTGGGGATGCTTTCTTTAGCATCATCAAGTCAAAGCCTAGGTTGTAGCCCAACTGCAATCTAAAATCACCATTATCGCAATCGATTTTACTCGTGTTTTGTGTAAACAATGATGCCCCGGACAAGATTAATTGGCCACACGCGTTGCAGATCGCCAGACATGCAACCAACCGTAATGTCCATCATAGATGATGCATGATATAGATTCGTAGATTATTTTCCCAAGTCCTGTGATGTGGTGAAGACACGGATCAAACAATGCTGGAAGTCCATCAGACAAGGAACGCGGCGGTGTACGTACGTAGGATTCGATCGTGCGTACCGTACGGTGTATCTTTAGGAAATGATTGGTGCCATACTGCCATGATACAGCTACGCATAGCGAATAACTTGGATATGCGTCACGACTCACGAGGGCAATATCTTCTTTGTAACCAGAAACTTATGGTAGTTTATCATCGCTTGATCAGTAGTACTGCAGGTCTGGCTCCTGAAAATCGCTAACTATTGGACGGCTCTATAGTACAGGCTTCGATCTGCAATACTCTCTTGGCTCGAACAGTCATTCTCGTGATGTACACCGAGAAATTAATCTGCACTTGTAAAACCAGGTAAGAGGACATGTATGTTGTAATATTCTGGACTCTCGAGGTGATCTCTGCTAGGTAGCTCTCGTGTGAGCCTTTCATTTCTCTTTCAGCCTGTGAATTTGTGAAGTAGAAAAAAGGGTTTTCGTTTGGAGCTGTCCGGAGCATTATCCGGAGCATTAGATCCGGTCGTGTTCATAACCAAGACTAACGAGCACTAGTCCAGGTTTCAAACGGCTAGGATGCCGCACAGTTTTACCCTTAGTTCAAACATGACCTTTAGCACTGGTTGGAGACACCAACCGAGACTAAAGAGGTTGCGGCAGGCCTCGCCAGTGCGAGCCTCTTTAGTTCCGATTGGTGTCTCCAACCGAGATTAAAGGTATACTCTTTAGTTCTGGTTGGAGACACCAACCCAGACTAAAGGTTTTTTGGTTTTTTTTTTGGCTCCACAACCTCCCGATCGCCTTTTTTAGCTTTGAAAAATACAAAAGAAACTAATAGAAAATTAAAAATTAAAAATCTTTTTAGATGTAGGTAGGTTAGGTGATCTAGTTATTATGAAAAATAACAAACATGAATTTTAACTTATTTTGCAACAGACTGTATTTTTCGGTAAATTGGCAATATCTTTTGCATACGAACTCGAAAAAAGTTTAATATATGAAAATCTATCTACATGAAAAGTTACATCCGATTTCACCGGCTATGCTAGGTTAGACAATTTTAAGATTATCAACCAAAGGTATGCATTTTTTTAGATTTTAGGTTTTGAAAAAATTTATTATTTATTTCATTACTTTTGTTTATTAAAGTAATTATTTGGATTTCAAACAATAAATAAGTGTGGCATCGTGACCAAGAGGTTAATAGGATTTATATGATGTGCGTGCAAAGCACTTGGAATCGGAACGGAAGGAACTCAGAAGTTAAGCGTGCTAGTACTAGAGCAGTTTGATGATGGGTGACCGATCGAGAAGTTTGATCACGAGTAATTAATTTGAATAGAGATTAAGTGTAGTTATAGAGTAAACTAGTCAAATAACTCAAATGCTAGAAGTTCTAAAAAATAGAAAAATAAATTGAATGGAAAAAATTAGAAAAAAAATTGAATGGACAAAATTTGAAAAAAAAATGGATGAAAAAATATATGTCGTGGCCTTTAGTCCCGGTTGGTGTTACAAACCGGGATTAACCCGCAGCCCACGTGGAGGGCTTTTAGTACCGGGACTAAAGAGGGGGGCTTTACCCGATTCCGTAGTCCCGGTTGCGGTTGCAAAACCGGGACTAAAGGCCCTTACCAACCGGGACTGATGCCCCTTTTTCTACTAGTGGAAAAGACATTGACCAACACTCGCTGTTGGGACGACGGAGACGTTGTTGACTGATGGCTCCCAAATGCAGGAGATCAATTGTAGTATTTTTCAATAAGAAAGGTTGTCAAACCCACGAGGAGCTGAAGGTATTGGTTAGCATAAACGATAAGAAAACAGTAATAGTAAAGTAACGGTTTTGGTGTTTTGGGTATATAGTTTGCAATAAAAAGAAAGTGTGGAAATTAAATAGCAAATAAGTAAATTCTCTCAATGAGAGAAAAGCCTAATCCTCTATGCAGCAAGAGGATATGTGTGTGTGTGTGCTTATATGAGACTAAAGTTTTTAAGGGCGGCATGAATTCACTAGCATCTAAGTTCTAAACAACATGGTAAATATCTTGTCAAGCTTTATTCAATTAGGGGCAGAGCCTTAGTTAGGTGCAGCCATAGGCATGTGAAATACACCACTGATGATGAGTCCTAGAGCCATTTTTATGAGCAAGTATAGGAATCATTAAGACATAAATGTCCCATAATAGCCATAAGATTTGGGGTCCCGACATAAACCCCTCTAATGCAACCTATAGTGTTGGAAGACGGTTTCTGCCATTCCGACCCCTCCAACACTAATGCATTACATCAATGTGCAACCCTATAAGCACATATAGATGAAGTAATATGTAGTTGATGTCTGCATAAAACCATCATAGAACAACATAAAAGATAGAAAACTTGACCAAATACTAATTGCACATCATATATAATCTTAGCCAGATTATCATGTGCCCTCAGGAACGTGGGGAACTACTCACAAGTGTCAAACATGATACGGACCAGAGCCATAATGGTTTCAACACAATCTGAATATATAATATCCCCGCCAAATAATGACAAAGTACCAATCACGAACATGCAATAGCACTAAAAACAATATTTGGGGTTCAATTCAACACAAACGATGAGGGGGTGGCATCGATCTCGTAGATGGATATGGTGGTGATGTTGGAGATATGCCCAAGAGGCAATAATAAAATGGTTGTTATTATATCTTAGTGTTAATGATAAATGTTTACATCCCATGCTATAATTGTTTTAACCAGAAACATTAATACTTGTGTGTTTTGTAAACATAAAAGAGTTCCTAGTAAGCCCCTTGTTAAACTAGCTTGTTGATTAATAGATGATCATAGTTTCATGATCATGAACATTGGATGTTATTAATAACAAGATCATACATTAGGTGAATGATGTGATGGACATACACCCATAGTGTCATCGTGGTGAACAAACAGATGTCATAGGATGACTTAAGTTGGGGCCTGATGTGCACAAGGGGATCCGGAGGAGGGGAAGGTTGAGAGAGAAAGCAGTAGAGTACAAGGGACAAGCCCAACACGATGTATGAAATCAAGAGATGAACAAGGAGCTACAGAACTTGGCCGCTGGCCAGAGGTTGAAGACGTACGGCAACTAGCCTAGCGCCCTCTGTAACTACCCAATAGATCGATCCTCCCGCAGGGGATCCCCTCCTCTCCTTATATAGTGGAGAGGTGGCTTACAAGGGAAGGAACCCTAGGGGTATCTTTGGTGATCTAAGCTACTTTATAAAGCTTCTTTGGCTCCAGGGGTGACGCTCCCTTCTGCATCGATGGTCTGGTGACCTCGCCCGGTACCTTTTACGTCATCTTCTTCTTTGGCCCCAGGGCTTCGATTAAAGCTGAAGTGCTTAGCTCTTCATGTCCTTTGGTCACTGAGGGAATCTTTGACCAGGGTGCCGACATGCTACTGTTGAGGCTATGCCGGATTCCCGGTAAAATGATTGGTATAAACTGGACTCTTATTATTTTTATCCAGAGAGTTTAGTTAACCTGGGTGTTCCTCCGGCCTAGTTATCACCGGTTTCCCTTACTCCGGCATACCCCATCTGGTAATACCGGATCGTACCTTCCAACACTATTAAACCAAACCTTCATAATCCGGGTTATCCTTTAATCCGGTTTATAACACTTTATCATGGCGTATTTTCCATAGTCTTGACCTACCGGGGGTCATACCCCTGACAGTAGTCCCCGAAGCTGGTGTGGCCCGGCTGAGTCATCTGACAGACCGCACCAGGTTCCCACATAAAGCGTACCGGATTAATCATTTCGGTTTCAATTCGACTCAGAACGGCATCTTGCCAGACTCACTAGCTGTCCAATTAAACCGAACTCTCCAAATCCTTTCCGGCCTCTTTCCGGCGGTTCCTTTGCCTCTACACTTTCTCGGCGAAGTCGAGAATATCTCGGTATCCGTACCTGTTAGAGAAATGCGCACTGTTTCTGACGCTGCAGTGGTCAGCAAGGGTCAAATCCCTCGTTTCCCACGAGTAGTTATGGCGCCGCATGGGATCTGTGTAACCCTCCGTGTGGCCTCTTAAATGGTGCTTGTATCCCTGCTCCACGTGGCAGCTAGGACACCGAAGTACCGTGGGCCGAGCGATTCTCGGCCCACTAACTCCCCCTTCCTATTTAAGGGGGCGACGGTTCTCATCTCCGTTGCCTCAAACCTCACTACGAACCACCACGCGCACTTCTCCGCCGCAGCTGTCCTCTGAGCCCATTCTCTCCGGCGACCGCCGCTCCGCCACCGAGGAGAACCTTCGCCGCCAGTTTGTTGTTAGTATGGACCATCTCAATCTCTTCTTTCTCCTAGTGTTCTTCGCGTTCGTCACTGTGTCCGTTAGATCTTGGGAATTTACTTATGTATTTTCTTCTTCTTTTTTATATGTCTTCAGATCTTCTCAAACGCGTAGACTTGGGGGAAGTAGTTTATAGCTTATACCGGCTTTGTTATACCGTCCGATGGCCTCGGAAGAGTTGGAACTTGAGGTTTCCGGCGAGCCGGAAGTCTCCGGAGAGCAGGAAGAGGCCGGAGAGCCAGAGGTTGCCGGGGAACAAGAAGATGACGGAGAGCAAGAGGTTGGCCCCAGCTCCGTGGCTTACTCGCAAGGCCGGTGGTGTTGGAGATATGCCCAAGAGGCAATAATAAAATGGTTATTATAATATATCTTTGTGTTTATGATAATGTTTACATACCATGCTATAATTGTATTAACCGAAACATTGATACATGTGTGTTATGTGAACAACAAGGAGTCCCTAGTAAGCCTCTTGTATAACTAGCTTGTTGATTAATAGATGATCATGGTTTCGTGATCATGAACATTGGATGTTATTAATAACAAGGTTATGTCATTATATGAATGATGTAATGGACACACCCAATTAAGCGTAGCATAAGATCACGTCATTAAGTTATTTGCTATAAGCTTTCGATACATAGTTACCTAGTCCTTATGACCATGAGATCATGTAAATCACTTATACCTGAAAGGTACTTTGATTACATCAAACGCCACTGCGTAAATGGGTGGTTATAAAGGTGGGATTAAGTATCCGGAAAGTATGAGTTGAGGCATATGGATCAACAGTGGGATTTGTCCATCCCGATGACGGATAGATATACTCTGGGCCCTCTCGGTGGAATGTCGTCTAATGTCTTGCAAGCATATGAATAAGTTCATAAGAGACCACATGCCACGGTACGAGTAAAGAGTACTTGTCAGGAGACGAGGTTGAACAAGGTATAGAGTGATACCGATGATCAAACCTCGGACAAGTAAAATATCGCGTGACAAAGGGAATTGGTATCGTATGTGAATGGTTCATTCGATCACTAAAGTCATCGTTGAATATGTGGGAGCCATTATGGATCTCCAGATCCCACTATTGGTTATTGGTCGGAGAGAAGTCTCAACCATGTCTACATAGTTCGCGAACCGTAGGGTGACACACTTAAGGTTTGATGTTGTTTAAAGTAGATATGGAATATGGAATGGAGTTCGAAGTTTTGTTCGGAGTCTCGGATGGGATCCAGGACATCACGAGGAGTTCCGGAATGGTCCGGAGAATAAGATTCATATATAGGAAGTCATTTTCTAGGTTTGAAAATGATCCGGTATTTTCTCTGGAAGGTTCTAGAAGGTTCTAGAAGAGTCCGGAAGAAATAAGGATGGAAGGTGGAGTCCCAGAGGGACTCCACCCACCTTGGCCGGCCAGCCTAAGGGAGGAGGAGTCCCAAGTGGACTCCCCACCATGGTGGCCGGCCACCCCACTAAGGAAAGGGGGGAGTCCCACTCCCCCTAGGTTTGGTCACATGGAAGGTTTTTGTTGGGGTCTTATTCGGACACTTTGACCTAAACCTTGGGGCTTCCACCTATATAAAGAGGGGAGGAGAGGGGCTGGCAGGCCACCACAACACCACCATGGCCGCACCCCTCAAGGCTACCCTAGCCGGCTCCCCCTCTCCCAAACCCTAGCGGTTCCCTCCTACCTCTCTCTCCCACATAGCTTAGGCGAAGCTCTGTCGGAGATCTCCACCACCACCGCCACCACGCCGTCGTGCTGCCGGGATTCCGAGGAGGATCTACTACTTCCGCTGCCCGCTGGAACGGGGAGAAGGACATCGTCTTCATCAACACCGAACGTGTGACCGAGTACGGAGGTGCTGCCCGATCGTGGCACCGTGATCAAGATCTTCTACGTGTTTTTGCGAACATTATCAACTCTCCCCAAAGGTTTCTTTGTAGAATTATCAGTAAGATTAACATCCAAATAACAAATTTTCAATGGTGGCAAGTCAAGCATATTATAGATTTTCCTACGCATAACGGAAATACTTGCACCAAGATCACATAAAGCATTACAATCAAAGTCATTGACCTTCATCTTAATGATGGGCTCCCAACCATCCTCTAACTTCCTAGGAATACAAGCTTCACGATTTAATTTCTTTTCTCTAGCTTTTATGAGAGCATTTGTAATATGTTTTGTAAAGGCCAAATTTATAGCACTAGCATTAGGACTCTTAGCAAGTTTTTGTAAGAAATTTATAACTTCAGAGATGTGACAATCATCAAAATCCAAACCATTATAATCTAAAGCAATGGGATCATTGTCCCCAATGTTGGAAAAAATTTCAGCAGTTTTAGCAGTTTTAGTAGGTTCCGGCAGTTTTGCAGGCTTTGCATTAGAAGTAGAAACATTGGCAACACCAATTATTTTACCATTGATAGTAGGAGGTGCAGCAACATGTGGAGCATTAGCATTGCTAGTGGTGGTAATAGTCCAAACTTTAACTACATTGTCTTCTTTAGCATTTTCTTCTTTTTCCCACCTAGCACGCAATTCGGCCATTAATCTTATATTCTCATTAATTCTAACTTGGATGGCGTTTGCTGTAACAAATGACTTAATATCATTATTTTCATTAGGCATAACTTTCGATTTCAAAAGATCAACATCAGCAGCAAGACTATCGACTTTAGAAGCAAGTATATCAATTTTCCCAAGCTTTTCTTCAACAGATTTGTTAAAAGAAGTTTGTGACTACTAAATTCTTTAAGCATGGCTTCAAGTCCAGGGGGTGTATTCCTATTATTGTTGTAAGAATTCCCATAAGAATTACCATAACCGTTACCATTATTATAAGGATATGGCCTATGGTTGCTACTAGAATTGTTCCGATAAGCATTGTTGTTGAAATTTTTTTTTAATGAAGTTCACATCAACATGTTCTTCTTGAGCAACCAATGAAGCTAACGGAACATTATTAGGAGCAACATTAGTCCTACCATTCACAAGCATAGACATAATAGCATCAATCTTATCACTCAAGGAAGAGGTTTCTTTAATTTACCTTCTTACCTTGTGGAGCTCTTTCTGTGTGCCATTCAGAGTAATTAACCATCATATTATCAAGAAGCTTTGTTGCGGCGCCTAGAGTGTTGGACATAAAAGTACCTCCAGTAGCTGAATCCAATAGGTTCCGTGAAGAAAAATTCAGTCCTGCATAAAAGGTTTGGATGATCATCCAAGTAGTCAGTCCATGGGTTGGGCAATTTTTAAGCAAAGATTTCATTCTTTCCCAAGCTTGGGCAACATGCTCAGTATCCAATTGCTTAAAATTCATTATGCTACTTCTCAAAGATATAATTTTAGAAGGAGGATAATATCTACCAATAAAAGCATCCTTACATTTAGTCCATGAATCAATACTATTCTTAGGCAGAGATAGCAACCAATCTTTAGATCTTCCTCTTAATGAGAAAGGGAATAATTTTAATTTTATAATGTCACCATCTACATCCTTATACTTTTGCATTTCACATAGTTCAACAAAATTATTAAGATGGGCAGCAGCATCATCAGAACTAACACCAGAAAATTGCTCTCTCATAACAAGATTCAGTAAAGCAGGTTTAATTTCAAAGAATTCTGCTGTAGTAGCAGGTGGAGCAATAGGTGTGCATAAGAAATCATTATTATTTGTGTTTGTGAAGTCACATAACTTAGTATTTTCAGGAGTACCCATTTTAGCAATAGTAACTAATTTTTTTTGTGTTTTTAATATGGCAAACTAGATAGCAAATAAAATAAAGCAAGACAAAAACAAAGTAAAGAGATTGGAAGTGGAGACTCCCCTTGCAGCGTGTCTTGATCTCCCCGGCAACGGCGCTAGAAATTTACTTGCTTGCGCGTAGTTTACGTGTGTCTCTCCGTTCAGCACGCGACCGTTGGGAACCCCAAGTGGAAGGTGTGATGCGTACAGCAGTAAGTTTCCCCTAGTAAGAAACCAAGGTTTATCGAACCAATAGGAGCAAAGAAGCACGTTGAAGGTTGATGGCGGCGGAGTGTAGTGCGGCGTAACACCAGGGATTCCGGCGCCAACGTGGAACCTGCACAACACAACCAAATTACTTTGCCCCAACGTGACAGTGAGGTTGTCAATCTCACCGGCTTGCTGTAACAAAGGATTAGATGTATAGTGTGGATGATGATGTTTGCAGAGAATAGTAGAACGAGTATTGCAGTTGATTGTATTCGATGTAAAGAATGGACCGGGGTCCACAGTTCACTAGTGGTGTCTCTCCCATAAGAAATATCATGTTGGGTGAACAAATTACAGTTGGGCAATTGACAAATAAAGAGGGTATGACCATGCACATACATGTTATGATGAGTAGTGTGAAATTCAATTGGGCATTACGAAAAAGTACATAGACCGCTATCCAGCATGCATCTATGCCTAAAAAGTCCACCTTCAGGTTATCATCCGAACCCCCTCCAGTATTAAGTTGCAAACAACAGACAATTGCATTAAGTATGGTGCGTAATGTAATCAACAAATACATCCTTAGACATAGCATTGATGTTTTATCCCTAGTGGCAACAACACATCCACAACCTTAGAACTTTCTCATCCTTGTCCTGCATTTAATGGAGGCATGAACCCACTATCGAGCATAAATACTCCCTCTTGGAGTTACAAGTAAAAACTTGGCCAGAGCCTCTACTAATAACGGAGAGCATGCAAGATCATAAACAACACATAGATAATAGATTGATAATCAACATAACATAGCATTCACTATTCATCGGATCCCAACAAACGCAACATGTAGCATTACAAATAGATGATCTTGATCATGTTAGGCAGCTCACAAGATCCAACAATGATAGCACAATTAGGAGAAAACGACTGATACGTCTCCGACGTATCGATAATTTCTTATGTTCCATGCCACATTATTGATGATATCTACATGTTTTATGCACACTTTATGTCATATTTATGCGTTTTCCGGAACTAACCTATTGACGAGATGCCGAAGGGCCAGTTGCTGTTTTCTGCTGTTTTTGGTTTCAGAAATCCTAGTAAAGAAATATTCTTGGAATTGGACGAAATCAACGCCCAGGTTCCTATTTTGCTCGGAAGCATCCAGAACACCCGAGAGCCGCCAGAGAGGGGGCACAGGCCCACCAGACCATAGGCCGACGCGGCCTGGGGGTGGCCCGCGCCCCCTATAGTGTCGTCGCCTCGTTGACCTCCTGACGCCGCCTCTTCGCCTATATAAAGCCCCTCGACCTAAAACCTCGAGACGAAAAAGCCACGGTACGAGAAACCATCCAGAGCCGCCGCCATCGCGAAGCCAAGATCTGGGGGACAGGAGTCTCTGTTCCGGCACGCCGCCGGGACGGGGAAGTGCCCTCGGAAGGCTCCTCCATCGACACCACCGCCATCTCCATCAACGCTGCTGTCTCCCATGAGGAGGGAGTAGTTCTCCATCGAGGCTCGGGCTGTACCGGTAGCTATGTGGTTAATCTCTCTCCTATGTGCTTCAATACAATAATCTCATGAGCTGCCTTACATGATTGAGATTCATATGATGATGCTTGTAATCTAGATGTCGTTATGCTAGTCAAGTGAATTTTACTCATGTGCTTCAATACAATAATCTCCGGAGACTCCTTGTCCCACGTGTGTAAAGGTGACAGTGTGTGCACCGTGTGGGTCTCTTAGGCTATATTTCACAGAATACTTATTCACTGTTATGAATGGCATAGTGAAGTGCTTATTTATATCTCTTTATGATTGCAATGTGTTTTGTATCACAATATATCTGCATGCTACTCTAGTGATGTTATTAAAGTAGTTTATTCCTCCTGCACGGTGTAATGGTGACAGTGTGTGCATCCGTGTTAGTACTTGGCGTAGGCTATGATTATGATCTCTTGTAGATTATGAAGTTAACTATTGCTATGATAGTATTGATGTGATCTATGCCTCCTTTCGTAGCGTGAAGGTGACAGTGTGCATGCTACGTTAGTACTTGGTTTAGTCGTGTTGCTCTTTCATGCACTCTAAGGTTATTTAAATATGAACATTGAATTGTGGAGCTTGTTAACTCCGGCATTGAGGGTTCGTGTAATCCTACGCAATGGTGTTCATCATCCAACAAGAGTGTAGAGTATGCATTTATCTATTCTGTTATGTGATCAATGTTGAGAGTGTCCACTAGTGAAAGTATGATCCCTAGGCCTTGTTCCTAAATACTGCTATCGCTGCTTGTTTACTGTCCTGGGCAAAGCACTTTTCTGGTGCCGTTGCTATTGCTCATATATATTCATACCACCTGTATTTCACTATCTCTTCGCCGAACTAGTGCACCTATTTAGGTGTGTTGGGGACACAAGAGACTTCTTGCTTTGTGGTTGCAGGGTTGCATGAGAGGGATATCTTTGACCTCTTCCTCCCTGAGTTCGATAAACCTTGGGTGATCCACTTAAGGGAAACTTGCTGCTGTTCTACAAACCTCTGTGTTGTGGGTATACTTTATGGGTATATCAACGGCATGGCCTAGATCCGGCAAGCCCGGGTGGCCCATAGTTGGTGGTGAGGCATGTGGCCCATCGGGCGGCCCAGTTGTTGTTGATCGTGAAGGATGAAGTCCAGCCCAGGAACGAGGAGCCGGATCTTAACCGACCTACGAAGGAGGCCGGATCCGTGGAAGCCCATAAAGTATTCGGATCCAGCGCGGCCTAGAAGGAAGGCGGATCCTTGACGTACACGGCAGTATATTGTTCCGTAGTTAGGTAACTTGTATTCCGGCTAGGACTCTCCATGTAAACCCTAGATCCGTGCGCCTATATAAGCCGGATCCCGGGAGCCCTAGAGGCACAACCACAACTCATTGTAACAACGCGAAAGCGCCCAGATAATTCCAGACAAGCAGCAGTAGGCCCTGTCATCGTGCAGGTGTTCCGAAGCTGGGTAAATCGCGTACCACCGTCCCGAGAGCACTCCGCCCTATGGCCCCTACTTCTTCTCCCCCTCATGAGGATCCCTCCTCCGAGGTACCGTCGATTAGGCAACGACAGTTGGCGCCCACCGTGGGGCCTGTGGCGTCTGGAGACCGGAACCGGGAGGGTTCCGCCATGGGAAGCTACGACGACACCATCGCTGTGGGGCGCGTCCTCTACGCCGGAAATCTGCCGATCGTCCCTCCGGATGAGTGTTGGATTCTAGGACAAACCCCGTCAAGCTCTCCATCGTCCCAATTGGTGGCATACACATCTTCATCGGGGAAACCGTCGATTCCGACGGAAACCCACTGGTAAGTAACGCAGACGCGACCACCGCAGAGCTGGACGCTGACGCGAAGATCCGATCTGAGATGCAGGAGCTTCCCAAGGAAGATTCCGCCTCGGATCTGGAATTTTCAAAGCCCACCCAATCCGCCCCTGAGCAGGAAACAACGGTGGAAGACCAATGCAGATCCGCCTGGGTCTCCCAGGTGTTAGAAAAGCAGAGGTGCCACTTCGTACACTTCTTGGCCCATACCGCCGGAACCGCCCCTCAAGAAGACGGAGCTGGTCCTGAGCAGGTAGAGGCACCGGAAAACGACGCGGATCCGGATCAGGCTGAGCCTGTCGGAGAAAGCGAAACTCCGGTTGAAGAGTCGATTTTGGGCAATCTGAGCCCAATCTCCGGAGATACCCCCTCCATGGATACTGACGAGTTTAACCGCAAGCTAGGGGAGTACGGTTTCGGTGATCAGACTGAAGTCGACTCCGCCCAGCCTAAGCAGGTTCTCACAACCGTAGCAGCGCTGGGACAACCTGGATCAGAAGAGGCAACCAACCAATCTGACCCTCAGCCATCCCGCCAAGGATCTCCAATGTCACGGGAGCGACCCCGCAGGGACTCTTCCTCGGAGGAACTCCTGTCACCTGAAGAGATGGTTGCACGAGCAGTTCTTAACAAACCTATAACCTCGGGCGACGCCGCAGATCCGGAGGCTCTAGAGGCCACTAGAAAGGAAATGCTGGCCACAGCCAAGAAGCTCGCCAACACCGCAGCCGCATTAAGGGATGAAAGGGCAGAAGCTGCAAGTTTGATGGACCACTTCGATAGACAGGATCGCGAAATTGCTGACACACTCGAGCATGTCAAGAGCATGAGGCAAGAGTGGGAAGTAAAGATGACTTATGCGCAGGCGGAGGCTGATCGAATCGTTAGAGAAGCAATTCCGCCTCGCAGAATCAACTTCGCCACGCCCGCAGAGCAGCAGCTTGGGAAACCCCAAAGGACAACATGCTAAAAGCTGCGGAGCTATTGAAGAAGAAGGACGAAGAGGTTGATATCAACTACCTCCGCAAACTTGTCGCTTCAGCAATGCAGCAGCAAAGCAAGGCGGATACCTCGCGCAGGTTAGAATCCAATCCAGATAACTGTGTATCTACCGCGCAGAAGGACGCTCGCGCCGATCGGCATCCCGACGATGAATCACACACCGGATCCTCGGAGCGCAGAAGAAAAACCAGGGAACACCCAAATCCGATCCCCGTTCCGTCTAAGACGCCTTCGTCAGATCCAAGAAAGGGAAATGATGCAATGTACTCTGGACGAAACAAATATCGCAACCCTTCTCCTCCGCCTAATGGTTACCCGCGACCCCCTCGCCACCGTAGTCCAGCCGGAAACACCAGGCCCCCAGGGCATGGTGGGATTGTTATCCGCGACAACGTGCTGCCAAGAAACAGAAACAGGGAGCGCTCGCCGGAACCTCGCCGGAACCAGAACAACGATCGTGAGCCCGAGCCCAGGAGGAGTCGGAATGAGGAGCGCGACCCAGAGCCTCGCCGGAGCCGCGACCCGGAGCCTCGCCGGAGCCGGAACGACCAGGGCAGCCAGCGCCATGGCGAAGGCAGCCACAGAAGCCGGAGCCAGCACCGGGAAGGCCGAGGAGAATCGGAAGGCGGAAGCAAGAAATAGGACCGACCACCTCGCAGGTCTCCCTCACCACCACCTAGCGGTGGCGGCGGAGGTGGAGGCGGAGGCGACGGCCGGAGATCTCGCTCTCGCTCACAATCTCCTCGCCACGGCCCGCGCGACGCGCGGGAACGCCTTAACGAATACAGAACCGACTACATTGGTCCGAAGTGCTTTGGCAGGATGATTCGAGAGGAACCAAAGCCAAGGATGAACCTCAAGCTACCCGAAAACCTGAAGCATTATGATGGCACCGAAAGGCCGGATACCTGGATTGAGGATTACTATAATGCAGTAACCTTTGCCGGAGGAACCCCTAACATCGCCTGCCGCATGCTCCAGTTGTACCTTATAGGTCCAGCCCGGATACGGCCTGACCTCGAGAAGAACTCCATCTTTTGCTGGTTCGACCTGAAGACCGCTTTCGAGAAACACTTCAGAGGCACCTACAAAAGACCTGCCACGGCAAGCGACCTGCAAGCCTGCATCCAGAAGAAGGGAGAAACCTCAAGAAACTACCTCACACGATGGTTGGCATGGAGGAACGAGTGTGAAAACGTCGACCACACCACCGCCATGTACACCTTCATTGGTGGACTGCAGAGGGGAGGATTGCTGAGGCATACGCTCACTCGTTTGGCTAACTCAAACAAGCTGACTTTGGATGAAATGATCTCCATTGCCAGTGATCATACTGCCGCCGATGATGACGCATGCGGTGATCTCGCAGCTACAGCAATCCCCCTACATCAACAAAAGAAGAACCGTGATAACGGCAACAGCAGCAGCCATAAGCGCAAGAACCCTGATGACCAGAAGAGTGGCGGATCCGAGATGGTCGCCATGGCATTTCAACGCGGAGGTTCAGGAGGCGGAAGAGGACGCGGCCGTGGAGGCGGTGCCGGCAGGGGTCAGCAGCATGCCACTGAGGTCACAGCTGGCGGATCCCGCGCCCCGCAGACCTACGAGGAGTACAGAGACATGCCCTGCCTGGCCCACCTGGATCCGGTTACAGGGAAGTCAACTCACACCAACCGCAACTGCAAGTGGGTCAATGATCTAAAGAACGACCCGGAGGCAGGGTACAAGCGAGCCCGGAAGCACCGCCCACGCGGCAAGGGAGGCAAGGGCAAGAACAAGGACAAAGAGGAAGATAGTTCCGAGGTGATGGATGAGGATGATAACTCGCCGGATCGCAAGGTAGGATCCACAGGTAAATCCAACCCATTCGAGAAAAAGAGCGTGGGGGCTTACCACACTTTCCTCGAAACCCCAACAGTCCGCGCTGCCAAGTCAGCTACCCGGATCCTGAACGCCACAGTTCCGGCTGTGCCGCAGTATGTCAGGTGGTCGGAAGTCCCGTGCACATTTGATAGGGAGGATCACCCTGCCATTGTGCCAAAAGAATGCTACGCCTTGGTTGTAAGTCCCCGCATAGAGGGGTATGACTTCTCCAAGTGCCTCATGGATGGTGGAGCCAGCCTGAACATCATGTACCTGGAGACTCTAGAGCGGATGAACCTCACCAAGGAACAGCAAAAACACAGCAACACTGAGTTTCATGGCGTGGTTCCGGGTAAGAAGGCGAATTCCCTCGGCAGCATCACACTTCCCGTGGCTTTTGGCGATGTTCATAATTTCCGCGAAGAGAAGATCACGTTTGAAGTTGTGCCCTTCAAGAGCTCCTACCACGTCATCTTCGGCAGGCCCACCTACCACAAGTTCCACGCGAGAGCGTGCTACATCTACAACAAGCTCAAGATTCCGGGTCCTAAGGGTATGATTACCGTATCCGGAGACTACAAAAAGGCTCATGAGTGCGAGTTAGGCGAAGCCGCCTTCGCAGAATCTGTGATATCTGGAGAGGAGCTGCAAGGCTACAGGGCCGCGGTGGATCCGACTGAGATGCAGACCACCAAGAAGCAGATCTCCGAACAGAAAACCTCCTTCAAGGCCGCGATAGAAACCAAGAAGCACGACCTCATCAAAGGCTACCCTTCCAAGCAGGTTTCAGTCGGAGCCAACATGGACCCCAAATAGGAAGACGCGCTCGTCGAGTTCCTCCGCGCTAACATGGATATCTTCGCATGGCAACCTTCTGACATGTCCGGAGTACCAAGGGAACTCGCCGAGCACTACCTCAACATAAACCCGGGGGCTAAACCGGTGAAGCAAGCTATGCGACGCTTTGGAGATAAGAAGCGCCGCGCCATAGGAATGGAACTAGCTAAGTTACTAGAGGCAGGTTTTGTAATAGAAGTTATCCACACCGATTGGGTCGCAAATCCCGTCCTTGTACCCAAAAAGAACACTGAAATACTAAGAATGTGCATCGATTACTCCGGCTTGAACAAGCATTGCCCGAAGGATCCGTTCCCCTTGCCGCGCATTGACCAAGTCATTGATTCGACGGCGGGGCGGAACTTCGTGTTTTCTTGATGCGTATTCCGGGTATCATCAGATCCGGATGAAGGAGTCCGACCAAAAGGCAACTTCATTCATTACCCCGTTTGGTACTTACTGCTATGTTACTATGCCTTTTGGTTTGAAAAACGCAGGTGCCACCTACCAACGTACGATGCAGCGGTGCCTGAAGGACCAAATCGGCCGGAACGTGCACGCTTACGTCGACGACATCGCGGTCATGACCCGGAAAGGGTCCGACTTGATCAGCGACCTCACAGAAACCTTCGACAACCTCCGCAGGTACAAGATGATGTTGAATCCGCTGAAGTGCATCTTTGGCGTGCCAGCCGGAAAACTCCTTGGCTTCATAGTCTCTCACAGAGGCATTGAGGTTAACCCGGAAAAAATCAAGGCAATCCTGTGTATCAAACGGCCAACTTGTCTTAAAGATGTGCAACGACTAACTGGTTGCGTCGCAGCAATCAGTAGGTTTGTTAGCCGTCTTGGCGAGAAGGCGCTACCTTTGTACAAGCTGCTGAAGAAAACAGACAAATTCGTCTGGGACGACGCAGCCGATGCAGCCCTTCGGGGGTTGAAGGAAATACTCACCTCCCCACCTATCTTGGCAGCCCCAGCAGAGTCAGAGCCAATGCTCCTTTATCTGGCAGCTACCAACAAAGTGATCAGCCTCGTCATCGTGGTGGAGCGAAAGGAAGAAGGTCATGAATATGACGTCCAAAGACCTGTCTATTACATTAGCGAGTGCGACGGAGTCAAAGCAAAGATACCCTCACTTTCAGAAGCTAGCTTATGGAGTGTTCCTAGGCAGCCGGAAGCTGAGACATTACTTCCAAGAGCACCCAGTAATAGTTGTGAGCAAGGCTCCGCTGTCAACAATTCTCAACAACGCTGACGCAACAGGACGTACGGCTAAATGGGGCATCGAATTATCCGCCTTCGACATCGCTTACAAGCCTAGGACTGCGGTTAAATCCCAAGTCTTGGCAGATTTCGTCGCAGATTGGACGAAGCTCCGGATGCAAGTCCGGAGCCGGAACCGTAAACATGGGTCATGCACTTCGATGGATCCAAGCAGCATCAAGGCTCGGGAGCCGGAGTCACCCTGAAGTCCCTAGGAGAAGAACTGCAGTATGTTCTGCAGATCCACTTCGAGGCTACAAACAACATGGCGGAATACGAGGCTCTACTACATGGTCTGCGCATCGCTAAGGAAATCGGGATCAAGCACATCATATGCTGTGGAGATTCCGACCTGGTGGCACAACAAGTAGCCGGAACCTGGAACGCCAGAAACTCCGTCATGGCGGCGTACAGAGACGAAGTTGATGAGATTGCCAAGTGCTTCCTCGGATACGAAGTCAAGTACGTCAGGAGAGACGATAACACAGCGGCAGACATGCTATCCAAGCTCGGATCCGGCAGGAAGCAAATTCCGCCTGGTATTTTCCTGGAGCACCTACGGATACCCTCGATTAAGGCGCTAACCCGGAAAACCCAGAGGTGGCAGTATCTCCGGCAAAGGAAGTGATGGTTATCATTCCGGCTTGGACCCAGCCTTTCCTGGACTACCTCATCGATCAGAAGTTGCCAGAGGACGAGGTCCTTGCGCGACAGATCGTCAGACGAGAAAGATCCTACACAATTGTTGATGGACAGCTCTACAAACGAAGTGCAACAGGGGTATTTCTCAAATGCGTCTCCAATCAAGATGGCATTGAAATCCTCAGAGAGATCCATGCAGGGGACTGCGGGCATCATGCCGCCTCCAGGTCACTCGTTGCAAAAGCTTTTCGGCTAGGCTTTTACTGGCTCACAGCTAAAGAAGATCTTGACAAAATAGTCAAGACCTGCCGAGGTTGTCAGTACTACGCTACTCAACCAAACGCTCCAGCCCAAGAGCTGAAGACCATACCTATCACCTGGCCATTCGCGGTCTGGGGGCTCGATATGGTTGGTAAGTTAAAAAGATCATCTCCTGGCGGTTTTGAATACCTTCTGGTCGCTGTTGATAAATTCAGCAAGTGGATCGAGGCAAAGCCAGTGAGGAAAGCCGATGGTGCTACGGCACTAAAATTTGTCTGCAGCCTCGTGATGAGATTCGGCATCCCACACAGCATAATCACAGATAATGGCACAAACTTCGCCCAGGGAGAATTGAAAGATTACTGTGAGACAGTAGGGATTCGACTGGACCTTGCATCTGTGGCTCATCCACAGTCAAATGGTCAGGTTGAAAGGGCTAACGGCCTAATATTATCAGGAATTAAACCGCGCCTTGAAGAACCGCTGCGACGAGCAGCTGGAGCTTGGGCTGACGAGTTGGAGGCTGTTTTGTGGAGTTTACGAACTACCCCTAACAGATCAACAGGGTTTACCCCATTTTTCCTGGTATACGGATCCGAAGCCGTGCTTCCCTCCGACATCATCCACGATTCACCGCGAGTTTCCGCCTACAATGAAGAAACAGTGACGAGGCCAGACAGCTATACGTGGACCTGATCGAGGAAGCTCGGAACCTAGCTGACCAGCGCTCCGCCATCTACCGGCGAAGCTCCAACGCTATCACGGTCGTCGAGTTCGAATCGCTCCTTCATGGCAGGAGACCTGGTCCTCCGCCTTCGTCAGGTGAAAGACCATAAGCTGCAATCTCCATGGGAAGGACCCTTCGTCGTTAGCAAAGTGCTTCATAACGGGTCGTACTACCTTGTTGATTTCCGCGAGCTGAAGGATAGACCTGCTAATTGGCACCGGAAACGCAAGCGTGAGGATCCGGATGATATCTACGACGAGACAGATCGCCCTTGGAACATCGCACAGCTACGTCCTTTCTACACTTAGCATATTTTTTCCGAGTTACAAACTCTGTAATAGTTATACATGATCAATGAAATAAAGCTTATGGTTCACTCTTTGAGTCTTTTACCTCCTTTACTTGTTCATTTTAGATCGTGTATGTTTTTTCCGACTAAAACCGCAGAGCTGGATGTTTCCGCCTAGGCGTGTATGAAAGTTGTGATTTTCGAAATCGTCCTTTAGGACGTAAGCCTAAGTTTTCGGGTGGAAGTTGTTTTCGTTGCGTACTCGTGGATTGCTGGTAGCGACTGCCGGCACCGTGGCTGGGGGCTTGTTTCCGCGGTTATGGACGGACGCCATTGGGTTTCGTCACCGCAGGCGAGCGTTTCCGGCCAAAGGTTTTCTGGCTCGTGGAAGGTCAAACGAGTAAGCCGGAAAATTAACAAACCAGCACTTGCTTTTAACAAACGAAACATGCAAATAATTCTAACGGATAGCAGGATAAGTTTTCCGCCCACGCATAATTGTTTCGTCCCTAGATACTTAAGAATTAAAGTTATATTACAAACCCTCGCTGGGGCCAAAATGATGCATTGTTTTTCCGCAGGACTAAGTTTTTACTTCTCCTCAACCGGAGAAGTTTCCACGTTGGCATCAGCTCCCCCTGCGTCAGTCGGAGTTTCCTTCTCTGCGTCTTTGGCAGGCGAAGAGACATCTTCATCTTCTTCCGCTCCAGCTGCAGTCGGAGAAGCAGCGCCACCTTGGTTCTTTGAGCTTGTCCATGTATACTGGCTTCCGGATTGGGCGGGCCTGTTTTCCGCTTCGCGATCCTCCAAATGCTCAGCTTCGAGAGGTTCGTCAGCAGGAAGAACCACCTTCTCAAAAAATTCATCATGGCGGATCCTCCGAGCAATGCGTGTATCATAGCCGCTAACCGCGTCAAGCAGCGCATTGACATCACATTCCGGAGGAACGCCAGAAGTCACCAGGTCCAGGTTCAAACTCGGATTATGCGCTAAGCACATAGCCAAGGACATGGCAGCTGCACCCCGTGCTGAAGAGGATTGCAGGTCCACAACCAGCTCCGGAAGCAAATCCATCCTCTTGATGAGCTTGCGCACATCGCAGATTCGGCTCTTCTTAATGTTGAGGTTGTGACAGATTTTCCTGGAGGCGGAGATGAGATCCTTGCAGTCTTCTCCGGCCAGCTGAAGCAGGTCATCGCGCGGAAAGTGGCTCCGACGTTCCTCGTCATATCCGAGTGGATCTGGAAGACGCAAATTTTGTTAAAAACAACAAGCTACACACATGCCGTCGTACAAGTTTCGAGGACGTACCCATGACGTCGGAGTTGAGCAGGTCCCAGCAGCTCTCTGCTGTTTCCATATATTTGCGAAGACCTCCAATTTCTTTTTGCTGCTTCTGGATGATGTCGCTGTCAGTTTGTCTTTTCAGCTCAAACTCACCAGTTTTCCGAATAAGCTCCGAGTTCTTCTCAGAAATTTTACGTTCGCCACTGCGAGTTTTGCTTCGAGATTCTTGTGTGCAGCACGTAGAGTCTCCAACTCGGAGGAAGCTGCAGCGAGAGAAGAGGAGGCACCTGCTCATAGTTTTATAAAGCGTCAAAGTCGGAAAGTGCGGGACATAACCAACAATCGTCAGATGATCGGAAACCAACCTTGAGCTTCTGAAAGTTGTTTCTTCAGAGCCGCATTCTCCGCCTGAAAGTGCTGGATTTTCTCCGCCTGGCTGATGGTCACACGACGCTGCATCGCAATGTTTTTGTGCAACTCGTAATGCAGGGCTTTTTGTTCCTGCAAACACAGTCGGAAATGGAGTGAGTTCCGCCATCATGGTTTTGTCACTGGAAATTTTTTCCGCCATCATGCTTGGGGGCTACCACGACATTTCAAACTTTCCTTTCAGATTAAGTTCTCTAAAAGTATTCAGACGCTAACTGATAAAGTTTCCGCCTAAATACTTGGGGGCTACTGGGGAGTTACCTTTTGCTTGCAAACAAGCTTGTCGAAGAATTCGCCAATGTTTTTCTTGACGTCCTGGATCTCCGACGTTTCAACGTCCGGTTTGCCCCAGGCATTGTTCAGCATAGCATTGAGCAAATCTTGCTCCAGCTCCCACTTCTCCGCCTCCGTTAGTTTGTTAAAAAACTTCGTGGCATAGGCTTTCGGGGTGGAAGTAAGATCAGCCGGATCTCCAAAGTTTTTGGGGAAAACGACCATATCACCTGTGGCGGCTTCAGCTTTGCCAGAAGAATTAACTTCTGCATCCCCATGTTTTCGTCCTTCAGTTTCGTCGTTGATGGGACCCTTGCCGCCGGAACCATCTCCGCTCGCTCTGTTGCTGCTAACCGGAATTACTTCCGGTGGAGTGGGTGCGGCAGGAGTCGGAGATTGGTCCGCGGGAGGAGGAGAAGGCTGCAGGGGGGCTTGTGGAGCGCTCGGCAGAACTGGCGTCGAAGGACCAACGGCGGGAGATTTCTTCTGCATATACTTAGTGATATGCTCCTGAACATTGGTCCGCGCGGTGGTAGGGTTCGGATTCCTGTGAGCAAGTAAAAGGAAAGTATACATAACACAGCTTACCAAGATAAACAGCGCATGTTACTCGGAAGCTTACGCTGCACCCGGAATGTTGGGACGTGAGGGTCTCCCTGCTGTCGAAAGCATCTTCAGGCGCTAACGCTCCGCCTTCCTGGAGTCAAGCGGAGGTGGTTTGACCACCCTGGGTTTCTTGGCGGAAGCCTCACCGCTGCCTCCGGCGTCGGAGCCAGAGACTTTGGCGCGGGGACGCTTTGAAGGTCGAGGAGCAGCCTTTCGGGGCACTCGTTTTTCTTCCTCTTCAGGGTCTTCCGGATCCTCTTCCACCGAGTCACCGCTAACGGGAACTCGGAGTATGGTGCGTAGGTTTTCTTCCGCCAAAGAGTCAAGCTGCGAAAAGGGTGAGCAGAACAAGTTAAACACTTAGAAAATTGTGAAAGGATAAAGGAATGCGAAGGATTAAGTGCTTACCGGAGGACATTTGTCGTGTGTGCTAATATCCTTGATCAGTTCCGGGACCTGTTGGCCCCTAGGAATTTTCACCAACGTCTTGAACCTTCTCTTGAGGGAGTCGGCCGGAAGATCGTGGCGAGTGACTCGGAGGAGATCGTCCGCCCTAGTGTAAGCGCACATCAGGCGTGCGTTGTAGCGCAGGGGCTGGATCCTCCGGGTAAACCAGCTGAGGGTGAGCTGGGCCCTGGTTAGTCCATCATGAACTAACCAGGAAATCCTCCGCGCGGCCTTCTCCAGTATGGGTGTTTGGGCAAGCGTGGGGATGAAGCTCCAGCTCGCCAATTCTTCCGGAGGCGTGTTGCTGAAGGGAGGGAGTCCATCGTGGACGTTCGGAACTGACGCGTTCTTCACATAAAACCATCCGGCGTTCCAATACCGGACGAACTCGTGGGAATCGTGAGGCGGATACATACGGCCAGGTCGGAGCATGAAAGTCATGCTCCCGCAGTTCAGCATGGCCTTGTATTTCGTCTCCTTCTTCACTCGGAAAAAGAACTGCCATAGCTTGACATCAGGTCGGATCCCTAGATGCCCTTCGCAGAGAGTTGCAAAGTTCGAGAGCAGGAGGTAGGAGTTGGGGCAGATGTTGTGGGGCTGGAGCCCGTACGTGTCGAGGACAGAGAGGAAGAACTCCGAGCAAGGGAGTGATAATCTGCGCTCGACCCACGCCTTTGTCATGACGCGTTCGTCCGCGTCGGGATTGGGAATGTCGGAGTCGCGCGTGAAACTCCAATGCTCGGAAATCATGCCTTCGTTTTGAAGCTCCCGGAGCTCCGCGTCAGTTGTCTCGCAGGGCCACCATTGACCCCACACCCCCTCACGGCTCCGGGCCTTGGAAGCTTTCTTGTTTTCCACCTCTTGTACCTTGGCTGCCATTCTAGCTTGGCCTTGTAGCTCCTCTTCGAGCTCTTGGGCTGTTGGGATCCGGCCTAGTAAAGTACTGGAAGAGGCGGAGAACGGTTGAGCAAGCCTAACGTCGGAAACATATGGTGGTAGATACGCAATGGGATCCGGGCAAAATGGTTCCACGGCACTGGGATCCAGGCTACTCGGAGAACTACCAGTGCAGTGAGGAGAACCGTGAGACATGCTTCCGGCTGCGCCCATGCGAGCTAAGTTGAGTAACCGGAAAATCTACGCTACAGCTACTTCTTCTTCTACAAGACCGGTGCACGTACCGGCAATGGCGCGACGGTCCGGCGAAGTTCCGGCGAAGTAGAGGTCGACGAACTGGCGGTTTTGAGCCTCCGATGACCACGAATCGGCGGCGGAGTTGATTTCTTGATCAACCGTGGCAATCTTGGTTGGAGGAGAGGCTTGAGGCGGCGGCGCGTGAAGCTCCCGTGAGGAAGGTTCGCCGGAATTGAGATCCGTCGGGCGGCGCGGCGCGAGGAAGAAGATGAAGTGGTGAGATGCGGTGAAACAATGAAGAATTACCGAGCCGTGGGGTATTTATAGGCCACTCGCGGAGATTCGGGATTCGGATCCAATGGTGGAAACGGAACGGTCGCACCGTTGGATGGATGACACGTGTCTTAGGTCAAGTGCGGTAAAACGACGTGGAGGTAACTTAACCATGCACTCCCGAAAGTTCCGGCTAAAGATTTGCATCTGCGAAAATTTAGCGCGGGAAATAAGGAGGTTGTACGCGGGAAAAGCGGAATCTCCGTTGCAATACCCAATCTGAAGATGAAGGATTTTCGAGTGAATGAACCCGGAATCAAGTAAAAGTTTTGAAGCTCTTCAAGATTCTCTTCGGATCCGAGCTGAATGAAGTCGGAGGAATGATGAATCTCGGAGAACTTCGGGGGCTACTGTTGTGGGTATACTTTATGGGTATATCAACGGCATGGCCTAGATCCGGCAAGCCCGGGTGGCCCATAGTTGGTGGTGAGGCATGTGGCCCATCGGGCGGCCCAGTTGCTGTTGATCGTGAAGGATGAAGTCCAGCCCAGGAACGAGGAGCCGGATCTTAACCGACATACGAAGGAGGCCGGATCCGTGGAAGCCCATAAAGTATTCGGATCCAGCGCGGCCTAGAAGGAAGGCGGATCCTTGACGTACACGGCAGGATATTGTTCCATAGTTAGGTAACTTGTATTCCGGCTAGGACTCTCCATGTAAACCCTAGATCCGTGCGCCTATATAAGCCGGATCCCGAGAGCCCTAGAGGCACAACCACAACTCATTGTAACAACGCGAAAGCGCCCAGATAATTCCAGACAAGCAGCAGTAGGCCCTGTCATCGTGCAGGTGTTCCGAAGCTGGGTAAATCGCGTACCACCGTCCCGAGAGCACTCCGCCCTATGGCCCCTACTTCTTCTCCCCCTCATGAGGATCCCTCCTCCGAGGTACCGTCGATTAGGCAACGACACTCTGCTCTTGGAGGCCCAACACTGTCTACAGGAAAAGGAGGGGGCGTAGACATCAACGACCATCTAGCTACTGCTATGGACCCATAGTCCAGGGGTGAACTACTCACTCATCACTCCGGAGGCGACCATGGCGGTGAAGAGTCCTCCGGGAGATGAGTCCCCTCTCCGGCAGGGTGCCGGAGGCGATCTCCTGAATCCCCCGAGATGGGATTGGCGGCGGCGTCTCTGGAAGGTTTTCCGTATCGTGGCTCTCGGTACTGGAGTTATTATCGACGAAGGCTTCTTATAGGCGAAGAGGTAGGTTTAGGGGCGACGCGAGGGGCCCACACGCTAGGCCGGCGCGGCTAGGGCCTGGGCCGCGCCCCCCTACTGTGGCGTCGCCTCGTCGCCCCACTTCATTTCCCTTTCGGACTTCTGGAAGCTTCGTGGAAAAATAAGATCCTGGGCGTTGATTTCGTCCAATTCCGAGAATATTTCCTTACTAGGATTTCTGAAACCAAAAACAGCAGAAAACATCAACTGGCTCTTCGGCATCTCGTTAATAGGTTAGTGTCGTAAAATGCATAAATATGACATAAAGTATGTATAAAACATGTAGGTACCATCAATAAAGTAGCATGGAACATAAGAAATTATCGATACGTTGAAGACGTATCATCGGGCAATTGACAAATAAAGAGGGCATAACAATGCACATACATATGACGATGACTACTATGAGATTTAATCAGGGCATTACGACAAAGTACATAGACCGCTATCCAGCATGCATCTATGCCTAAAAAGTCCACCTTCGGGTTAGCATCCGCACCCCTTCCAGTATTAAGTTGCAAACAACAGACAATTGCATTAAGTATGGTGCGTAATGTAATCAATACAAATATCCTTAGACAAAGCATCGATGTTTTATCCCTAGTGGCAACAGCACATCCACAACCTTAGAACTTTCTATCACTGTCCCAAATTCAATGGAGGCATGAACCCACTATCGAGCATAAATACTCCCTCTTGGAGTTACAAGTATCAACTTGGCCAGAGCCTCTACTAGCAACGGAGAGCATGCAATAACATAAACAACACATATATGATAGATTGATAATCAACTTGACATAGTATTCCATATTCATCGGATCCCAACAAACACAACATGTAGCATTACAAATAGATGATCTTGATCATGATAGGCAGCTCACAAGATCTAACATGATAGAATAATGAGGAGAAGACAACCATCTAGCTACTGCTATGGACCCATAGTCCAAGGATGAACTACTCACACATCAATCCGGAGGCGATCATGGTGATGAAGAGTCCTCCGGGAGATGATTCCCCTCTCCGGCAGGGTGCCGGAGGCGATCTCCTGAATCCCCCGAGATGGGATTGGCGGCGGCTGCGTCTCTGGAAGGTTTTCCGTATCGTGGCTCTCGGTACAGGGGTTTTCGCGACGAAGGCTATAAGTAGGCGGAAGGGTAGGGTTGGAGGCATCACGAGGGGCCCACACACTAGGGCGGCGTGGGCCCCTCCCTGGCCACGCGGCCCTAGCGTGGCGGCGCCTCGTGGCCCCACTTCGTATGCTCTTCGGTCTTCTGGAAGCTCCGTGGAAAAATAAGACCCTGGGCGTTGATTTCGTCCAATTCCGAGAATATTTCCTTTGTAGGATTTCTGAAACCAAAAACAGCAGAAAACAACAACTGGCTCTTCGGCATCTCATCAATAGGTTAGTGCCGGAAAATGCATATAAATGATATAAAGTATGTATAAAACATGTGAGTATCATCATAAAAGTAGCATGGAACATAAGAAATTATAGATACGTTTGAGACGTATCACCCCTCCAACACTAATGCATTACATCAAAGTGCAGCCCTATGAACCCATGTAGGTGAAGTAATATGCAGTCGACGTTCGCATAAAACTATCATAGAACAACATAAAAGATAGAAAACTTGACCAACTACTACTTGCACATCATATAGAATCATAGCCAAATCATCATGTGCCCTCGGGAATGTGGGGAACTACTCACAAGTGTCAACCATGATATGGACCAGATACATAATGGTTACAACACAAGCTGAATATATAATCTCTCCACCAAATAATGACAAAGTACCAATCACGAACATGCAATAGCACTAAAACAATATCTGGGTTCGATTCAACACAAACTATGAGGGGGATGGCGTCGATCTCGTAGATGGATATGGTGTTGATGGAGATGTTGATGGAGATGCCTCCTCCCAAGCCAAGGAGGAGTGGGAATGTCGATGGCGTCGATTTCCCCTTCACCGGAGGCACCAGTGCAGTAGGATCTGCCCTCTCCCGGGGTAGGAGAGGACTTTCGCCTCCGCCGCCGCCTCAATAAATCTTGGGAAAAATATGGCTTAGGTTTTTGGGAGGCGACGCTCGAGGAGCGAACAAGCCAGGGTGGCATGCCCTAATTGTTTGGGCGCGCCACCTGGTGCCGTTCGCACCTCGTGGCCCCTCTCGGGTGGTTCTTTCACCCACGACCTTTCTTCGGGTAAAAAATTGATAGGTAATTTTTCCTTGATTTTTAGCGATCCAGAAAGTCTTGAATGAAACAAATAAAATACGAAAAGGAGGTTTTCTGCCTCCCAGGAATTAAATAACAAAGAAGGAGAATTTGTAGAAAAGTCCTGAAAATCATCTAAAAATGCATAAATAACAATGTATGAAGGCAAATAACAATGAAAACTATTCCTATATGTAGCAAGAATGATGATACAAAATGCACGTATCACCGGCGTA
Organism: Lolium perenne; assembly: GCF_019359855.2. NCBI lineage: Eukaryota > Viridiplantae > Streptophyta > Magnoliopsida > Poales > Poaceae > Lolium > Lolium perenne. The sequence goes on from NC_067247.2 coordinate 89,407,905, forward strand.
GAGGATGTACGTTATGGCGACGGTGTCGTCGATGCCTACGAAAGCGAATCTCGTCGATGTCTATCGTTGTGTAAATGACAAGTACACCATGGAGGGTCCCTCACGGTGAGGATAGAGTGAGGTGGGCGAAAGGGGGTGTGCTACCGGTACGAGGAGACACAAATTACCCAGCTTCGGATCTCACAATGATGGTGAAACCCTACGTGCTTCTATAATTCACTAGAAAGAGAATAATTGCGCGATTACAATGATAGGATTGGTTCTATCTCAAGAGCTCTTGGCATCTGATTTATAAAGGTGCGAGGATCTAGGGTTTACAAGGAATCGTCCAGATCGGGCTCTACTACCACTATCCTAACTAGGTAAAACTTGTAGTACACGTAAGGATCCGGCTAACCTATGTTGGTACGGATCCGACCAACTATGTCAGTGTGGATCCGGCTAGAACTTCTGATCCTGAACTCCCCATCTTGGTCAATCATCAACTAGGTCGCCAGGTTGGGCCATCGGCCCAACCACCATATGCGGGCCACCCGGGCTAACCCATATTTGATTACGGTGTACCCATGAAGTATATCCACAATAATAACCCCCAAAGTTTTTGAAGATTTGCATGTTCTTTGGCCTAGCTCAGGTCACACTATACCTGGCCATGGGCAGCCTGGCCCGGCCCGAAATTCCCGGGCCAAGCCCGACTCGACCATGCCTCTGTACCGGCCTGATTTTTTGGCACGATGGTCAGGATGGGCAGGGCATGGGCCTTGATTTTGTGCGATTTGGAGAAGCGGCCCGACCCGAGGCCCGAGGCCTGACGGGCTTTCTATGTGTTGGGCCGGGCTTGGGCCTATATTTTTCAGCCCGACGGTCGGGCTGGGCCTGGGACGAGATTTTCCGCGTCGGGCTTCGGTCGGCTCGTCCCGAGGCCTGGCCCGGCCTGAGAAATTAGTTGCCGCCTGGTGTCTTGGCAGATCATCTTATTTTTATTGAAAGTGGTATCCAACGATTGATTCCGTGGAATATTCTTTCCAACGATCACTTCACGGAAATCTCGTTAAGTTACCGCAAGTTTACCTGGAATCTGGAGCAAAATTTCCGTTCCGCTTAAATCGGCAATACATAAGGCTACTCAAACGGTAAAATATATTTGCAGCAAAATTACCGCTAGGGTTTTGGGACACGTGTCAATAATTCAACGGTTGCGACGCTTGCGTTCTTGCCACAAGATGCGAGACACGAATCTCCATCCACCCCTATAAATATCGCACTCGGGGAGATCAATCTCATCCACTCCCATTCGCATTGACTCCACCTTCTCCCCTCAGTGTCGGCAGTGTGATCTAAGCTCAAGCTTAGCACCGCCGTGTTGGAGTTCTACCATCGTCGAGCCACCGCGCCGGAACTTTCGCCGACCTTTCTTCTCAAGTGAACATTGAGAAACCTATAGTGCCCAAACATTTTAATCATGGATAAGTACATTTGAAAAAAAAAGTGAAGTATCTACAGATTAAGCCTCATGTAAAGACACATGAGGAAAAAAGAATGCCTACGTCACCAAATCAATTGCGTAAGCAATGTGCATATGAAAACATCTTATGAACATATTTTTCACATTAGATGGTGCCACAGTATAATCATCGGCCATTGCAACGAAAAAGTAATATCAAGAACGTGCCTCATAATTAAATATTAGAGATTAATCCTCGAGAAGGCTCACTAGCACCATCCAGGGATCACTTGTAGTTCCAAAACAATTTAAATCATCGGCCGTTGCAATGTAAAAGAACCAAAATGAACATCAAGTAGGGCCAAGTCAAGAACGACATGCCTCATATAAGGACACATGACGAAAGGGGTCTACCAATCAGATCAAACTAAATGTCCAAGCAATGTTCATGGACATATGACAATGTTTTATGCGCAACTTTTTCCATTAGATGATGGCATAATGTAATCATTGGCGAAATCAGAGCCTCATACTTACATTGGGGACACGGAAAACCCAGGATAATTCAAGCAAACAAAGTAGGACGCATAAGATTTTGTATTTATGCATATCACAAGCCTTGCTTGAACTACCCGGGGATCACATGTAGTGCCCCAAAAATTTAATCATCGGCAGTATAACAATAACTACAACAAGGTTTCACAATCTTCAAATTTAGTTACTATTCAGTTATATCACACATTCTTCTTATTTGCAAATCACCCCATCTGCTAATCAACACACGCGTATAATAGATCAATAACACTTGGCTTTTCTACTTGGCGATAGATTCTACCAGAAAACTAACTAACAACAATGAGCTTGAGAGATGGAACTGTCGTCAGATCGGTGACTTAGAGGGACGTTCACACTGGGGCAGGGCGTTAGGGCCCGCGACCGTCATTGCTGGGGCAAGGCGCTCGGGGCCTACCATCGGTGCATCATGACGTAGATGGAGAAGGGGCCGCTTGGGGCCGATCCACCACCCCAAATGGACAGCGGTGTGTTTAAATCCGCGGGGCACCCACAGTCGAACGAAGTTGGACAAATTTTGTGTCTAAAATGGAGACGCTCTTTCAGATGCCCTTCGACGATTTGGTTCAGATGAGTTCCATATGCTACAGGGGTGTACCAAACTTGCAGCAAGACTTAAATGAACGCCCGCTCGCGCATTGGAGAAAAAATGGCCGAGCTAGCATCAGACCATGCATATTTAACTGCTCAAGAGTATAAACAAAAGAAAAGACACACGAAGATTACTCGTTCCCACCCAGATGGCCAGATGTGGTTCTCCGAGACTCTCGTCGAGTCGAATTCGCACGGAATGGGACCCGATCAGGCGAAACTAGCAAGATTCTAAAAAGGAAAGCGCGTTGCCTGTTGGCCTTAAACTAGAAAGTGGTTACGATCCCATTCCCATGGTATAGGGGATATGGGCACGTCCGATGAGACATGAAATCCGATTCTGAGATCACACAGCCAACCTTTTGCCGCCCGGATATCAAATATTCTTTCTTTCTTTCTTTCTTTCTTTCTTTCTTTCTTCAAATAGGTATAGTGCGACAAATACAGCGTTGTATGCCAGAGGCAGTATATCTAATGTGAGGTCACGGTGGATTTTTTTTCATGGTCTTGATCGAGTCTGTCACTCTGTCTAAGTCTAACTACCTGAATCTTGCACGCTCACTGGTCAAGATCATTTCGGTTTCAGACAATCATTTGGCCTGCAAGCAGCTGATGCATATATCTTGGAGCTGAACCAACGGTCAGAACAGCGAGCTTGACCATCGTACTATTAAAATGCATGTTGGAAGTGATGGGTATATTATTACAAAACGTGCATGGAAGAAATAGTAGAGAATCTGAAGAAATCTGACCAAATCCTCACCAATTATCTAAATCCGAATCATTGTTCAGAGCCCCATATAAAGCCGTGACTAGTATAGTCCACCAAATCAATCCCACGAATTTAAAACTCCACCAAACTAATTCCATGACCTCAGCATGCTGGTCATGCCGTGCTTTCGTTTGATTAATTCTGCTTCTGTACGTGCTTTGTCTACCATATTAGGCCGTTAACACAACCCTTGATATTAAGCCAACAACAATAAGCATCTGATACTGACTTCGTACCCATCCAATTAGTTGCCATAATGAACGGTCCATGAAAGCCTCGCTCGTTGTATACAACTGAGTGTTGAGTTCAGTGACTCATATTTTATCATAGTAGAACTTAAGATGAGTGTGCTACAATCACTTCTACAAAACAGGGTTTTCTAGCCCCTAAATGGTAGTAACTGACAAAAATATCCGACGTGACAGTTCTGCAAGCAAACCGACTATGTAAAGATAAACGAATGAAGAAACTAACAATCTCCGCCTATTCATAATTTTCATCCTTCTGTCATAATATGAATATATTCTTTTTGTATAGAATAAGAGAAAATAAAATATTTCCAAATCCACCTTTTTTTGGGGTCCCAACAAAGAACTTCTGAAAGAAATATGGCGACAAAGCCGCGTTGATGAACGGCGTGCCACATAAGACATGCATAGGAAGTCCACTACAAAGAGACACCCGCTAATATTGTTTCGTGTATGATCCTTGTCGCTCTATCACACCTCGACACAATAGCTCGATCTTTTGATCCCAACTAGATATAACTCGGTCCTCTTAGGAAAATTTTGTTTTCGCGCAAGGTTAATGCATGCCAAACATGCATGATCGTCCCAAACCAACAAACCTCTAGTTTTGGCGACAAGTCTTGCACAGGACATGAGCAGCTAAGCCCCTCGTGACCATCTGACATGCCTCTAGTTTTAGCGACAAGTATCGCACATGACATGAGCAGCTAAGCCCCTCGTGGCCATCTGGCATACCTCTCTAGTTTCGGCGACAAGTCTCGCATACGACATGAGCAGCTAAACCCGTCGCAACCATTGACGTGCCTCTAGTTTCGGCGACAAGTCTGGCATACGGCATAGACAGATAAGCCCCTCGTAGCCATCCGCCATGCCTCCAATTTTGCCGACAAGTCTCATAGAAGACTTGGACATATAAGCCCCTCGCAGCAATCCGTCCCAATCACACGCCACATGTCATATATAGCGACATTCTTTTGCAGCAGTTGGCCAAACTCCGACTTTTGACGTATAGCCTTGTGAATGTTGGGCATCATCTAACTCTCTCTGTGTTGCGAGCATCTGTCCACGTCGAACATAATCATAGCATGCAGAAGCATCAAACCTCTCGCCGATGCACCGTCTACAGACACAAATAACGCCCCAGCCATCTATTTTCGCTTTGACAAATTATTACTACGTGGATTTCGCAAGTAAACCGTAGATTCCTCGGCGAAAGATGAGATCGTGCCTATGCAGCAGGATGAACAGGAAAATCTCCTCCGTTGCAAGTTGCAACCTCAACTTGAAGTGACAAACATGACCATTATCACGCGTTAGATTACAACATATACTGTGATAAATACCATTTAGGGGATCATACGTGTGAACCATTTGTCGTAGAAACACTGTCATGCCATATACGTGCAGCTTCACACACTCTAGTGACAAGACAAACTTATTAGCTGCGGTAAAAATCATCCTCGAACAAAACGTGCATTTCGTCATTGCACCGACCGTCCAAGCAGAAGCCGAGATTGATGGCCAAGGAAGGAAGTCAAGCGTGAGCGCTGTAAAGAAACAAACGAAGCCGACCCACAGGCCACAGCAGTGGGTCCCGCAAACACAGGGACCCATTAGGAGACCCGACCCGTCACCCATCCTCGTCATCCGCAGCACGGCCGCGTCGCCCTTCGTCCTTCCACCCACCACCGACCCGGACGGCAACGTCGACGACGAAGAAGGGGCCACGGGCGAGGGGCTCGTGCCACCCGGGACCCACTATCCCCGGGGGCAGTTCCGTAAACTTCCCCGTCCCGTTCAGGTAGCCCCAGATACGGTTGGCCGGGGAGCGCCTTCCCGTTGCGGGGGCAGTACGGTAAATGCTCCTGTCTCCTCACTCCTCCATCCCCTTCTATCCTTCCCCTTCCCCTTCCACTTCCACGCTCGCTCGCACAGTACTACTACTACTCCTAGCCACCACCACTGGTACCCGAATCAAGCGACCGAGTTGCCAGCGAGAGCGAGCGCAGCGCACACAGATATCAAATCACTGCCCAAAAGCACGAGCGATAATCCCCCTCCCCAAATCCCAAACCCTAGCGCCCCCGATCTGCAATGCGGGCGGCGTGAGACGCCCACCGGCAGATGAGATGAGGCGGGTGGCGCCAGCCATGATCTTCTCCGCCTCAACCGCCGGCGGCGACGCCGCCGCCGACGCCTTCGTGGAGAAGGCCCTCCCGAACGGGGACCTCTACCGCGGCGGCTTCGCGGGCGGGGCCCCGCACGGCAAGGGCAAGTACGTGTGGGCGGACGGGTGCATGTACGAGGGGGAGTGGCGGCGCGGCAAGGCCTCCGGCAAGGGCCGCTTCTCCTGGCCGTCGGGCGCCACCTTCGAGGGCGAGTTCCGCGCGGGGCGGATCGAGGGGCAGGGCGCCTTCGTGGGGCCCGACGGCGCCACCTACCGCGGCGCCTGGGCCGCGGACCGCCGCCACGGGGCCGGCGCCAAGAGCTACGCCAACGGGGACTACTACGAGGGCCACTGGCGCCGCAACATGCAGGACGGCCACGGCCGCTACGTCTGGGCGGCGGGGAACCAGTACGTCGGCGAGTGGCGCGCCGGGGTCATCTCGGGGCGCGGGGTGCTCATCTGGGCCAACGGGAGCCGCTACGACGGGGTGTGGGAGAACGGGGTGCCGAGGGGCACGGGGGTGTTCACCTGGCCTGACGGCAGCCGCTACGTCGGCTCCTGGCCCCGTAGCTGCGTCGACCTGCCCGCCATCAGCGGCACCTTCTTCCCGCCCGTTGGCGCCGCCGGTGCTGCTGTTCGGAAACGGTCCTCCGTCGAGGGGGTTGGGGACAAGGCGGCGGCCGTGCCGCGGATCTGCATCTGGGAGTCCGAGGGCGAGGCCGGGGACATCACCTGCGACATCGTCGACGCGCTCGAGGCCTCCATGCTCTACCGGGAGGCCGCCGCGCCTGGCCCGACATACGCCAGGACGCAGCGCAGCGTCCGACGAGCCCCCCACCCTGCCCCGTGCTGGTCCTCGTCTGCGGCCACCACGCCCGAGGGGAAGCGGCCTGGACAGACCATCTCCAAGGGCCATAAGAACTACGACCTCATGCTGCAGCTGCAGCTGGGCATCAGGTCATTCCCCTTTACATTGTTAAAATGCTCGCAATGTGGAGGCTTACATACATTACAGCTACTTTGCGGATTTGGGATGCTTATTCATGCTGGGCACATCTTTCAGGCATTCGGTGGGGAAGTCTGCTGCCGTGCCGATGCGGGAGCTGGCGCTGGCCGATTTCGATCCCAGGGAGAAGTTCTGGACAAGGTTCCCGCCGGAGGGCACAAAGGTCACACCACCGCATTCCTCCCCGGATTTCCGGTGGAAGGACTACTGCCCCATGGTGTTCAGGTGCTTGTTTCCCCTTCCTGCTAATCATCAATGTGCTCTGATTTGGTTTCTTCGATTACTGTATTATTGACTGATATTCGTTCTGCAGACATTTGAGGAAGTTGTTTGCGGTTGATCCGGCGGATTACATGCTCGCTATCTGTGGAAATGATGCCCTCAGGGAGCTGTCTTCGCCTGGGAAGAGCGGGAGTTTCTTCTATCTCACCCAAGATGATCGGTTCATGATTAAGACAGTGAGGAAATCAGAAGTCAAGGTAATTTTGTTGTCCATGCCATTTTTTAGTTATGAACAAATACTTGTTTATAGAGCCTGTATGAATTTGAATATCCTTTTAGTTACAGCCTGTATTGCTTGTGAGCTGGTTTGCAGTGCTGTTTGAATTGCATCATGAAAATGCTGTTAAATTAGGAAAATTTGTTTTGCATTTAGGGTTTGAAGCATTGCAAATTCATGTGCCATTGTTTTTGCATTGTCTTGGTCCTTTTTCTATACATTGAAAACTAAATGTGCGCCAAGTACGATTGCTTTGTGAGAAGAAACATTTTGTTTTTCTGTTTAAAGCTATCTGATCATCTTGTTATTTGGCTGTGCAGTTACTGATCCGGATGTTGCCTAGCTACTTCCAACATGTCAGTCGATATGATTACTCTCTAATCACAAGGTTCTATGGTGTCCACTGTGTAAAACCTGTTAATGGACCCAAGGTGCGCAATACTGCTTGCAACTTCCTTGCTGCAAAATGTTTTTGTTAGTTGCTGATTCATGACAATTGGCCCAACTTCTCCAGGTCCGCTTCATTGTCATGGGAAATTTGTTCTGCTCGGAGTATCAGATTCATCGCCGTTTTGATCTTAAAGGTTCATCCTATGGCCGAACAGCGGACAAATTTGAAGAAGAGATTGATGAGACAACCACTCTTAAAGACCTGGACCTCAACTTCGTATTTCGGTTGCGGCGAACTTGGTATAGAGAGCTGCATGAGTAAGTTCTACCCTTGTAATTTTTTGGGTGTCAAATTTATTTTCTAGGAAATAACTGAATCAGCAGCGCTAACATAATTGGGGTTTATTCTTCAGGCAACTCCAGAGAGATTGTGAATTTTTGGAGTCTGAAGGTATTATGGATTACAGCTTCTTGGTGGGAGTTCACTTCTGTGATGATGTATCTGCTTCAAAGATGGGCTTCTCTACTTTTACTGCTTCTCCAAGTAAGTTCTGACTTGTTGGTTTTTAGCTTGAAAATATTGCTCTCATATGCTAACCTAAGTATCCTTAACCAGAGCTTTCGATGAAGACCGAGCCATTTCAAGTTGGTGGTCGTGGCATGCCAGAGCTGTGCTTCTCAGATAATGATTTTGATAGGATACCTAATTGCCGGTATGTTGCGTCTTTAACATTTACCTATTTGTTTGCTCTTGTCTTCTTTATTTTCTTATTCTTAGGAAGCCCTTCACACTCTATGGTACTAGAACTGGTTATAGCTATGCATATATTCTTGATTTAGTCTCTTTTAGGATTTACTTTGGAACTGATTCCTCTAAAATCATTTTGCATAATTCCTTTGAAATTTGTGAATTCCAAATAGGCCTTGATTCAGTATCTCGTCCTTAAGATTGCCTTGGTTATTGTTTGCTAAACAATATAATATTGCAAGATTAAAGTTGAGTATCTTGACATCATAGAAAAGGTAGGGAGATAGAGCAACCTGAAAGCACTTAGTTGATTTATTTTATATATTAGTACCCATCCATACTTTCATTGGAATAAAAACATTACTTTTGTCCCTGGTCACAAATCCTACACTGTGCATAGGACTCATAACACGCAGAAGTTGCACCTGGTCTCAGTACCATCTTAGTTGAAAGTTTGAGAAGCCATCATACTGCAAAACTTAACTGCGGTCCACTTGGTTTACATATTGTGTGTGTTTATGCATTGCTGGGTCCTAGCTGTTTCCTGAGCTCCATTAGAGATAATTGTTCTTTCCAGTTAAAAGACACCATGCAAATCCATCAATTTGTTCTCTAATGGAATGTGCCAACTTTTTCTCAATTTCAGGAAGCCATTGATTAGACTGGGTGCGCACATGCCAGGGCGGGCAGAACAGGCATCCAGAAGAAGCGAGTTCGACCCATTTCTCCTCAGTGGTGGGGGGTTCCTGGCCGCAAACCAGACTGGGGAAGTGTCCGACGTGATCCTGTACTTTGGGATAATCGACATTCTCCAGGATTACGACTTCACCAAGCGGATAGAGCATGCTTACAAGTCTTTACAGACAGATCCCAATTCGATATCTGCCGTGGACCCGAAGCTCTACTCGAGGAGGTTTCAAGATTTCATTGGCAGAATTTTTGTAGAAGATGGCTAGAACTGGGGCAAAGAAAGATGCAACAGGGAGGAATTCCAACGAATCCCGGAGCACCTGGAAATGATCTCAAGGTGATTTTTGGTAGATTTTCTGCTGGGCAAAGGAACTCTATGGTTATACCAACAAGTCAGCTTCAGCCCCTGGGATCCCGGTATTCGTTGACTTAACCGTCGGCGAACTTTGATCAGCAGTGCCGGGACATGGAGTTGCAAAGGAATTTGCGCAAACTAGCTACCGGAATCGGATTGGCTGGATTTTGAAACACAGCCACAGAGATGGAAGTGGGCATCTGTAAATTTTGTGATTTGGTGGGCGAGAGAGAATGGTTCTTCCAGCTCCTTGGCAGCGATCTTTTTTCTTGTTTTAGCTAGGATTCCTTTCTCTAGTTGATTACTTTCCCCCTTTTATATATCTGTTGGATGTAAAGAAGGGGATAGGGAATTTTTGTTTCCGGAAAGAGGGTATTTAAGGCTGCGGCAGGCAGTGGACAATAAGACCATGTACAGATACATTTCGATCCAGAGGAATGAATGGTGAAATGAATGGGTAGGATTAGAATTGAATTCGGCATCTTGATGTCCCGTGGGTCCTCGTGCCACTGCTTCTCCCTCTCTTTTGCGTTGTTGGTTTCTTCCTTTCACCGTATTTATTGGCCCCTTTGGGTAGCTTTTCGCAGGCTGGAGCGAGAAAGTAGGGTCGCCTGCGTCCCTCCTTGACCTGTGACCGAGGGCTGCCTGTGATGTCTCAGAGGGAGGAGAGAGAGAACGAGTGAGTGTTGGAAGTGGGGAAAAGTGATAGGAGGAGAGGGAAGCGCATGGAAAGAAGAGAAAGGCCAGCGTAGCCACAGCCCACAGCAGATGGTTTAGATCGGAATGGTGATCCTCTCCGTCCTTTTCGTTCCTATAATGCCCAAACCTGGAATCTCTTTATCGGTACCTGCTGCTTATTCTGCTCAAAGATCGCTGGATCAGCCACGCTGATTGCGGTTGCGGGGGATCACAGCGCTGCCAGGATCGTTAGGGTTAAGTTCCTGGGCGGCTACGTATGGCCGTATGGGCATCTCGAGTTATGCACAGCGGCTGCTGGCTGCTGCGCAGCGAGCCTGATTTGGCACTGTGGCTTACGCGTTCGCGGTCGGGTGTAGTACTACATTGTTCGAGCAGGGACAGTATTTTGTTTGTTGGCTGTGTTTTTTTTTACCACGTGTACATGTGCCTCAGTTTAAGGGAATCTTTCGATTCCTCCTACTCTTTGGCCTCCTGACCGTGCCAACCTGGTTGGATTTGTGTGCCCACGTGGACGTGAGCACAGCGGTGCCGTGTCCCTGGCTGCAAGAAACGAAGGTCTGGATGGGTCGAGCCAAAAAAGCGGCCCAACGCGAGGACGCACCGCAAATGCGGATAGCCGCGGCGTCCGGAACGACGCAACTGGGCTAGGTTTGCGTGGCCACGGATGGCACGCGGCGTCCGCTTGCGTCCGGGCGCTTGTCGCCTCGTCTCCCTTGGGCCCACCTGTCGGTGACGGGGGAGGCTATTAAATGTGGACTGGAGGGGATCTGTCCCTCCAGTCCAGTCCCCACTTCACTCCCCGAGCGAAACCGCCGCCATGGCCCCGAAGCGACGGTTCGCTCCCGGAGCCAACGACGAGGAGGCGAGCAGCAGCCGCCGTCCTCCGCCGGCGCTGCGGCCATCCGGAGGAAACCGAGGCGACCTCCACATCGGACAGGCCGCCCGCGGTGGCGCGGCATTGCCGCTGCTGCTGCTCCAGCAGAAGCCCGAGTCCTCGGAGGAGGACCCTGACCTCCGCGCTGCGCTGCTCATCTCGGCGGCGGAGGAGGACGCGAAATGGCCGCACCTCCGAGATGGAGGAAGCGGCCCGGCGGGAGGTGGAGGAAGCCGAGGCCTGGGAGCTGTACGCCCAGGCCCGCCAGGCGTGACGGGAGGAGGAGGAAGCGGCGGGAGGAGGCCAGGCGCCGCGCGGAGGAGGAGCGGCACGAGGAGAAGCGGCGACAGGAGGCGAGGCGCCGCGCGAAGGAGGAGCGGCGCCAGAAGGCTAGGCGCTGCGCCTGGTAGGAGAGGGAGCAGCGCCTCAGGGAGGAGGCACTGCTCCGTGCGCCGTCGCATCCTCGGGTGGCTCCGGACCCCCACTCCACCTGGGAGGAGGCCCTGTGGTCTCCGTGGCCGGAGTCCCCGGCGCGCTCGAGCCACAACAATGCGTCGCCGCCCGGGGACGTCGTCGACGCCGACGACGCCGACGACGCCCACATGGGCTAGGCGGCGCACCGACGGCCACCGCGCCGTCGACCAAACCCTAACATAGGGTTTTTTAGTTTAAATTTTAAAGCCCATATAGAGGGCTTCTTTTGGTAGTTTATTTGCCCAAAATAGGGCCATGTACAAATTTGCCAAAAATAGGGCATATGCTTAATCAAATTTCGTTTAAATTTGCATTTTCAATTTTGTTTTTTCTATTTCTTCGAATATGCGCTACGTCTGCGCGTGGGCGCAGCGTGCGACCCAAACGGACACGCGGACGCGGGCCGCTGTCCGCGTGTCCGCTCGGCCTCCCAAACGACCCAAAATGGACGATCCAGCGCGTCCGTTTGGGTCGCTCGGTTGAAGATGCCCTTATTCCATCAAGAATATGCATGTACTACTCCATCACAAGGCATCGGGCTTTAACAAAAAAAAAACTCAAACCAAGTAAAATTTAACTAAAATTTTAGAAAAATCTGTCAATAAATATGATATTTTCTAGATACTGCACAAAAATATATTTCATTATCTATCTACTGATATTGATTTTGTATTTTGCATGTTAATGTTTTTTTTAAAATTTACTTAAATTTGATATAGTTTGATTTTTAAAAAATAATATAAGCCTTCAGCTTTGGGATGGAGGTAGTATAACAAATGAAACATATATATACCCTTTCAACTAATACCTAATTTACAGTACTCCCTCAGTTCCAGAATTCGTGTCGCAAATTTGGATTTATCTAGACATATTTTGTGAATAGCCTCCGAATCTGCGACAAGAATTATTGAACGGAGGGAGTAGTACGTTTGTTCCATATTAACTATCACCGATTTGTTTAGATTCACATGTATGTACATAATAAAACGCATCTAGATATATATGTATCTACTTAAATCTGTGACTGTTAAAATAGAACGGGTAAGAGGCTGCTTAGTTCAAAGAATTTGCACAGAATATTGGTAGGGTTAAAGCATATACTGTTTTTTCTACAATGGTTGTTTGATTTGTAGGAACAATTTTTTTCCTAAAAATCCTTTGCAGTAAATTTCATGTTGTAGAAAACTGACATCCACTCATATCTCTTTTTAAGAATCCTTTGTTTTTTTTTCTTAAATCAAACAAAGTTTGGTTCATAGGAATTTCTATAGGATTAGAGTGCATGACATATCAATTTTTTTTTCCTATTCTTAGGTTGTTCCTCTACGAATTGAACAGGCCCCAAGCATTAACCGGTCCGCCCAGTCTATTTGCAACCTATAGACATTTTCTCACGGCATTTTGAACAAACCATACGAACATACTCGTGTCCTGGTGTGCACCAGATCACACAGGCTACCACAGTTCACATCCATGCACGCAGACAAGCCAGGTCAAAGTCCATGTCAGTCAGAGCTTTTCCGTACGGTATCTCTCTCTACACGTATGGTCATTTCGTTTCCTACATCTGGCTACGCGCTACCTTCCCTTCTTTATGCCAGCCCACCAAGTCAGCAAAACCCTTTGCACCTCACTGTTTCCTATGGATAGCGAGCTAGCCATGCAATAGTTTTTGCTATCTCCCAGGTTCCCGTGGGTGGTGATCGCAACCAGACACGATTCGGTACATCGAGTATCCGTTCAAATGGTTGTTTTCTCAGGCAACGCGAGGTTTGATGCTACGTACGGTAGGGTAAATATATGGAGATTTTTTCACCGGTTGTATCTCTGCAAAAGGGATCGAGATCCTTGCAAATCCTAGGCCATACCAGGGGATTTTTTTTTGGTACGGGTTAGTGCATCCTAGCCCGGACCATGGTCAGCTTGTAGTTGTAGAATCTAGGATTTGGTCACCTGTTTCTGGGATTTGTACAGGGATGTGGCGTTTGTACTCTTGTGTTGTAGACGGAATAGTAAATTTGGCCAGTGAGACTGAGAGACTTGTGGGTGGCTTTTGCAAGTAGGGAGGAAAGAGGGGCTGGTGGTGGATTCCCTCCCATCAGGTGAGCACGACGAGGCTGGTTGTTCCGGCCCCGGGGAATAATATCTAGTAATATAACACGACACCACGATATTATGGTACCACTTTATAAAATTCAATTCTAGAGATGTTAAAAATATTCGAAATATATTTGTGCATGTTTACAAAATGTGTGCCTACATTTCTTAGAATTTTGGGAACAAAATTTAAAATACACAAAGAGAAAGAGAAACAGAAGAGACAAATTGCTATGTAAATAGTGTCATTCTGTATTTATCTTTATGAGACACTACTCATACTAGATTTCTCTTTTGTTTTTTAGGGTATTTTTCAAATATGGTTTTGCAAGTTATAGGCAATGTAAGTTTGAATAGTGGTATCGTAGCACTACATAAGGGGATATATGTGTACGTAGATATGTTCTCCTATCCCGGGGTCCATGGAAACGTGAGCCCTTGGAGTCGGTGTTGCTTTCTCGAGACCGCCCGAAATTGATTAAAACGAACATATTTGTGTATGAAATTTTTCACCCCGTTTGAAATGCCCCTATATATGCTTCTTGCAAATCTTTTATACAGTACTACGAGAAAAAAGTTGTACTTATTCCACCACGTTCCACGTACATTGGCTATTAATTAGCGAGGAAGGAGCAAATACGCATCCGAAGCGAAGCTCGCTCGCGGTCCCATTTACTTGCGCACGCGAAACAGTAATCGCGGCAGCACATCACGTGCGCGTCGTCCGTGCGGTGCCACGCAATCTTTGATGCTCTTTATCCGTGGTACACCGTCCGGCCGAGCGCCGCGCCTACCAGCCGGTACACGGTACGCCCGGCGTAAACATGCTTCACGAAGTGACGCCCTTCACGGACGGCGCCGCGGTACGCCCATGCCGTTTAGATGGCCGAGCTCAGCGTGCATGGATCGCACTCTCGCTCGATCTCGCTTCAGGCACGTCGTGCCGGTGCACGTGCTCTTCTTACTCCAGCTTCACATAGTGACCGTGAATTTCGCACGAACGATCAAGATGGAAACTAGGGCACCTTCATTGACTTCGTCACGTGCAAGCTGTTCCTATTTCATGGTGCGGTGAGCCGGTGACTGTGTCATGCATAATGGTAGAGTTTGCATTTGTGAAATCTCTGAGGAGCTGTTTGGTTGCTCGCGCGTTTTCGTTGCATCTGTGAAACTTGGCTCCATAGAAGTTGCAATAGGTAATGTGATCTCACAGTCACATTGTGCAACTAGATTGGCTGCCAATAAAGCCCTTTGCCCTTTTTCTGTTTCGCATTTTTGGCCAGCGTACTCTTTAGTTACGAGCCGTTTCCTGGATAAGGTTACATGTCCGCTTCATGATGACCTTACCAAAACGATCAACAATGTATATAAGGTGTTTGATATAATAGTATTTCAGGTAGAGCAACATAAATATAGTTCTAGCAGTGGATTGGTGTTGCACCACGAGTCCATGAACAAGTGTTCGTGATGCAATATAAGTTTATCAACCAAGGGGTTAGTACATCCTGGCTACCACAAAAAATATATAGAGTTGGCATCAGTTTTCATGGAACCTAGCTAGTCCTAAAATATACATCATCATCATCAACACCAGAACGAGCACCACAACTAGAACAATGGCGGAGCTGATATACAAGGATTGGGTTCAGATGAACCCAACAAATATCATCAAACCCTTCTCTAATCCAGACTTCCACTTGGCTCATTAGTGTAAGATCACAACATAGCTAGTACCGCTGACCCTGAATAAGAACCCAATACTCGGGCTCCTAAAAGGTAATACTTCTTCAGGAAGGCAGTATACCAGAACATCATGCACTTAGGGCTCATCGCAAGGTACCTGGTGGCATATGCCTTGTGCTAAATGAGGTGACTATGAGCACGATGGATTGCATTGGGAGAGATGGGTGCTTGTGGAACACGCTCGGCGTGGATCATCTTCATTGATTTTAACATAGTTCGCGATAGGCTGGTAGATGAGATCACCGTCCCTAGAGTGAGTCTGCAAACATGAAGAGAGTTAGTTCGTCTTGTCAAAGCTTACAATTGAGTGCATGACTGCAAAATTAGGTGCATCGATTAAACCTTGATGTGCGCAAAGTAGGCATAATCGTCCGTCATGATTGACGTGGTCTCTTCCACCCAACGGACGCTCTCAAGCCTTTTGACCTTCCTCACATGAACCCAACGTGCTCTCCAATGCCTAAGATGGTTGTAGATCTGCTCCGGTGCAACTACACGGTAATAGTACGTGAGAATGGACTCGGCAACATCCTTCACGTACTTCACCTTCAATCCAAGGTCCACTCTAACCCCTTTCTTGATGAGGTCACATACCCTGTTCAGAACGAACGTGGACATAGAAGATGGCTATGTCATGATGTTTTTCTTCCTCAGCAGGCAACACTTGTCAGGCACCGACCTATACCGAAGCGCACCACTGCCTCCGCCTGCAACACGGAGTCCGTAGACATATTCGGCGAGTTTTCCTTGTCCTATTGGCACAAATGAAAGCATGAGAGCACAAATTAATAAGCTCTTAGAACATAGCATGCAACAAACACCTAGCAGGCAAGCATATTTACGAGCTGTTACAACATAGCATGCATCAAACGCCTGACTGGCAAGCATACTAACAAGATCTTACAACATAGCATACATCAAACACCTTGCAGACAAGAACAATAACAAGCACTTACAACATAACATGCATCAAACATATTGCAGGAGAGAACAATAGTAACAATCTTGTTTTCCTGCTGGCATGTATAAATCCAAAGCTAGTATAAGGAGAGAACATACACGATTATTGCACTTATACTTGGCCTACATAGCAATGCAGATCACACTTCGCGACGAACACATGAAGAAGACATTGATCTTCCACTACCAGACGCTTCATGACGAAACTACAGATCTAGCATGAACTAACAACCTCCAGATCTAACCTAACTAGGCAGATCTAAGCTAACTAGGAAGATCTAAGCAAACAAGCATGTGCAAACAGATCTAAGCTAGATTTCTATGTTACTCACCTGTATCTGACAGTTCGAGGAGGCGGAGGAAGTCGACATGGCGGCAAGGAAGAGAAGGATGACTTGCTGTGGCGGGGCTACGCCCGAAGAAGATCCAGCCGCTTACCCGCTTGTTTGTGAGCAGTTGCCCTGGACCGAGAGCTCAAAAGTAGGTAAATAGTGGCGGTGGATTTTCCGGTGAGACGCGGTGGTGTTTATAGGGGCCAAGTTTTTGCGGGAGGTGAGCGAATTTCTCCCACGAGATTTCCCCGTACATGTGCGAGCTCCCGCCATATGTCACTCGCACGAGCTCGGCGCCAATTTTCCCCGCGAGCGTGAGATGAACTTTGCTCGCCAGGAACGCCTGAATCGAGTGTGCCTCCTCATACAGGTTCTACGGTATTTTAAGAATCATGCGAAACAAAGAAACGGAAAAGCGTGGGGATCCAAACTGCCGATTTTTTCATGTGCAGAGCCAGAAAACCACTTAGTGAGCAACCAAACTGACCCTAAGTCAGTAGCTCTTCTTAGCGATAATCGGATAGAGCTCATAGGGGCAAAGAAATAACATAGTCAATGTCGATGCCTATCATGTCGATCTGGCTTCCAAGCTAGCGTATAACAGATCTTGTAATCTTATCGTAACAGATCTTGCAAGTCTTTAAACATTATTAGGACTACGACAAAGAAAATCTTTCTAGATGTTGTTGCTACCATAGCTAATTGATATTTTTATTGGTGTGATTTTTCATATTTATGTTTTCTCTTTATTAGATTCTTGTATGCGAAGTGGGCAAAAGTTTCGCCCCACTCGATTAATTAAGAAGAAGTTTGATAAGGTCTATTAAATACTATTACAACTGAACTATTCTCGTGGCACCAATTGACTCAAATGTTTTGCACCGGCAATTATCCAAAGTTTTGCTACTCTCCTAATCTTGCAAAAAATTACAGAAGGTGGTGCATGCTTGTTGCAGAAGACTCAAGCATATCGTTTATTCCATATTTACCATGAAATAAACAAGAGGGATGTGGGGAGTTGTGGAGCCGGTCATGTCTCTCCACCAGCTCATAAGAGGTTGGGCTGGCCAATGTTGAAAGTCGAGATTGTATAGACTAAGCCAATCTTTAACAAGACCCAGAATTCTAATAGTGAATCAGCAATGCGCGAAGAGGTGCGAGGCGGCATGGTGTGTCGTGGACCCAAAGAAGACTTTTGAATCGAGCTAGCAGATCTTTTATTAAAAAGAAAACAGGCCTTGGTCCAAGTTTTTAAATTATTAAAAAGCCACATAATGCCTGATACAAGTGTGCTTACAAACAACGTACATGAATAGGCAACACAAACAAACTAAAGATAAAGCAAAACCACCGCTTGAGGCGCCTAGACGACACCGAAGGCAGCGAGGTCGTGGAGAAGGCATGCATCTGGGAATGTGTCGACGCCTGCACCACCCAAACAACTAGACCCGAGCTCCACCGTCTTCACCTCCGGAAAGTACATCTAGTCCCTCA
This sequence comes from Lolium perenne, assembly GCF_019359855.2. Taxonomy (NCBI): domain Eukaryota; kingdom Viridiplantae; phylum Streptophyta; class Magnoliopsida; order Poales; family Poaceae; genus Lolium; species Lolium perenne. The sequence goes on from NC_067247.2 coordinate 89,426,061, forward strand.
TGTGAATGTTTAGACTGGAACGATACCCTCGTCCGGTATCGGTTGTGTGTTTATATAGCACGGGAAAAGCCCCTGGCGTGGCATGTACAATACGTATGTAATATCCCAGGTAATGGGGTTACAAAAATAGAGGAAACAGATGTGTGCATTGCATTCATGCATAGAAAATCCGGGGAATTTTCGCGTTTTTATTTAAAACTATCAAAGTGATCGAGGTTTCTCTCGCATCGGTGTAATTGAGTTAGTCATCGATGTGAGTGCGACAAATTTCGACATGACCTTTGTAAATTCTTGTGTTTTTGGGAGAACATTTTGAATTCAAATTCAAATATGAAGGACATAAATTTGAATAAGAATTTGAATTGGAATTTGGAATTTAAACAAGTATATAATATAATATGTAAAAGTAAACACATTTGATAATTCCAAATGAATAAGTAATTTAAACTTTATTACAAATAACATTATCCAATAAAGTTACAAGTTAAAAAAAAGAAATAAAAGAAAACAAAAAGAGTAATAAGAATTCCTAAACTAAAGCTTGATCTCAAACTTCTGATTCTTCTCTACCTGCAAAACAAACAGCAAAGAAAAAGGAAATGGTTGGGTGAATATTAAAATGTTGCCACCATCCATGATGAGGCATTTTAATGTTGGAAACTAGCTAATGGGAGTCAAGAACTAATCTTGATCCCCAAATAGTGATTAGAGGGAGAAATATTTTTCTTAGGCAATAACAGGGATACACTGGGATCAGGAGAGGCAACACTGATCATGAAACAACAATGAGTAATTGTAATTCAAGGCAACACAAGGGACTAGAGGAAGCACTAGATCCAATTGATCTTTAGGCAACAAGGCAGCAATATTAATTCCCTCTAATCTAGCTAGAATCTTCTAAAAGCCCACAAAGTTATTTATTTGAATCATTATTGACATGGAGAAGTCAATATGATTCTAATCCATTTATTTGAAGCCACTTGCTAATTAAGCAAAGTCTTAATTAACATAATAGTCACACTGGATTTATTTAGCTCACATAATATTAGCCAATAAAGATTATGTAGGATAACGTTGCATAGAAAACAAAAATTTTCCTACCGCGAACACGCAATCTAAGCCAAGATGCAATCTAGAAGACGGTAGCAACGAGGGGGTATCGAGTCTCACCCTTGAAGAGATTCCAAAGCCTACAAGATGAGGCTCTTGTTGCTGCGGTAGACGTTCACTTGCCGCTTGCAAAAGCGCGTAGAAGATCTTGATCACGATCGTTTCCGGCGCCACGAACGGGCAGCACCTCCGTACTCGGTCACACGTTCGGTTGTTGATGAAGACGACGTCCACCTCCCATTCCAGCGGGCAGCGGAAGTAGTAGCTCCTCTTGAATCCGACAGCACGACGGCGTGGTGTCGGTGGCGGTGGAGAACTCCGGCGGAGCTTCGCTAAAGCTACGCGGGAGATATGGAGGAGAGGGGGGCGGCTAGGGTTTGGGAGGGGGTGGCCGGCCACTTCAATGGGGCGGCCAGCTTGTGGTCTTGGGGTGGCCGGCCCCCTCCCTTGGCCCCTCATTATATAGGTGGAACCCCAAGTGTTGGACTCCAAGTCTTCGAATAAGACCCGAAACCAAAACCTTCCATATGAAAAGGAAACCTACCTAGGGTGGGAATGCCACTTGGGGTGGGATTCCCCCCTTTCATATGGGGGGGTGGCCGGCCCCCTAAGGGGGAGTCCACTTGGGACTCCTCCCTCACTAGGGTTGGCCGGCCATGGAGGTGGAGTCCCACCGGGACTCCACCTTCCTTGGTGGTTTCTTCCGGACTTTTCTAGAACCTTCTAGAACCTTCCATAGAACCTTCCGCATCATTTTAATTCACATAAAATGACATCCTATATATGAATCTTATTCTCCGGACCATTCCGGAACTCCTCGTGATGTCCGGGATCTCATCCGGGACTCCGAACAAATATTCAAACTCCATTCCATATTCAAGTTCTACCATTTCAACATCCAACTTTAAGTGTGTCACCCTACGGTTCGTGAACTATGCGGACATGGTTGAGTACTCACTCCGACCAATAACCAATAGCGGGATCTGGAGATCCATAATGGCTCCCACATATTCAACGATGACTTTAGTGATCGAATGAACCATTCACATACGATACCAATTCCCTTTGTCACGCGATATTTTACTTGTCCGAGGTTTGATCTTCGGTATCACTCTATACCTTGTTCAACCTCGTCTCCTGACAAGTACTCTTTACTCGTACCGTGGTATGTGGTCTTTTATGAACTCATTCATATGCTTGCAAGACATTAGACGACATTCCACCGAGAGGGCCCAGAGTATATTTATCCGTCATCGGGATGGACAAATCCCACTGTTGATCCATATGCCTCAACTCATACTTTCCGGATACTTAATCCCACCTTTATAACCACCCATTTACGCAGTGGCATTTGGTGTAATCAAAGTACCTTTCCGGTATAAGTGATTTACATGATCTCATGGTCATAAGGACTAGGTAACTATGTATCAAAAGCTTATAGCAAATAACTTAATGACGAGATCTTATGCTACGCTTAATTGGGTGTGTCCATTACATCATTCATACAATGATATAACCTTGTTATTAATAACATCCAATGTTCATGATTATGAAACTAATCATCCATTAATCAACAAGCTAGTTTAAGAGGCATACTAGGGACTTCTTTGTTTGTCTACATATCACACATGTACTAATGTTTCGGTTAATACAATTATAGCATGATATATAAACATTTATCATAAACATAAAGATATAAATAATAACCACTTTATTATTGCCTCTAGGGCATATCTCCTTCAGTCTCCCACTTGCACTAGAGTCAATAATCTAGATTACATTGTAATATACCTAACACCCATGGCATTCTGGTGTTGGTCATGCTTTGCCCTAGGGAGAGCTTTAGTCAACGGATCTGCTACATTCAGATCAGTGTGTACTTTGCAAATCTTTACTTCTCCATCTTCGATGTACTCACGAATCGAGTGGTAACGCAGCTTGATATGCTTCAGCCTCTTGTGTGACCTTGCTTCTTGTGCATTGGCGATGGCACCCATGTTATCACAGTAAATGATTAATGGGTCCAATGCACTAGGAACCACACCGAGCTCTACAATGAACCTCTTCATCCATACCGCTTCTGATGAAGCCTCTGAAGCCGCTATGTACTCTGATTCTGTTGAAGACTTCGCCACCGTGCACTGCTTCGAGCTTGCCCAGCTTACTGCAGCACCATTCAATATAAACACGTACCCAGACTGTGACTTAGAGTCATCAGGATCAGTGTTCCAACTTGCATCGGTGTAACCACTTACAACGAGCTCTTGGTCACCTCCATAACAAAGAAACATATCCTTAGTTCTTTTCAAGTACTTCAGGATATTCTTGACCGCTGTCCAGTGTTCCATTCCTGGATCACTTTGATATCTGCTAGTCAAACTAACAGCATGTGCTATATCCGGTCTAGTACATAGCATGGCATACATGATAGATCCTACTGCCGAGGCATAGGGGATATTACTCATCCTTTCTCTTTCTTCTGCCGTAGCCGGTCCTTGAGTCTTACTAAAGACCTTGCCTGGTAACATAGGTAAGAACCCTTTCTTACTTTCGTCCATTCTAAACTTCTTTAGAATCTTATCCAGATATGTACGCTGTGATAGCCCTATTAGGCGTCTTGATCTATCTCTATAAATCTTGATGCCTAATATATACGATGCTTCACCAAGGTCTTTCATTGAAAAACTATTATTCAAATAACCTTTTACACTGCTTAATAGTTCTATGTCATTCCCGATCAATAATATGTCATCTACATATAATATCAGGAATGCTACAGAGCTCCCACTCACTTTCTTGTAAATACAGGCCTCTCCATGACCTTTGTATAAACCCGAAGTCTTTGATCACCTTATCAAAGCGTCGGTTCCAACTTCTTGATGCTTGCTTCAGTCCATAGATTGAACGCTGAAGTTTGCATACTTTGTCAGCATTTTTAGGATAGACAAAACCTTTGGGTTGTACCATATACAACTCTTCCTCAATGTCTCCATTAAGGAACGCCGTTTTGACATCCATCTGCCAAATCTCATAATCGAAAAATGCAGCTATTGCTAACAAAATCCTCACAGATTTTAGCTTCGCTACAGGTGAGAAAGTCTCATCGTAGTCAACTCCTTGAATTTGTCGGAAACCCTTTGCGACAAGTCGAGCTTTATAGACAGTAATATTACCATCAGCATCTGTTTTTCTCTTGAAGATCCATTTATTCTCGACAGCCTTTCGGCTATCAGGTAAGTCTACCAAAGTCCATACTTTGTTATCATACATGGATCCCATTTCGGATTTCATGGCTTCTTGCCATTTGTTGGAATCTGGGCTCATCATCGCTTCTTCATACGTCGCAGGGTCCTCATCATTGTTATCCACAATCATGACATTTAGATAAGGATCATACCAATCAGGAGTGGTACGCTCCCATGTCGATCTGCGAGGTTCAGTAGTTTCCTCGTTCGAAGTTTCATGATCATTATCATTAGCTTCCTCTGTTGCCGGTGTAGGCGGTACAGGTACAACTTCATGCTTGCGCTACTCTGATCAACGAGTATAGATTCATCAATCTCATCGAGTTCTACTTTTCTTCCAGTCACTTCTTTAGTGAGAAATTCTTTCTCAAGAAAGGTTCCGTTCTTAGCAACAAAGATTTTGCCTTCGGACTTGTGATAGAAAGTGTACCCTATAGTTTCCTTAGGGTATCCTATGAAGACGCATTTCTCCGCTTTGGGTTCTAGCTTGTCCGGTTGTCACTTCTTTACATAGGCTTCGCAACCCCAAACTTTCAAGAGCGACAGATTAGGTTTCTTATTAAACCATAATTCATACGGTGTCGTTTCTACGGATTTTGATGGTGCTCTATTTAAAGTGAATGCGGCTGTCTCTAATGCATAACTCCAAAATGATAATGGCAAATCAGTAAGAGACATCATAGAACGAATCATATCTAAGAGAGTTCGATTACGACGTTCGGACACACCGTTACGTTGAGGTGTTCCCGGCGGTGTCAATTGTGAAAGTATTCCACATTTCTTTAAATGCATGCCAAACTCATAACTCAGATATTCACCTCCACGATCAGATCGTAGAAATTTAATCTTCTTGTTACGTTGATTTTCTACTTCACTTTGGAATTCCTTAAACTTCTCGAAAGTTTCGGATTTATGTTTCATGAAATAGATATACCCATATCTACTCAGATCATCTGTGAAGGTTAGAACATAACGATAACCACCGCGCGATGCTACGCTCATTGGTCCACACACATCGGTATGTATGATTTCCAATAAGTCAGTAGCTCGCTCCATCATACCAGAAAATGGAGTCTTAGTCATTTTTCCCATCAGACATCCTTCACATCTATCAAGTGACTCAAAGTCAAGTGATTCAAGTAATCCATCAGTATGAAGTTTCTTCATGCGTTTCACTCCAATATGACCAAGACGACAGTGCCACATATAAGTAGAATTATCATTCAATTTAATTCACTTAGCATCAATGTTATGTATATGCGTATCACTACTATCGAGATCTAACAGAAATAAGCCATTCTTTTGTGGTGCTTGACCATAAAAGATATTATTCATAAAAATAGAACAGCCATTATTCTCAGACTTGAATGAATAACCATCTTGCATTAAACAAGATCCAGATATAATGTTCATGCTCAACGCGGGTACAAAATAACAATTATTTAGGCTTAAAACTAATCCCGAAGGTAGATGTAGAGGAAGTGTGCCAACAGCGATCACATCGACTTTGGATCCATTTCCAACGCGCATCGTCACTTCATCTTTCAGTAGTCTTCGTTTATTCTTTAGTTCCTGTTTCGAGTTACAAATATGAGCAACCGAACCAGTATCAAATACCCAGGTACTAGAACGAGAACCAGTGAGATAAACATCTATAACATGTATATCAGATATACCTTCTTTCTTCTTCTTGACAAGGCCGCTCTTCAGATCAGCCAGATACTTGGAGCAATTACGCTTCCAATGTCCCTTCTCCTTGCAGTAATAGCACTCAGCATCAGGCTTAGGGCCGTTCTTAGGTTTCATAGGAGGCGTGGCAGCTTTCTTGCCACCCTTCTTGAATTTTCCCTTAGACTTGCCCTGTTTCTTGAAACTGGTGGTCTTGTTGACCATCAACACTTGGTGCTCTTTCTTGATCTCAATCTCAGCAGCTTTTAGCATGCCAAAGAGTTCAGGTAACTCCTTGTTCATGTTCTGCATATTGTAGTTCATCACAAAGTTCTTGTAACTTGGTGGCAGTGATTCAAGGACACGATTAATCCCGATCTGTTAGGAATCACTATTCCCAAGTCAACGAGTTTCTTCGCATGCCCGGTCATGGCGAGCATGTGCTCACTAACGGAGCTGCCTTCTTCCATCATACAGCTGAAGAAATGTTTCGATGCTTCATAGCATTCCACGGCCGCATGAGTCTCGAATATAGCTTTCAGCTCATTCATCAACTCATGAGGATCGTGGTGCTCAAAACGTTTTTGAAGATCGGATTCCAGACTACACAGGATGGCACACTGAACTTGAGAGTACCGAGTTTTCCGAGTCTCGTAAACAGATTTTACTTCATCGGTTTCAGTTTCTGCAGGAGGGTCACCTAGCGGTGCATCAAGCACATATTGCAGATTTCCGCCAGAGAGGAAGATCCTCACATGACGGAACCAGTCGGTGAAGTTGCTACCGTTGCTCTTAAGTTTTTCTTTCTCTAGGAACTGGTTAAAATTGATTGGGGACGCTATCTCTACAACATATATTTGCAAAAGTTTAGACTAAGTTTATGACAAATTGAGTTCAAATTTTAATTCAACATAATTAAAAATCTAGGTGAACTCCCACTCAAAACAATATCCCTCGCATTGTCTTAGTGATCACACGAACCAAATCCACCGCACCTTTGTCCGATCATCACGAGACAAGGTGTGATTTCAATGGCGAACACTCAAAGTGTTCATCATATCAACCATATGATTCATGCTCTACCTTTCGGTATCACGTGTTCCGAGACCATGTCTGTACATGCTAGGCTCGTCAAGGCCACCTTAGTATCCGCATGTGCAAAACTGTCTTGCACCCGTTGTATGCACTTGTTGATTCTATCACACCCGATCATCACGAGATGCTTCGAAACGACAAGTCTTGGAAACGGTGCTACTAAGGATGAACACTTCATTATCTTGAGATTTTAGTGAGGGATCATCTTATAATGCTACCGTCGCGATCTAAGCAAAATAAGATGCATAAAAGGATTAACATCACATGCAGTTCATATGTGATATGATATGGCCCTTTTGTCTTTGCGCCTTTGATCTTCATCTCCAAAGCACGGACATGATCTCCATCATCTTCGGGCATGATCTCCATCATCGTCGGCGTAGCGTCAAGGTCAATGGCGCCGTCTTCATGATTGTCCTCCATGTAGCAACTATTACAACTACTTTGAAATACTACTCAACATGAAATTTAAAGACAACCATAAGGCTCCTGCCGGTTGCCACAATACAATAATGATCATCTCATACATATTCATCATCACATTATGGCCATATCACATCACCAAACCCTGCAAAAACAAGTTAGACGTCTCTAATTTGGTTTGCATATTTTACGTGGTTTAGGGTTTTCGAGAGAGATCTAATCTACCTACAAACATGAACCACAACGTTGATACTAATGTTTTCAATAGAAGAGTAAATTGAATCTTCACTATAGTAGGAGAGACAGACACCCGCAAAGCCTCTTATGCAATACAAGTTGCATGTCGAACGAGGAACAAGTCTCATGAACGCGGTCATGTAAAGTTAGTCCGAGCCGCTTCATCCCACTATGCCACGAAGATGCAAAGTACTCAAACTAAAGATAACAAGAGCATCAACGACCACAAACCATTGTGTTCTACTCGTGCAACCATCTATGCATAGACACGGCTCTGATACCACTGTAGGATAACGTTGCATAGAAAACAAAAATTTTCCTACCGCGAACACGCAATCCAAGCCAAGATGCAATCTAGAAGACGGTAGCAACGAGGGGGTATCGAGTCTCACCCTTGAAGAGATTCCAAAGCCTACAAGATGAGGCTCTTGTTGCTGCGGTAGACGTTCACTTGCTGCTTGCAAAAGCGCGTAGAAGATCTTGATCACGATCGTTTCCGGCGCCACGAACGGGCAGCACCTCCGTACTCGGTCACACGTTCGGTTGTTGATGAAGACGACATCCACCTCCCGTTCCAGCGGGCAGCGGAAGTAGTAGCTCCTCTTGAATCCGACAGCACGACGGCGTGGTGTCGGTGGCGGTGGAGAACTCCGGCGGAGCTTCGCTAAAGCTACGCGGGAGATATGGAGGAGAGGGGGGCGGCTAGGGTTTGGGAGGGGGTGGCCGGCCACTTCAATGGGGCGGCCAGCTTGTGGTCTTGGGGTGGCCGGCCCCCTCCCTTGGCCCCTCATTATATAGGTGGAACCCCAAGTGTTGGACTCCAAGTCTTCGAATAAGACCCGAAACCAAAACCTTCCATATGAAAAGGAAACCTACCTAGGGTGGGAATCCCACTTGGGGTGGGATTCCCCCCTTCCATATGGGGGGGTGGCCGGCCCCCTAAGGGGGAGTCCACTTGGGACTCCTCCCTCAGTAGGGTTGGCCGGCGAACCTTCTAGAACCTTCCATAGAACCTTCCGCATCATTTTAATTCACATAAAATGACATCCTATATATGAATCTTATTCTCCGGACCATTCCGGAACTCCTCGTGATGTCCGGGATCTCATCCGGGACTCCGAACAAATATTCGAACTCCATTCCATATTCAAGTTCTACCATTTCAACATCCAACTTTAAGTGTGTCACCCTACGGTTCGTGAACTATGCGGACATGGTTGAGTACTCACTCCGACCAATAACCAATAGCGGGATCTGGAGATCCATAATGGCTCCCACATATTCAACGATGACTTTAGTGATCGAATGAACCATTCACATACGATACCAATTCCCTTTGTCACGCGATATTTTACTTGTCCGAGGTTTGATCTTCGGTATCACTCTATACCTTGTTCAACCTCGTCTCCTGACAAGTACTCTTTACTCGTATCGTGGTATGTGGTCTTTTATGAACTCATTCATATGCTTGCAAGACATTAGACGACATTCCACCAAGAGGGCCCAGAGTATATCTATCCGTCATCGGGATGGACAAATCCCACTGTTGATCCATATGCCTCAACTCATACTTTCCGGATACTTAATCCCACCTTTATAACCACCCATTTACGCAGTGGCGTTTGGTGTAATCAAAGTACCTTTCCGGTATAAGTGATTTACATGATCTCATGGTGACATAGGCATCCCAAATGGGCCTGCCGAAGATAGTACCCGGGGTTTACTGAAGGCCCAAATACCCGAAGAATAAGAAGATTCGGGAGCCCAAGATATATTAAGGAAAGTTAGAGTTGTAATAGGAAGTGTTATTTGTAAATCTGGCGGGATGAGTTGGAAACCGTCCCGAACTCTGTAACTTGTACAAAACGAAACCCTCGGCTCCGCCTCCTATATAAAGGGGGAGTCGAGGGACGAAGAGGCAATCGAATCATTGTTACAAACCCTAGTTTTCATAATCGTCGAGTACTTTTCGGCTGAAACCTTCGAGATCTACTTGCCCTCTACTTCTAACTAAACCCTAGCCTACAATCCATAGGCATTGACAAGTTGATACCTTGTCAATTGGCGCCGTCTGTGGGAACTAGAGGCGTAAGGATCTGATCTCGATGGCACGTTCAAGATCTTCGACATCGTCAACCGCAAGCAACACAATGGATCGAGGTAAACAGATCGTTGTTGGTCTTGTCGATTTTGTTCCTCACCCACCCTCCCGTTTGGATGCATATGCGTATCTGGCGGAGCCCATGGAGATGACGTTCGGAAGGTTTCACTTTCGCGTCGAGAAGGAAGGATCGTATCGTGTCGAGATTCCGATTTCGTCGGGATCGTCGGCGGTCGATTCCGATTTTTCAAGCTATGCATCGTCAACCGAGTCAGGAGAAGAAGAAACTTCGTCGACACGCTACGTCAGCACCAGAGCAAGAGAGAAACTCGCCAAGATCTTCAACGACATATCGTTTGAGTCATCTGCGGACTCATATATAAGCGATGGCTCAAGCGATGTCGACAGTTACGACTTCATCGACAAATCTATCACAGTGGGCAAGGTCTTCATCAATCTCAACGATGATGTCACCAAACCCAACATAGATCTGAATACAAAATATCATCAGATTTATGCCATTGAGGATCAAGAGGAAACATCTGAGGCTTTCGACGATCTGGGAAATCCATACGTCGATCCCTCCAACCTGCGACAAGGCCTGGGCAACAAATACGTCGGGCCAGAGCCGCGAGATAGAGTTCAACTTTCACAAGCAGCGTGGGACAGAGCCGCGAGAGCTATGAACGGTACAGAACCAATGGCTACCACGGCCACACCAGAGGAATTACAAGCATATCAATATAGGCTCGCACGAGCTGCCGAGAATTGGAAAAGCAGACAGCCGAGTTAAACGGAGAAAGGAGGCAGCTTCGCATCCCGGCGGAGAAGGGCAGATCTAAGTCGACAATCTAGAACTTCGGGTGATAGCCACAGGGAGGCTCGGAACAGAGCAAGATCAAGGTTGCAACATATACCCGAGGCAGAAAGAGAGCACTTGGTCCAAAACCTCGACATGTCCTTCATGTCGATAGATACAAGAGGAAATATCATCCCTAAGACACCAGAGGCTGGGTATATGGCGACACATGCTTTTATCCTTGCATCTAAACCACCTCCAGGTGATCCAAGGGAAACACTATACAATATGGCGGTAGCAGGAGTTTGAGCTATGGGGACAGCGTTTGTATCAACGCCTCCCGAAGGAGCGGCACGGCAAAATAGTCCACGACCTGCGGCAGCAACGGCGGCAGCTTTGAAGGACCAAGTGGAGCAAGAGACACGGCAGCACAAGCAAGGGTCGACGAGAGCGCGGCAAAGCGAAGGGATCATCGGCAATCTCCGGAGCTTAATGACGAAGATATGTGCGGCCTGCCATGCTTCACGAGGAGAGTCCGAAAAACTCGAGTCCCCTCGGGATTCAAGTTACCCGACAACTTCAAGAAGTTCGACGGCCTTCAAGATCCGGAGGATTGGCTAGTTGATTATCTCGAGACAGTGAAGCTCACGGGAGGAACCAGGGCAACAGCTATGCAAAGCATCCGGGTGCATTTGAGTGGAGCCGCACGATCTTGGATAAAGAAACTCACTCCGGGATCTATCGACAGTGGGAAAGTTTCGAGGATGTGTTCGTCAAGAACTTCAGATCCACGTGCAAAAACCTGCGTCGTTAGAGGAATTGAGAGCGTGTCGACAAAAGCCAGATGAGCCAATGAGAAAGTACATTCAAAGGTGGAATATCATCAAAAACTCGGCAGAAAATATATCGACGAGAGAGCAATAGATGCGTTTGTTGCGGGAATCAGGCGTGGAGATTTTGTCGAGGACTTAGGAAGGACCAATCCAAAGACAGTATCTGCGTTAATGGAGATAGCAAACAGATGGGCAGATGGGGAAGACGCTGTCCACAACAAACGGCACAGGTCGCCAGAGGAGGACCGTGGTCGAAATTATCAACCGAGGCGACGATTTCCTCGGCAGTACCCGAACTATGACGCTCCAGGGCAAATTTCGGCAGGTTTTCGGGCAAACACGGGAGGAAGCAACGAGATGATTATCGGAGAAGCGGTGAACAGCGAGGCGATAACGGGGATGATTCTCGCAACAACGAGACAAAATAGCGGGCCTAGGTTCCCAAGGCCTTTCGTGTCCCCCGAAGAGATGATGAATGGGCCGTGTCAAATGCACTTTTTCCTCGACGACAACGGTAAAAGACAGTCGGGACACTGCGGAAAGGCGTCGAAATTTTCAGGCAATGCTAAGATATGCGAGAGAACGCTAACGCGCGGGCAACACGAGAGAAATCCTCGAGAACCCAGAGCGAGATTCACTTGCCGCCTCCTCCCGCGATTACGAGACGATAATCGGCATCGGCTCAGAATAGCGGCAGCACCTCCACCACCACCTTATGTTGATCCTAACTCCAACGGAGCGGTGTCAATGATTCAAAGGGAAGGCCATCCAATAGAGCTCGAAAAGTAATCTCACGACAGGTGTTTATGGCAGAAAAAATGCCTCCACCAACAGTTGAGTACCTTAATTGGTCAGGACAAGATATTGGCTTCACAATAGCAGATCACCCGCAGCAAGTCCCTCGACCAGGGCAGTCAGCACTTATTCTGCACAAATAGTTATCGCAGGATTTGATGTCTCCCGAGTGTTCATAGACGGCGGCGGCAGCTAAACCTTATGTATGCAGATACATTGAGGAAGATGAACATATCCTTAGCAAACTTGAAACCAGCAGACACAAGGTTCCACGGCATCACACCGGAGAAACCAAGTTATCCATTGGGGAAGATCAATCTCGACGTTCAGTTTGGGACCTGAGAAAATTACAGAATCGAGAGGCTGGAATTTGAAGTCGTGGATTTTCCGTCGCAGTACCACACTTTGTTGGGACGACCAGCATATGCTAGATTTATGGCGGTGCCACACTATACATACCTGTTGTGGAGATTGCCTGGACCAAAGGGACCAATCACAGTTAAAGGAAGCTTTGCCTTAGCCGATAAATGCGACAAGGATTTTCATCGGCTATCAGAAACTTTCGGGATGCAAGCTGAGTACTTGGCGTCAAAAAGCATGACCGATTACGACGTACTGCCAGACGTTGGAAGGCCAAATAAAGAATCAACTTTCAATACCAAGAAAAATTCTAAGGAGGTGCAGATTCACCCGACGGACCGAAAAAGACGACATCTATCGCAAACGACATGGATATCGCATAGGAAAGCGCGCTCGTCGAGTTCCTCCGTGAGCACTGGAAAATCTTCGCATGGTGTCCAGCTGACATGCCAGGAGTACCCAGGGAACTTGCCGAGCACCACCTAAACTTGGATCCATTAGCGAGACCAATCAAACAACCTTTGCGGCGTTTTTCGGAACCAAACCGCAAAGCTATGCTATCAGAAGTAAATCGACTGGAGGAAGCTGGTTTTATCAAAGAGATATCTCTGAAGCCACATGTTTAGCTAACCCTGTGATGGTGCCAAAGAAACACACGACAGTCCTTCGCATGTGCGTCGACTTTACGTGTCTCAATAAACATTGTCCGAAGGATCACTTTCCCCTCCCGAGGATCGATCAAATTATCGACTCCACGGCTGGATGTGAACGTCTTTCCTTCCTGGACGCATACTCTGGTTATAACCAGATCAGATTGAAAGAAGAAGACGAGGCCAAAACAGCGTTCATAACACCTTACGGCGTGTTTTGTTCTGAGAACAATGCCTTTCGGTTTAAAAACGCGGGAGCAACATACCGAGAGGATGATGCAGTAAGTGTGCGCGACACGAGATCGGGAAAACGTGCAAGTGTACATCGACGATGTCGTCATAACGTCAAAAGAGGGGGCAACACTGATCGAGGATCTCAAGGAAACCTTCGACAACCTCAACAAATTCTGCCTCAAGCTGAACCCGACGAAGTGTTCCTTTGGCGTCCCAGCAGGAGAACTTCTGGGATTTCTAGTCTCAGCAAGAGGGATTGAAGCAAATCCTGACAAAATACAAGCTATCATAACAATGAGGAAGCCAACAAAGTTGAAAGAAATACAGCAGCTAACTGGGCGAGTCGCAGCTTTGAGCAGATTCGTCGCCAGGTTGGGAGAAAAAGCGTTACCATTTTACGCTCTAATAAAGCAAGGAGATAAATTCCAGTGGAACGAAGAGGCCGATAGAGCCTTCGAGGATTTGAAGCGCACAATCTCGACACCACCAATTCTGGTGGCGCCGAAGGAAAAGGAACCTCTCCTGCTGTATATTGCAGCCACGCCCCAAGTGGTGAGCACGGTGCTAGTTGTCGAAAGAGAAGAAGAAGGAAAACTCCACGGAGTACAGAGGCCAGTATACTTCATCAGCGAAGTTTTATCGCCATCAAAACAAAGGTACCCTCAGTACCAAAAGCTAGCATATGGAGTGCTCACAACAGCACGAAAATTGCGCCACTATTTTTCGGCACACCCGATCATAGTGGTCAATGAAGCTCCCTTGTCAAATATACTAAACAATCCAGAAGCTACGGGTCGTGTCTCCCTTTGGGGAATAAAACTTTCCCCTCGGGACATCACGTATGAAAAAAGAAAAGCAATCAAGTCGCAAGTTCTTGGGACTTCATCGCAGAATGGATGGAGTTGCAAAACACAGGACCTCCAGATTTGTCGAGAACCTGGACCATGAACTTTGATGGGTCCAAAAGACTAGAAGGAGCTGGCGCAGGAGTAGTACTCATATCACCTGAAGGCGACAAGTTGAAGTACATCCTTCGGATGACGTTCCTTAACGCATCTAACAATGAAGCAGAATATGAAGCCCTCATACACGGGATGAAGATGGCGAAAGCTTGCGGTGCAACTCGATTAAAAATATTTGGCGACTCACAATTGGTGGCTCAGCAAGTCATGAACCAATGTGACGCAGTCAATGATAGCATGATGGCATACAAGGAGGTGTACAACGAGCTCGAAAAGTTGTTTGATGGATGCGAAGTAAATCATATTAGCAGATTGAGCAACGACGAAGCCGACGTTCTTGCAAACATCGGGTCGCAATGCCTTGCAGTTCCGCAGGTGTATTTTGGGAAGAGATAACAGAGAGATCTACAAAATCGACAAAATCAAAAAAGAAGGAGAAGAAACCCTCGGGGGCTACCAAGGAAAAGCAAGAGGAAGAAGAAGAAGAAGATCAGGACCTGGTCATGGTGATACAGATACCATGGATGCAGACGTACATATCGTACATCCTCAGGAAAGAAATACCCGATGATCCAGTTGAGGCAAGACGAGTAATTCGACGCTCCAAAGCTTTCACGGTGGTCAAAGGAGAATTGTACAAGCGAAGTATTTCAGGCGTCCTGCAGAGATGTGTCACACCCGAAGAAGGAAGAATAATTTTGAAGGATGTACACGAAGGAATATGTGGCCACCACGCAAGTAGTCGAGCTATTGCAGCCAAGGTTTTTCGGGCAGGATTCTACTGGTTGACAGCAATCGAGGACGCTAAGGAAATAGTAAGAACTTGCGACGCGTGTCAAAGGTTTGCCGCAAAACCCCACTCTCCAGCAGAACTAACACCAATACCATTGTCATGGCCCTTTGCCCAATGGGGACTTGATATGGTGGGCAAGTTACACAAATCCTAGCCAGGAGGAAAGGAGTACATGCTAGTAGCTGTCGACAAATTTACAAAGTGGATAGAAGCGAAGCCGATAAATTCACCAGATGGAGCATCCACAGTAAAATTCATAAAAGGACTCGTCTTCAGATTTGGAGTGCCCCACAGCATCGTCACAGACAATGGTAGTAACTTCACATCCCACGAATTCAAAGATTATTGCGAAGAAGTGGGTATCAAGTTGCACTTCGCGTCAGTTGCACATCCTCAAACCAATGGGCAAGTCGAGAAAGCCAATGGCATCATCTGCAATGGCATCAAGAAACGCCTGTTAGGACCACTGGAAAAAGCTCGACATACCTGGCCAGAAGAACTACCAAGTGTGTTGTGGAGCATCCGAACAACACCAAATACAGCGACACAGGAGACACCATTTTTCCTGGTCCATGGAGCAGAGGCAGTACTACCAATAGAAATAGAGCACGACTCCCCCAGAGTCACAGAGTATAATGAAGAAACTTCCAAGATAGCATTGGAAGACGACGTCGACGCACTCGACGAAGCTCGAGACGAGGTACTATCAAGGGTAACCAAATACCAACAGGACTTGAAGAATTACCACAGTCGACGTTTGCGGCCAAGATCTTTTCAGGTGGGAGACCTAGTTCTTCGGCAAACGCAAAAAAGTCATGAAAAACTCGAGTCACCATGGCTTGGCCCTTACATTGTCACGGAAGTAATCGGAGGAGGAGCATACAGGATAAAGGACAAGAAGACAGGGGTGGAGGAGCAAAACCCCTGGAACGTGGCGCAACTCAGGCGGTTCTACGCCTAGAGTCGAAATATAGTCCTTGTAAAACTTCAATGTACTGAAACGCCCGCGAGTTTTCAGACGCACTCTTTTCCTTTTTCGGGGCACCGAGTGGGGCCGGGAAAGGTTTTTAATGAGGCGGGCTCGCGGTGCTGCAATATAATAAAGATAGTGTCAATATAACCTTTTCTTTATCGACATGCTCAAAGTCTCTGACCCGACGAATTTCAATATAGTTCATCGAAAAAGAAAAACCTTGCCGTGGTATTAAAATACCTCGTGAGTCAATACAAATACAAAATAGTACTCAATAAAGAAGCTCGGGGGCTGATATTCGCCATCAATACATATTAAATAAATGCCTTGGTTCAAAACCTCGCAATATACAAATACAGTAAATAGCCACCGAAACACTCGAGGGCTAGACAAATATAGAAATATAATGATTGCTTCACAATATAATCACAGTCATGGGTTACAAAGAAGAGTTATCTACAAAAGGAAAATAATTAATCATGATTCAGTATATCGTCAAGGGTAATTCTGTTTTCTTCAGGAGCAGCGCCAAGAAAGTCAGCATAATGACCATCGGCAAAAAAGTCGGCATCCATCCGAAGAAGGTCTTCAATCATTTCTTCGGCTACAGGCGAAACCTTCGTGTTAATTCGGTCGACACCAGCTCTTTGGCGCTTTACTTTCTGATGAACTTTCGCAACAACTTGGGTCAGGTCAAGATTTGAGTGGCAGATCTGAAGCATGATAAGAGCAAATCTGGCGCCAGCTACCAGTTGAGCTTTGACAAAATCATGGATCTTGTGGGCATCCTTGAATTTCTCCATTAACTCGGGAAGAGTCTTTGGTTGAACGTTCCGAGGAAACATGGAATTATAAACCATGGACAGGATCTTGGTACAGAAGTCAAGGAAGTCGCGAGTTTGAGAAGCGCGATCCTGAAATCTGACAATCTGGCGGGTCCTCTCTGGGGTAGCCCAAAACAAAGAACCATGATCAAGGGAAAGATTAACGAGGAGGTTCGTCCTAGTATTTACCCTCTCTTCTTCGGCAACAGCATCAGTAAAGGAACCTATTAAAACAACGGAGCAAAAAATTTTAAGAGACGTAGCATGAAGACGGAAGATATGGAGGTTGAAACAAGCATACCCGACATATCCGCACTAGCTTCATTCATCAACTCGAGCATGAAATTTTCTCGAGTAGTCGCCTTTTCAGCCTCGGAAGCAGCGATTTCCTTGGCAGCCACGGCCTCACGAGCTTGCTGAAGTGCAATTTTTTCGGCTTCAGATGACTTGCGAGATTTTTCCATCATCACAAGTGTTTGCTTCTTTGCATACTGAAGTTGCTGCCGAAGTTCATCCAATTCTCGCGGCAAGGAATCTTCGACAGGTGTAGCATCAGCAAGAGTTCTCTTTGAGCGAGAAGAAGAAGGCGAAACATTGGAAGGAGTGGAAGATGGAGTGTAGTTATCAAATACCAACTGAAATTTAAAAGACAACATCAATCAACAAGCAAAAGATAGAGTTTTTATTAATCTTTCGGAATAATTACAAAGGCCTTACAGTGGAGCTAACAAAGTACGTGTCGCCAAATAACTACTTTGGCGACAAGAGCAAAAGAAACAGAGAAAGAAAAACAAAGAGGCATGCAACTAGACCTCCGGCCTTGATGAGCTAGGAGTCGAAGCTGGTTTGATCCCGAGATAAGCCAAGATTTTCTTCGTGTTGGGCTTGGCTGCCTTAATCAGGGACCTCCATCTGGATTGCTCTATTTGCTCGGTGTCGCCAACTTTCGTCCAATCAACAGTCTGTTGGCTGTCAGCAACTAGAGCAACAGTGCTTTCGACAACAATCTTCATGTTCTCCTGACGCATCTTTAGTCCAAGATCTTCTGGTGAATTGAAAGTCTTGGCAAGGGTAAGGAAAGTCGGGGGCTCCTCTTTCTTCGGGAAGAAGTAGGGGAACAGCGCCGACAATCCTGCATTCGCATTGGCCATGCCTTCACGAATTTCGGACCCATGAAGCTCCAGATAAGTAAGTGCATCAAGGAGAGGGTCATTGACAGGATTCTCCAGATCAAAATCTTGGTTTGTTTGGTCTGCCAAGGAAACAAAACGTTGGTCAACAACAAGAAACAGCGGTTCTCATAAAAAATAGAAGGGATCAATAATATTACTGTGAGTGCGTCGACTTTGTGATTTCAGGCGCTTGAGGATCCCCTGCTCACGAGAAGCTTGTGCAGCTTTATGCTCGTTTAAGGCAGATTCAGCATCCTCAAGTCTTTTCTGCTGTTCCTCGACACTAGCAGCTTTTGCTTTGGCTTCATCAGCCTCGGCTTTGGCTTCGCTAGCAACAAGTTCGGCCTTCTTGCGAGCCGCCTCACTTTGCTCAAGTTTTTGAGCAAGTGCGTCGGCACGTTTGTTGGCCTCTGCAAGTTTCTCTGTCGAGATATAAAAAAAAAAAGAAGAAAGATCAAAAACCGCGACAAGCAACAGGAGCAAAAAGTCAAGAAAAAATGGCAAGTATAAAAGTTGTTACCTTCGGCTCTGCTAGCATATTCACGGTACCCAATAAATTGGGATCCGATGCGGAGAAGCTCTTTGATCATGGGCTGTTAAAGAAGAATACAGCAAAAGAAACATCGGCATGAAAAAGAAAGTGAAGGCGTGAAAAAAGCAAAATAGGGGAAATATAGATATCGACAAACTTACATCATCTAAGAGCAGAGTCGACGAGCTGCCCAATTGAGGGGCAGGTTCAACAATCGTTTCAATCCTTGTCCTTTTTGGTGAAGGAGCAAGGGGGCTTCTTTGGCGGAGTTGTGGTGACGACGTTTTGTTGAGGAGGCGAGGATTCTTCTCCTTCAACTAGCGTGTCTGAGGCAAGTACAGTATGTGACGTGCTTGTCCGAGGAGCCACGTCAACAGTTGGTACTTCTTCCTCGTCATCACTGTTGATCAAAAATCGGCAGCATAAAAAGCAAGACAAGATAAACACCTCGAGTACAGAAAAAGGGAGAAATAAAGGTGACTTACGAGCTGACGAGGGATTCAATATAAGGATCATAAGCTGCCTTCGGATGAGAAGGAACAACTTTTTCAGCCTTAGAAGTGCCAGAATCCTCGGCATCATTCCTTTTCCTTTTGTTCCTTGGGGAAACAGCAGGAGGAAGGGATTGCGTCGACTCGGCGGCTTGATTCAACTTCTTTTTCATGGGAAGCCGCAGATTTGTGAGAACCTACGACTTCACTTTCAGGAAGAGAAGAACCTTGGTTGTCTTCGGCAACAATAGCCTGTTCTTCGACTTCTCCATCCTCAGGAAGAGGAGGAAGGGAAGCCATAGTAGGATGGTTCTGTAGGAAAATAGTGACAACAGGAAAATTAATGAGATGCAGGGAAAGTTCGGAACAATACAGAAACTCGAGAAGACAAAATACCTCGGGAAGAGGATTGGCGGCGCTGTATGGTTCCACGCGACAAGAGGAGGGAATAGGATCCTTCTTGGCCAGGCGGGAAACTCTTCGAATCAATTTCTCCAAGTCCTTTGCAGAAAGATCACTGGAGATTCTATTGGCGTCGTTTTCACCAGAATACGTCCAAAGGGGATTTTTGCGAGCCTGAAGAGGCTGCACTCTAATCCTAAGGAAGTAGGCAGTGATTTGAACACCGGATAGTTCTTTGCCTCGAGTATTTTGAAGCTGATGAATACGAGACATAAGTGCTTCTGTCGCCTTTTTCTCTTCTTCGGAAGCTTCAGCGTCCCAGGAACGGCGGCGCTGAATTTTGGCACTTCCGTCGAAAGGGATTATGTTGTGTTCCACAGAGTTGGCACTTTCTTCGTGAATGTAGAGCCATCTTTTGCGCCATCCTTGGACAGAATCAGGAAACTTGACGTCGAAATAATCAACGTCAGTTCGGACACAGATAACAACGCCGCCTATGTTATAGGTGGCGTTGTGGGAAACCATTGCGGCGGAGGCAGAAAATGCGTTTCCACAGAGCCCAATTAGGAGGGATTCCAAGGAAGCATTCGCACAGTGTGATAAAAATGGAAATGTGAAGGATGGAATTGGGGGTCAACTGGTGCAGTTGAATCCCGTAAACAAAAAGAAGGCCGCGGAGGAAATCGTGAATTGGGGCCGAAAGGCCGCGGATGAGGTGATCAACGAAACTAACCCGGTACTCCATTGGAGGGTTGGGGTAGCTTTCTTCGCTGGGAAAGCGGATGGCGTCTTCTTTCTTCATCAGGCCAAGCCTTTTCAGCGTGTTGACATCCTGGTTGGAGATTTTAGATCTCTCCCACTCAAGATCTTCGGCGGCCATCTTGGACTCTGGAGTGCTGTGGCGAGTGAGTCGCGTGCGCGGTGGCATCAACGGCAATGGAAAAAGCAATGTTCGTGAGTGCGGAAGATCAGAGAGAGTTGGGCGCAGGGGAAGTTTTTGCAAAGAGGAACAGATGTGCGGCGCAAGCGAAGGAGTGAACGGAGGTTGAAGAAAGGTTTATATAAGAATCGGGCGAAGCAATGCACCGTTGGATGAAGAAATCGTGTGGTGAAAAAAGATCTTCTAGATAAAAGGGTAAAAAGGTATTTTTACTGCGATAGGCGTTACCATACGTGCGCCAGGAAAAGCGGAGGACGTGTGTCCCCACTTGCACGACGTGTCAACGTGGTGGAAACAATGGACCCACAAGGCAGAAAAATCACGACTATTAACAGAGATGAAGTAAAATTGATTAAGGGAAGCATGCCGACAAGAAAAATAAAAGAAGATTGGCGACAGGAGAAGTTATTAAATACTTCGGGAGCCTTTGATCAAATACAAGTTTTTGCCCAAATGCTCGGGGGCTACTTCGACAAAAAGTAAAATTTCGAGTATGGCAGTATAGAAATTGCGGGAGCCTACAACCAAGCACAAGTCCTTGGCTGTAGCCTCGGGGGCTACTCCCATCGGGAGCGCTGTTCGCGCACCCGAGAGATGAAAAGAAGATCATATTGGGAAATAATGACAATATGGCGACAAGGTGGACTAAAATGTTGAGCCTACAATCAAGCACAAGTCCTTGGCTGTAGCCTCGGGGGCTACTCCCATCGGGAACGCTGTTCGCGTGCCCGATGAAATTAAAAAAGAAAAGATAGAAAAGCAAGAGAGTATATTTCGAGTTATAATTAACTCTACATATACTCCCATCGGGAGAGCAATGTAAGTCATATTTGACTCGATAAAATGTGCCATTCCAACAGCCGGAAAAGCACTCGACAATATATTCTCAGAACGCCAAAGTTGCGATCAATTTCTGAATGCCGCAAATTTGCGAAGGTAAGACCCCAGATCCGTTCTGCTGGGCGTGGCATCGCCGAAGACTGCGCTCTGCTACTTTTATCCGTATCAACAGATACGAAGAAAAATCCTAACGGACGCGTTAGGTACTCGATAAATTTGACTGGGACTCGACAGAATGGTAAGACCTTAAGCGGCACCTGTCGAAGTTTACACCAGTATCCCGAGATCATGTCCAGGGACGTGATCTTGAAGTAGGTTTTTGCGGATTGCCACTAGAGCAGTTAACTAGTACCTGATCCGTCAGATGAACTAGCCCCAACTACCATTATCCCTGTACAATATAGAATTTTATGCGAAGAAATATAAAAAAGTTAAAGCTCTCGAATAAAAATAAACAGTGGAGATTTTCCCTGACTCTACGATTCAAGCAAAATCTCGGGGGCTACTGACATAGGCATCCCAAATGGGCCTGCCGAAGATAGTACCCGGGGTTTACTGAAGGCCCAAATACCCGAAGAATAAGAAGATTCGGGAGCCCAAGATATATTAAGGAAAGTTAGAGTTGTAATAGGAAGTGTTATTTGTAAATCTGGCGGGATGAGTTGGAAACCGTCCCGAACTCTGTAACTTGTACAAAACGAGGGGGAGTCGAGGGACGAAGAGGCAATCGAATCATTGTTACAAACCCTAGTTTTCATAATCGTCGAGTACTTTTCGGCTGAAACCTTCGAGATCTACTTGCCCTCTACTTCTAACTAAACCCTAGCCTACAATCCATAGGCATTGACAAGTTGATACCTTGTCACATGGTCATAAGGACTAGGTAACTATGTATCAAAAGCTTATAGCAAATAACTTAATGACGAGATCTTATGCTACGCTTAATTGGGTGTGTCCATTACATCATTCATACAATGATATAACCTTGTTATTAATAACATCCAATGTTCATGATTATGAAACTAATCATCCATTAATCAACAAGCTAGTTTAAGAGGCATACTAGGGACTTCTTTGTTTGTCTACATATCACACATGTACTAATGTTTCGGTTAATACAATTATAGCATGATATATAAACATTTATCATAAACATAAAGATATAAATAATAACCACTTTATTATTGCCTCTAGGGCATATCTCCTTCAGATTAACCACTTGGCAGCACATAAACGAACGATCTAACAAGGGATAAAGATCACTCAACCGTTGCTTGCACTAGGAGGAGAAGCAAACCAACTTGTTAACATACACATGGAGAGGGGGCCACCTGCAAGCAGCATAGTCACAGAATACAGGGCATGTGTTGTCGATACCACAGCAGCAGCCCAACTGTATATAAACAACAACCCAGCTGCACCAGCAGCCTTTCTAGCACACACAACTTTCCCAGCCGAACCCTATATCCATTCCAACAGAAAAAGCAGTTCTAACAGCTCTCCTAGTACAAGCACATGTCCCAGCAGAGGCAGATCATCAATCAGTTCATCAAGAACTGCAAAGAATATATAGACACACCCAGAGAAATAAACCCCACAGCTAACCATGGATATTTAGATCAACGGGAAGCAGATCCAGCAGTAAGGAGGAGAAGGCCAGTCACATGATGTAGAGTGTAGAAGACCAAGCATCAACAAGCCCAAGCTATGGAGTGCAGCAGGTAGAATACAACGTTTAAATAAGTAGGTCATACAATATCTGTTCTTGCATAGACATTTTCGGGGAAAATAAAAGTAGTATACACAGTAAACCATCTAAATACCTTCAACTAGGTTTTAACCTAGGAGGACAGAGAGATGGATTTTCTCTCAGATCTGCATAGTGGTGCTATGCAATATTCATCACAGAGAATCATATAAACCATAAATAGTATCTGTTCTTATCCAAGATTTTGCCTCAGCCTTTGCATCATAGGCAGGGTCAAGAGGATCCAGCATTGGATCTGTTCTTATCAGTTTATATCTAAAAATAGGGGACATCAAGATCCAACTGTAAAATCCAACATTGGAAAAATCATCTCTTGGTTATTATTGAGCAACCAGATCATATTCCAGAATCTACAAAAGCATCCCTTGTGCACTACAACACAATTCTGTCCAGAATCATATATACATATTCTTTAGCCATTATCATAAGCAAACAGTTAATAATCAACATATTATAGAAATCTACTTAGGGTCCAGGAAAACAATCCCAGGCTAACCAAGTAGTACCATAATCGCAGCATAGCACTGTAAGCATGCATATGAGCTCAAAATCAAACTACCAGGCCAATCATCAAGTAAATTGTCCTTTTGTAGCAACAATATCTGTATCTTATTGTCCGCACTCATATATGAGTTAAATAGGGTACCACACTATCACAACAATCTCAAGTTAAAGATTAAGCCACACATAGCACAAGCCAGTGAGCAATTAAATCAGAGCATGGTCAGTCCCGAACCACACCTCACAGAAAGCTATAACACATGCCGGGATGATTCATATTGAGGCCTTGGATCAAGCACAAGACACTAGATGATCTAACAGTAATATCATTTGAGGATCAACATCAACATACAGCAATTGGGCCAAGCACACATACAATTTTGGCCAACAAATCCATAGCCATATAGAATACCGAGAGAGAGAGAGAGAAAGAGGGTATAAGTAGCTCACAGTGTTATAGAGGAGTAGTCGTAGCGGTTGACGCCGGGGTTGCGTCGGCGACGCCGTCCTGCCGGCGTCGAGGTCGAGGATTCAGTGAGGACAGCGATAGCACCACCAGTACACCGACGCCAAGGTTGCGTTTGTAGCGCTGTCCATCGGTGTCGAGCACAACAGCTCACAGCCACATCACAGCATCACCATGAGCACCCATCACCAAACCGCCACCAATCACCTTCACCACAACACCATCCACACCAGCACCACCTCACCAGTTCATCGTCATCACAGCCGCATGATACGCGTACAACACGCGTCCGTTGGGAACCCCAAGAGGAAGGTGTGATGCGTACAGCGGCAAGTTTTCCCTCAGTAAGAAACCAAGGTTTATCGAACCAGTAGGAGCCAAGAAGCACGTTGAAGGTTGATGGTGGCGAGATGTAGTGCGGCGCAACACCAGGGATTCCGGCGCCAACGTGGAACCTGCACAACACAACCAAAGTACTTTGCCCCAACGAAACAGTGAGGTTGTCAATCTCACCGGCTTGCTGTAACAAAGGATTAGATGTATAGTGTGGATGATTATTGTTTGCAGAGAACAGTAGAACAAGTATTGCAGTAGTTTGTATTTCAGATGTAAAGAATGGACCAGGGTCCACAGTTCACTAGAGGTGTCTCCCCCATAAGATAAATAGCATGTTGGGTGAACAAATTACAGTTGGGCAATTGACAAATAGAGAGGGCATGACCATGCACATACATGATATGATGAGTATAGTGAGATTTAATTGGGCATTACGACAAAGTACATAGACCGCTATCCAGCATGCATCTATGCCTAAAAAGTCCACCTTCAGGTTATCATCCGAACCCCTTCCAGTATTAAGTTGAAAACAACAGACAATTGCATTAAGTATGGTGCGTAATGTAATCAATAACTACATCCTCGGACATAGCATCAATGTTTTATCCCTAGTGGCAACAGTACATCCATAACCTTAGAGGTTTCTGTCACTCCCCCAGATTCACGGAGACATGAACCCACTATCGAGCATAAATACCCCCTCTTGAAGTTACTAGCGAAAACTTGGCCAGAGCCTCTACTAATAACGGAGAGCATGCAAGATCATAAACAACACATAGATATAAATTGATAATCAACATAACATAGTATTCTCTATCCATCGGATCCCAACAAACACAACATATAGCATTACAGATAGATGATCTTGATCATGTTCGGCAGCTCACAAGACCCGACAATGAAGCACATAAGGAGAAGACAACCATCTAGCTACTGCTATGGACCCATAGTCCAGGGGTAGACTACTCACTCATCACTCCGGAGGCGACCATGGCGGCGTAGAGTCCTCCGGGAGATGAATCCCCTCTCCGGCAGGGTGCCGGAGGCGATCTCCTGAATCCCCCGAGATGGGATTGGCGGCGGCGGCGTCTCTGGAAGGTTTTCCGTATCGTGGCTCTCGGTACTGGGGGTTTCGCGACGAAGGCTATTTGTAGGCGGAAGGGCAGGTCAAGGGGCGTCACGAGGGGCCCACACAGTAGGTCGGCGCGGCCAGGGCTTGGGCCGCGCCGCCCTAGTGTGTCGCCGCCTCGTGGCCCCACTTCGTTAGCTCTCCGGTCTTCTGGAAGCTTCGTGTGAAAATAGGCCCCTGGGCGTTGATTTCGTCCAATTCCGAGAATATTTCCTTACTAGGATTTCTGAAACCAAAAACAGCAGAAAACAGCAACTGGCTCTTCCGCATCTCGTTAATAGGTTAGTTCCAGAAAATGCATAAATATGACATAAAGTATGCATAAAACATGTAGATATCATCAATAATGTGGCATGGAACATAAGAAATTATCGATACGTCGGAGACGTATCAGCATCCCCAAGCTTAGTTTCTGCTCGTCCCGAGCAGGTAAACGATAACAAAGATAATTTCTGGAGTGACATGCCATCATAACCTTGATCATACTGTTGTAAGCATATGTAATGAATGCAGCGATCCAAACAATGTAAATGACATGAGTAAACAAATGAATCATATAGCAAAGACTTTTCATGAATAGTACTTCAAGACAAGCATCAATAAGTCTTGCATAAGAGTTAACTCATAAAGCAATAATTCAAAGTAAAGGTATTGAAGCAACATAAAGGAAGATTAAGTTTCAGCGGTTGCTTTCAACTTGTAACATGTATATCTCATGGATATTGTCAACATAAAGTAATATAACAAGTGCAATATGCAAGTATGTAGTAATCAATGCACAGTTCACACAAGTGTTTGCTTCTTGAGGTGGAGAGAGATAGGTGAGCTGACTCAACAATAAAAGTAAAAGAAAGGTCCTTCAAAGAGGGAAGCATCGATTGCTATATTTGTGCTAGAGCTTTGGTTTTGAAAACAAGAAACAATTTTGTCAACGGTAGTAATAAAGCATTTGTGTTATGTAAATTATATCTTACAAGTTGCAAGCCTCATGCATAGTATACTAATAGTGCTCGCACCTTGTCCTAATTAGCTCGGATTATCGGGATTATTATCGCAATGCACATGTTTCAACCAAGTGTCACAAAGGGGTACCTCTATGCCGCCTGTACAAAGGTCTAAGGAGAAAGCTCGCATTGGATTTCTCGCTATTGATTATTCTCAACTTAGACATCCATACCGGGACAACATAGACAACAGATAATGGACTCCTCTTTAATGCATAAGCATGTAGCAACAATTAATTTTCTCATATGAGATTGAGGATATATGTCCAAAACTGAAACTTCCACCATGATTCATGGCTTTAGTTAGCGGCCCAATGTTCTTCTCTAACAATATGCATGCTCTAACCATTAAATGAGTGGTAAATCTCCCTTACTTCAGACAAGACGGACATGCATAGCAACTCACATGATATTCAACAAAGAGTAGTTGATGGCGTCCCCAGGAACATGGTTATCGCTCAACAAGCAACTTAATAAGAGATAAAGTGCATAAGTACATATTCAATACCACAATAGTTTTTAGGCTATTTGTCCCATGAGCTATATATTGTAAAGGTAGAGGATAGAAATTTTAAAGGTAGCACTCAAGCAATTTACTTTCGAATGGCGGAGAAATACCATGTAGTAGGTAGGTATGGTGGACACAAATGGCATAGTGGTTGGCTCAAGGATTTTGGATGCATGAGAAGTATTCCCTCTCGATACAAGGTTTAGGCTAGCAAGGTTATTTGAAACAAACACAAGGATGAAGCGGTGCAGCAAAACTCACATAAAAGACATATTGTAAACATTATAAGACTCTACACCGTCTTCCTTGTTGTTCAAACTCAATACTAGAAATTATCTAGACTTTAGAGAGACCAATTATGCAAACCAAATTTTAGCATGCTCTATGTATTTCTTCATTAATAGGTGCAAAGTATATGATGCAAGAGCTTAAACATGAGCACAACAATTGCCAAGTATCACATTATCCAAGACATTATAGCAATTACTACATGTATCATTTTCCAATTCCAACCATATAACAATTTAACGAAGAAGAAACTTCGCCATGAATATTATGAGTAAAGCCTAATGACATATTTGTCCATATGCAACAGCGGAGCGTGTCTCTCTCCCACACAAAGAATGCTAGTATCCATTTTATTCAAACAAAACAAAAACAAAAACAAACCGACGCTCCAAGCAAAGCACATAAGATGTGATGGAATAAAAATATAGTTTCAGGGGAGGGACCTGATAATGTTGTCGATGAAGAAGGGGATGCCTTGGGCATCCCCAAGCTTAGACGCTTGAGTCTTCTTGATATATGCAGGGGTGAACCACCGGGGCATCCCCAAGCTTAGAGCTTTCACTCTCCTTGATCATGTTGTATCATCTCCCTCTCTTGATCCTTGAAAACTTCCTCCACACCAAACTCAAAACAACTCATTAGAGAGTTAGTGCACAATCAAAATATACATGTTCAGAGGTGACATAATCATTCTTAACACTTCTGGACATTGCACAAAGCTACTGAAAGTCAATGGAATCGAAAAATCCATCAAGCATATCAAAACAGGCAATGCGAAATAAAAGGCAGAATCTGTCAAAACAGAACAGTTCGTAAAGACGAATTTTATTGAGGCACCAGACTTGCTCAAATGAAAATGCTCAAATTGAATGAAAGTTGCGTACATATCTGTGGATCACTCACATAAATTGGCATAATTTTCTGAGTTACCTACAGAGAATTAGGCCCAGATTCGTGACAGCAAAGAAATCTGTTTCTGCGCAGTAATTCAAATCTAGTATGAACCTTACTATCAACGACTTTACTTGGCACAACTATGCAGAAAAATAAGATAAGGAGAGGTTGCTACAGTAGTAAACAACTTCCAAGACTCAAATATAAAATAAAATTACTGTAGTGAAAACATGGGTTGTCTCCCATAAGCGCTTTTCTTTAACGCCTTTCAGCTAGGCGCAGAAAGTGTATATCAAGTATTATCAGGAGGTAAAGCATCAACATTGGTGTTGGGAGTTTTCTCAACTATGCATTTTATCTTATCTATGTGAGTTTCAGAGGCTCCCTTTTCATTATTCTTGGGTTTGCTATCTTCGTCAAACAAATTTTCAGGTACAAGCCAACCATAATTATTTTCTAGAGCGTCACTCATTCCTAGGAGCTTACAAGGTATTGTTGTCTTAATCTCCCCACCATCATTAATATTATTAGTGTACCTTACTCTCTCCATGTCCATCTTTTCAAGGATACTAACAAAATTGGTATAAGAACCAAGCATTTTATATTTAATAAAGACCTTTCTAGCCTCTCTTGCTACACCACCAAATTCTTTAAGAAGGGTTTCTAAAACAAAATCTTTCTTTTCCCCTTCTTCCATATCACCGAGTGTAAGAAACATGTGTTGGATTATAGGATTGAGATTAACAAATTTAGTTTCCAACATGCGAACTAAAGAAGCAGCAGCAATTTCATAAGTAGGAGCAAGTTCTACCAAGTGTCTATCTTCAAAATCTTCAACGGTACTAACATGATTGAAAAATTCTTCTATATTATTTCTCCCAATTATAGACCCACGTCCCACCGGTATGTCTTTTAGGGTGAACTTAGGAGGAAACATGATGAAATAAACTAAAGCAAATGCAAGTAACTAATTTTTTTGTGTTTTTGATATAGAGTATGCAAACAAGACAGTAAATAAAGTAAAGCTAGCAACTAATTTTTTTGTGTTTTGATTTAGTGCAGCAAACAAAGTAGTAAATAAAATAAAGCAAGACAAAAACAAAGTAAAGAGATTGCGATGTGGAGACTCCCCTTGCAGCGTGTCTTGATCTCCCCGGCAACGGCGCCAGAAAAAGAGCTTGATACGCGTACAACACGCGTCCGTTGGGAACCCCAAGAGGAAGGTGTGATGCGTACAGCTTCAAGTTTTCCCTCAGTAAGAAACCAAGGTTTATCGAACCAGTAGGAGCCAAGAAGCACGTTGAAGGTTGATGGCGGCGAGATGTAGTGCGGCGCAACACCAGGGATTCCGGCGCCAACGTGGAACCTGCACAACACAACCAAAGTACTTTGCCCCAACGAAACAGTGAGGTTGTCAATCTCACCGGCTTGCTGTAACAAAGGATTAGATGTATAGTGTGGATGATGATTGTTTGCAGAGAACAGTAGAACAAGTATAGCAGTAGTTTGTATTTCAGATGTAAAGAATGGACCGGGGTCCACAGTTCACTAGAGGTGTCTCTCCCATAAGATAAATAGCATGTTGGGTGAACAAATTACAGTTGGGAAATTGACAAATAGAGAGGGCATGACCATGCACATACATGATATGATGAGTATAGTGAGATTTAATTGGGCATTACGACAAAGTACATAGACCTCTATCTAGCATGCATCTATGCCTAAAAAGTCCACCTTCAGGTTATCATCCGAACCCCTTCCAGTATTAAGTTGAAAACAACAGACAATTGCATTAAGTATGGTGCGTAATGTAATCAATAACTACATCCTCGGACATAGCATCAATGTTTTATCCCTAGTGGCAACAGTACATCCATAACCTTAGAGGTTTCTGTCACTCCCCCAGATTCACGGAGACATGAACCCACTATCGAGCATAAATACCCCCTCTTGGAGTTACTAGCAAAAACTTGGCCAGAGCCTCTACTAATAACGGAGAGCATGCAAGATCATAAACAACACATAGATATAAATTGATAATCAACATAACATAGTATTCTCTATCCATCGGATCCCAACAAACACAACATATAGCATTACAGATAGATGATCTTGATTATGTTCGGCAGCTCACAAGACCCGACAATGAAGCACATAAGGAGAAGACAACCATCTAGCTACTGCTATGGACCCATAGTCCAGGGGTAGACTACTCACTCATCACTCCGGAGGCGACCATGGCGGCGTAGAGTCCTCCGGGAGATGAATCCCCTCTCCGGCAGGGTGCCGGAGGCGATCTCCTGAATCCCCCGAGATGGGATTGGCGGCGGCGGCGTCTCTGGAAGGTTTTCCGTATCGTGGCTCTCGGTACTGGGGGTTTCGCGACGAAGGCTATTTGTAGGCGGAAGGGCACGTCAAGGGGCGTCACGAGGGGCCCACACAGTAGGTCGGCACGGCCAGGGCTTGGGCCGCGCCGCCCTAGTGTGTCGCCGCCTCGTGGCCCCACCTCGTTAGCTCTCCGGTCTTCTGGAAGCTTCCTGTGAAAATAGGCCCCTGGGCGTTAATTTCGTCCAATTCCGAGAATATTTCCTTACTAGGATTTCTGAAACCAAAAACAGCTGAAAACAGCAACTGGCTCTTCGGCATCTCGTTAATAGGTTAGTTCCAGAAAATGCATAAATATGACATAAAGTATGCATAAAACATGTAGATATTATCAATAATGTGGCATGGAACATAAGAAATTATCGATACGTCGGAGACGTATCACCGCACAGGCAGCAGCATCACCCACGACGCTATGAGCCGGATCTCGGGAATGCGTGAGCAGTGGGTGGTGCTGGAGCAGCACGCTGGGCGCCTGGGTTGCAGCAACTGCTACCGTCCTGCAGGCGTCAAGTAGAAATCGTGGAACATGGAGAGAAGTCCGTGCTCGTCGTCGAGAAGCAGCCGGGAACATCAGCCGGAGCCCGTCGGCGACCTAGCCAGGATGGGCTAGGGTTACGTGGCCGCGCGCATGGCGGGACTAGGGAGCGTCGTGGCGGCGTCTGTTGAAGGAGAAGTCGATGGCGGAGCCACTCCGGCAGACGTCAACACCAGGTGAGGCCGGCGGCTGTCGAATCGGCCGGTCACCGCGAGGTTCCCGGGGTAGTGGGCGAGCGACCGAGGCCAGGGGAGCAAATCGAACAGGGTGGTCTCGTAGAGCTCGTACAGGCGAGCAAAAGCCCTATCACGCCGGCGCTGGAGAGGGCCGGAGGCGGCGAGGAGAAAATGGCGGCGCGGCGGAGCCTGGTGGTCGCGAGAGAGGATGGTGGGGGACGAGTGCGTGCGTGTGAGAGGGATGAACGAGCGAGGGGTCGGGTCTTGCCGAGCTTGACCAGACCGACTCGATCGGACCCGGTTGGCTGGGCCATTGGGCCAGCCCAATTTACCATTGGGTCTATTCTTTTTAGAAAAAAAACTTTTAAACATTTAAGTAAATAAAAAGAAAACAATAAATAGAAGTGAATATCAGAAAATGACATCTATAAATAAAAATTATAGAAATACAAATATTTTAAAATTAAAAGAACAATAATATGAATGATCCTCTAAATTTTAGAAGACCAATTTTAAATCTTAAACTATTAAGACCTAAATACTAAAAAAAATATAATTTTCTTGTTCTATTTTTCACATCAAGAAAATAATAAATATTACTTGTATTAAAATTTCATATAATACAACAATTGTTTCTTTATGGTTATGTTTAATCATATGAAAATCCTAATTCCCTATTGGATGAAATCACAACCTTGTCATTTTATGTGGAACCCTAAAACCCTAAATTCATTTAGGAACCCTAGTTCCTTTAATTTATTTGTGAACCCTAATTACCCCTAAACCTAAACCCTAGATTATGGTATATGGTCTTGTTACCCTTTTTACATTCATAGATCCATAGTAGCAACTAAATACTTGTCATGTCTTCATAAAATAATAGAGACCTATCCCTAATAAATTGGTATTTCATGTTTCCATCCAGATCAAACCTAGATGATCAAATAGGATTAACCAAATCTAAGCCCTAGTTCCTATTCCCAAGGTCATCATCCTTAATTGACCATCTTTAGAATCAAACCAATTTGATCAACTCTAATAGCAACAATGCTTAATAATTTGCAACATTTACCATACTCATTTAACCTTAATAGTGTTAGGTGTTTATAAATCATCCTATTTTGGAACAACCATTCATTACCTAGTGGATCCAATAGGAAACCCTAATACCTATAAACCCTAATTGAATTACTTCTTATTACTTAAGAAGTATGTTCTTCAAAAGTAATTCTTTTGAAGTAAATAGGGAGTAGCCATCAAACCTGCTTAATAGGATCTATAAACCCTAGCCAGCTATCACCAGCAAGGTATATCAACCTTGATAACACCTATGTATAATGATTTTCTTAGATGTGCGTCACTAAAACCATATGATTCCTAGCTATTGATGAATCCAACACTGTTGGGATCCATCTAATCCATACTCCAGAAACTAGTTTAGAACCATAGTAAACCATAGAACTCCACAACCATAATTATCATACTTGTTCTTCATTAAAGAACATGTTCTTCAAAAGTTATTATTTTGAAGTATTTATTAAGTAATCATCAACCATGCACTACAGGACTTAGAATTGACAACTGATCTTTATTTATTTTACAACTACTA
This sequence comes from Lolium perenne, assembly GCF_019359855.2. Classification (NCBI taxonomy): domain Eukaryota; kingdom Viridiplantae; phylum Streptophyta; class Magnoliopsida; order Poales; family Poaceae; genus Lolium; species Lolium perenne. The sequence goes on from NC_067247.2 coordinate 89,459,142, forward strand.
TGCCTTGGTGTGTATGATTGTTACTATGCATTTTACCACTTGCTTATGATTCTAAAACAACACAAATCTGAATAAGAACCTTGATTGTGAATCACTCTAAAAGTGAAACACACACTGAACTAATCAGTACAACTCACTACTCCTAAATCATCGGGGTTAGGACACACTTAGAACGATTGCATCTCATCTTATGCATTATTGCATCCTTGCCAATCTTTTAAACATCGTCCTTACCGGACGATGATGATATTTCAGAATTTGGAGTTATTGCGTATCGAAGACCTTGCCTGCATAATCTTGCAGTCAAGAAAGGCAAGTTCATCGCTTGCGCATGTCATTCGAGTATTTTTATCAAATTACTTGCAAAGTACTATGTTTATCACTATTGCATAAAAACCAAAACCACTATTTTCATAACTATGAATATGACTATGTGGTGGGCAATGGAACCATGGATTGTGTTGATATGGTGGAGGTTCCATTGCAAGGGTTTATATCCATCTAGGATTAAACAACAAATGTCGCCAGTGATTCTTGTGTCGTAATACCCGTGTTAACCATAAGATCTGGAGTGGTACGGACTAGTCAATCGTATTTCCACCTCTTGTACATCAACGGATGCGCTTACCGTAGCGGTTGTATCTTGCGGAGCAATTGGTGGGTGGGGAGCCCCTTCTAATTCCCCACGGTATTGCTGTTGCATACCGTAGCGGTTGCTGCTTGCGGAACAATTGGTGGGTGGGGATCCCCTTCTAATTCCCCACGGTAATGTGGTCTATGATGGGTTGCAGCTACCGGCGAAGGAGTTTGGTTAACGAGTCCCAGACTGTCGTCGTGGTCGGGGTCCGTCCTTAAGTGGTTTAAGTGGACCGTCGAGGACCCAGGGTCGGGGCATGCAACAAAGGGTGGGTGTGCGAGGTAGCGGAGGAATATGATTGGCTATGACCTTATACCGGGCCTCACACCAAAGGAAGTGTGGACGGGGTGTACGCCCGGTTGGCACCAAGGTTAAGATCTCTTATGGGTAAAGCAACACACCTCTGCAGAGTGTAATGAATCGTGACCTGTCACTCCCTGTTCCGGGATTTGGAACTGCGAACGCTGCCGGAAAGGAACTCCATGAAGTTCTAGTAAACCGGTGAAGGCTGACGGACATAGTTCTTCTGAATAAAAGCAACCTTTTGAAGAAATGATTATGAAAACCTGCATTGGTATTAGACTTTCTGGTCTAATGCTGTAGCTAGTGCATTAAACACCTCTTTCCTATAATGAACTTGTTGAGTACGCTCGTACTCATCCCACTCTTAAATCCCCTGCTTAGATATGGAGGCATCGAAGGAGGATATACAGTGCAACACGAAGGCCAAGGAGTCAACAACTACTTCAAGAAACAGGACCCTGCCAGAGGAGTCAGATACCACATCCAGCAAGGAGAAAACCTAGATTAGCAATAGAAAGGAACTAGCTTCCTAAACCTAGCTCATATTTAGCTAGAATCTATTCATAGACCTATAGCTAGTCAAATACTGTACAAATAGAGTTCGTGATAGGATTAGACTACGAGTCGTTCTTCTGGAGTTTATTTGCAGTTTTACCTCATTGTAAAGTAGGAGGCTGTGATGATCTTATGTAACAGAGTCAGTGTTGCAATTCTATAGACATGCCTTGGACCCGCATATGTTTCTGTTGTACCACTCTGAGCGATATAATGCTAGTGGAATGGTGTTTCATTGGTGTTATATCAGACTTGCATACTACACCATGCAGTGGTATGCCGGGTCACCACAGTTGGTATCAGAGCAAATGCTTTGACCCTAGGATTAAAACCCTTTAAAGGAGACCTATAGGATTGGTAGTGTCTATAGGAAGTTGTTTTAGATAAACCAAATAATTCTTATGACTTGAGATGGATATTCACTTGAGAATAATCTTGACACACTTGAGTCAACATTTCCTACCTATCTTTCCTAAGTAAAGTTAGTTAGCTAATCCCAAACATGTAGTACACTATTAAGTCCTTAAAACAATAAAGATGAGTAGATCACAGTTGGTATACAATACATGGTAGTCCAAAGAGAGGATACAACCATAAGTAAGATATCCTATTGGAAGATGTGTACCAACACCTGTTACAGTTAAGTAAGAATTATCCAGACCTGTAATAGAAGTAATATCAAGTGATAAAGATAATTAAGATATCCTAATAGAAGATGTAGACCAAGTTAAGTAATGAGTAAGTAAAATTATCTAGTCATGTGAAACAGTTGATAGTAAGTGATAATTATGAGTTATATGAGGTAGTATAGACCATGATGAGTCAATCATGGGAGGTAAGGAAGAGAGATAGGAATAAAATATGCCTAGTTACATGGTAGAGATAGAAATCATATATGATTCACCTGAGAATCGTTATGTGATGGACTAGAATATCATAAATACTTAGGAGGAGTTTGATAAGAAGTTAGACGCGAAACAATAGAGTAAGATTTGTGTTCCAAAACCATGGGAACTGTGTCAAGTACATCAGAACCCTAGTTATATGGTAAGAACATATGGAAGTATATGAGCTATATTTCCATAGTTATGTGTTTAGTGTAGTAATGTTAGAACCTAGACATATCATGTGAGATAGTCCTCAATAAAATGAAAGTTAAGTAGTACTTCCAAAGGAAATTAGGTTAACCTTAACCATCCCAAACCACTTTTATTCAAGTTTACCTCATTGCAAATGTGCAATTAAGGTAAAGGTTGGAACAAATAGCAAACTTCCATATATAAGTACTAAGTATCACGATATAAACCTATCTTATGTGGTGTTTTATACTACACATCTCAGCCTGATGTTTAGAGATGTCTTACTCAAATATTATATTCAGGCCTATGATGGTGTGTATTAAAAGCACAAAGCTGGATTTTCTTGGATCTTATTGGATTTTCATTGTTTGACTAGATCCATACATGAAGTTTGACGTTGATACGCAAATGCATGTTGCAATATCAAGTCCTTACTTGGTGCTATAGATCTAGAGGGTAATGGTAAACGTGTGAGGAAGTGACGAATTCTAGAAGATTCCGAAGACAAGATGAAATTGCATTAGAAAAAGGAAGTAAAGTTGTGGGAAGCAACCACAATCTTTGGAAGGAAGTACCAATCAAAACTCATGCTTAGCCTCAACAGAGGAGTACTTTAGTACATAAGAAGCATGAAGGTGAGAAATATGATGACTATGGAGTAGTAGAAGTAGAACCATAGTCATTATGGAAGAGGGAATGCATGGGAAATCACTTAGGATACTATATTCATAGTGTCAGCTAGTGGTTTTCTTGCAACAATAAACCCTCGAAAAAGGAAGATGATTTTTGAAACCATAGCAGATATAAGAAGACCATAGTTGATATCATAAGACCACAATTGATATAGGATCAATACTGCGAGATAAAGTAGAAGATGTCTCGTCCAGTTGATAAGAACCTATAATAGAATCCATTTTTAGATAACAAATAGCCACAATTGGTATCAAGTAGTCCACCATTGGATTATTTGTACCAAGAAGTGGTGAACAAATAAAACCTTATTAACCAAATAATTATGACCTATAAAACATTCAGTCGAAGGATTCATGTTGGATGTCCACAATTGAGTGGATACACCACAAACATTCTTCGTGAGACTTTTAGGAAAGTATAAACCATAAGTTAGAACCAGACCAATATTCTAATCATAAGTCCAATGGTTGGAAAAAAAGGAGTTGAAGACCATAAGAAAACTCAAAGGGGTAGAGTAAAGATTGAGATAGATGTACAATAACTCAATACTTTAAGCTTGATAGAAGCAGAAGGTCTGAACTGAGAGGAAGTTCAATCTTATTTTCATAAGATTGTTGAACACTACTTTCAGAAGGATGTCAGACCAGAAGTCGAGGTTCATACCTCGAGGAAGTAATAATTGGACTATAACTTGAGAAAGTGATTAATATTTACTCAGAAGTACGAAGCTCAAGTCAGCTAAGTTTAATGAAGTTGGACAAAGAAGATACCGTAGACCAAATACAGCTCAAGAAGGCCAAAGACCGAAGGAGATTGACTATACCAAAACTAAAGTCTATTTAAAAGATTCCTTTCATGGAACCTAGATGACCCAAAATAGTTATAGGTATCAACTATAAACCATGATTGGATGGACTAAATGAATCTAATCCATTCTTAGAGAAATAAACCATCATGATCATTTCCATGGTCAGTACCTTACCAAGTACCATTAATGCACTTTTGGTAGTAAGGGAAAAACAAAGACCTATTTATCAATTAGGAGTTTGTTATCAAATTAGTCCTCAGTTAACACAATCATCACCAGAAGAAGTCCCAATCATTGAATCTTAAATGGGAAAGGAAACAATATTATAATATTGAAAGAAAACATGGAATTGAAGTAAGAAGCCATGATTCAGAGACAAACCCTAATGGATTCCAGGAAGAATCTGGACAAGGGATATATTCAATGATATCCAGTAAGATCACTACGGAGTTCGAGAAAAGTTTAAGTCTGCATAAGTCAGAACCACACTCCGGAAATGTGAGAGAGTTCAAACTTCGAGGACGAAGTTTAGTTTAAGGGGTAGAGACTGTAATATCCCAGGTAATGGGGTTACAAAAATAGAGGAAACAGATGTGTGCATTGCATTCATGCATAGAAAATCTGGGGAATTTTCGCGCTTTTATTTAAAACTATCAAAGTGATCGAGGTTTCTCTCGCATCGGTGTAATTGAGTTAGTCATCGATGTGAGTGCGACAAATTTCGACATGACCTTTGTAAATTCTTGTGTTTTTGGGAGAACATTTTGAATTCAAATTCAAATATGAAGGACATAAATTCGAATAAGAATTTGAATTGGAATTTGGAATTTAAACAAGTATATAATATAATATGTAAAAGTAAACACATTTGATAATTCCAAATGAATAAGTAATTTAAACTTTATTACAAATAACATTATCCAATAAAGTTACAAGTTAAAAAAAAGAAATAAAACAAAACAAAAAGAATAATAAGAATTCCTAAACTAAAGCTTGATCTCAAACTTCTGATTCTTCTCTACCTGCAAAACAAACAGCAAAGAAAAAGGAAATGGTTGGGTGAATATTAAAATGTTGCCACCATCCATGATGAGGCATTTTAATGTTGGAAACTAGCTAATGGGAGTCAAGAACTAATCTTGATCCCCAAATAGTGATTAGAGGGAGAAATATTTTTCTTAGGCAATAACAGGGATAAATAGAATACACTGGGATCAGGAGAGGCAACACTGATCATGAAACAACAATGAGTAATTGTAATTCAAGGCAACACAAGGGACTAGAGGAAGCACTAGATCCAATTGATCTTTAGGCAACAAGGCAGCAATATTAAGTCCCTCTAATCTAGCTAGAATCTTCTAAAAGCCCACAAAGTTATTTATTTGAATCATTATTGACATGGAGAAGTCAATATGATTCTAATCCATTTATTTGAAGCCACTTGCTAATTAAGCAAAGTCTTAATTAACATAATAGTCACACTGGATTTATTTAGCTCACATAATATTAGCCAATAAAGATTAACCACTTGGCAGCACATAAACGAATGATCTAACAAGGGATAAAGATCACTCAACCGTTGCTTGCACTAGGAGGAGAAGCAAACCAACTTGTTAACATACACATGGAGAGGGGGCCACCTGCAAGCAGCACAGTCACAGAATACAGGGCATGTGTTGTCGATACCACAGCAGCAGCCCAACTGTATATAAACAACAACCCAGCTGCACCAGCAGCCTTTCTAGCACACACAACTTTCCCAGCCGAACCCTATATCCATTCCAACAGAAAAAGCAGTTCTAACAGCTCTCCTAGTACAAGCACATGTCCCAGCAGAGGCAGATCATCAATCAGTTCATCAAGAACTGCAAAGAATATATAGACACACCCAGAGAAATAAACCCCACAGCTAACCATGGATATTTAGATCAACGGGAAGCAGATTCAGCAGTAAGGAGGAGAAGGCCAGTCACATGATGTAGAGTGTAGAAGACCAAGCATCAACAAGCCCAAGCTATGGAGTGCAACAGGTAGAAAACAACGTTTAAATAAGTAGATCATACAATATCTGTTCTTGCATAGACATTTTTGGGGGAAATAAAAGTAGTATACACAGTAAACCATCTAAATACCTTCAACTAGGTTTTAACCTAGGAGGACAGAGAGATGGATTTTCTCTCAGATCTGCATAGTGGTGCTATGCAATATTCATCACAGAGAATCATATAAACCATAAATAGTATCTGTTTTTATCCAAGATTTTGCCTCAGCCTTTGCATCATAGGCAGGGTCAAGAGGATCCAGCATTGGATCTGTTCTTATCAGTTTATATCTAAAAATAGGGGACATCAAGATCCAACTGTAAAATCCAACATTGGAAAAATCATCTCTTGGTTATTATTGAGCAACCAGATCATATTCCAGAATCTACAAAAGCATCCCTTGTGCACTACAGCACAATTCTGTCCAGAATCATATATACATATTCTTTAGCCATTATCATAAGAAAACAGTTAATAATCAACATATTACAGAAATCTACTTAGGGTCCAGGAAAACAATCCCAGGCCAACCAAGTAGTACCATAATCGCAGCATAGCACTGTAAGCATGCATATGAGCTCAAAATCAAACTACCAGGCCAATCATCAAGTAAATTGTCCTTTTGTAGCAACAATATCTGTATCTTATTGTCTGCACTCATATATGAGTTAAATAGGGTGATGGCGTGTAACTCACACGTTCGTTGGGAACCCCAAGAGGAAGGTATGATGCGCACAGCAGCAAGTTTTCCCTCAGAAAGAAACCAAGGTTTATCGAACCAGGAGGAGCCAAGAAGCACGTTGAAGGTTGATGGCGGCGGGATGTAGTGCGGCGCAACACCAGGGATTCCGGCGCCAACGTGGAACCTGCATAACACAACCAAATTACTTTGCCCCAACGAAACAGTGAGGTTGTCAATCTCACCGGCTTGCTGTAACAAAGGATTAACCGTATTGTGTGGAAGATGATTGTTTGCAGAAAACAGTAAAACAGTATTGCAGTAGATTGTATTTCAGTAAAGAGAATTGGACCGGGGTCCACAGTTCACTAGAGGTGTCTCTCCCATAAGACAAACAGCATGTTGGGTGAACAAATTACAGTTGGGCAATTGACAAATAAAGAGAGCATGACCATGCACATACATATCATGATGAGTATAGTGAGATTTAATTGGGCATTATGACAAAGTACATAGACCGCCATCCAACTGCATCTATGCCTAAAAAGTCCACCTTCAGGTTATCATCCGAACCCCTTCCAGTATTAAGTTGCAAAGCAACAGACAATTGCATTAAGTATGGTGCGTAATGTAATCAACAACTACATCCTTAGACATAGCATCAATGTTTTATCCCTAGTGGCAACAGCACAACACAACCTTAAAACTTTCACACTTGTCCCAGTGTCAATGCAGGCATGAACCCACTATCGAGCATAAATACTCCCTCTTGGAGTTACAAGCATCTACTTGGCCAGAGCATCTACTAGTAACGGAGAGCATGCAAGATCATAAACAACACATAGATATAACTTTGATAATCAACATAACAAGTATTCTCTATTCATCGGATCCCAACAAACGCAACATATAGAATTACAGATAGATGATCTTGATCATGTTAGGCAGCTCACAAGATCCGACAATGATAGCACAATGGGGAGAAGACAACCATCTAGCTACTGCTATGGACCCATAGTCCAGGGGTAGACTACTCACACATCACACCGGAGGCGACCATGGCGGCGTAGAGTCCTCCGGGAGATGATTCCCCTCTCCGGCAGGGTGCCGGAGGCGATCTCCTGGATCCCCCGAGATGGGATCGGCGTTGGCGGCGTCTCTGGAAGGTTTTCCGTATCGTGGCTCTCGGTACTGGGAGTTTCGTCACGGAGGCTTTAAGTAGGCGGAAGGGCAAGTCAGGAGGGGGCACAGGGGCCCCACACCATAGGCCGGCGCGGCCAAGGGGGCCGCGCCGCCTAGGGTTTGGGCACCCTGTGGCCCCACTTCGTTTCGTCTTCGGACTTCTGGAAGCTTCGTGGAAAAATAGGCCCCTGGGCGTTGATTTCGTCCAATTCCGAGAATATTTCCTTACTAGGATTTCTGAAACCAAAAACAGCAGAAAACAGCAACTGGCACTTCGGCATCTTGTTAATAGGTTAGTTCCAGAAAATGCACGAATATGACATAAAGTGTGCATAAAACATGTAGATAACATCAATAATGTGGCATGGAACATAAGAAATTATCGATACGTCGGAGACGTATCATAGGGTACCACACTATCACAGCAATCTCAAGTTAAAGATTAAGCCACACATAGCACAAGCCAGTGAGCAATTAAATCAGAGCATGGTCAACCCCGAACCACACCTCACAGAAAGCTATAACACATGCCGGGATGATTCATATTGAGGCCTTGGATCAAGCACAAGACACTAGATGATCTAACAGTAATATCATTTGAGGATCAACATCATCATACAGCAATTGGGCCAAGCACACATACAATTTTGGCCAACAAATCCATAGCCATATAGAATACCGAGAGAGAGAGAGAGAGAGGGAAAGAGGGTATAAGTAGCTCACAGTGTTATAGAGGAGTAGTCGTAGCGGTTGACGCCGGGGTTGCGTCGGCGACGCCGTCCTGCCGGCGTCGAGGTTGAGGATGCAGTGAGGACAGCGATAGCACCACCAGTACACCGACGCCAAGGTTGCGTTTGTAGCACTGTCCATCGGTGTCGAGCACAACAGCTCACAACCACATCACAGCATCACCATGAGCACCCATCACCAAACCGCCACCAATCACCTTCACCACAACACCATCCACACCAGCACCACCTCACCAGTTCATCGTCATCACAGCCGCACAGGCAGCACCATCACCCACGACGCTATGAGACGGAGCTCGGGAATGCGTGAGCAGTGGGTGGTGCTGGAGCAGCACGCTGGGCGCCTGGGTTGCAGCAACTGCTACCGTCCTGCAGGCGTCAAGTAGAAATCGTGGAACATGGAGAGAAGTCCGTGCTCGTCGTCGAGAAGCAGCCGGGAACATCAGCCGGAGCCCGTCGGCGACCTAGCCAGGATGGGCTAGGGTTACGTGGCCGCGCGCATGGCGGGACTAGGGAGCATCGTGGCGGCGTCTGTTGAAGGAGAAGTCGATGGCGGAGCCACTCCGGCAGACGTCAACACCAGGTGAGGCCGGCGGCTGTCAAATCGGTCGGTCACCGCGAGGTTCCCGGGGTAGTGGGCGAGCGACCGAGGCCAGGGGGAGCAAATCGAACAGGGTGGTCTCGTAGAGCTCGTACAGGCGAGCAAAAGCCCCATCACGCCGGCGCTGGAGAGGGCCGGAGGCGGCGAGGAGAAAATGGCGGCGCGGCGGAGCCTGGTGGTCGCGAGAGAGGATGGTGGGGGACGAGTGCGTGCGTGTGAGAGGGATGAACGAGCGAGGGGTCGGGTCTAGCCGAGCTTGACCAGACCGACTCGATCGGACCCGGTTGGCTGGGCCATTGGGCCAGCCCAATTTACCATTGGGTCTATTCTTTTTAGGAAAAAAAACCTTTTAAACATTTAAGTAAATAAAAAGAAAACAATAAATAGAAGTGAATATCAGAAAATGACATCTATAAATAAAAATTATAGAAATACAAATATTTTAAAATTAAAAGAACAATAATATGAATGATCCTCTAAATTTTAGAAGACCAATTTTAAATCTTAAACTATTAAGACCTAAATACTAAAAAAAAATTCTTGTTCTATTTTTCACATCAAGAAAATAATAAATATTACTTGTATTAAAATTTCATATAATACAACAATTGTTTCTTTATGGTTATGTTTAATCATATGAAAATCCTAATTCCCTATTGGATGAAATCACAACCTTGTCATTTTATGTGGAACCCTAAAACCCTAAATTCATTTAGGAACCCTAGTTCCTTTAATTTATTTGTGAACCCTAATTACCCCTAAACCTAAACCCTAGATTATGGTATATGGTCTTGTTACCCTTTTTACATTCATAGATCCATAGTAGCAACTAAATACTTGTCATGTCTTCATAAAATAATAGAGACCTATCCCTAATAAATTGGTATTTCATGTTTCCATCCAGATCAAACCTCGATGATCAAATAGGATTAACCAAATCTAAGCCCTAGTTCCTATTCCCAAGGTCATCATCCTTAATTGACCATCTTTAGAATCAAACCAATTTGATCAACTCTAATAGCAACAATGCTTAATAATTTGCAACATTTACCATACTCATTTAACCTTAATAGTGTTAGGTGTTTATAAATCATCCTATTTTGGAACCACCATTCATTACCTAGTGGATCCAATAGGAAAGCCTAATACCTATAAACCCTAATTGAATTACTTCTTATTACTTAAGAAGTATGTTCTTCAAAAGTAATTCTTTTGAAGTAAATAGGGAGTAGCCATCAAACATGCTTAATAGGATCTATAAACCCTAGCCAGCTATCACCAGCAAGGTATACCAACCTTGATAACACCTATGTATAATGATTTTCTTAGATGTGCTTCACTAAAACCATATGATTCCTAGCTATTGATGAATCCAACATTGTTGGGATCCATCTAATCCATACTCCAGAAACTAGTTTAGAACCATAGTAAACCATAGAACTCCACAACCATAATTATCATACTTGTTCTTCATTAAAGAACATGTTCTTCAAAAGTTATTATTTTGAAGTATTTATTAAGTAATCATCAACCATGCACTACAGGACTTAAAATTGACAACTGATCTTTATTTATTTTACAACTACTATGCCTTGGTGTGTATGATTGTTACTATGCATTTTACCACTTGCTTATGATTCTAAAACAACACAAATCTGAATAAGAACCTTGATTGTGAATCACTCTAAAAGTGAAACACACACTGAACTAATCAGTACAACTCACTACTCCTAAATCATCGGGGTTAGGACACACTTAGAACGATTGCATCTCATCTTATGCATTATTGCATCCTTGCCAATCTTTTAAACATCGTCCTTACTGGACGATGATGATATTTCAGAATTTGGAGTTATTGCGTATCGAAGACCTTGCCTGCATAATCTTGCAGTCAAGAAAGGCAAGTTCATCGCTTGTTCATGTCATTCGAGTATTTTTATCAAATTACTTGCAAAGTACTATGTTTATCACTATTGCATAAAAACCAAAACCACTATTTTCGTAACTATGAATATGACTATGTGGTGGGCAATGGAACCATGGATTGTGTTGATATGGTGGAGGTTCCATTGCAAGGGTTTATATCCATCTAGGATTAAACAACAAATGTCGCCAGTGATTCTTGTGCCGTAATACCCGTGTTAACCATAAGATCTGGAGTGGGACGGACTAGTCAATCGTATTTCCACCTCTTATACATCAACGGATGCGCTTACCATAGCGGTTGTATCTTGCAGAGCAATTGGTGGGTGGGGAGCCCCTTCTAATTCCCCACGGTATTGCTGTTGCATACTGTAGCGGTTGCTGCTTGCGGAACAATTGGCGGGTGGGGATCCCCTTCTAATTCCCCATGGTAATGTGGTCTATGATGGGTTGCAGCTACCGGCGAAGGAGTTTGGTTAACAAGTCCCAGACTGTCGTCGTGGTCGGGGTCCGTCCTTAAGTGGTGTAAGTGGACCGGCGAGGACCCAGGGTCGGGGCATGCAACAAAGGGTGGGTGTGCGAGGTAGCGGAGGAATATGATTGGCTATGACCTTATACCGGGCCTCACACCAAAGGAAGTGTGGACGGGGTGTACGCCCGGTTGGCACCAAGGTTAAGATCTCTTATGGGTAAAGCAACACACCTCTGCAGAGTGTAATGAATCGTGACCTGTCACTCCCTGTTCCGGGATTTGGAACTGCGAATGCTGTCGGAAAGGAACTCCATGAAGTTGTAGTAAACCGGTGAAGGCTGACGAACATAGTTCTTCTGAATAAAAGCAACCTTTTGAAGAAATGATTATGAAAACCTGCATTGGTATTAGACTTTCTGGTCTAATGTTGTAGCTAGTGCATTAAACACCTCTTTCCTATAATGAACTTGTTGAGTACGCTCGTACTCATCCCACTCTTAAATCCCCTGCTTAGATATGGAGGCATCGAAGGAGGATATACAGTGCAACACGAAGGCCAAGGAGTCAACAACTACTTCAAGAAACAGGACCCTGCCAGAGGAGTCAGATACCACATCCAGCAAGGAGAAAACCTAGATTAGCAATAGAAAGGAACTAGCTTCCTAAACCTAGCTCCTATTTAGCTAGAAACTATTCATAGCCCTATAGCTAGTCAAATACTCTACAAATAGAGTTCGTGATAGGATTAGACTACGAGTCGTTCTTCTGGAGTTTATTTGCAGTTTTACCTCATTGTAAAGTAGGAGGCTGTGGTGATCTTATGTAACAGAGTCAGTGTTGTAATTCTATAGACATGCCTTGGACCCGCATATGTTTCTGTTGTACCACTCTGAGCGATATAATGCTAGTGGAACGGTGTTTCATTGGTGTTATATCAGACTTGCATAATACACCATGCAATGGTATGCCGGGTCACCACAGGGATCGGCGTACTACACCATATACCAATACGTTACAAACTCTAACAGCCCCCCTTAATCTAAACCTTGGAGAGGTTGAGATTACGCTTAAACTCATCTAGCTTCTTAACAGGAAGAGTTTTAGTGAAACCATCTGCAACTTGATCCTTGCTAGAAAAAAAACGAATATCTAGCTGATTTTTAGCAACTCTTTCTCTGACAAAGTGAAAGTCTATTTCTATGTGCTTGGTACGAGTATGAAACACTGGATTAACAGACAAATAGGTAGCACCTAGATTGTCACACCAAAGACTTGGTTTTTGCTTCAACTTAACTCCAAGTTCTGCAAGAAGAGCTTCTACCCAAATCAACTCAGCTGTAGCATTTGCAAGAGATTTGTATTCAGCCTCAGTACTAGACCGAGACACTGTATCTTACTTTCTAGCACTCCAAGAAACCAAATTAGGTCCAACAAATATGGCAAATCCACCTGTAGAGCGCCGATCATCAAGACAACCTGCCCAATCTGCATCTGAAAAAAGCACTAAGAAGTGTTGATGAAGATGATGTAAAGGTTATTCCAAGTTTCAATGTATCCTTCACATATCTAAGAATTCTTTTCACAGCTGACCAATGTTCTGTAGTTGGCGCATGAAGATATTGACACACTTTGTTGACAGAAAAGGATAAATCTGGTCGTGTCAAGGTTAGATACTGTAGGGCTCCAACTATGCTACTGTACTGAGACGAATCTTCAGAGCCAAGAGGCGTACCAACTGTAAGAGATAATTGCTCAGATGATGACAATGGTGTAGGAGCCAGTTTACTTGCAATCATGCCGACTTTGGTAAGGATATCAGTAGCATACTTCTCCTGCATTAACAACAAACCATTTTGTGTCTTCTTTACTTCAATACCAAGAAAGTAATGTAAGTCACCTAAATATTTAATAGCAAAATTCTCATTGAGACTTCGGAGAAGAACATAAATAGCATCATCAGAAGAACTTGTGACTATGATATCATCAACATAAATCAACACAAATATTATTATACCTGACTTGGTATAGAGAAATAATGAGGTGTCAGCTCTGGAGGGTGTAAAACCAAGAGTGCACAGTTTAGAACTCAACCTTGAATACCAGGCACGAGGAGCTTGTTTCAATCCATATAATGCTTTGTCCAATTTGCAAATATAATGCGGAGCATGAGGGTCTTCAAAACCTGGAGGTTGTTTCATGTAGACCTCCTCTTCAAGAACACCATGAAGAAACGCGTTCTTGACATCTAGTTGTCTTAACTTCCATCCTCGAGAAACTGAAATAGCCAGAACAGTTCTAATAGTAGCAATTTTTACTACTGGGCTGAAAGTGTCCTCATAGTCAATACCATACCTTTGCTTGCTTAAATCCTTTTGTAACTAATCTTGCTTTGTATCTGTCAACTATCCCACCTGCCCTCCTTTTAATGCGATAGACCCACTTGCAATCAATCAAATTTTTCTTGGAGCTTGGGGGAACAAGATGCCATGTTTTATTAATCATCAGTGCATCATACTCCTCTTCCATCGCTTTTCTCCAATTTGAGTCATCAAGAGCTTCAGTCAATGTGCAAGGTTCACCTGTAGACGAAAGCATGCAATATCTGACTGTACCATCACTGTATACTTTTGGTTTCCTTATACCTCGCTGAAGCCGAGTGCGAGGAGGCGACGGTGGTGGTGTAGGCTGTTCGGGTGGTGCAGCAGCACCTGCACCAACAGAGTCTTCATCCACAGAAGATCCATCCACGTCAGCTGACGGTGTGGACGGCGTGACCACGCTAGGCGACAGAGAGGCTAACGACGTGACGGACGGGGTCGACGACCCGCGCGCATCTTCGCGCGCCTCTTCGCGTCCACCAGGGGCGCCCGCGTGGCGAACGACGCGGGAGTCCGGGCGGGAGAATCTCCCCCGGGCGGTGTGCGTGATCCGGCGTCGGGATCAGCGCCAGAATCATCCTCGGGATCCGACAAATCCAGAGAATGTTCCTCCTCGTGTCTTGTGCCAGTTTCGTCCGTTTCTGAATCCGTTTCTTCAGTTTCCGTCGCACTTGGAGCTCCATTTTCAACACGGTTTTTTCAGCATTCTCAGTATTCTGCAACACATATGGAACAAGAATAATAGGAGACATATGATCATCAGTGTGTTGTGCAAGCCCACGTGAAGTGGACGTGGAGGATGTTGGAAGGAGAAGAATTTCTTTCTTTAGGAGGGCACCGGCATTAGGATGAAGTGAAGCAAAGGGGAAGACATTCTCATCGAAAACAACATCTCGGGAGACATAAACTCGACCGGTGGAAACATCCAAACATTTGACACCCTTATGAAGAGGACTGTAGCCAATAAAAACACACCGAGTGGAACGAAAAGCGAGTTTGCGTTTATTGTATGGGTGGAGATTGGGCCAACAAGCGCAACCAAAAGTGCGGAGAGCGTCATGATTGGGTGTAACATTCAGAAGACATTCAGTTGGACTTTTAAGATCAAGCACTTTGGTAGGAAGAATGTTTATGAGAAAGGTGGCAGTGAGAAAAGCTTCATCCCAAAACTTAAGAGGCATGGATGCATTGGCAAGAAGTGCAAGACCAACTTCTATTATGTGACGATGCTTCCTTTCAGCAGAGCCATTTTGTTGATGTGCATGAGGACAAGAGACATGATGAACAATGCCAATCTTTTGAAAGAAACCATTGAGCTTTTCATATTCAGCGCCCCAATCAGTTTGCATAGTAACAATTTTTCTGTCAAATTTGCGCTCAACATACTGTTGATAATTAAGAAAGGCTTGATAGATATCATAACGCTTTTTTAGCAAATAGATCCAAGTAAATTTACTATAATCATCGATGAAGCTTACATAGTATGCATGTTTCCCAACAGAAAGAGGTGTTGGACCCCATACATCAGAGAACACTTGTTCCAAGGGAACAGTGGACCTACTAGTGGAAATAGGATATGGAAAAATGATGACTCTTGGCAAGCTGACAAGAATCACATACATAAGGAGTACTTTCTGGGGTGTAAGCTATATTATTCTTCCTAAGAACTTGTTGAACAATAAATGAAGAGGGATGTCCTAAGCGGTGATGCCATGTGGATGAAGACGGCTTTATTGTGAAGTATGCATGCTTGGAGGATTCATTAGATATGGGAATCAAGGGGTAGAGACCTCCATAGCAGGGGCCTTTAAACAGGGTTCTTCGTGTTTCCTGGTCCTTGATCAAAAAAGAAGAAAGGATGGAACACAATAAAGATGTGATTATCAAGAGTAAACTTGTGAACAGATAACAAATTTTTGGAGGCACTAGGAACATGCAATATGTTATTGAGTTTGAACGAGTTATGGGGGGTGCGCAAAACTGAATGACCAATATGACTAATATGCATTCCCGTACCTTATGCCGTGTGTACACGGTCTTGGCCTTGATACTTGTCGTGTGTAGAGAGCTTGCTCAACTCAGCGGTGATATGATCAGTTGCACCTGCAAGATTCATGGTCACCCTGCTAGTGACTGCTGGTGGCGCTATTCGGATGACAAGAAGAACAATCGTGACTGTGATCGCGAGCGTGATGACAAGGGTGCTCACGATTGTTCTTCTTGTCATCCAAATAGCGCCACCAGCAGTCACTAGCAGGGTGACCATGAATCTTGCATATTTGACACTCAGTGTCGACGTAGGGAGTGGGAGCCCGGTCAGATCGCCGGCCTCTAGGGCGGTCACCGCCATCACGGCGGTCGTCCCGGCGCCTGTCATCGCGGCGCCCATCGCGACGGTCGTCACGGTCACGGCGCCTATCATCACAGCGCCAAGTGCCGCAGTCGCGGTCATCGTCCTAGCGGCGGTTGCCTCGGTCATCATCATAGCGGCGCGGAGGAGAGCGACCACGGTAGCCCCCATCGCAACCAGTACGCGGAGGGGAGCGACCACGCGGGGGAGGGGTGCGCCCACGCGGGCGGTAGTCGCGCTTGGCAATGTTTGCTGTTGAAGAGAAGGAGCCCGGAGACTCCTCCACACCATTGCGCAGATCATACGCGTATAGCTGGTCTTACAGCTCGTCAAGGGAGGTGCCCGGGTTTCCGTTGACGGAGGTGATGAGGGAGTTGTAGTGTCCCTTGTCAAGACCATTGAGTACATAGCTGATGACTTCATCTTCATCGAGGGACTTGCCAAGAGCACCCAACTCATAGGTGAAGCCCTTCATCTTCGTGAAGTACTCGTCTGCTGACATCGACAGCTTCTTGGTGTTGTTCAATCTATCCCGGAGATGCTGCACCTTGGACCTGGAGGCAGAGGCAAACATAGAGGTGATGGTTTTCCACGCCTCGGCGGTGGAGTTGACATCAAGGACGTGAGAGAGTATGTCGGGAGACAACGAATTCAACAGGAACCGAAGCACCTGTTGATCTCGTGCAAGCCATGCACCGTAGGCCGGATTTGGCACTTTAACCTTGTTCTTGTCAGCATCTTCGGAGTCCAGGGTTTTGGGCGGCGCAGAGTCGGTGCCGTCGAGCAGCCCCAACACATTAGCCCCACGAAAAGCGGGAAACACCAAGGCCTTCCACGGGAGATAGTTTTTGCGTGTGAGAGGTTGGGACGGAGGGGTGCCGAGGGCAGCAGCCATGGCGGCGGCGGAGTTGGAGGAGCTCATTGTGATCTAGGGTTTTGGGTGTTTTGGGGATGGCGGCGGCTGATGGGCAGCAGCGGCGATCTGATCGTGGGCGGTGGCAGCAGCAAGGGAAGCGGCGGCGGGTTTTTAGGGTTTTAGGTCGTGGGTTTTGGGCGGCGGCGGCGGCTTGAGAAAGCGGCGGCAGCGGCAGATCGTAGGTCGTGGGGGGTTTTGGGCGGCGGCGGTGGCGGTGGCTTGAGGAAGCGGCGGCGGCAGATCTTTGACGTGGGTTGTAGGCGGTGGCGGCGGCTAGAAAGCGGCAGCGGCAAGGTCGTGCGACAGCTAGGTCATGAAGGGAGGTGGCTCTGATACCATGTGAATGTTTAGGCTGGAACGATACCCTGGTCCGGTATCGGTTGCGTGTTTATATAGCACAGGAAAAGCCCCTGGTGTGGCATGTACAGTACGTAAGGGATCGGTGTACTACACCGTATACCAATACGTTACAAACTCTAACACCTCATCCTGGATCGTAGGGCGTCAAACCATCGGGAGGCAAAGCAATTCCCCGAGAAGACGACGGGCCAAAGGAATATAGGCTTTTGGGGGACAAGCAACCAAATACATCTAGAAAGCTTCATGAAGACCATCAGCATCAAAGGCGCCACCACAACACCGTCTTCCAGACGAAGACACACAATTGAAAAAATGACAGGAAGGGGCGCCACCACCGCCACGGATGAACAAGACCACAAAAGCATGGATGCACGCTGGCCAAGCTCCATTGTTTCCGTATAGGGGAACTCAATCCCCTCTCGCCCAGGCTCGAGGGCGACGACCCACGGGCAAACAAGGGACTTGTCACGGGAAGGAGCACCAAACCCGGCACTCATCAAATGATACAGGCGAGGACAACACCGAACAAGAAAAGTAACCACGGCCACCAACAAACACTACTACTCGGCCAAAACCTCTAAGGCCCCCCTAGACGGCGCCTCCAAGGAGAGGGAACTGCGTCGTAATGCCGCCGTCGTCTACAAGGAGAACCAGGTTTTTCGCCTAGCCAGAGGAGTGGTTGTCCATGGTGGTACCTCATCGAGGCCTTCATGAAGGAGTCCGACGCCGACAACATTGTCCACGTCGTGGCCAGCCATGCTGACCAAGGGTTTACCCCAACACCGCAAACCAGCACCAATCCACCTGCCCGGGCACCCAAATCTGGCAGGAAGAGAGATCACCAAGATCCAGGATTGGCAGGGGACGAGCAGAACATATACATGGATGCTTCTGCATCAGATCTAGAGCAATGACTAGTAGCCCCAGCGCCATGACCAATGGCCGCCGTGTCCTAAGGAAGCTAGGCTGTTTGGGGACAACGTTTGGAGAACGTGGCTGAAAACATAGGCGCCCCAAAACAACAACACCTTGCTGCGTCCCCCAATCGGCCGATTCGGCCCATTTGCTGGACGTGATTTTTGGAGCGACTGGAGACGCTCTTACGTCAATTGAACACGCGCGCTCCTTGTGCGGAGAAGAATTAGGGAGCAAGGGCAAGGCGATAGATTGATAGTGCATATGGAAGTACCATTTCTGGTTAGACTACTCATAGTGGAAGCAACTTCACTAGTAACTAAGTGCCAACTCACCAAATTTACTTATGTGGCAATGAGTTAATGAGGAGAGACGAGGATAGAGTAAGTTACCTTAACATCACACTTTACAAGATAAAATGAGTCTACAAACTAATTAATGAAGATATCTACTACTATGATACTATTTCGGTGTTACTAACCACACGTAGTAACATAGAGTAGTAACACGTGCATGTTACTACTCTACTCCCTCCGTCCACAAATAAGTGTAAATGCGGGTTTTTTCAAGACAAATTATGAAGTGAAGTAAAAAAAAACATTGGAAACATGCATATCTTCTCTTTAATTTTTGACCTCCAATAAGCTAAGTGCATATTTTTTTCGATAAAGGAGCATAGCTCCAGCCTCTGCATCAATAGATGCACACGGCTTGCTTTATTAAAAATGAAGTATCAAGTCACAACATATCCAAAATCACTTATTACAATCACAGAAAAGCTAGGGTCGATACATGAATCAACCAGCTGAAGATATGGCAAATAGAAAAGCTATGTATTTGCAATCCTATTAAGATGCCGCCACCCAGTAGCCTGGAAAAAGAAGTCCTGAGCAACCGCTAACATCCGGTTGCATTCAATAACCATAGCCTCCCGTTGTTCCACTGGGAGAAGGTAAACCCATTGCTGAATTGAATGTGCATATAGAAAACAAAAAGAATATGTGCTTAATATTATTGGGTTTGATTTCCGTACGATGAGAGAGAGACAATTAAAGTGCATTGTGAAGATAGGAGTACACTGTTTTGTGAACAAAATTTTAAGATAGATGTCTACTTATTCGAGGAAGGAGGCAGTATGTTTCTTCTCACTATGACTAATCTTACGCTTAGCTAGAATCGACGCTATCAACATCTGCAAAACAAAATCCGAATGCATATTCACCCAAATGATATATCCAGAATCCTTGAGTGGCGCCTCGAAAGACGAGTTCGAACGTCGTCCATCCTTTATTTCCTGAAGCTGCAACGCAACTCAGCGGGAGAGCAGCGATTTTAAAGGAGCCGGTAGGTGTAGGTGTTACATCTACCATCCACTCTCTGCTTTGAGATTGGTGAGGCTTTTGACATTTGTCTAATATAAAACTAATAATTGAAACATAAGTGAAACTTTTATGAAACTAAAGTGATACATGGAAAATATTGTGAAACAGTCTGATAAAAAGTGAAACTGATGACATCATTGCTGACGTCACTACGGTTTGTTTCACAAAAATATTAGTGTTTCAGTTATGTTTCAATTATGTTTCAAATTTGTTTCACAATTTTGTGACAAAATTGGTCAGCACATGGCTGACGTCATTGCTGACGTCACTGCTGTAGGTACCGTTGCCTGTAAAAAGAGGTTTTCGAACTCAGCGGCAGGATGCAGCTAGGTAGCTAGGTCCATCAGCTACCGGTAAGCATATGGTTTTGGCTGATACGCATTAGGCAGAGATTCTATCTCCTTGCCCCACTGCCCCAGGATGGTACTTACTACTCACAGCAATCTTCAGACAGAGGCACAGAGCTTTGACGGCATGGGTCAAAGATGTAAATACTACAGTAGCCAAAACCACGCGTTAAGACAGTAGTGGCACCCTAACCATCTTTACCCCTTTTGACCACCAAGAATCTTAACCCTCTTTTACCATACCAGTGGCGATCCACCTTGAGCCGTGTCTACGATACGGGCTACGGCAATCTACCCTGCAACCTCGCTGCTCGAGCAAAGAGGGGGAGCAAGCAGGCATGCAAAGGGCATTGATTTCGTTGTGCTGCTAACATGCATGCCACAGGTGCAAGTGCAACGACCAACATTGCAGCACAAATGCATGCATGCATGCCCCTCCGTCTTTCCCCCCTTCTTCTTCCCGTGGCATGCATAGGGCACCACCGGCTTTACCTTTGCATGCATGAACGGAGCTCTTTTTGGACCTTGGCTGGAGCCTTTCTTTGTGCCATAAAAACGTCACGACTCACGACCTATCCATCTATCCCTTGCTTGCCTCGGCCGGGCCATGCTATACCTGTAGTAGTGGTGGTGGTACCTACTCACACGTACAGGTCTACAGTTGCAGCTACTACACATTAGCTAGCCGGTGCGTGCCCTAGCTCAGGCATCAGGGCTAGGTTAGATAGGCAAGGGTCCAAAGCCTTCGATGTAGCAGCATTGTGTAGCTAGCTGCGCGGGCAAGTTCGCTCCCACACGCGACATCGGTTTGCCCTCCCCTCAGTGCGTGCGACAACAGTTTCTGTCAGTCATGCGCATCGAAGCGGCCGGCCGGCCGGCCGCATGGCATCGTCGGTCGGAATCTGGACGGCGGATGGAGATGGAACATTCGTGCCGCCCGCTGTCGGGTTTCTCCATTCCAGCGAAAATTTTACCCGCGGCGCTGCACCAGTGCCATCCAGTTTCGTCGAATGCGAGCGTGATGAAGGCGACAAGCCCTAATCACACAAAGAGAAAAATAGCATAGCGTCAACAGATAAGCGGCTCGTCCTGATTCATGGACCACCTGCAGTGCACTATACATACGCACACCCCTCTCTGGGTAACAGTGTTCATTCATTCTCTCTTTCCTTTTCTTGCTCCGATTTATATTTAGTGCGATGGAGAGTATGGGTGGAGACAGTGCCTCATTTGAGGAAAGGGACGTGTCTTAGCAGGACCTTTGAAAGAGTGTTGACGGCAGAAGCCCAGAACACCATGGGCCCATATGCGTGCCCGGGCTCCACCGGCCTTGCCTTTCTTCGGCTAGCTAGCTGTCGGCCGCCTCCCATTTCGTTCGTGTGGGCGTAGCCGAGTTGGAGGAGACACCAGCCATATGATCGAAATGATTCGGGCACACACCGCTCAGGAGTCAGGAGCCTACGTGCCAACAACATGGCTTGTCCATGCCACAAGAAACTGGAGCGTGCCACACCCAGCCCAGCGGTCTCCGCATCATGCATGCACGCACGAGGAGTGGCCACTCCGCGCTCGCGCCGCATGCTACTCCAAATTACTGTACCGGAGTAGGCGTTGTCACCGTCAAGAAAATGCTACTGCGTACGTATAATAATCTATTAAATGTCAAGCTGCTTGGAGTATTTTCCAGGGCTGCTGGTTCAAATTTCACCTTCTTTGATTCATAGGATTTGTATAGAAATTATGTAGGATTTAGATCCTATAGGAATATTTCCTACACTAGTTGTTTGATTCATAGGAACATATCCTATAGGAACTAATTCTATAGGAATCTTGTAGTGTAAATCCTATATGAATAAAACATTAGGTCCTACCTCATGGAAAAATTCCTTTGCACAATCAAACACAACTCATCTTCCTATAGAATTTAGCTAGTCATGACATCTCAATCCTATGCTTTTCCTATTCATATGATTTTCCTATCCTATGAATCAAAGAAGCCTTTAGAAGTTGCCCTTCACTATCATGTTGATGTTTTTTATTCACATCTCACCCTTCATCTCCATTCTCATGATCCATGGTCAGAATGGTGTCCCTCTTAACGTTCTTGGATCTCCAGCAGCGGAACTCCAGGGTTTGGTATTGGGTCTATGGAGTTTCATTCCATGAACATCTGTATTTTGTTGAAATAAGCATTCTGTTAGTTTCCGCTCATCAATCTCGACCACTTGGACCTCTACCTCTCGCCGCGATCCTACCTCTCAAATTGTGGCCTGCCTTCGCCAGTGCAGGCTGAGTTGCAAAAGATGGACATAAAAAACCACCCCCACCTTGACCGGGAAAACGACTGTCGGTTTCTCATTAACCTCTTTGACCTCCTGGAGGAAGCTCGGCCCCTTACCCATGCGGAGAATGGCCTCCGATCTCTTACTATGGATACCCTCCACCTCTCTATTAAAGAGCGGGCAATCTACTGGAAAACCCGAGCAAAAATCAAATTTGCTGTGGAAGGGGACGAAAACACCAATTTTTTCACGCCTCTGCTACGTGTCGCCTTCGACGTAACACCATCCCTTCTCTAGAGGTCGATGGTGTCACTACCTCCTCCCACCTTGAGAAAGCGGTTGTTCTTAAAATTTTCTTCTCTACCCTCCTCGGGTCAGTCATCAATTGTGAGTGGCAGTTTAACCTGACTGATCTCTACTACAACTCTAGGGCCCTCCCGGCCTCCCTCAGTGCCCCGTTTTCCCAAGACGAGATCCGCAAGGCCTTCTCTGACATGAACAAACAGTCGAGCCCCGGGCCTGATGGCTTCGGCCCCTCCTTCTTCTCCACCTTTTGGGACTTGGTCTCTCCGGACGTTTTTGGAGTTTTCTCCTCCTTCTACGATGGTTCCATTGACCTCACAAGAATTAACAGGGCCTTCCTGGTCCTCCTCCCAAAAGTAGACGCTGCTAACCATCCCTCTCTCTTCAGGCCAATTTCCCTCCAGAATTGTGTCATGAAGGCTATCACAAAGGTGCTCACCTCTAGACTCCAATGCGCCATCCACTCTCTTGTGGATGCCGATCAAACCGGGTTCCTCTCTGGGCGTCGTATCTCTTAGAATATTGTCTACGCTGCAGACCTCCCCCGCCGTCGTCTTCAAACAACTTCAGAAAATCTTTCGATTCCGTTAACTGGGACAGCCTCCTGACCATTCTCAAAACTAGGGACTTCGACGAACGCTGGTGCGAGTGGATATCCCGCATTCTTTCCAGCGGACACACTGCGATCCTCCTCAATGGGGTCCCGGGGGACTGGATTCGTTGCCGCAATGGGATTCAGCAAGGTGACCCTCTTTCGCCAAACCTCTTCATCATCGTGGCAGACGTCCTTCAACACCTCATCCGTAAATCTTGGAGGGACAGCTTGATTGGCCACCCCCTCTCGCCTGACCTGCCATTTCCCGTTCTCCAATATGCTGATGACACTCTCATCATCTGTAGGGCCGACCATGCTGCGGTCTCCCACCTCAAACTCGTCCTGGATGACTTCGCCACTGCTACCGGGTTGGCCATCAATTTTCCCAAATCATGCTTCATCCCCATGCATGTCGGCGACGATGATGCTCATCGGATGGCTGCCACCCTTGGGTGCCCCATCTCCTCCTTCCCGCAACCCTACCTCGGATTGCCACTCTCCCCCACAAAGCTCCCCATCTCTGCCTTTGCCCCACTGATCCAATCTTGCGACCGTCGTCTTTCTGGGTGGCGGGCTCTCCTCCTCTTTTCGGGTGGTCGGCTTCTGTTGTGTAATGCATTTCTTTATAATCTTGCTACTTAGTACATGTGCTCGTACTTGCTTCCCCGTGGTGTGATAGAAAGTATAGATAAAAGGCATCGTGCTTTCTTTTGGACCGGCAAGGATTCTTGTTCGGGTGCTCGTTGTTTAATTGCTTGGGACAAAGCTTTGTTGTCTAAACAGGAGGGTGGCTTCATCATCAGGGATCTCCACCGGCAAAACATGTGCTTGCTGCTTAACTTCGTCCACAAACTCCACCAGCCTGAGAGTCTTCCGTGGAAGGACTGGTTCCGCCTTCACTTGCCTACGGACCTTGGGGACACGTCATCTACTCCATCATTCCTTGAGAAGATTGTTGTTGAATGTCTGCCGCTCTACCGCTCCATCACTCGGTGCTCCGTTGTTAGTGGTACTTCCACTGCATTCTGGAAGGACAAGTGGAGGCCTGGGGACAGCCTTGCCGACCAGTTCCCCGCGCTGTTCTCCCATTGCACGCGGCCGAACGCGACGGTCGCTGTGGTTCTTGCCTCGGGTCTCTCTCTTCAGCCGCGCATGTCTTCTGCTGCCGCCCGCGAGCTCGCCATCGTCAACCAGGTCATCGGCGCCACATCGCTCCGCGATGGCCACGATATCCGCTCCATCAACACCTCCTCGGCCCCGCCGTTCAGCTCGCTTGCCGCCTACCGCATGCTCTAACCTCGCCGACATCGACAGACTCAGCACCCGCGCCAACCTCTTCTTCAAGAACTGTGCTCCCTCGGCGATCTGCGCCGCCTGTCCTACCGAGGAGACCGGATGTCATATCTTCTTCGACTGCGCACTGGCCTCTGGTGTCTGGGCTCACCTTGGGGTCGATATCCATGCTGACCGTTTCTCCTTTTGGGACCTTGCTCAGCCGCGCGACTTCCCTGTTGATGTTTGGCCGGTTGGAATGGCCGTGCTGCTTTGGTCTCTTTGGAAGGCCATGAACGATTTGGTCTTCAACAATAGAAACTGCGCTGTTCACTGGTCATTCGCAGGGCCTGTGAGGATCTTGCTGTTTGGAGATGGCGCTTCAAAGAGGAATACCGGCTACCTCTAGACTCCCTCCTATCCTTCTTTCTTTCCTGTAACATGTAATAGAGATATGCTTCGTTTTTTTCTCTCCCCACCCCCTGCTGATTCCTGTCGCATTGTAAATCTTTGTATGGACTGACTGCCTAGTCACTTCGAGGGTAATAAGAATCACAAACGGTGGGGAGTAATCCCCCTGTCATTCTCGAAAAAAAAAGCATTCTGTTAACAACTTTGAGATTCAAACCTAGGCCAATTAAGGCCCAGTTCTTTTGACGGCTTCTCCGAGAAGCTGCCCTACCCCCAGCTTCCTGGGGAAGCCGATGACAAAATTTTATGAGGCTTCCAAATTAGTTTAGCCTTACCTATTCTAGAAGCCTCGGGAAATTTTAGAACCGGCTTTCCCAGGAAGCTGGGGGGGGGGGACAGCTTCTCCGAGAAGCCGCCAAAAGATCTGGGCCTAAGACGGATATGATGCACATACCATAAGCCCGTAAGGGTAAAATAAAGGTCGTGAGCGATTAACACTGATTATGATTCTATTCGTCGGTTCGAACCCAAATTTATCCAAATTCAAGCAAAATCATCATCACTTAGCAAGAACCAAATTCCAAAATTTACAAAACTTAATTTGTTCCTTTCGAGTTTCATCAATTTTTTAAACTGCAAAATTATACCCTGTTGAAAGCCCCCAAACATCAAATCAATGATTACAAAAATCATTAGAAAAATAAAATCAAGGTAGCTTCTTGTTTATTAAGAAGTTAGACAATGCTAAACTTAAATAAATGGCATACCCACGTTGTCGAGTTATTCCGAATCCTCAATAAATAGAAAGATAGATTTGACCACTACAAAAGCAATAAAGAATATCACAAACAATTCTTTTTATACTTTGGAAGTTTCCACATATATATTCTTACCTGCTCATATGCTTAAGATTCAATTTATACTCCTGAAGTTTCTATAAATATGCTTACACATTCATATATACTAAAATAATATAAGATATTCATTAGACCATATGATTTAGAAATGTCTACCATAATCATCTATATGAATGTACATTTTAAACAACTGCAAAATAATTTACAAAGAAAACAATGCTGCAAATTTAGTTTAAACATGGAACAATGCAAGTGTATTTCAATCAAGATACATGGCAACCGTATAACATACAACACTTTAAGTAATATTTGTATACATTTCTTTGTGATCATCTATGCCAGTAAGTAGCAAAATTTATAATCGCTATAATTGTAAACTACAAATATTGTTGAAGTATAAAAGTTTAGTGTAAAATTCTGTAAATATGTTGATGAATAAGTCTCTGTACTATGGTCTCTGTGGTGCTGCAGCACATGGTCCTTGTGTCCTTGTGGCTGCATGCTGGTTTTACTGTTGCTGCCCATCAAGGGCCGACTCTTAGGATAACATCCTTGAGTGGCTTTTCGGATAACATTTAAGCATCATTTTAGACTAGTATCTTAGACTAGCATCTTAGACCAGCATTTTAGACCAGGATCTAGCATATGCTTAGCTTAAAATATGTGCAATTAGCACAATGATTTTAAAAAACAATACAAGAGAGATCATGTTTATCGAATCACAATATTCTTTAAAATAAAATTTTGTAGAATGACAAATAATGACAACAATCAGAGTAGCGTTTTGGCTTCTCGACATGGAGGAGCCTGAAAGTTTCAAAAAAATATTTCAAAACAATACTTATATGCTTTAACAAAATATTATTTTAGGGGATATATACAGATGTATATGCATGTTAAATTTTGCTAAATAAACCTTAGGTTTTATACTACAAGAGATCATGAAATTGTGACTCTATTAACGTTTTTACAAACTCCATTTTGGTGCCCACATTTCGTTTCTTTTTGAGGTATATCACTGATGAAATTAATGTACATACTATTGATACGCGTACAGCACGCGTCCGTTGGGAACCCCAAGAGGAAGGTGTGATGCGTACAGCGGCAAGTTTTCCCTCAGTAAGAAACCAAGGTTTATCGAACCAGTAGGAGCCAAGAAGCACGTTGAAGGTTGATGGCGACGAGATGTAGTGCGGCGCAACACCAGGGATTCCGGCGCCAACGTGGAACCTGCACAACACAACCAAAGTACTTTGCCCCAACGAAACAGTGGGGTTGTCAATCTCACCGGCTTGCTGTAACAAAGGATTAGATGTATAGTGTGGATGATGATTGTTTGCAGAGAACAGTAGAACAAGTATTGCAGTAGATTGTATCGATGTAAAAGAATGGACCGGGGTCCACAGTTCACTAGAGGTGTCTCTCCCATAAGATAAATAGCATGTTGGGTGAACAAATTACAGTTGGGAAATTGACAAATAGAGAGGGCATGACAATGCACATACATGATATGATGAGTATAGTGAGATTTAATTGGGCATTACGACAAAGTACATAGACCGCTATCCAGCATGCATCTATGCCTAAAACGTCCACCTTCAGGTTATCCGAACCCCTTCCAGTATTAAGTTGCAAACAACAGACAATTGCATTAAATATGGTGCGTAATGTAATCAATAACTACATCCTCGGACATAGCATCAATGTTTTATCCCTCGTGGCAACAACACATCCACAACCTTAGAACTTTCTGTCACTGTCCCAGATTTAATGGAGGCATGAACCCACTATCGAGCATAAATACTCCCTCTTGGAGTTAAGAGTAAAAACTTGGCCAGAGCCTCTACTAATAACGGAGAGCATGCAAGATCATAAAAAACACATAGGTAATAGATTGATAATCAACATAACATAGTATTCTCTATCCATCGGATCCCAACAAACACAACATATTGAAGGAGATATGCCCTAGAGGCAATAATAAAGTGGTTATTATTTATATCTTTATGTTTATGATAAATGTTTATATATCATGCTATAATTGTATTAACCGAAACATTAGTACATGTGTGATATGTAGACAAACAAAGAGTCCCTAGTATGCCTCTAAACTAGCTTGTTGATTAATGGATGATTAGTTTCATAATCATGAACATTGGATGTTATTAATAACAAGGTTATATTATTGTATGAATGATGTAATGGACACACCCAATTAAGCGTAGCATAAGATCTCGTCATTAAGTTATTTGCTATAAGCTTTCGATACATAGTTACCTAGTCCTTATGACCATGAGATCATATAAATCACTTATACCGGAACGGTACTTTGATTACACCAAACGCCACTGCGTAAATGGGTGGTTATAAAGGTGGGATTAAGTATCCGGAAAGTATGAGTTGAGGCATATGGATCAACAGTGGGATTTGTCCATCCCGATGACGGATAGATATACTTTGGGCCCTCTCGGTGGAATGTCGTCTAATGTCTTGCAAGCATATGAATAAGTTCATAAGAGACCACATACCACGGTACGAGTAAAGAGTACTTGTCAGGAGACGAGGTTGAACAAGGTATAGAGTGATACCGAAGATCAAACCTCGGACAAGTAAAATATCGCGTGACAAAGGGAATTGGTATCGTATGTGAATGGTTCATTCGATCACTAAAAGTCATCGTTGAATATGTGGGAGCCATTATGGATCTCCAGATCCCGCTATTGGTTATTGGTCGGAGTGAGTACTCAACCATGTCCGCATAGTTCACGAACCGTAGGGTGACACACTTAAAGTTGGATGTTGAAATGGTAGAACTTGAATATGGAATGGAGTTCGAATATTTGTTCGGAGTCCCGGATGAGATCCCGGACATCACGAGGAGTTCCGGAATGGTCCGGAGAATAAGATTCATATATATGATGTCATTTTATGTGATTTAAAATGATTCGGAAGGTTCTATGGAAGGTTCTAGAAGGTTCTAGAAAAGTCCGGAAGAAACCACCAAGGAAGGCGGAGTCCCGGTGGGACTCCACCTCCCATGGCCGGCCAACCCTAAGGGGGAGGAGTCCCAAGTGGACTCCCCAAGGGGGGCCGGCCACCCCCTCCCAAGGAAGGTGGAACTCCCACCTCTAGTGGGAGTCCTAGCTTGGGTAGGTTTCATGAGTTATGGAAGGTTTTGGTTTGGGGTCTTATTCGAAGACTTGTAGACCAACTCTTGGGTGTTCCACCCATATAATGAGGGCCAAGGGGAGGGGGCCGGCCACCACAACACCACAACACCACAACACCACAAGGTGGCCGCACCCCTAGAGTGGCCGGCGCCCCCCTCTCCCCAAACCCTAGCCGCCCCGCTCCTCCTTCTCTCCCGCACGCTTAGCGAAGCTCCGCCGGAGTTCTCCACCGCCACCGACACCACGCCGTCGTGCTGTCGGATTCAAGAGGAGCTACTACTTCCGCTGCCCGCTGGAACGGGGAGGTGGACGTCGTCTTCATCAACAACTGAACGTGTGACCGAGTACGGAGGTGCTGCCCGTTCGTGGTGCCGGAGCGATCGTGATCAAGATCTTCTACGCGCTTTTGCAAGCGGCAAGTGAACGTCTACCGCAGCAACAAGAGCCTCATCTTGTAGGCTTTGGAATCTCTTCAAGGGTGAGACTCGATAATCCCCTCGTTGCTACCGTCTTCTAGATTGCATCTTGGCTTGGATTGCGTGTTCGCGGTAGGAAAATTTTTGTTTTCTATGCAACATTATCCTACAGTGGTATCAGAGCCTTGTCTATGCATAGATGGTTGCACTAGTAGAACACAATGGTTTTGTGGGCGTTGATGCTCTTGTTATCTTTAGTTTGAGTACTTTGCATCTTTGTGGCATAGTGGGATGAAGCGGCTCGGACTAACTTTACATGACCGCGTTCATGAGACTTGTTCCTCGTTCGACA
This sequence comes from Lolium perenne, assembly GCF_019359855.2. Classification (NCBI taxonomy): domain Eukaryota; kingdom Viridiplantae; phylum Streptophyta; class Magnoliopsida; order Poales; family Poaceae; genus Lolium; species Lolium perenne. The sequence goes on from NC_067247.2 coordinate 89,489,171, forward strand.
TGCAACTTGTATTGCATAAGAGGCTTTGCGGGTGTCTGTCTCTCCTACTATAGTGAAGATTCAATTTACTCTTCTATTGAAAACATTAGTATCAACATTGTGGTTCATGTTCGTAGGTAGATTAGATCTCTCTCGAAAACCCTAAACCACGTAAAATATGCAAACCAAATTAGAGACGTCTAACTTGTTTTTGCAGGGTTTGGTGATGTGATATGGCCATAATGTGATGATGAATATGTATGAGATGATCATTATTGTATTGTGGCAACCGGCAGGAGCCTTATGGTTGTCTTTAAATTTCATGTTGAGTAGTATTTCAAAGTAGTTGTAATGGTTGCTACATGGAGGACAATCATGAAGACGGCGCCATTGACCTTGATGCTACGCCGACGATGATGGAGATCATGCCCGAAGATGATGGAGATCATGTCTTGGAGATGAAGATCAAAGGCGCAAAGACAAAAGGGCCATATCATATCACATATGAACTGCATGTGATGTTAATCCTTTTATGCATCTTATTTTGCTTAGATCGCGACGGTAGCATTATAAGATGATCCCTCACTAAAATCTCAAGATAATAAAGTGTTCATCCTTAGTAGCACCGTTACCAAGACTTGTCGGTTCGAAGCATCTCGTGATGATCGGGTGTGATAGAATCAACAAGTACATACAACGGGTGCAAGACAGTTTTGCACATGCGGATACTAAGGTGGCCTTGACGAGCCTAGCATGTACAGACATGGTCTCGGAACACGTGATACCGAAAGGTAGAGCATGAATCATATGGTTGATATGATGAACACTTTGAGTGTTCACCATTGAAATCACACCTTGTCTCGTGATGATCGGACTTAGGTGCGGTGGATTTGGTTCGTGTGATCACTAAGACAATGCGAGGGATATTGTTTTGAGTGGGAGTTCACCTAGATTTTTAATTATGTTGAATTAAAATTTGAACTCAATTTGTCATAAACTTAGTCTAAACTTTTGCAAATATATGTTGTAGAGATGGCGTCCCCAATCAATTTTAACCAGTTCCTAGAGAAAGAAAAACTTAAGAGCAACGGTAGCAACTTCACCGGCCGGATTCTGTCATGTGAGGATCTTCCTCTCTGGCGGAAATCTGCAATATGTGCTTGATGCACCGCTAGGTGACCCTCCTGCAGAAACTGAAACCGATGAAGTAAAAGCTGTTTACGAGACTCGGAAAACTCGGTACTCTCAAGTTCAGTGTGCCATCCTGTGCAGTCTGGAATCCGATCTTCAAAAATGTTTTGAGCACCACGATCCTCATGAGTTGATGAAAGAGCTGAAAGCTATTTTTGAGACTCATGCAGCCGTGGAATGCTACGAAGCATCGAAACATTTCTTCAGCTGCATGATGGAAGAAGGCAGCTCCGTTAGTGAGCACATGCTCGCCATGACCGGGCATGCGAAGAAACTCAGTGACTTGGGACTCGTGATTCCTTACAGAGTGGGGAGTATTCGTGTCGGTCAATCACGGTCACCGAGTTACAAGAACTTGGTGCTGAATTACAATATGCGTAACATGAACAAGGAGTTACCCGAACTCTTTGGCATGCTAAAATCTGCCGAGATTGAGATCAAGAAAGAGCACCAAGTGTTGATGGTCAACAAGACCACCGCTTTCAAGAAACAGGGCAAGTCTAAGGGAAAATTCAAGAAGGGTGGCAAGAAAGCTGCCACGCCTCCTATGAAACCTAAGAACGGCCCTAAGCCTGATGCTGAGTGCTATTACTGCAAGGAGAAGGGACACTGGAAGCGTAATTGCTCCAAGTACCTGGCTGATCTGAAGAGCGGCCTTGTCAAGAAGAAGAAAGAAGGTATATCTGATATATATGTTATAGATGTTTATCTCACTGGTTCTCGTTCTAGTACCTGGGTATTTGATACTGGTTCGGTTGCTCATATCTGTAACTCGAAACAGGAACTAAAGAATAAACGAAGACTATTGAAAGATGAAGTGACGATGCGCGTTGGAAACGGATCCAAGGTCAATGTGATCGCTGTCGGCACACTTCCTCTACATCTACCTTCGGGATTAGTTTTAAGCCTAAATAATTGTTATTTTGTACCCGCGTTGAGCATGAACATTATATCTGGATCTTGTTTAATGCAAGACGGTTATTCATTCAAGTCTGAGAATAATGGTTGTTCTATTTTTATGAATAATATCTTTTATGGTCGAGCACCAGAAAAGAATGGCTTATTTCTGTTAGATCTCGATAGTAGTGATACACACATACATAACGTTGATGCTAAGCGAATTAAATTGAATGATAATTCTACTTATATGTGGCACTGTCGTCTTGGTCATATTAGGAGTGAAACGCATGAAGAAATTCCATACTGATAGATTACTTGAATCACTTGACTTTGAGTCACTTGATAGATGTGAAGCATGTCTAATGGGTAAAATGACTAAGACTCCATTTTCTGGTATGATGGAGCGAGCTACTGACTTATTGGAAATCATACATACCGATGTGTGCGGACCAATGAGCGTAGCATCGCGCGGTGGTTATCGTTATGTTCTAACCTTCACAGATGATCTGAGTAGATATGGGTATATCTATTTCATGAAACATAAATCCGAAACTTTCGAGAAGTTTAAGAAATTCCAAAGTGAAGTAGAAAATCAACGTAACAAGAAGATTAAATTTCTACGATCTGATCGTGGAGGTGAATATCTGAGTTATGATTTTGGCATGCATTTAAAGAAATGCGGAATACTTTCACAATTGACACCGCCAGGAACACCACAACGAAACGGTGTGTCCGAACGTCGTAATCGAACTCTCTTAGATATGGTTCGTTCTATGATGTCTCTTACTAATTTGCCGTTATCATTTTGGAGTTATGCATTAGAGACAGCCGCATTCACTTTAAATAGAGCACCATCAAAATCCGTAGAAACGACACCGTATGAATTATGGTTTAATAAGAAACCTAAGCTGTCGTTCCTGAAAGTTTGGGGTTGCGAAGCCTATGTAAAGAAGTTACAACTGGACAAGCTAGAACCCAAAGCGGAGAAATGCATCTTCATAGGATACCCTAAGGAAACTATAGGGTACACTTTCTATCACAAATCCGAAGGCAAAATCTTTGTTGCTAAGAACGGAACCTTTCTTGAGAAAGAATTTCTCACTAAAGAAGTGACTGGAAGAAAAGTAGAACTCGATGAGATTGATGAATCTATACTCGTTGATCAGAGTAGCCTTGATCTAGGAAGTTGTACTGTACCGCCTACACCGGCAACAGAGGAAGCTAATGATAATGATCATGAAACTTCGAACGAGGAAACTACTGAACCTCGCAGATCGACAAGGGAACGTGCCACTCCTGATTGGTATGATCCTTGTCTAAATGTCATGATTGTGGACAACAATGATGAGGACCCTGCGACGTATGAAGAAGCGATGATGAGCCCAGATTCCAACAAATGGCAAGAAGCCATGAAATCCGAAATGGGATCCATGTATGATAACAAAGTATGGACTTTGGTAGACTTACCTGATAGCCGAAAAGCTGTCGAGAATAAATGGATCTTCAAGAGAAAAACAGATGCTGATGGTAATATTACTGTCTATAAAGCTCGACTTGTCGCAAAGGGTTTCCGACAAATTCAAGGAGTTGACTACGATGAGACTTTCTCACCTGTAGCGAAGCTAAAATCTATGAGGATTTTGTTAGCAATAGCTGCATTTTTCGATTATGAGATTTGGCAGATGGATGTCAAAACGGCGTTCCTTAATGGAGACATTGAGGAAGAGTTGTATATGGTACAACCTAAAGGTTTTGTCGATCCTAAAAATGCTGACAAAGTATGCAAACTTCAGCGTTCAATCTATGGACTGAAGCAAGCATCAAGAAGTTGGAACCGACGCTTTGATAAGGTGATCAAAGACTTCGGGTTTATACTGATGTCATGGAGAGGCCTGTATTTACAAGAAAGTGAGTGGGAGCTCTGTAGCATTCACCGATATTATATGTAGATGACATATTATTGATCGGGAATGATATAGAACTATTAAGCGATGTAAAAGGTTATTTGAATAATAGTTTTTCAATGAAAGACCTTGGTGAAGCATCGTATATATTAGGCATCAAGATTTATAGAGATAGATCAAGACGCCTAATAGGGCTATCACAGAGTACATATCTGGACAAGATTCTAAAGAAGTTTAGAATGGACGAAAGTAAGAAAGGGTTCTTACCTATGTTACTGTGCAAGGTCTTGAGTAAGACTCAAGGACCGGCTACGGCAGAAGAAAGAGAAAGGATGAGTAATATCCCCTATGCCTCGGCAGTAGGATCTATCATGTATGCCATGCTATGTACTAGACCGGATATAGCGCATGCTGTTAGTTTGACTAGCAGATATCAAAGTGATCCAGGAATGGAACACTGGACAGCGGTCAAGAATATCCTGAAGTACTTGAAAAGAACTAAGGATATGTTTCTTTGTTATGGAGGTGACCAAGAGCTCATTGTAAACGGTTACACCGATGCAAGTTGGAACACTGATCCTGATGACTCTAAGTCACGGTCACGGGTACGTGTTTATATTGAATGATCCGCAGTAAGCTGGGCAAGCTCGAAGCAGTGCACGGTGGCGAAGTCTTCAACAGAATCAGAGTACATAGCGGCTTCAGAGGCTTCATCAGAAGCGGTATGGATGAAGAGGTTCATTGTAGAGCTCGGTGTGGTTCCTAGTGCATTGGACCCATTAATCATTTACTGTGATAACATGGGTGCCATCGCCAATGCACAAGAGCCAAGGTCACACAAGAAGCTGAAGCATATCAAGGTGCGTTACCACTCGATTCGCGAGTACATCGAAGATGGAGAAGTAAAGATTTGCAAAGTACACACTGATCTGAATGTAGCAGATCCGTTGACTAAAGCTCTCCCTAGGGCAAAGCATGACCAACACCAGAATGCCATGGGTGTTAGGTATATTACAATGTAATCTAGATTATTGACTCTAGTGCAAGTGGGAGACTGAAGGAGATATGCCCTAGAGGCAATAATAAAGTGGTTATTATTTATATCTTTATGTTTATGATAAATATTTATATATCATGCTATAATTGTATTAACCGAAACATTAGTACATGTGTGATATGTAGACAAACGAAGAGTCCCTAGTATGCCTCTAAACTAGCTTGTTGATTAATGGATGATTAGTTTCATAATCATGAACATTGGATGTTATTAATAACAAGGTTATGTCATTGTATGAATGATGTAATGGACACACCCAATTAAGCGTAGCATAAGATCTCGTCATTAAGTTATTTGCTATAACCTTTCGATACATAGTTACCTAGTCCTTATGACCATGAGATCATATAAATCACTTATACCGGAAAGGTACTTTGATTACACCAAACGCCACTGCGTAAATGGGTGGTTATAAAGGTGGGATTAGTATCCGGAAAGTATGAGTTGAGGCATATGGATCAACAGTGGGATTTGTCCATCCCGATGACGGATAGATATACTTTGGGCCCTCTCGGTGGAATGGCATCTAATGTCTTGCAAGCATATGAATAAGTTCATAAGAGACCACATACCACGGTACGAGTAAAGAGTACTTGTCAGGAGACGAGGTTGAACAAGGTATAGAGAGTGATACCGAAGATCAAACCTCAGACAAGTAAAATATCACGTGACAAAGGGAATTGGTATCGTATGTGAATGGTTCATTCGATCACTAAAAGTCATCGTTGAATATGTGGGAGCCATTATGGATCTCCAGATCCCGCTATTGGTTATTGGTCGGAGTGAGTACTCAACCATGTCCGCATAGTTCACGAACCGTAGGGTGACACACTTAAAGTTGGATGTTGAAATGGTAGAACTTGAATATGGAATGGAGTTCGAATATTTGTTCGGAGTCCCGGATGAGATCCCGGACATCACGAGGAGTTCCGGAATGGTCCGGAGAATAAGATTCATATATATGATGTCATTTTATGTGATTTAAAATGATTTGGAAGGTTCTATGGAAGGTTCTAGAAGGTTCTAGAAAAGTCCGGAAGAAACCACCAAGGAAGGCGGAGTCCCGGTGGGACTCCACCTCCCATGGCCGGCCAACCCTAAGGGGGAGGAGTCCCAAGTGGACTCCCCAAGGGGGGCCGGCCACCCCCTCCCAAGGAAGGTGGAACTCCCACCTCTAGTGGGAGTCCTAGCTTGGGTAGGTTTCATGAGTTATGGAAGGTTTTGGTTTGGGGTCTTATTCGAAGACTTGTAGACCAACTCTTGGGTGTTCCACCTATATAATGAGGGCCAAGGGGAGGGGGCTGGCCACCACAACACCACAACACCACAACACCACAAGGTGGCCGCACCCCTAGAGTGGCCGGCGCCCCCCTCTCCCCAAACCCTAGCCGCCCCGCTCCTCCTTCTCTCCCGCACGCTTAGCGAAGCTCCGCTGGAGTTCTCCACCGCCACCGACACCACGCCGTCGTGCTGTCGGATTCAAGAGGAGCTACTACTTCCGCTGCCCGCTGGAACGGGGAGGTGGACGTCGTCTTCATCAACAACCGAACGTGTGACCGAGTACGGAGGTGCTGCCCATTCGTGGCGCCGGAGCGATCGTGATCAAGATCTTCTACGCGCTTTTGCAAGCGGCAAGTGAACGTCTACCGCAGCAACAAGAGCCTCATCTTGTAGGCTTTGGAATCTCTTCAAGGGTGAGACTCGATAATCCCCTCGTTGCTACCGTCTTCTAGATTGCATCTTGGCTTGGATTGCGTGTTCGCGGTAGGAAATTTTTTGTTTTCTATGCAACGTTATCCTACACATATAGCATTACAGATAGATGATCTTGATCATGTTAGGCAGCTCACAAGACCCGACAATGAAGCACAATTAGGAGAAGATGACCATCTAGCTACTGCTATGGACCCATAGTCCAGGGGTGAACTACTCACTCATCACTCCGGAGGCGACCATGGCGGTGAAGAGTCCTCCGGGAGATGATTCCCCTCTCCGGCAGGGTGCCGGAGGCGATCTCCTGAATCCCCCGAGATGGGATTGGCGGCGGCGGCGTCTCTGGAAGGTTTTCCGTATCGTGGCTCTCGGTACTAGGGGTTTCGCGACGAAGACTATAAGTAGGCGGAAGGGCAGGTCAGGAGGCATCACGGGGGGCCCACACGCTAGGGCCGCGTGGGCCCCCCTTGGGCCGCGCCGCCCTAGTGTGGCGGCGCCCCATGGCCCCACTTCGTCTCTCCTTCGGTCTTCTGGAAGCTTCGTGGCAAAATAAGCCCCTGGGCGTTGATTTCGTCCAATTCCGAGAATATTTCCTTACTAGGATTTCTGAAACCAAAAACAGCAGAAAACAGCAACTGGCTCTTCGGCATCTCGTTAATAGGTTAGTACCGGAAAATGCATAAATATGACATAAAGTATGCATAAAACATGTAGATATCATCAATAATGTGGCATGGAACATAAGAAATTATCGATACATCGGAGACGTATCAGCATCCCCAAGCTTAGTTTCTGCTCGTCCTGAGCAGGTAAACGATAACAAAGATAATTTCTGGAGTGACATGCCATCATAACCTTGATCATATTATTGTAAGCACATGTAATGAATGCAGCGATCAAAACAATGGTAAATGACATGAGTAAACAAATGAATCATATATCAAAGACTTTTCATGAATAGTACTTCAAGACAAGCATCAATAAGTCTTGCATAAGAGTTAACTCATAAAGCAATAAATCAAAGTAAAGGTATTGAAGCAACACAAAGGAAGATTAAGTTTCAGCGGTTGCTTTCAACTTGTAACATGTATATCTCATGGATAATTGTCAATGCAAAGTAATATAATAAGTGCAATATGCAAGTATGTAGGAATCAATGCACAGTTCACACAAGTGTTTGCTTCTTGAGATAGAGAGAAATAGGTGAACTGACTCAACATAAAATTAAAAGAAAGGCCCTTCGCAGAGGGAAGCATTGATTGCTATATTTGTGCTAGAGCTTTGGTTTTGAAAACAAGAAACAATTTTGTCAACGGTAGTAATAAAGCATATGTGTTATGTAAATTATATCCTACAAGTTGCAAGCCTCATGCATAGTATACTAATAGTGCCCGCACCTTGTCCTAATTAGCTCGGATTACCTGGATTATCATCGCAATGCATATGTTTTAACCAAGTGTCACAAAGGGGTACCTCTATGCCGCCTGTACAAAGGTCTAAGGAGAAAGCTCGCATTGGATTTCTCGCTATTGATTATTCTCAACTTAGACATCCATACCGGGACAACATAGACAACAGATAATGGACTCCTCTTTTATGCATAAGCATTCAACAATTATTAATTTTCTCATATGAGATTGAGGATATTTGTCCAAAACTGAAACTTCCACCATGGATCATGGCTTTAGTTAGCGGCCCAATGTTCTTCTCTAACATTATGCATGCTCTAACCATTCTAGCGGTAAATCTCCCTTACTTCAGACAAGACGAACATGCATAGCAACTCACATGATATTCAACAAAGAGTAGTTGATGGCGTCCCCAGGAACATGGTTATCGCACAACAAGCAACTTAATAAGAGATAAAGTGCATAAGTACATATTCAATACCACAATAGTTTTTAGGCTATTTGTCCCATGAGCTATATATTGCAAAGGTAGAGGATAGAAATTTAAAGGTAGCACTCAAGCAATTTACTTTGGAATGGCGGAGAAATACCATGTAGAGGGAGGTATGGTGGACACAAATGGCATAGTGGTTGGCTCAAGGATTTTGGATGCATGAGAAGTATTCCCTCTCGATACAAGGTTTAGGCTAGCAAGGCTATTTGAAACAAACACAAGTATGAAGCGGTGCAGCAAAACTCACATAAAAGACATATTGTAAACATTATAAGACTCTACACCGTCTTCCTTGTTGTTCAAACACTTTACTAGAAATTATCTAGACCTTAGAGAGACCAATTATGCAAACCAAATTTTAGAAAGCTCTATGTATTTCTTCATTAATGGGTGCAAAGTACATGATGCAAGATCTTAAACATGAGCACAACAATTTCCAAGTATCACATTATCCAAGACATTTTAGCAATTACTACATGTATCATTTTCCGATTCCAACCATATAACAATTTAACGAAGAAGATTCAACCTTCGCCATGAATATTATGAGTAAAACCTAAGGACATATTTGTCCATATGCAACAGCGGAGCGTGTCTCTCTCCCACACAATGAATGCTAGGATCCATTTTATTCAAACAAAACAAAAATAAAAACAAACCGACGCTCCAAGCAAAGTACATAAGATGTGATGGAATAAAAATGTAGTTTCACTAGAGGAACCTGATAATGTTGTCGATGAAGAAGAGGATGCCTTGGGCATCCCCAAGCTTAGATGCTTGAGTCTTCTTGAAATATGCAGGGGTGAACCACCGGGGCATCCCCAAGCTTAGAGCTTTCACTCTCCTTGATCATGTTGTATCATATCCCTCTCCTGATCCTTGAAAACTTCCTCCACACCAAACTCAAAACAACTCATTAGAGGGTTAGTGCACAATTAAAATTTACATGTTCAGAGGTGACACAATCACTCTTAACACTTCTGGACATTGCACAAAGCTACTGAAAGTCAATGGAATCGAAAAATCCATCAAGCATAGCAAAACAGGCAATGCGAAATAAAAGGCAGAATCTGTCAAAACAGAACAGTTCGTAAAGACGAATTTCTAAGAGGCACCAGACTTGCTCAAATGAAAATGCTCAAATTGAATGAAAGTTGCGTACATATCTGAGGATCACTCACGTAAATTGGAATAATTTTATGAGTTACCTACAGAGAATTAGGCCCAGATTCGTGACAGCAAAGAAATCTGTTTCTGCGCAGTAATCCAAATCTAGTATGAACCTTACTATCAACGACTTTACTTGGCACAACAATGCACAAAACTAAGATAAGAAGAGGTTGCTACAGTAGTAACAACTTTCAAGACTCAAATATAAAACAAAAGTACTGTAGTAAAAACATGGGTTGTCTCCCATAAGCGCTTTTCTTTAACGCCTTTCAGCTAGGCGCAGAAAGTGTATATCAAGTATTATCAAGAGACGAAGCATCAAAATCATAACTTGTTCTAATAATAGAATCAAAAGGTAACTTCATTCTCTTTCTAGGGAAGTGTTCCATACCTTTCTTGAGAGGAAATTGATATTTAATATTACCTTTCTTCATATCAATGATAGCACCAACAGTTCGAAGAAAAGGTCTTCCCAATATAATGGGACAAGATGCATTGCATTCAATATCCAAGACAACAAAATCAACGGGGACAAGGTTATTGTTAACGGTAATGCGAACATTATCAACTCTCCCCAAAGGTCTCTTTGTAGAGTTATCAGCAAGATTAACATCCAAATAACAATTTTCCAATGGTCGGAAGTCAAGCATTACAATCAAAGTCATTGACCTTCATCTTAATGATGGGCTCCCAACCATCCTCTAGCTTCCTAGGAATAGAAGTTTCGCGTTCTAGTTTCTCTTCTCTAGCTTTTATGAGAGCATTTGTAATATGTTTCGTGAAAGCCAAATTTATAGCACTAGCATTAGGACTCTTAGCAAGTTTTTGTAAGAACTTTATAACTTCAGAGATATGGCAATCATCAAAATCCAAATCATAATAATCTAAAGCAATGGGATCATTATCCCCAATGTTGGAAAAAATTTCAGCAGTTTTATCACAAAAGTTTAAATAGCTTTTAGCAGATTAGCAGTTTTTCGCGCTTTGCATTAGAAGTGGAAACATTGCCAATACCAATTCTTTTACCATTAATAGTAGGAGGTGCAGCAACATGTGGAGCATTAGCATTACTAGTGGTGGTAATAGTCCAAACTTTAGCTATATTATCTTCTTTTTCATTTTCTTCTCTTTCCCACCTAGCAGGCTAGCACGCAATTCGGCCATTAATCTTATATTCTCATTAATTCTAACTTGGATGGAATTTGCTGTAGTAACAATTTTATTATTATGATTTTCATTAGGCATAACTTTCGATTTCAACAGATCAACATCAGCAGCAAGACTATCGACTTTAGAAGCAAGTATATCAATTTTCCCAAGCTTTTCTTCAACAGATTTGTTAAAAGCAGTTTGTGTACTAATAAATTCTTTAAGCATAGCTTCAAGTCCAGGGGGTGTGTTCCTATTATTGTTGTAAGAATTCCCATAAGAATTACCATAGCCGTTGCCATTATTATAAGGATATGGCCTATAGTTGTTACTAGAATTGTTCCGGTAAGCATTGTTGTTGAAATTATTATTTTTAATGAAGTTTACATCAACATGTTCTTCTTGAGCAACCAATAAAGCTAACGGAACATTATTAGGATCAATATTTGTCCTACCATTCACAAGCATAGACATAATAGCATCAATCTTATCACCCAAGGAAGAGGTTTCTTCGACAGAATTTACCTTCTTACCTTGTGGAGCTCTTTCCGTGTGCCATTCAGAGTAATTAATCATCATATTATCAAGAAGCTTTGTTGCTTCGCCAAGAGTGATGGACATAAAGGTACCTCCAGCAGCTGAATCCAATAGGTTCCGCGAAGAAAAATTCAGTCCTGCATAAAAGGTTTGGATGATCATCCAAGTAGTCAATCCATGGGTTGGGCAATTTTTAACCAAAGATTTCATTCTTTCCCAAGCTTGTGCAACATGCTCATTATCCAATTGTTTAAAATTCATTATGCTACTCCTTAAAGATATAATTTTAGCAGGGGAATAATATCTACCAATAAAAGCATCCTTGCATTTAGTCCATGAATCAATACTATTCTTAGGCAGAGATAGCAACCAATCTTTAGCTCTTCCTCTTAATGAGAAAGGGAACAATTTTAATTTTATAATGTCACCATCTACATCCTTATACTTTTCCATTTCACATAATTTAACAAAGTTATTGAGATGGGCAGCAGCATCATCAGAACTAACACCAGAAAATTGCTCTCGCATAACAAGATTCAGTAAAGCACGTTTAATTTCAAAGAATTCTGCTGTAGTAGCAGGTGGAGCAATAGGTGTGCATAAGAAATCATTATTATTTGTGGTTGTGAAGTCACACAACTTAGTATTTTCAGGAGTACCCATTTTAGCAATAGTAAATAAAGCAAACTAGATAAAGTAAATGCAAGTAACTTATTTTTTTTGTGTTTTTAATATGGAGATTGCAAACAAGATAGTAAATAAATTAAAGCTAGCAACTAATTTTTTTTGTATTTTGATATAATGCAGCAAACAAAGTAGTAAATAAAATAAAGCAAGACAAAAACAAAGTAAAGAGATTGGAATGTGGAGACTCCCCTTGCAGCGTGTCTTGATCTCCCCGGCAACGGCGCCAGAAAATCTGCTTGATACGCGTACAGCACGCGTCCGTTGGGAACCCCAAGAGGAAGGTGTGATGCGTACAGCGGCAAGTTTTCCCTCAGTAAGAAACCAAGGTTTATCGAACCAGTAGGAGCCAAGAAGCACGTTGAAGGTTGATGGCGACGAGATGTAGTGCGGCGCAACACCAGGGATTCCGGCGCCAACGTGGAACCTGCACAACACAACCAAAGTACTCTGCCCCAACGAAACAGTGAGGTTGTCAATCTCACCGGCTTGTTGTAACAAAGGATTAGATGTATAGTGTGGATGATGATTGTTTGCAGAGAACAGTAGAACAAGTATTGCAATAGATTGTATCAATGTAAAAGAATGGACCGGGGTCCACAGTTCACTAGAGGTGTCTCTCCCATAAGATAAATAGCATGTTGGGTGAACAAATTACAGTTGGGAAATTGACAAATAGAGAGGGCATGACAATGCACACACATGATATGATGAGTATAGTGAGATTTAATTGGGCATTACGACAAAGTACATAGACCGCTATCCAGCATGCATCTATGCCTAAAAAGTCCACCTTCAGGTTATCATCCGAACCCCTTCCAGTATTAAGTTGCAAACAACAGACAATTGCATTAAGTATGGTGCGTAATGTAATCAATAACTACATCCTCGGACATAGCATCAATGTTTTATCCCTAGTGGCAACAGCACATCCACAACCTTAGAACTTTCTGTCACTGTCCCAGATTTAATGGAGGCATGAACCCACTATCGAGCATAAATACTCCCTCTTGGAGTTAAGAGTAAAAACTTGGCCAGAACCTCTACTAATAACGGAGAGCATGCAAGATCATAAACAACACATAGGTAATAGATTGATAATCAACATAACATAGTATTCTCTATCCATCGGATCCCAACAAACACAACATATAGCATTACAGATAGATGATCTTGATCATGTTAGGCAGCTCACAAGACCCGACAATGAAGCACAATTAGGAGAAGACGACCATCTAGCTACTGCTATGGACCCATAGTCCAGGGGTGAACTACTCACTCATCACTCCGGAGGCGACCATGGCGGTGAAGAGTCCTCCGGGAGATGATTCCCCTCTCCGGTAGGGTGCCGGAGGCGATCTCCTGAATCCCCCGAGATGGGATTGGCGGCGGCGTCTCTGGAAGGTTTTCCGTATCGTGGCTCTCGGTACTGGGGGTTTCGCGACGAAGACTATATGTAGGCGGAAGGGCAGGTCAGGAGGCGTCACGGGGGCCCCACACGCTAGGGCCGCGCGGGCCCCCCTTGGGCCGCGCCGCCCTAGTGTGGCGGCGCCCCGTGGCCCCACTTCGTCTCTCCTTCGGTCTTCTGGAAGCTTCGTGGCAAAATAAGCCCCTGGGCGTTGATTTCGTCCAATTCCGAGAATATTTCCTTACTAGGATTTCTGAAACCAAAAACAGCAGAAACAAAGAATCGGCTCTTCGGCATCTCGTTAATAGGTTAGTGCCGGAAAATGCATAAATATGACATAAATTATGCATAAAACATGTAGATATCATCAATAATGTGGCATGGAACATAAGAAATTATCGATACGTCGGAGACGTATCAACTATGCATCTATATGTACTCGCATAATTGTTTTTTTTGGAATATTTGAGATATAAAAAACAATTCTCTAATTTAGAAAACAAGCTACCAGGAGCTTAGAGCATCTCCACCGGCGCTCCCCAAATAGTCGCTAGCAGGGACGACGACACTACCGTATGGGGGGCGCCGGCACAACGTATCCTTCATTTGGGGATGTTGTTCCCTTACCGGTGCCCCCCCATACGGCAGCCCAATAGAAATTCAAATTTAAACTTAAATAAAACTTAAACTTAGAACTCTAATCTACTAACCGTCGGTTGGGGCGCACGACGGGCCTGTCTCGTCATCATTCTTCCCCTTTACTGCCTGCGTCCGTACCCACCTCTCTGCCCTTGCTTCGCGCATCTGGCGGTGGAGCATGGCGGCCACCGTCGCAGGTGTTTGCCGGCGGTGTTGTCCCCTCAGCGATGCCAACCATCAGCGAGACGCCTCGTTCTGAGCGAGCCTCGCTTGCTCGCGGGTGGGCGCCTCAGCGTGGCACTGAGCGTTCAACTCGATGAGCTTTTATCGCTCTGCCGCCATGAGGAGGCGTCCCACCTCCTCCGTAGACGCTCGTTGGCGTGAGATCTCGATGACGTGCTCGAAGTTCGCGTCGCTGATAAACTTGTGCTGCTCCTCCTTCAGCCTCCGGAAGCGCTGCGCGTTCAAGGACGCGAGGGTCGCCGCCTACTCTGGGTCAGCGGGGACTGATGGCGTGTATTTCACACGTTCGTTGGGCAACCCCAAGAGGAAGGTATGATGCGCACAGCAGCAAGTTTTCCCTCAGAAAGAAACCAAGGTTTATCGAACCAGGAGGAGCCAAGAAGCACGTTGAAGGTTGATGGCGGCGGGATGTAGTGCGGCGCAACACCAGAGATTCCGGCGCCAACGTGGAACCTGCACAACACAACCAAAGTACTTTGCCCCAACGAAACAGTGAGGTTGTCAATCTCACCGGCTTGCTGTAACAAAGGATTAACCGTATTGTGTGGAAGATGATTGTTTGCGAAAACAAGAGAACAAGATTGCAGTAGATTGTATTTCAGTAAAGAGAATTGGACCGGGGTCCACAGTTCACTAGAGGTGTCTCTCCCATAAGAAGAACAGCATGTTGGGTGAACAAATTACAGTTGGGCAATTGACAAATAAAGAGAGCATGACCATGCACATACATATCATGATGAGTATAGTGAGATTTAATTGGGCATTACGACAAAGTACATAGACCGCCATCCAACTGCATCTATGCCTAAAAAGTCCACCTTCAGGTTATCATCCGAACCCCCTCCAGTATTAAGTTGCTAACAACAGACAATTGCATTAAGTATGGTGCGTAATGTAATCAACAACTACATCCTTAGACATAGCATCAATGTTTTATCCCTAGTGGCAACAGCACAACACAACCTTAGAACTTTCTGTCACTGTCCCAGGTGTTAATGCAGGCATGAACCCACTATCGAGCATAAATACTCCCTCTTGGAGTTACAAGCATCTACTTGGCCAGAGCATCTACTAGTAACGGAGAGCATGCAAGATCATAAACAACACATAGCATAACTTTGATAATCAACATAACAAGTATTCTCTATTCATCGGATCCCAACAAACGCAACATATAGAATTACAGATAGATGATCTTGATCATGTTAGGCAGCTCACAAGATCCGACAATGATAGCACAATGGGGAGAAGACAACCATCTAGCTACTGCTATGGACCCATAGTCCAGGGGTAGACTACTCACTCATCACACCGGAGGCGACCATGGCGGCGTAGAGTCCTCCGGGAGATGATTCCCCTCTCCGGCAGGGTGCCGGAGGCGATCTCCTGGATCCCCCGAGATGGGATCGGCGGCGGCGGCGTCTCTGGAAGGTTTTCCGTATCGTGGTTCTCTGCATCGGGGTTTTCGTCACGGAGACTTTTTATAGGCGAAAGGGCAGGTCAAGAGGCGGCACGGGGGCCCCACACCACAGGGCCGCGCGGCCAAGGGGGGGGCCGCGCCGCCCTAGGGTGTGGCCCCTCCGTGGCCCCTCTTCGTCTCTCCTTCGGACTTCTGGAAGCTTCGTGAGAAAATAGGCCCATGGGCTTTGATTTCGTCCAATTCCGAGAATATTTCCTTACTAGGATTTCTGAAACCCAAAACAGCAGAAAACAAAGAATCGGCACTTCGGCATCTTGTTAATATGTTAGTTCCATATAATGCACGAATATGACATAAAGTGTGCATAAAACATGTAGATAACATCAATAATGTGGCATGGAACATAAGAAATTATCGATACGTCGGAGACGTATCAGCATCCCCAAGCTTAGTTCTGCTCGTCCCGAGCAGGTAAAACGATAACACAGATAATTTCTGGAGTGACATGCCATCATAATCTTGATCATACTATTTGTAAAGCATATGTAGTGAATGCAGCGATCAAAACAATGTATATGACATGAGTAAACAAGTGAACCATAAAGCAAAGACTTTTCATGAATAGCACTTGAAGACAAGCATCAATTAAGTCTTGCATAAGAGTTAACTCATAAAGCAATAATTCAAAGTAAAGGTATTGAAGCAACACAAAAGAATATTAAGTTTCAGCGGTTGCTTTCAACTTGTAACATGTATATCTCATGGATATTGTCAACATAGAGTAATATAATAAGTGCAATAAGCAAGTATGTAGGAATCAATGCATAGTTCACACAAGTGTTTGCTTCTTGAGGTGGAGAGAAATAGGTGAACTGACTCAACATTGAAAGTAAAAGAATGGTCCTCCATAGAGGAAAAGCATCGATTGCTATATTTGTGCTAGAGCTTTGATTTTGAAAACATAAAGAGAGCATAAAAATAAAGTTTTGAGAGGTGTATGTTGTTGTCAACGAATGGTAGCGGGTACTCTAACCCCCTTGCCAGACAAACCTTCAAAGAGCGGCTCCCATTTTATTTTATTTTGGGTGGCACTCCTTCCAACCTTTCTTTCACAAACCATGGCTAACCGAATCCTCGGGTGCCTGCCAACAATCTCATACCATGAAGGAGTGCCTTTTTATTTTAGTTTTATTATGATGACACTCCTCCCAACCTTTGCTTACACAAGCCATGGCTAACCGAATCCTTCGGGTGCCGTCCAACAATCACATACCATGGAGGAGTGTCTATTTTTGTTAATTAATTTGGGACTGGGAATCCCATTGCCAGCTCTTTTTGCAAAATTATTGGATAAGCGGATGAAGCCACTAGTCCATTGGTGAAAGTTGCCCAACAAGATTGAAAGATAAACACCACATACTTCCTCATGAGCTATAAAACATTGACACAAATCAGAGGTGATAAATTTTGAATTGTTTAAAGGTAGCACTCAAGCAATTTACTTTGGAATGGCGGAAAATACCATGTAGTATAGGTAGGTATGGTGGACACAAATGGCATAGTGGTTGTCTCAAGTATTTTGGATGCATGAGAAGTATTCCCTCTCGATACAAGATTTAGGCTAGCAAGGCTTATTTGAAACAAACACAAGGATGAACCGGTGCAGCAAAACTCACATAAAAGACATATTGAAAACATTATAAGACTCTACACCGTCTTCCTTGTTGTTCAAACTCAATACTAGAAATTATCTAGACCTTAGAGAAACCAAATATGCAAACCAAATTTTAGCATGCTCTATGTATTTCTTCATTAATGGGTGCAAAGCATATGATGCAAGAGCTTAATCATGAGCACAACAATTGCCAAGTATCACATTACCCAAGACATTTATAGCAATTACTACATGTATCATTTTCCAATCCCAACCATATAACAATTTAACGAAGGAGAAACTTCGCCATGAATACTATGAGTAGAAACCAAGGACATACTTGTCCATATGCTACAGCGGAGCGTGTCTCTCTCCCATAAAGTGAATGCTAGGATCCATTTTATTCAAACAAAACAAAAAACAAAAACAAACCGACGCTCCAAGAAAAAGCACATAAGATGTGATGGAATAAAAATATAGTTTCAGGGGAGGAACCTGATAATGTTGTCGATGAAGAAGGGGATGCCTTGGGCATCCCCAAGCTTAGACGCTTGAGTCTTCTTGATATATGCAGGGGTGAACCACCGGGTGCATCCCCAAGCTTAGAGCTTTCACTCTCCTTGATCATGTTGCATCATACTCCTCTCTTGATCCTTGAAAACTTCCTCCACACCAAACTCGAAACAACTCATTAGAGGGTTAGTGCACATTATAAATTGACATATTCAGAGGTGACACAATCATTCTTAACACTTCTGGACATTGCATAATGCTACTGGACATTAGTGGATCAAAGAAATTCATCCAACATAGCGAAAGAGGCAATGCGAAATAAAAGGCAGAATCTGTCAAAACAGAACAGTTCGTATTGACGAATTTTAAAATGGCACCAGACTTGCTCAAATGAAAATGCTCAAATTGAATGAAAGTTGCGTACATATCTGAGGATCATGCACGTAAATTGGCTTAATTTTCTGAGTTACCTACAGGGAGGTGGACCCAGATTCGTGACAGCAAAGAAATCTGGAACTGTGCAGTAATCCAAATCTAGTACTTACTTTTCTATCAACGGCTTAACTTGGCACAACAAAACACAAAACTAAGATAAGGAGAGGTTGCTACAGTAGTAAACAACTTCCAAGACACAAAATAAAAACAAAGTACTGTAGGTAAAAACATATGGGTTGTCTCCCATAAGCGCTTTTCTTTAACGCCTTTCAGCTAGGCGCAGAAAGTGTGTATCAAGTATTATCAAGAGATGGTGCACCGTTATCATGAGCTCCCCCATCCATAGTGGTACTAAGGGCTTTGTCAATTTTAGGCCTATAATAATACTTCTTTGGTCTAGGCACTTTAGAGACATACATAAACTTTTGCTCCTTACCCACATAAGCTTTCTCCTTATATTTAAGAGAAGAAAATGTTGAACCCAAGGTTCCCATAGCCTTTTCAAGTTCGTCAATCCTATTGATTTGATCATCATGGACAGCATTAGTTCCTAGGACACTAATTCTTTCATCAATTCCTCCTAAGGATTTATCAAGTTCATCGGTTTTATCAAGTAATATTTCCAATTTAGCTTCAATACTTGGAAAATTTTTCTCTATGGTTTCCAATTTTTTCATAACATCTTCAAGAGAGATTTCAGTTTTAACTTTATCAACAGGGGGTATTCCAAATAAACTCTCAATAATGCAGCTAGCTTCTAATGCAGGAGTACCTAGGAAGTCACCTTTTGCGAGACTATCAAGAACATATCTATTCCAGCTAGAGATACCAACATAAAAATTCCTGAGTAAAATAATGGTGGAGTGCTTCTTAGTGCATCTATTATGAGCATCGCTAATTCTATACCAAGCATCTCTCAAACATTCTCCCCCTCGTTGCTTAAACGTGCGAACTTCAACTTCAGGATTACTCATTTTAGTAGTAGTAAATAAAGCAAACTAGATAAAGTAAATGCAAGTAAACTATTTTTTTTTGTTTTTGTTTTTGATATAGCAAACAAGATAACAAGTAAAGTAAAACTAGCAACTAATTTTTTTTTTTGTATTTTGATTTAGTGCAGCAAACAAAGTAGTAAATAAAACTAAGCAAGACAAAAACAAAGTAAAGAGATTGAGAAGTGGAGACTCCCCTTGCAGCGTGTCTTGATCTCCCCGGCAACGGCGCCAGAAAATATGCTTGATGGCGTGTATTTCACACGTTCGTTGGGCAACCCCAAGAGGAAGGTATGATGCGCACAGCAGCAAGTTTTCCCTCAGAAAGAAACCAAGGTTTATCGAACCAGGAGGAGCCAAGAAGCACGTTGAAGGTTGATGGCGGCGGGATGTAGTGCGGCGCAACACCAGAGATTCCGGCGCCAACGTGGAACCTGCACAACACAACCAAAGTACTTTGCCCCAACGAAACAGTGAGGTTGTCAATCTCACCGGCTTGCTGTAACAAAGGATTAACCGTATTGTGTGGAAGATGATTGTTTGCAGAAAACAGTAGAACAAGATGGCAAAGAGATTGTATTTCAGTAAAGAGAATTGGACCGGGGTCCACAGTTCACTAGAGGTGTCTCTCCCATAAGAAGAACAGCATGTTGGGTGAACAAATTACAGTTGGGCAATTGACAAATAAAGAGAGCATGACCATGCACATACATATCATGATGAGTATAGTGAGATTTAATTGGGCATTACGACAAAGTACATAGACCGCCATCCAACTGCATCTATGCCTAAAAAGTCCACCTTCAGGTTATCATCCGAACCCCCTCCAGTATTAAGTTGCTAACAACAGACAATTGCATTAAGTATGGTGCGTAATGTAATCAACAACTACATCCTTAGACATAGCATCAATGTTTTATCCCTAGTGGCAACAGCACAACACAACCTTAGAACTTTCGTCACATCGTCCTGGTGTTAATGCAGGCATGAACCCACTATCGAGCATAAATACTCCCTCTTGGAGTTACAAGCATCTACTTGGCCAGAGCATCTACTAGTAACGGAGAGCATGCAAGATCATAAACAACACATAGCATAACTTTGATAATCAACATAACAAGTATTCTCTATTCATCGGATCCCAACAAACGTAACATATAGAATTACAGATAGATGATCTTGATCATGTTAGGCAGCTCACAAGATCCGACAATGATAGCACAATGGGGAGAAGACAACCATCTAGCTACTGCTATGGACCCATAGTCCAGGGGTAGACTACTCACTCATCACACCGGAGGCGACCATGGCGGCGTAGAGTCCTCCGGGAGATGATTCCCCTCTCCGGCAGGGTGCCGGAGGCGATCTCCTGGATCCCCCGAGATGGGATCGGCGGCGGCGGCGTCTCTGGAAGGTTTTCCGTATCGTGGTTCTCGGTCCTGGGGTTTTCGTCACGGAGACTTTTTATAGGCGAAAGGGCAGGTCAAGAGGCGGCACGGGGGCCCCACACCACAGGGCCGCGCGGCCAAGGGGGGGGCCGCGCCGCCCTAGGGTGTGGCCCCTCCGTGGCCCCTCTTCGTCTCTCCTTCGGACTTCTGGAAGCTTCGTGAGAAAATAGGCCTCTGGGCTTTGATTTCGTCCAATTCCGAGAATATTTCCTTACTAGGATTTCTGAAACCAAAAACAGCAGAAAACAGCAACTGGCACTTCGGCATCTTGTTAATAGGTTAGTTCCAGAAAATGCACGAATATGACATAAAGTGTGCATAAAACATGTAGATAACATCAATAATGTGGCATGGAACATAAGAAATTATCGATACGTCGGAGACGTATCAGGGACCTGCGGCTACTCGCCCCACTGCGTCGTCTCCTCCACCGCCTCAGTTTTTACGTCTGCGACAAACGCCTCGTCCCACTCCTTGAACCGTGGGCCGATAGAGTCGTCGGAGTTGTAGTCGATGTTGGCGTCAGGCTGCGGTGATGGTTGAGGTGCCGCAGGCTGCGTGCAGCCGTTGCGACCGAGCATGGAGTGCGTCGTATGGAGCCACGCGGCATTGTTGTGGTGGAGAGGAGACGATGGCGTGACGGCGGTGGTGGGGATGAGAGAGGATAACGTGGCTACAGTGGTGGAGATGAGAGATAGCTCCGCGGCGGTGGACGGCGTACTTACTAAATAGGGGTGCCAACTACCCGCGCCTCAGTGATACTTCACAAACGTATCTATAATTTTTGATGCTCCATGCTTGTTTTGCACCAATTCAATTCATATATGTTTTGCTCATATTTCGTTGCACTTTCATATATTTTCCAGCACTGACCTATTAACAAGATGCCACAGTGCTAGTTCTCTGTTTTCTGCTGTTTTGTATTTCAGAAAAATTGTACAGTAAATATTCTCAGAATTGGACGAAACAAAAGCCGAAGTCAATATTTTCCGTAACAAAGACAAAGTCTAGAGGGGAGTCGAAGGGGGGCAGCAGGGCGGCCACACCAGCCCTAGGCGCGGCCTGGCCCTAGGCCGCGCCTAGGGGTGGTGTGGGCCACCCTAGCCTCCAGCGACATCGCCCATACGCCTATTTATTCACGATCTCGGGAAAAAATCTTGAATACCCGAGCCTCCATCCACGAAAAGTTCCATCGTGGCCGCCATTGCAGAACCCATCTCGGGAGGATTCTGAAGCTCTTCCTGGCACCCTGCCAGAGGGGGAAATCATCACCGAAGGCATCTACATCACCATGCCCGCCTCCGAAGTGATGCGTGATTAGTTCATCCCTGGACTATGTGTCCATACTCCGTAGCAGTAGCTAGATGGTTGCTTTCTGCAATTTGTGCCCCATGTTTAGATCTTGTGAACTGCCCTACATGATCAAGATCATCCTTATGTAATTTTACATGTTGTGTTTGTTGGGATCCGACGAATATTGTATACTATGTTGAGATCGATTATATATTCTTGTCATATGTTATTTGTGATGTTGCATGCTCTCCGTTGGTAGTAGATACTCTGGCCAAGTAGATGCTTGTGACTCCAAGAGGGGGTATTATTTATGCTCGATAGTAGGTTCATGCCTCTAGTTTTCTGGGAGAGTGACAATAACTTCTAAGATTTTAGATGTGTTGTTGCTACTAGGGAGAAAACAACAATGTTTTATCCAAGGATAATTCTATTATTTACTTTACAGACATTGCTTAATGCGATAATCTGTTGCTTGCAACTTAATACTGAAGGGGGTTCGGACGATAACCGGAAGGTGGATTATTAGTCATACACGCAGTTGGATTACGGTCTATGTATTATGTTGTAATGCCTAAACGAATCTCATAGTAATCATCTTATCATGCATGGTCAATATTCTGTCAATTGCCGAGTTGTAATTTGTTCACCCAGCATGCTATTTATCTTTATGGAGAGACACCTCTAGTGAACTGTGTGGACCCCGATCCTTTCCTTTACACTGATAAATTTAACCATTGTAATCCTGCTATGTTTACTTACTGTAAGCTCTGTTCTTTTTATTACTGCAAACATATCTTTGCACTCGATACGTCTAATCCTTTGTGTTCAGCAAATCGGTGAGATTGACAACCTCACTGTAAGTTAGAGCAAAGTATTGTGGTTGTGTTGTGTGCAGGTTCCACGTTGTTGCCGACGTCAATAGTGTGTCCTGCCAATAGTCATCTAGCAACACCTTCAGAAGTCGCGCCTTTCGCCTACTGGTCGATTAAACCTTAGTTTCTTGCTGAGGGAAAACTTGTTGATGTGTTCATCACACCTTCCTCTTGGGGTTCCCCAACAACTGTATGCCATCACTCAGCTTCTGCGTCGCATTTACGGCTGCGTAGGTGCGTGGGGGAGGTGCATGGACACCGTGTGGCCACTCACCGCCCTTGTCGCCGCTTCGGTTTCCGCACGGGAGACCAGTAACATCGACGACCAACCTTCCCGCATCGTTTCCAACGCGAATCATCGCGTCCCCTCGCTGCCAAGGCGGCCCCACTCGCGAAAACGGACGTTCCGCGTGGCGCCGGCGCACCCGATTCTCGCACTTCGTGAAGGGGTCTACACGGTGTTGCCGGCGCTTCTGTTGGGTTCCAAATTGGGCCGACGCTTTTTGAGACGCGCCGGTGCCCATTTTCGATACTGGCCCAAAGTACTATTGAAGATGCTATCGGGGCCGCGAGTGGAGATGGTTTTAGAATCTAGAAGTATTTTGTACAAATCAGGTTGGTTAAGTATCATTTCAGATTTGCATCATGCAAACACGTTCTTTGCACACGCGCGCTCGAGGCAGGTATACTGATTTACTGGTTCGGTAGACTGGTCAGCACATACCCTCGGCTGCTATTTTGAGACAGCCTCCGAAATACTTTCAAAATAACCTGAACATATTTGGTCTGCTCAAGTCCGCTTTCAGAGGTCGTGAACCGAAACAGGATGAGTAAAACTGCGCAAAGCCGCCTGATGAAGCCCCTCCTCGAGGTGGGCGGCTTGAGGACGTCGCACGACACACGGCCTTGCTCCTCCCAGAGGCGGACGCTGCTCCAAACCTACGCCTTGGGAAAATCAGATGTGATATCCGCGGAGAGGATGACGACCGAGGGAGCCTTATCTCCCCTTTTCAGTTTTTCTATTTACTCCGCCCATCTATTTAATTTATGCAAATGACCCTGCATTGTTTTACTGAGCCATTGGAAACACAACAGGCCATGGACCTGAATGAATTTATTTTGGCTCTTTGCTCTACACGCCTACAAAAATACGTACATTGTGGTTGTTTGTTTTCTTCTATGAGATTTTTTCCATTCACGACATGACATATCACTTATTTGATGATTTATATGCCGGAAAAAAGAAACGCTCGTACAAACAAAAACTAAAATGAAATAAAATATATTTGAGAGCTAGAAATTCGAAGAATTTTTTTTCGAGATTTTTGATCACATATTAAATTATTTTAATAGGCACTTCTGTGTGAAATATTGGTTTTGAAAAGAGCTTCAAGATGAACCAAAACTCCATATCCTGTGAGAGAATTGGATTGGTTGATCGATGACCAGATCATGTCGTCAGTGAGACGAGATAAAAAATTCCCCTACGAGGCTGCCACATGTTGATTCCAGATAAAACTGACACATCGATGCCTCTCGAACGGAAAGGTGTCATCGGGCAAGATAAAAAAAAAGGCCCGTGCAAGGTTGCGACATGCTGATTTCCATGAAACTAAAAACCGACATGGCAATGATCGGGAAAATCTTATATCCAACGAATCTTCTATCATGTCGCCAGACACCCAGAGTGATGCGCGGCATGCCGGCTCAGGAACAGACACGCGGCTGCTGACGGTGTAACCTGTCTCCGAGCACGCCAAGACGCTGAGAGTAGCACACGTGTCATCACGCGCGCCATGAAGCACACAGAGATGGTGGGGCTGGAGAGGAGAGGGGTGCAGAGAGCATCCATGGAGACGGAGCGCGTGTGTGCATGCGCTTAAAAAGTCGCCCAGGAGAAGGCCAACGACGGCGGGCAACGACGGGCCATCGAGTTTAGCTAGAGGGAAATCCTCGCGCCGCCAACCAACCACTTCGAGTGAAATCCTCAGCTTGACGGTGGTGAGGAAGACCCACTTATCTGTCAACACCTTATCGTAATGGTATTTCTTTCTCCCGGTGCAACGCACGGGTATTTTTGCTAGTCTTTTCTTATTTCTGTTGTTATGATTTTGACTGTACGTACGTACGAAGTTGTACTCCATCCATTTAAAATTTTAGGCTTCATTCAAGTTTTCTTTGCAGTTTTCAGCTCTCGTGTCTTGCTTCCAGCATCCATATGTTCAGTCCACAATATATTAAGATGTAAAACGGAAAAGTGGTAGTACTTGGGTCATGGTCTGAACTACAATCCAACGCTTTAGGAGCGGATCAAGTCTT